>NC_051281.1:21421944-22033194 GCF_015220745.1 Sebastes umbrosus
TGCCCACCACCATTACCGCTCTGCCCATAGCAGCCTGCAGTCTGAATGCATGGTAATGGTGACGCTGCGAGCTGCTGCTGGACCAGCTTGCACCGCTTCAACCTGTACCGAGAGGAGGGTGAATGAATACACTAGGACTAGTCCTCCAGAGCCAGTCCCCCCCCTCGAGGATGACTTCTTTGCTTGTCGTTGTAACAATCCAGTGGTTAGCGACACTCTCACTGTGGAGGTAACTCTGCTCTACACACATACACACACATCCAGGCTGTGAGAGCTACTTCCTCCACTGAGGCTCCTCCTCCTCCTCCTCCTCCTCCTGGTCTGGGACTGACTGGGATGCCCGAGGCCCCCAAGTGGTCTGATCCCAGATCCACCCAACACCCCCCTTTCAGTATAATAATCTTTCTTTATTTGTATTTGTATAACACCTTTCTAAACATAGTTTCAAAGTGCTTGCATGAAATACAGACAAAATAAAAACAACAATTAAAGAACAATACATAAAGACCAAATAAAAAACTAAAACCAGTGGTATCAAAACAATAAGTTACTACACATAAGCCAAAAGAGGACAATATAAGTTAATATATAACTGCCTTACGGAGTTAAAAAAAAAAAAAGCCTTTTTATAAAAATTGGGGTTTTTAAAAGAGATTTAAAATTGGTAGTAGAACTAGCTAACCTGAGGTCACGAGGTCACGAGGTCCCAAAGTCACTCAGTGGTGGAAGAAGTACTCACATCTTTTACTTTAGTAAAAATAGCAATAACAAAGTGTAGAAATACTCTCTTACAAGTAAAAAGTCCTGCATTAAAGATTTTTACTTAAAGGAACAGTGTGTAATATTTCAAGGGATCTATATTAGCAGCAAAGGAATATAATATTCATAACTATCAGCAACTATCAGGCCAGCAACTTTTACTATCAAAAGAGCCATTTTAGGCAAAAAATAAAAATAAAAATCTGTCTGGAGCCGCAAAACATTTGCGCATTGTGATGAAGGCAACACAGCTTATAGTCTAAGTATATAGTATATAAATCTAATGCAGTGAGGGCCAAATTGCAAATGTACTACGGAGTACTAGGGTCCCATTGAGGGGTAAAAACTGAGATTTCCAGAATAAAGTCATAACTTTAAGAGAAAAAAAGAAAATTAATAATTTATAATATTATGACTTTATTCTCATAATATTACAACTTTTCCTGCATTAAAGATTTTACTTAAAGGTCCCATATTAAAAAAAAGTAAGATTTTCATGTTTTTTTTTATTATAAAGCAGGCTTAAGTCCTATATAAATACTGTGAAAGTATCAAAACACTCAATCCACAGGGAAATACACACAGCCCGTATTCAGAAACTCTGCTTTTGAAACAAGCTGTCAGGATTTCTGCCCATTCGTGATGTCACAAATATACAATATTTAGACCCTTGACACAATTTTAAACGTAAACAATGTGTCCCAGTATTTTGTAAGTTCTGCAGTAAAGATTTTACTTAAAGGAACAGTGAGTAATATTTCAAGGGATCTATTAGAAGGAATGGAATATAATATTCATAACTATGTTTTCATTAGTGTATAATCACCTGAAACTAAGAATCATTGTGTTTTCATTAGCTTAGAACAGGGGTCAGCAACCTTTACTATCAAAAGAGACATTTTAGGCAACAAATTTTTTTTTTTTTTAAAAATCTGTCTGGAGCCGCAAAACATTTAAGCATTGTGATGAAGGTAACACAGTTTATAGTCTAAGTATATAGAATATAAGTCTAATGCAGTGAGGGCCAAAGAGCAAATGTACTACGGAGTACTAGGGTCACATTGAGGGAAAAAAATCTGAGATTTCCAGAATAAAGTCCTAACTTTACAAGAAAAAAAGAAAGTTAATACTTTATAATATTATGATTTTTTTTCTCGTAAACTTATGACTTTATTCTCATAATATTACAACTTTTTTCTCGGAAACCTATGACTTTATTCTCGTAATATTATCACTTTATTCTCAAAATCTCCAATTTATTTATTTTTCCTTAATGTGGCCCTAATACTCCGTCGTACTGTCATATCATAGACCTACAACAATGATAAATAAAAATGAAAATGTAGACAAAAAACAGTTATTCATTTCCATTTTTATAAATCCACAGGGAGCCACTGGAGAGGTGCTAAAGGGACGCATGTGGCTCCAGAGCCTCAGGTTGCTTAGAGACCTCTGGCTTAGAATGAGCCCTTCATTGTATCTACATAGGGCGTCTTCCTCACGGAGCCGGCCGCCATGTTTCTATAGTAGACCAGAACAAACAAACCAAACACTGGCTCTAGATAGGGCCATTCGCGTTTTTGCGTCGGCCACCGTAGTTCTTATACACGCTTGGCACACGGGAGAAGCTTCAGTTGGTTGCAATCTGCAACCACACCACTAGATGCCGCCAGATACTACATACTGCACCTTTAATAAAAGTACAAAAAGTAGCCTAAAATATAGCCCACTTAAAGCAGCAGTAGGTAGAATGGGAGCAAATATGATTAAAAAAAGTTTTTATACAACGGTCACTATATGCTAACAGTAGTGCATGCAATCTGAAAAAAAATCATGTGCCTCTGTGTCCTCCAGTGCTCCTAATGGCAGTTGCAAGACTTCACAGACCGGAGGAAAACAACCAATCAGAGCCGAGCTGGAGCCTTGTCATCTCTGAGCAGCTGTCAATCACTCACAAACTCTGATCAAACGGTCAAACCAGGCAGCGCTGATCAAATATGAATCAATATTCTGTTACTGTAATGTCTATTTCTCGCTTCAAATGTTTTCAGAAACATCTTGTAGTGTAATAATACCAAGCACCGCCCACCAGCCGGAGCAAACTTTCTCATTTTGCAGCTAAACAGTACACTACAAGATGTTTTATACAAGAAATAGGCATTACAGTAACAGAATATTGATTAATATTTGATTAGCGCTGCCTAGTTTGACTGTTTGATCGGAGTTAGCGAGTGATTGAGAGCTGCCTCCGTTGAATGAACAGTCAATAGGAACACTCTCACTCTGAAATGACCTGTGATTGGTCAAAGTCTCCCGTCACAGGCTAGACGTTTTAAAGCCTGAAAACAGAGCCAAGATACGGTGAAGAAGTCTAGTTTTCTCTCAGGACACTTGAATTACAATATACTGAAAGGTTATTATGGAATTTTTGCCCAATGATGCCAAAAATATACTGCCTAGTGCGGGTTTAATGTGTTGTCCTTTCAGCTGTGAGCCTCTGCCTGTACACCCAAATCTGGCACAAGAATCTACGAATACTGGGATGTTAAACGGTGACTTAATGCGTAGTTATTTAAGTGAGACATACAGAAATAAGTTGATTTTGTCTGATTAATGACTGGGTGGCAGACATCATACATCCAGGCTTTAGCTGCACATTTCTGGATAGCCAATCAGTGCATTAATGTGAAGACATGTATTATTGTTCTACAATACACCCTCACTTGGCAAAGAGCTTGAATGTGATGCAAGAGTAACCAATAGTAACATGTAGCAACAAACACAGTTTTTAGCCTGTAGCCTGTGAGTAATATGTCGGATGATTCAGAGTTTTTTTTATTCTGGACGTGTGTGTGTGTGTATGTGTGACTGTGTTTCTACATCTCTGTGTGCAGACTGTAGGCAGATGTCCACGAGGGTGTGAGAGAGTGTAATGTTCAAAGAAGCAGCCAAATAGTCACTCATGCTGAAATTGTCCATTTCTACATTCTCTCCCATACACTCCCTCTGCCTGTTTTTACATTCCCTATGTGATGTGTATTTCTATGACACATTTGCACAAGGGCACAAGGGGAATTCCAATATATTCACAGCGGCAGGCTTATCAAGATGCCACCCTGAGGGACATTCTTACAAATCCTCATAAAAGTAAAATATAGATAACGTACTATTATGTAGGTTTGGAAAAAATGTATGAATGCATGTTAAATCTAATGGAATCCCGTGGAGTATCCATGCAGCAAATTGTATATTTCTAAAGATAGATTTTTAACCTTTGTGTTTTGTTGACATTTGCTTTACTTCCTCACCTCCTATGTTTTGCATTGTAAATCCAACCTTTATGTTCCCCTTCAAATGTATTTTTTGCTTCTTACTTTATTGAAGGTAGGGTTCGGTAAAGATTTTAGAAACATTATTTTTATATTAGTTGAAATTCTCATTACATCCCGACAGCTATCAATAAATAAAATGCTCTCTCAAAAAAAGAATAAAACCCTTAATCTCTGGCTGTCGCAGGACTGTGATATACCCGTCCAATCATTTCATTCTGCCCATCACTTTGTTTTCAGCATCAAAACCACTATATTTAGGTTTAAGAAAAAACTACATTGGGCTTAAAACTATGTTTGTACAGTGAAAATGACACCGAACGTTGTGAACATGGGACACAAACAAACAGCTGATTGTAATGTGACGCACAGGACACGAACAGAGCCCCGAAAGCCTTGCGATTGTGGGATCACAAACTATACCTTTAAAACCCAGTACATAGAAGTAGTGTCAAACTGGGCAGAAATTACCATAAAGCGTTGTTATTACACTAAATAAGGAAATATTTTTTTAATGTTATATGGACTATGCATAAACAAATACATCACTCGCCACTTTATGTGGTACAACACGAGCTATGCCATACACAAAGTTACAAAGTTTATAATGTTCAGTTTTTGTTGGCATTGTCAGGAATGTGTAAATTAATTTGTATGAGGTGATTGGTCAAAGTCTCCCGTCACGTACTATATTTTTTTAAGCCTGAAAACAGAGCCATGAGGAGGTGCGGAAGTCTAGTTTTCTCTCAGAACACTTGAATTACAATATGCCAAAAGGTTATTATGGAATTTTTTGCCCAATGATGACAAAAATATTCTGCCTACTGCAGGTTTACGTATGTTTTTGAACTGTTAAAGTGAGTATAAGAGCTTGAAGTAGAATATTAGGGTTAAAACTATGTCAGAGAGGGGTTGACTCAACTTGCAGTCTTAGTTTATGGTTATTTTGTATTGGACTCAATTACATTGTGCTGTTTTATTCAGTACCTCTCTCAACAAATATACAACATTATAAGCTTAGAAGTTAAAGTATGAAATATTGCATTAAATTGTGGATTAACAGATGGATAGATATGGTTAGAATTCTATTATTACTTCAGACGTGCTGCATCATCTATCACACTTAACACTGTGATACGTGCGTGCATAGTCTAATGCTGGCATCATTTTCAGCCCTGGAGGTTACAAAGACTAGTCTTTGTTTTGGAGCTACACTGGGGGTGTCTGAACTGGTTAATTTCATGATACTGACTAAAGCATAATAACCGGTTGTCATCACAAAGACTGTGATCAACTGTTAGAGCGAGGACCTCTGCTGGAAAGCTGCATACATTGTGAGAAAGGACTGCTGAAACTAGATTGTGCCTCTCGGTGGTCACAAAGTATTATAACAAGCTGGCAACAGCCGGCCGCTTCTATTAACCATCGCACCCTCATTGTCTCATATATGCCTTTATTTCATAATGTCACCTTCAGCATATACAGTCCATATTGTACCTGAACTGAGCGCTATTCATAGTTCATATTATTTATTTGTTATAATCCAGATTAAAAAACTGTTTGATAGTGAAGCTTAGTTGAGTATTAAATATATCTTTTCTTTCATTTCCCATGTCAGATGATTGGATAAATGCTTGGCACGGCTTTTTGGGAAAAGATTCAGTTGGTGAGAGCTTAGTCATCACATGCCTGGATCATGTCTGTACCTGCTGATCCAGGAGCCAATACAGGAAACAATCAGCACAAACAAATTTCCCTTCACTGTAGGGTTAGGGTTAGGGTAATCTGGCTGTAATCTGGGGCAGAATCACTAATACCGATACCAATAATTTTTATGATGAAACGTGACTAATGTACTATCATGTAAAGAGGGGAGCCATGAGTACTTCATTAATGCCAAAATAAATTTGCAGTGTTACAGCAGCTACTGCACATAAATCACAAAAAAACAAATGAATTAGGTCAGAAACAAGTACAATTAAGAGGCCAAAATAGACTAAATGAGATATAAAAATAGAATAGAATAAAATAAACTGAGAATAGAGACTAAAGATATACTGAATATACACTGTGCTATAGTAATATACTGTAATATAACATATATTAGGCAAGATATTGTTGCAATCTGTATAGTAAGATGCAGAATTGTCCTTTAATATTAAACAAAATTCACTGTTCATTTAACATATAATATAACATAATTATTATATTTTTATTACACAGCTTTGTTGAATACTCTATTCTGATTGGACAGTCACGGCGTTCTACGGTCTGTTATTTCTTTATAGCAGACCGTTGCTATGTATAGCAGACCGTTGCTATGGGCGCAGTTCTCACACCGGACTCTGGCGGATCGTTTTTGTGTCAAATTATTGATTTCTTAAGCAAGTAACCATGTAATAAGCGGGATAATGTACAGCTAGTGGGTCATTGTTGTGAAATAAACCCTGACTGGGCGATGTGGCACCACGACGCAAAGTGGGGTCTTGGATCGCCCTGGAGGGGTTTATTTTGCAACAATGACCCGCTCGCTGCACATTATCCTTACATAACATACTGTATATTAAGAATCATTTACATTATGTAAATTATGCACATAGGCTACAGATGTTTAACTGAGGGTCTGAAGTGCAAAAAACCCTCCTCATTCAGCAAAGAATATTGCACTTACTGTACCACTACAGACTGTTAAAAGCTTTGCAACGTCTTGCCACATACATTAAAGGATCTGAGCTTCCTTAAGAAATAGAGTCTGCTTTCTCCCTCTCCCTCTCCCTTCCTGTGGACGGCCTCTGTGTTGCACAACTAAATCCCATGCATGTTAAAACACAGGACAGTTTTTAACAGTATATTGTGTAAATTCTCTGAACTAACAGGGTGATTGCTACATGTACTACGCAACAGCTGCAGAGGAGCAAATAATGCATGCACTAAGAGGACTTCATGTGCCCAGAATATGATCTAATGTGAACAACTGGAGATTTGGGATTTAGAAGTCGAACAATGAAATGTGTCAAGAATAAATCACACCTCTCTTATATATAGAAATGGACACATCATGGCCACCTTTGCAGGACATACACCATATGGCACAAGGTTATACAAGATTATTGATCTGTTGTTGAGGGAAATTAATGGAATTTACTGCAAACTTTTGAAGTCTCAGCATGTAGCTGTTCTTGACCGGTCAGCTTGAGAAGGTCAGCAGATGCAGGGGAAACCTGATTGGTATTCTAACACACTCAGTTGTAAAGAGAGGATTGGACTTTAAAGAATTCAGCCAAGGTCCTGACTGTGACCACAGGGTCAAGAGTTTCCATGGCGACCACAACCCGAGGCTGCTCTGAACGCAGGACTCTCACTGGTTTAATCCAAATTATTAACCTCAAGATCAGATGATCTGGACATACTGTATTTGATAGAATTCAGTGACTAAAATGACATTTTATTTCATGTGTTGCTATCACAATTATTGTTGTCTTGTAAGTCCTTTTACAGATCATCTGTTTTGCTCCTGTAAGTAAAATCTGTGCACTAAATACTATCTCCACTGGGAGTCAGTATAGGGCTCAGATAAGTGCAAATCAGTCAGCTGTAAATCATTGTTTCCCTTCTCACTGATTCCAAAAAGAAATGACTGTTGTCTCCAGCTTTCTCACCAGAAATATGTCCCAATATATATACTGTACTTGTACAAAATAATGTTAAGTTGTCAGTGCTTTGCTTGTAAAATGGGAGCCATGGCTTCAGTATTTAATTTGATATGATTCAATAATTTAATATGGCAATATTGTTTTATATCAGTAGTCAGAGTAAAGCCTCTCCCAGGAAAGTTTGAGTGTCAAGCACTTAATTTCCTGCATTCTGGTGAATGTTTTTGCGCCAATTTCTGCCTTTTCTCTGTCTTCATTTACGTAAAGGAAAACACAGGCGCCAGGTGACAATTTAAATTTAAACATAAATATAATAGAATTTAATGCAATTAGGCTGCTTATTCTGTATTGCTTTCAAATATTTATTCTCCTGTGGATAAGCCTACAGAGGGTTTGATAATTATTTTTTTAGGCGTGCTGAGATGAAATTTAGGTGTGCTTGAGCACCCCTAAAAAGAATCTGAAATCACCACTGCAGTACAGTATAATATGTTTCTGGAAACATTTGAAGCGAGAAATAGGCATTACAGTACAGAATATTGATTCATATTTGATCAGCGCTGCCTAGTTTGACCGTTTGATTGGAATTCACAAGCTTCGCGAGCAGTGACTGACAGCTGCCCAGAGACTGCTCGGCTCTGATTGGTTGTTTTTTCTTCGGGCACGTTGAAATCTTGTTCTTGAGGAACATCACTATCTGTCTCATGCACTACTCAGGATATAGTGACAGTTTTATAAAAATAACTTTATCATATTTGCTCAAAGTTACCGACTGCAGCTTTTACATTAGAAATGGGATAAATGATATTGCCTGGTTTGAGTTTGGGTTATTTTAGGGGATTGTAGCTGTGGGTTTAAGGTTTATTATAGAATCATTTCTTAAGGAAAATGGATTTGACATGGATATGCGTGTGTGTGTGTACAGACACATAAAGTAACAAAGTAGCCTACTAAGTATTGTTCTTAAGTACAATTTTGAGGTACTTGTGCATTCCTGGAATGTTTCCACTTTGTGCAGCATTGTACTCATTATATTATCTCTATTCCTATTTCAGATATACTTGTTACTCTAGTACATTTATCCAAGGACTGTGTTACTCACTGCAGCTGAAAATGTTACATACAAAACTAGGCTGACTCGAATGCTTTGACGCTTCGAAGCTTCGACTGTTGACATGGTAATCGACCTCCAAATCAGTATTTGAATGCTTGGTTTTTCGTTTTTTGATATAAGTATGCAATAATGATGTATAAATCTCGAAATAGCCCATGAAACAAATAATAATCCCACAACATTATTCATATTCAATATGAATTATTATTAGTTATTCTCAGACAGATATGGCTGTTTGTCATGTTTAGAGGTGCGTATGTGTACAGTAGTGCAGCAGCGGCACTGAAACGGGGGAGATGGAGACAGATAGACAGAAGAAGATGTCAGCCTGCCACGCCGCATAGTTTTGAATACCTCAGAATATTTCTTATCGAAGCCCAAAAAGTGGTAATTGGGACAGTCCTATACATACAAAACACATGATAAACTCATAAAATATTAGGCATTTTTACAGATTAGACTAGCAATTTATAAAGTAGTTCAAATGTGTTCCAGTCTTAACACAATGTGTAGGATCCACATGATTATTTTTCCCCACAGATTTATGTCTAACGTAATCAAAGTTACTTTGGTTATTCAGACAGTAGAAGCTCTGTCAGTCAGTGACTGAATCAGCAAGTGTTTTCCATGCATGTGCCTTTGTTTGTGTGCTTGTGTCTGAGTATATACACAAGAGCATGTGAGTGATGTGTCATCCTCCATCCATCATCACAGAAGTTAGACAGAGGAACAGTACAGTTTAAGTATCGAAGGGTACGCCTGTGGGTTTAAGCGATACGGAAGGAAACGTGGTTTTACTGGCTACCGGTTTGTTCCATGTTTTTTGTTCCATTAAATAAACACGTGTGTCTTGATGAGTCAGTCTCAGTATCCTGCCCATGGCCTTATGGGAGATCATGGCTGGTGGTCCACCGCTGTATAACCATTAACCGCAGTGTCTGTCCACACCGCAGCACCCTCCAGTGGGACGGTCGACATATGTACATACATCACACACTCAGCTTCCTACATACCTCCTCACACAAGTAGACAGTTTATAAAAGGCAGTAATCAGACCCGGCGAACAGATGGTTGTCTTTTAACTTGGAGAATTTGCTGTAGTTTTCAATGGGAGCTTTGGGAACAAGCTCTTTTTTTATCTGAAGACTAAATAATCAGCAGCAGACCCTCCAAACTAGGGGTGACTGTAAATGGTGGGTGTCATTTGGCCTCATCTTGAATTCCCATTTTCACTGGGAATACACACTAATAAACAACTGGACAAGGAGCTCATTCAACATTATCATGCAAAAACACAAAGAAGATATGATAGAATGATAAATTATAGTGTTGTAAGTAAAAAAAAATGGTAAGAAATTATGTTAAAATATAAAATATAACAGGTTTAGTGGGCCACTTTTTGCATTAAATGAATAGTTTGACATCTTCGCCCTCTTCCTCTTTCTTTCTCCTTCTTTAATTGTTTTTCTGACCTCCTCCAGTATTTATTGTGAGCTCAGAGGAATTGTGTTTGTTCATCAGGGTTATACACACTGGTGCCTTTTCAGCAGAGAAATACCAAAGAATGCACATCCGCCACTCAGAGCCACTACAGGACACAAACACAGTTGCTCCAACCACAACATACATGGTGAAAATGTCACTCTGAATATCTGGAAACTCCAAAAAGTTTTATATATGAGGTTTCTAAAGGAGCAGTTTGTAGAAATATATAGTACATTTATAGATCATGGTAGGGATGGGTCGGTGACCTCTGACCTCTACTCTGCTTCAGTATTTGCTCCGATTGAAGAGGTATGTGATTCTGTTGTGCGTGCTTTCTTTCTGCGCTGGCAGTGCCACATGTCACACACATACGCAGTAATCGCTTAATCACTTCAGTCAGTTAATTCTCTGGTATAATCTAAGGATATGCTGCTTGTCTCTGTTGTATATCACTGTTAATTGAATATTAACTAGGGTTGTCAATCAATTAAAATATTTAATCATGATTAATCGCATGATTGTCCATAGTTAATGGCGAATTTTATTTGACCCTGTCTTGCTAGGTCTCACTTGTAAAAGACGTTTTAATCTCAATGTGACTTCCTAGTTAAATAAAGGTTATGATGATTAATCGCAAATGATTCACCGATTTTTTTATCTGTTCAAAATGTACCTTAAAGGGAGATTTGCCAAGTTTTTAATACTCTAATCAACATGGGAGTGGGCAGATATGCTTGCTTTATGCAAATGTATGTATATATTTATTATTGGAAATCAATAAGCAACACAAAACAATGACAAATATGCTCAAATTATAACATGGCAAACTCAAGCAACAACGGCTGTCAGTGTGTCAGTGTGCTGACTTAACTATGACTTGCCCCAAAACTGCATGTGATTATCATAAAGGGGGCATGTCTGTAAAGGGGAGACTCAGAGAACCCATTTTCATTCACATAACTTGAGGTCAGAGGTCAAGGGATGCCTTTGAAAATGGCCATGCCAGTTTTTCCTCGCCAAACTTTTGCGTAAGGTTGGAGCGTTATTTAGCCTCCTTTGCAACAAGCTAGTATGACATGGTTGGTACCAATGGATTCCTTAGGTTTTCTAGTTTGATACTAGTATCTTCACTCTAGCTTTAAAACTGAGCCTGCTACAACCTAAAAATCGCAAGTTGCGTTAATGTGTGTAAGACATTAGTGGCGTTAAAACAAGTTTGTGTTAACGCGTTATTATCGCGTTAACTTTGACAGCCCTAATATGAATTTATCCATGGAATTATATTTCTTAGACGAGAAATTTGAAGATCTTACTTAGAAATTGTGACAGCTATTTTTAGCTACTTTCTGGCATTTTATAGACCAAGCAATTAATCAATTAATCAAACAAATAATCCATAGATTAATCAATAATGGAAATAATTGTTGGTTTTGGCCCTAAATTGTACTGTTTGTATGCCCCCCAGCCACCAACTATTAATGTGTAAATGTCACTGTATGAATATGGTTTATCGGCTTGCCTTATCTGTATTTCTGTCTGTATACCTGCACATTGTTTTTAACTTTAGAGGGAGTTGATGGTAAAATATGGAGATGGGTATATCTTCAAATCAATTAATAAGAGCTTACTTTGTTGTGAAATCACTGAGCAGCCTGAAAAATAGAAAGACTTAATATAATACATGCTTTGTGAAAGATATCATTTTTGATTATTGTTAGCACAGTGAGAAGGGTTGATTCAACTTTATAGTAATCTTTGAGGCTGTAGTTTATGGTGTTATGATGGATTACATTACACAGCACATGTGTTTCTATTCCTCTGGTCACTCAGTGTACAATAATCCATAGACTTACAGTATGTGAATTGAGGTTTAGGTTTTACAATCTGTGGCTCTGGTTTGGATCCGGGATGTAAATTGACTTTGAAGCCTCTAAAACTGGGACAGACTTTTTAAGCTTCGTTTTTTCCTACTTTTCTTAGTGTTCTGCGCTGTCTCGTCTTGGTTCAAGGCCCAGAACCTTTCTGGTGGCTGAGATACTTGGAACTGAGCTGGGCTAGCTCTGCTCTGATTTCTTGCCTTTCTGGACACATTCCTTGTCCAGGTGCTGTGTATTTTCTTTTTCATTCTGCATGAGCACCCCACGTAAACCTTTCCAGGCCAAATTCACTCATTATTCAAACACACAATAAAAGGTTTCATCTCCCTGGCAAGCAGCCCAAGACTTCTTCTTCTTCTTTTTTTTAAAGATATTCTGGTGAAACCTTTAACTCTGCCTATTTAACCACCCACAGAAGAAGAATAGAATAAACCAATTTAAGGAAAAATTTTAATTTCTTAACTGAAATAATAAGAAACAGTTTCCAACGACAAAAGCAGCAGGTCATGCCAGACTATTGTTTGTTATGGGACCAGTTTTTAATGGGGGAAGAGAAGCATATTTTATGGGTATTTCATCTTCCAAGACCGAGCAAATAAACTGCAATATCTATACTTTTCTGAGGTTTAAAGGTCAACTTGTAGGAGGTCCGTCTGGCCACGCTCAACTCACTTGTACTGTATATGGAACATGTTTGCATGTGTGTGTGGTCTAATGTTTGCATATGTGTTTCACAGAAGCTCTAGTCTTTACGAAGAAGGTTTTATTGTAAAGTCTCCCAAGTAGCAACCAACAGTCCAGTAATACATAAATGATTAATAGAGAATGATAAAACAGACACATACTGTAAACAGTGGAGGGAAGTCAGACAGTAGCCTGTTGCTCCTGGTATAGTGGTGTATTTTATAGCCAGTATTTCTCAATAACTTACCTTATCTCCACATGTAGATCTCAGAATAAATAACTTACCAGGAAATTAGCAGGAAACAACCACTGGACTTTGAATAGAGAAGTCAGTGTATGGATAAAGAGCTTGCTGTGGAGTTGGTGGCCTGCCTTGGCTTTATGAATGTAACTAATTGCAGAAGCACTGAATCTCATACTGATAATGACCAAGACTAATTTTTGGTGTGAATTGTTCTGGCTAATATCCAATATATAATAATAATAATATAATATCGTTCAGCTTTTACTATGATAATTTTCTGTGGTAAAGACAGTGCTGGCATTATTTTTCTGTAGCTTGGGCAGCTCTGTATGAATGTGGTGGTTCATCTGTTAATACTTCCTCATGAGAAGCAGAGTCAGACCATAGAGATAGTTTGGTTTTGGTGGTGAGATTGCACTCTAACTGAGAAGCAGACGGTTACAACTGTTTACAGAACCTGAGAACTAGAGAGGGTTTTTGGCATGGACATCTGCACAGTTGGGCTTGGTTTAGTTTTCCCAAAACCTCTTTTGTTCAATGTATTCTTTTGTTATAATATCCAACACCTGACAAAGATTTCTCTCAAGTCTCAAACTGATGCACATGCACATGTACTTAACTGACAAGCCTGAGGCGTTTGGGAAAGAGACATGTTTTTTTTGCTTAACAACAGTTGTTTTAATGTTTTACATTAGCTTGTTTAAATTAGTTGGTTTAGTTTTACAGTTGGTTTAACAATGTTGTTTTAGCTACAATGAAACCAAACGAATATGAACTTATTCTTTGTATTTAAAATTTGCGGAGGATGGTGTGGTCGGAAATAACTAAATACATTTACTATTTACTATTTACTACTATTATTACATTTACACGTACTGATGTACTTGTACTTGAGTATTTCCATTTTATCATTCATTCATTCAAAATCATGTGACTCGGTGTCCTCCGGTGTCCTCCGGTGTCCTCCGGTGTCCTCCGGTGCTCCTAATGGCATCTGCAAGATTTCACAGACTGGAGGAAAACAACCAATCAGAGCTGATCTGGAGCCTTGCCGTCTCTGAGCAGCTGTCAATCACTGCCGAACTCTGATCAAACGGTCAAACTAGGCAGCGCTGATCAAATATGAATTAATATTCTGTTACTGTAATGCCTATTTCAGTTGCCTATAACCTCAAATGTTTTCAGAAACATCTTGTAGTGTACTGTTTAGCTGTGAAATGAGAGAGTTTGTGACCCGGCAGCCATGTTGAGATCAGTTGAGGAAATACCAAGCACCGCCCACCAGCTAGAGCAAACTTTCTCATTTTACAGCTAAACAGTACACTAAAAGATGTTTTATACGAGAAATAGGCATTTGAGTAACAGAATATTGATTAATATTTGATCAGCGCTGCCTAGTTTGACCGTTTGATCAGAGTTCGCAAGTGATTGACAGCTGCCTCTGTTGAATGAACAGCCAATAGGAACACTCTCACTCTGAAATGACCTGTGATTGGCCAAAGTCTCCTGTCACAGGTTAGATTTTTTAAAGTCTGAAAACAGAGCCATGAGGAGGTGCAGCAGTCTAGTTTTCTCTCAGAACACTTGAATTACAATATGCTGAAAGGTTATTATGTAATTTTTGCCGAATGATGCCAAAAACATTCTGCCTACTGCAGGTTTAAGTAAAAGATCTGAATACTTCTTCCAACACTGATGTTAAGTCACCATCATCTTTAAACTCATTGGACATCCTTATCCTTACATGTCATGTAAAGTTTGTGTGCAAACAAACAAATTGTCAGGAACAAACTGTCCAAAAACTTTTGTTCCATGTCAGTTTTGAAAATTAATTTTGGAGCTGCATTCCTTTCTTACACATTACACCTGGCAAGTGTTGCCTGCCGTGTCCCTTTGGTTTGACATTTAATGATGGCAACAGTGTGCGTAGGGTGGAACAAAAGGGAGTAGTGCGGTGGACTGCCTAATATATTTGCCATTTGGGACTATGGACTGTATATTAACTGTTCTCCCCAGCTACCAGGAGTGCCAACATTTACACTCATTATACAGATTATTTCAATGTGCTTTCAGTCACAAGGCAGACATTAAATAGTGCTTTTGTGTGAGCGCACCGGTTGACAGAAACCATGATGGGTGGGTTTCAGAGTATGAAATAAAGTGAGGCCGACTGTAAATTCACTATTGTCAGCATGTGGCACTCTTTCTGACTATGGGTACGTTGGCAGAGTAAAAGTCAACGGTGGAATAATTTTAGTTTTTGAAGACAGAAATAGTTTTTTCTGAATTTTACTTGGCTCTATCATCCAGATTAAGTCATTTGTCATCATTTTTTCATTATTAGTGAGTTATTACAGCAGACACACATTTCGGTTACCAGAGTGTACCAAATGCATAAATGCTTTTTTCTTTAGGTAGTGGAACAACAAAACTTCTTAATGATTTCTGTCGGTGAGTACCACACATGAGGCATGGCAAACTGCTGAAGCCAGAGCTGTCCTGTCCCCATATGCTGCATCCCAGCATGCTATCTGTTTGTCCCAGGTCAACACTGAGTCCTATGAGCATTCCACACATACTAACACCTCACTGCAGAATACCCTACCCACAATGCCTTTCAGCAAGCACCTGTATTTATGGCCCAACTCCTTACCCTTTCACCCAGTGGGGAATATGGCTTTATTTTTATAGGAAGAAAAAATAGAGGAGAGCCAGCATCATAACAAAAGCTTGTCTCTTAAGAAGACCAAGCATGTTCAGCATGCTAACAAGACCCCAACCTGCATGAAGAGATGTATACATTTTGTGCACAGCTACATCTCTAAGATCTCTGCCTTTTAACCTCCGACCTTTCAGCATCTAAGTTCTGCAGTGCTTGTGCATCGTGTTTGTGCCCTTACAGCATGCATTCACCGTGACCTTTCTGTTCTTCACAAAACCCATCATTACAATTGATATCAAGCCATGGAATTAGCTAGTGACATTGATAGTGTGAATCACTGAAAACACAGTGAGAGACAACTCTGAGCTGCAGATCCTCATCATTGGTTAAAGGACTTTTTGAAAGGGATGAGCTGAGGAGATGAGGAGGAGACAGAGTCAGTAGAGTGTTCTCATCTAATTCTCAGCAAAAAAAAGCAAATGAGCTTAATTCCCAAAATGTCAAACTAGGCCTTTAAAGAGGTAGACTATACATCATTGTTTGTACTTGCACTTCTATAACGTTGAGGGACTCACAAGCGACATAAAGTGTGTTTCCATCCACCTGTTTTGATGTGCATTTTCAATTTGTGCATGAAAAACCTGAGTGGAAATGCCAGTAATAAAAAAAAGATTAATCAAAATATCGCAAAAAAAAAAAGAAAAACTATGCTGAAGTGCAATGGAAACAGACTTAGTCAATGAATCATGACGTACATGAAGCATGTGACGTCCACTGAAGAGATGATGGCATATGATAACATCAGATCCGTGTGGAGCGATAAGGATAATGTAACCTTCATCAAATGTATACGTAAAAAAAAAACAGAAATGCCATATTCCCATTATGTTTCCCATCATTTGAGATTTGATTGGTGCTCTTTTAATTATGTCATCTTGGCTTAATGGCCACCAACAGTTTATCTTGATGCACCTAACATTTGCATAACAGTAATAGATGGAAATGTGCATTATTTTGCATTTTCTTTTTCCAATTTTCTGGAAATTCAGTTAAAATGTGCACTAAATTTTGAAGGAAACTATAGGGAATATCCAGACTTTGAATCCCTACTGGTCAAGCTCCAAAATGCTGGATCCCACATTTCCCATAATGCAACCAATAGCCAATTTTTGTTTGACCCTCTCTGCCTGGTGTCTAAACTCAATCAAAGATAACCTTGATGACATCATCATGATCATTATTTTTTCTCAGGTTAGGAGTTTTATTTCAGCGGTTGCAAATTTCATGTATTTACAATAAAAAAGTGACAGATTTTAGGTGCGATTGTTCCACGTTCTTTGACTTTCCAACACTTCTAGGTCACTGATCACTAATCAGCTCAGAAACATATCGCTCCTCATAGAAAATAAATGGGAGATGGCAGAAACTGACTTGAGATCAGCACCACGGTTTGAGTTAGGGTGTGTCTGCTAATCCTAGCACAGGAGGTGGGATTTGTACACAGCACAACAGGAAGTGTTGCCTGGGAGGCTCATCTCTACGGCAGAACATCCTCCTGACTTTAAATTCTCCTTCGACAGGAGAGACAGAGACATACTTAGACAAACAGAGCGTAGATTGTTAGAGCCAAAGTCAATTTTGTGCAAGATTTGGCAAAAAGCTATGAAAACTATTAATCACACCACGGCCAACTTGAAAAAAGTGACTTGTGAAGTCCATGTGTGTATGAATGTGTGCACACCCCTTATTGACCCCTTGATATGAATTTATTTAGTAGAAAATTGCAGAGCCCAAATCAAAGAAAATAACCTCTGATTTACAGTATTAATTGCATAATTTTTTTCCGATGTCAAAGGTCAGGTGAGAGTGTGAGTGATGAAATAAACAATACTCTAAGAGTATTAGACGATACAGAAAATGTGTTAATTACAAACAAACACCACAGGAGAGAAGAACTGATGGTATGAAGACGGGAACATCGATTAGAAGAGAGGAAAACAGAGCAGGCCTTTCTGCCCCCTTCCTCTCCTCCATAGCGTTTATCTATAACTCACTTGTTTCTCCCACGCACCTATAATCTGACCATCAGGAGTCTACAGACTGTCTGTCTCCCTCTGACATGTCTCACAGTATATCACTCACATGAGTCTGTCTGTTTGCCACATTGTGGATGCAGATGTATAGGAACATGGCGGTAGTACCATAGTGTGATGAGGGAGTATGGGAGGCTCTGTACATATGTGTGACTGTATGTTTGGGATTTTCCAGCAGGTGTGACTTTACATTCCCATAAAGATTTCTTCCAATAATAAAACCTATATGCCACAGCAACAGACACACACACATTAAAGGAATAGTTCAACATTTTGGTAAATGTGCTTCTTTACTTTTTTTCCATTGATATCAATTGATGGAAGGTAGCAATGAGAAAGTATCCCATGTTCACGACATCATCGGTCAACTCAAGACTGTTGTGTGATTACAGAGTTGGTCCTGTGAGGGTTAAGATATATGCCCATGGTAATATAGTACTGTATTTATTAAATCTGCTTTGAACCTCAGTTTATGTGATGCATCCACGTTTGTTTTTTCTGTGTTATTCAAGTTCCGACGCTTTCAGATAAATTCCAGTGATAAGTACAACATTGGCTCAAATTGATTATGAGACGACCCTGATTACAAAGATTATAAGAAGCAATTCAGAAGCTGGTAATTACGGTAAGGCCCGTATGGAGCTGTGGTCGGGTTGTGTTTAGCCTAGCTCAATATAAAGACTGGAGGTAGGGGAAAACAGCTTCCTGGCTTTGTCCAAAGTGAAAAACACCTATCAGTATATCTACAGCACCTGCAACTCTAATGCTGTCTTATTTTGCACGCATGTATGTGTCACTTGAAACTAAGAATCGTTGTGTTTTCATTAGTTTAGAATGAGCCCTTCATATCTACATAGAGAGCAGGTCCTCTTCACGGAGTCTGCCATGTTGCTCCTCCATGTTTCTACAGTAGCCCAGAACGGACAAACCAAACACTGTCTCTAGAGAGAGGCTTTCACGTTTTTACATTACCTGAACTCCAGAGTAGTTCTCAGACATGCTTGTGAAACTGCGGTAACGTGAGCTGCTGAGTGCAAAACCGTGGTACCTCCAGCCGCTGTCTGACTTACGTTGCTCCTAAAGTAGTGTTATTATGAAAAGGATGGCCTCTGATTGAGGCCAACGGCGTTACCACTGTTTTGCACTTGGCGGCTCACGTCACAGTCTTAGAAAGGGAGAGGTGAGCGGAGGGGTACTCAGTTGGTTGCAATCTGCAACCACACCACTAGATGTCGCCAAATCCTACACACTGTCCCTTTAACCAGTACATATATAGATATGTAAAAATGTCAAATCTTTAATTTTTTGGGGAGTTTTATAGGGATATATGCACTGTAACAATTTCTTGACAAACAGTTTATCCATCCAGTCAACACTTCTGTCCAATATCTCAGGCTATAGCGCAGGTTGAGGACAGATTTTGGTTTTGGTCTCGACACGATGGAAAAAAACCTGGCAACTTCACTGTGACACGACATAACTTTGAGATGCTGCGTACAAGATAAAATGTGCTATTATTGATCTTTGAGGTGTTGATAGGTGTAATTTTTCACTTTGGAGAGAGCCAGGCTAGCTGTTTCTCCCTGCCTCCAATCTTAATGCTAAGCTAACCACGACTTGATTCCATCTCTGTATTTAACACGCAGACATGAGATTGGTATCAATCATTTCATCTCAATCTCAGAAAGTAAACAAATAAGTGTATTTCCCAAAATGTGAAGCATTTCTATAAAATAGGCGCTCCATCTCACATGCTCACAGTCCCCTCAGACAGGGAACATTTCTTTAACAAACACCTGACGAATTCATTCTGTTTGTTTTTGATGTCCTGTAAAATATTTTATGTGGATAAACTGCAGTTTTTATATGAGCCCGTGAGAGAAGAGAGCCTCCGGGTCACCTCATACCTTGTAAACGGCGTGCCCGTCTCTCTCGGTATAGAGTGATGTCATCGTTGGACAGCCCCGGGTGAGAGACAGGAATGTTACAGCCTGTTGATTGAGGCAAAGGATTGTGGGCCGGGTGCTGTGTATGTGTGTTTTTGAACGTGTGGAATGAAGAGACTGTGGAGGGGAGATCGTGTGTACGCCTATGTGCATGTATGGCGGCTTTGCTGCAACACTGCTGTGTGAAGACTTGTCTCGGTACAGAGCAGCTGTGAGCGGGGGAGTGTGTGGATATTCACAGCAAACTCACAAAGCTAAATAAGCCCACTACTCACTTAGAGGCAAAGATACATGTACAGTAGAATGAATACATGATTGTAGCCAGAGGGTTTGTATTGCTTGTACCATTAGACACATTCCCTGCGTAGACTGAGTGGAGACTGTGGTGTTTGGGTTCATTGTGACTGGTCATGGTGGTTGGGCCTGAACCATGGGAGACTCCGGTGAGGGATACATTACACATTTAGTCCCACTTTGAGAGAGAATTAGCCAAAATATGTGATCAAGTACACTATGTTGTCCTTAACCCAAATTCTGTAGTAGATACAAATACTGTTCATATGACAGATGGCTGATTATTTAGAGATAAAGTAAAGGTTGTGGGATTCTGACCTCATTGGAACGCCTCTCCTCTTAAACCCCACAGTGTGCATTTGTTTCATGGGGTGGAGGTCTGTGAGAGAGGGAGGTGGTAGTACAAGTCCTGGGAGCCCCACTGCGTGAGCAACGAGCTTGTTTTCTTAAAAAACTGAATAACAAACCTCTGGCCTTGTTGGTGGTGAGAGGGGCATTTTTGAAGTGACACAGGGGACTCTTAAAAACTGTGATTTATTGCTAGACCCATGGTAAGAGGCAAGGAAGGAGAAGTACCCACCCTGAGTGTAGCAGGTGTGGGCTGAAGGCTGCGACAGTATGGTCATCATAACCTACGATGAAGACAGTATAGGACTGGACTGACTATAAGGCACCTGTAGACCTACAGTAAATATGTTCACTAGCCAGCTATGTAGCCAAATAAGGATCACACAGTATATTTTACTGCCTGAATATCCAGTTTTGTGGATATTTTAAAGAAATATCAAATTGTAGTGCATTACTTTCCAGGAAATTAACCATCTGGTATTATCAAGATAAGATAAGATAAGATAAGATCATGAAGCAGCCTAAATAACACTCAAAATTTACACTAAATTTTGGCATGGAAAACTAGCATTGCCATTTTCAAAGGGGTCCCTTGACCCTCTGACCTCAAGATATGTGAATGTAAATGTGTTCTATGGGTACCCATGAGTCTCACCTTTACATACACGCTCACTTTATGATAATCACATGCAGTTTGGGGCTAGTCATAGTCAAGTCAGCACACTGACACACTGACAGCTGTTGTTGCCTGTTGGGCTGCAGTTTGCCATGTTATGATTTGAGCATATTTTTTCTGCTAAATGCAGTAACTGTGAGGGTTTCTGGACAATATTTGCCATTGTTTTGTGTTTTTAATTGATTTCCAATAATAAATATATTACATAATACTTGACAAATCTCCCTTTATGGTACATTTTGAACAGATAAAAAATGTGCGATTAATCACGATGGACTATGGACAATCATGCGATCAATCACGATTAAATATTTCAGCCCCAATAGTAAGTGAACCGTAGAAAAGCAAATTATAAAACAAATATAAAATCTATACAAATATAGTAGTAAAAGATGTAGCAGTAAACAGACATTTTTGCACATGAAATATGTGATGTTGATATTGTACAGTATTGTCAACTTCTATTCTATGTGGTATTTGGGTGCTATTAACATTACTAACAAAATTACCCAGGAAAATAATCTCCATCTTATCAGGTAATTCATTTTTTGGCTACTTGGAACCCTAAAAGTCATCTTTAACCAAATTTCATGGCAATCAATGCAAAAGTTGTTGAGATGTTTCAGTCTGGACCAAAGCGGTGGACCAACAGACCAACATGGCTAAAAATGACTTGATAACAGTGAGATTTATGCAGTGTGCTGCTGTGGCAGTATCCAGGATATGTGCAGTATTGATATCATTCTTGACGTAGTTTGGAGTTTCTTGGTTTACTGCCCTCCATTGTTCACGTGTGCAGTTAGATCAGTGTGACCTTTAGGGTCAGAGAAGGAAGGTCAAGGTTCACTCTTCTGGGCACTGGGGCAAAAGTTCAAAATAGTAAAAGTCTAAAAAGAAAGAAGCTGATCACACACGTTTTGAAAAGTGTTGTAGGTATAACCCTGATTTACTCGTTGTCTGCTGAAAGAATCCCCCAGCAACTGGATGCTTGTGGGTGACATCATGAAGAGATAAATATTAACTCAGTGTGAGATCAGAATCTAGCAAGAGGGACATAAATATTTTCTTTAGGTAATTATGCAGTATGGGGACACTGTTTTTTTAAAAAAGAAAGAAAGCAGTGACTCCATCGCTGACAAGGTAGGTAGTATATAGCCTATCTTTCTCATGTTGGTGACACTGATTGTTTAATAGATCACTAGTATTTTTGGGTGCTTGCTGGCAGGTCTAAATTCCACAGCTCTCTGTCCCCACGGACGAGGTGACATGGACACTTTCAGATGTTTGCTCCTGTTTGCACTGCAAATTCCAAGATTGCCTCATGGTGAAGAGAGAAGGAGTAAGGAATGTGGCAGCCTTACAAACTCAGATGCAATAAACTCATCTGATTATGTGACAGGGACTATGGGTTAGCAACTCTTTAACCGTTACAAAACAGATTCTTAACAGTGAGTAACTGTGGCGATGGGCTGATTGTCTCGGCTTTATGACTGTAAAATGTAAACTCACAGCTGTGCAAATATTAAAAAGAAGATGCATCTACAGTTGCCATGATGCCCTGAAGCAGAGGCGGTGAGTTGCTGTACACCTTTGGACACCATGTGCATGCATTGAGAGTGGAGGTCACGGAAAATGATCTGTGAAAGTTGGAGACTAAGAGCACGAGATAGCCGGTGATAAATGACAGAGTGGACACAGATTGGTCCAAACACATCTGATAAGCACGTTTCCACACACGGACATGCATACCGCCTCTTCTGTCTAAATGCCACTCTGTCTGCCATCGACTTGTTTTGACTATTAATAAGCAATATTTATATTACGACCAAATGAGTGTTTTCGTTCAATCTCTAAGTGGTGCTCCACAGGAACGCCGAGGCAAAAACACAAATAGCTAGTGTAACTCTCATGGAGGGGCTAGTCTGGACAATGTCATGCATAATATGCATCATAAACTTTCTCAGGGCACTAGAGGAGACGTGCCAGCTGGTGGGAAAACAAAGTCACTCGTATATACTGCGTACAATTCTGTGTATGGGCAAGTGAACACAAAATATGCGGCCATCGTTTATGTGTGTTTGTGTTTGCATTCTGGGTTATTTGTGCTGGCTGTATGTTAGGAAAAATGTCTTTATTATACTTTACAACTGTATATCTTTATACCAGCTATGTATTCTGAAGCTGGTGTTTAGTCCGTTATATTTAAACTTATGGTTTATACATGGTCATTTATGTTGTATACTACACGTGATATACAATACTGTATAATCTACTAAATCTGTATAAAAGCGGCAATAATCTTTTGAATTTCATCTTTTTTTCAAAACTAAAGCCAGCTAGTATTTTTTAGTATTAAAGGTGCAGTGTGTAGGATCTGGCGATATCTAGCGGTGAGGTTGCAGATTGCAACCAACTGAAACTTCTTCCGTGTGCCAAGCGTGTAGGAGAACTACGGTGGCCGATGCGAAAACGTGAAAACGTGGAAACGTGGAAACGTGGAAACGTGGAAACGTGGAAACGTGAATGTTCTTATCTAGAGCTAGTGTTTGGTTTATCCGTTCTTAGCTACTGTAGAAACATGGCAGCCGGCTGTGGGAAGAGGATCCGCTCTGTATGTAGACATAACGGCTCATTCTGAGGTAACGAAAACACGATTCTTATTATCAGATGATTATACACTAAAGAAAACATAGTTATTAATATTATATTCCATTTCCGCCAATAGATCCCCCTAAATGTTACACACTTGTTCTTTGAACCTGAATTACTACATTATGTTGTAGTTGATATAGTTGATAAGTTGGTATAGCGATTGTGTGAGCAAACAGTTGCTTATTTGGACATCAAGCAGACACGGAGCGACATACAGTAAGCATTCATTTGGAGTCGTGTGGTGAGTGTAAGTCCAATAGTCTCTCCCTTTTAGCTCTGTTTTGGTCTCCACCAACTCCTGAGGGCAACATCTGGCTCTTTAGCTGCTAAGTGCAACGCTACGTTAACCAGCTTGTTGCTAACTTTGTCTGGCTGCAGTTTGGTGCTGGACAGGTATCGTACAGTGGGTTTATCAGAGCTTGTTTTTCTGAAAACAGCTGCCGTCTGCGGCTGGAAATGACGCTGCTGAGAGCTGTGAGACTGAACCAAAACAGTAAAGTTGCAGTAAAACCAAAACAATGTCCTGATAGATGCTGATATGCTCCATAGAGTTGAGGGGAACTGCTAAATTGGGTGCTAATTCTCTGTGAGTTTGTCACAACAAGCGACCCTTTTCACATTACATTTCTTCTGTTGTTAATGTTAAAACATTGATTAGTGCAGCTTTAAGTTAACTTTAAGCTGTGGACCTTGTTTCGGTAAAACAACAAATTGGATGCTGAGGTGAGACGAGTCAGAGTAGAGGGTTTTTACTGTATATTGAGTCTGTGCACAGGGTCTACTTTCACATACAGCAGCATACAGTACAACAGGTGCAGGCCGGATGGCGAGAGGCAGTTGTGAGGCCCATTGAGGCTTCATTAATGGAACAGGAAGAGAATTGAAGCACGAGGGCAAACACACACAACTCATTACCCCCTGGCTATCGTGTACCTTTCACACCGCAACTCAAAGTGTGAGCCTGTGTGTGCATGTGTGTGTGTGGTGCATTTATTGCATTTATATGAGTTGTGTGTTTGAGTGGGCGGTTGGGGAACAATTAGGAGCTATGCTCCCAAGAGATGAAAACTGAATTGTAGTATTTGATCTTAAGGTTGTGGGTTACATGAGATATACAAGCATTGTAGCAACAGAAAGACGGCTTATTAATTAAGTGCTTTTAGTGCTTTTTCACACTGATTAAGACAATAGAGCAACAGGTCTAATGTTTCTTAATGTGTTACACACACTCAACATAGAAACAAAAATTTGAAGAGCACTGAGAACATCATCACAAAAGACTGACAGTCCTCAGCTACCGAGGCACACCGAGAGCACTAAGCTGACTAAGCTGACACTTGGCTGTTGGAGATGCAACAGGACATCCACCCTTTTACACCACTGTGTCACTTTGGAACCGCACGCACCCACAATCCCTCATACACAAACACATGAAACCACCCTTAACCAGAACACACTGCCGGCCTCTGTTCTGTATCTAAAATCACGAGAGCAAGGAACACAGCGATTGACGCAAAGGAAAGAAAACACACAGTCATAGCTTAGGTGCAGCACACAGGGTCTGGCTGTATGTACATACTGTGTCATAGTTAGTGGCTGGACGCGTCAGAGTTACTAAGTTGTTGTAGACAGGTGTCAAACCTGCCTTGGAAAGTGTCTGTCGTCACAGACCAACAAAGACCCTCTAAGAAAAAGGGGTATTTTTAGTGCGTGGCTGTGACTGAATTCATTTCTTCATAAGTGCTCATCAGACAGCTTTTCACCAAGTTTCATGCTGACTAAATCTTTCACACTGTTGCTATGACGGGTGTAAATGTAAAGATTTTTCCTTCTTCTTCCAGAAAAATGAGCTTACACAGATGGAAGACGATCCTCCTATGACTGACGCAAACAATAGACTTTTTTGTGTTTCAGTGTACTTATACACAGTGATGGAAGAAGTTCTCAAATACTTTATTTAATCACGATGGAAGACAATATATATGCTATTTTTAGTTACAAAAATAACCATATTGATGCAGTATGTATAATCAATACACTCTAGCACCCACTCTGAATACATTGTACTGTTAGACATGTCTAACTACAGAAAAGCATCATTATTTAGTTTATTAAATATAAAGCAAAACGTTATATTTTATTCGTTTAGCTCATATTGTGAATACTTAATCTTAATCTATAAAGTACAGTATATTGGAACAGCTGTCAGAAAAATGAAATAAAGTAGTATCATGTAGTGGTACTACTTCAATATAATTAAGCGTAATTTCCTGAAAGGTAAATGTATTTGGTCACTTGTCACTTCTTAACATATTTCTAATGTGCAGTTACTGTAATGACCCTGGCTGTTTTACAGGTGTTTCCCAGGTGTGTGCCAGGACAGGTTAAATGTATCTGGGCTCATTCACCAGAATAATGAATGACTTTGTATGACATACACAACGTTAATGAGGGAAACAGTCCTCTTTATCATTTACTTAACAAAATTAAGTTTATTCAAGCTTACTATTAGTATACTTATTTTGAACTTAAAATAAGTGAGTATACTTTATATAAAACGTTTAGTTTACTTTGTATGTACTTATCAGAGATATACTTAACAAAACTATACTTAAGTAAACTTGGCTCATACTGACAAGAATACAGAAAAAGATATTTAGGACTACTTACTTAATCTTTTGATCAATATATACTTAAGACAAGTATAATTAAGTATTCTTGCCTTATAGGCCTACAGAAAAGAATACTTGGCTTGTAGTTGTGTGTACTTTTTGATAGCGTAGCCTATTAAAGTGTGTGAGAGTTTGTAAAAGGATGTTTTGATATGAATTTACTTCAATTCATCAAGTTTTTGGATTATCCGTTCACCGCTGAGGCATGCGAGAACAACACATTTTATGATTTTTTTTAATCTCATCACAAATCATCAAGTCAAATGGAGCAAGTCACTTTAAGTAATAAATAAATCATTGGCTAAGTACTATAAATTAAAGTATACAAAGTACACTTTCATGAACTAAAAGGCAGAGATGCTGACAAGTCATTTTTTGCTAGTCCAAGTCAAGTTTCAAGTCTTTGTCATCCCCTGTGGGTGTTCAGCGGGGGGATGTGAGCATGTTTTGCCGCTATAAATTATGGCATAACTGTTTGGGAGGTTATATTTACTCTCAGTCAAGTCTCCATCCCTTCTTCCCTCCATCCCTCCCTTCCCCTCTCTCTCTCTCTCTCTCTCCCACCCACCCACCAGAGTGGCTCCACCCTCCAGCAGATATAAGCTGTGTCCACAAGGTGTGCGTCCTTTATGATCACATATCCCAGGGTTCCCTCTGTGTTGCTGTCTGTCTGTCCGCCTGCTATTCTGTCTGTTAGTCCGACTGCAGTGATTATTTCCCCATAAACGGCCACTCACAAAGGTAAGCACTGTCCTACTCTCTCTATATCCTGTATTTCACGTGATTTAAAGCTCAATTAGCAGTTTATTTGTGTGATTAATGCAAACATTTTCTTGTGCATCTGAATGAAAGTTGTTTTATTGCCTTTAATGAGTTGCTTTTGTGAGTCCTACTGTTGTTCCACTACCTACTATGCATCCAATGGATCTATCTAACTTAAAGTTTGCTCTTCTTGTGATTGTAATTTGGTAGGAATGCATGCGAAAATAATTTGTTGGGTGAATTGTTCCTTTTTTTTCCCCACTCTCTTTTAAAATGTTTCATTTTAACACAACGTATCTAACTTCCAGCTTTGATTAAAGCTTTATAAGTAAAACCATTTAAATATATCATGATATCCAGGGTGGCTGTGGCTCAGAGGTAGAGCGGATCGATACCCAGTCCCTCCAGTCCACATGTCAAAGTGTCATTTGGGCAAGATACTAAACCCAAAGGCTGTGTCATTGGTGTGTGAATGAGTATTTAGATTAGATCCTGATGGGCAGGTTGGCACCTGTATGGCAGCCTCTGCCATCAGTGTATGAAAGTGAGTGTGAATGGGTGACATGTAGTGTAAAGCGCTTTGAGTGGTCGGAAGACTAGAAAGGCCCTATAAACAGATGCAACAGATACATGTTCATGAACGTTTATCATTCTTAGCTTTAGTCCAAAATCCCTTGCGTGAGTGACAGTAGTGAAATGTGAGTGATAGCTGTTTCGGGTTGCTGGGGGATCTGATGGCCGTTAGCTATGGAGATAGCATCATTCCTGCACATCATCATCCTGCAGAGACATGCAGGCAGAACATCTCTTCAGCTAGTGTGGTGTTTCCCAGGCTGCTGCATCCCTACTTAGCCTGCCAGGGCTCCAGAGAGCTGAAGTATGGACTGTGCATCCATGTGTGAGAAAAAAATGTTTTGTGTGCATGTGTGTGTGTGTGTGCAGAAAGCTGAAGCCAAACTGTCAGATGTATGTGATGGGGGTAAGAGCAGCAGTTTGGTGAGAAGAGACTGCAGAGCAAACACCGTCTTTGGCTCCATAGCAGCTCTGTCTCTCTGGCCTGATTTGCTTAGTAATTCTCTGACATTGCTCATCTGTTTGGTGCCTTGTCAGTCACGGCGACTATTAAATGATTCACCTGCTAAACGATGAAATCTATTTATTTTAATCTTCAGAATTCCTCCTCCTGATCCGATATTCAGAAGGAGCGTACAAGTTTATGTTCACCTTAACCCTGTTGGTATGATGCTACAGCTTCAGAACAGTCTCCAGCCATTCATACGGTTCTGCCTTACAAATCAAAGCCTTTTACAGAGACTACAGTTATTTAGCTGCATTATGAATGAAAATATTTTGGATCCATTCGGGATTGACTTGTGGCATCAACACAGATCTGCCGGTGTCCTCAGAAAAATACAATCAAACGTTTTCTTGGTTATTTTTTTAGGATGAAGATCAGATCTTTTTCTCTTGTTTGGTTATTAATATGTAGTTTTGTCTTTGCTGATCGGATCTGTGTGCATGATGTTCAGGGACTTAAAGTAAAATACACATTATATTGTGTGCAATTAAAACTATAACACAAGTTTCTAAAGGGTTTCCTCACCTAATTACAAATTCTACCTTTCTTCTTGTTTCACGTAAAGTTTCTCCCTTTCTCTCCCATCTTTCTTTCTCTATTGATCTTTGCATTGCATCAAAATCGGTGTATGGCCCCCGCAGTGACCTTTAGTGTGTGAAAGTGCTACAGAAGCTGGTCTTGTGCACAAGAAGTAACCTTTCAAATGGAGTGTGTGCTTGTATTTGTGTGTGCGCACCCTTCTGTATGCATTATTCTGCAAACTTCAGGAATGCACCGGACAAAAGGACCCAATGAAAAGCAAGAGTAATGGTAGGGCAAAGGAGAGGGACAGAAGTAAACACTTTGCTCATTTAGCTGCACAGCTGTGACAGTGTGCATGTGTGTGTGTGGACTAGCTGTATTCCTCTGGTTTGTGTACGAGGTTTGTTTGAACGAGGACATTTGCAGCGTGACTTGAAGAGGTGTTAATTTTACGAGGTGTGCTTTGTGATAAAAGCTGCGTTTAGGGAGCCGAGGAGCTGCAAATGTTTTTTTCCCCTTTCACTGAGAAACCACAATGTGCACTTACAAAGATTGAGTGCAAGGGTACTGCTGGCTTAAGTATAAATTTGTAAATGGTTTGCGGTGCAGGGAGGAAGGCTTTGCCAAACGTGTTCAGTGGGATTTAAACACTAGCTTTTGGTCAGGCTGCAGAAGGAGAAACTCAAAGACTTAATTTGGCCGAATACATGAATAGTTTAAGTGCTAAGTGCTTCTGTACATATGCACGTGTGCTCATGCAAGAACAGTTAAACACCAATTTATTGTGAAATCTTTGCCCCGAATGTGATCATTAGTATTTGACCACTCTCATCTCATCACCACAGGACTTTTCGGTTGTCCCTGCTCTGTTAGCAAGGTGGTTTAAAGAGATACACAGTCCTCCACCACAGTCTGCAAGGTCACCGAGTGGCTTCAGGTCACTGAACCGGCATGTTTCCAAAGGGCCGGCGAGGGCAAACAGACAGAAATGAGGCAGAGGATGAAGAGGGTGCAGAACAGGCATCGCTCTGTTCACACAGAGACACAGGAAGAAAAGGAGACGGCGAGGAGAGAGTCGTCTGTATCTGACAGAGGAGAGAGGATAGACAGATGTGTCTGGAGACACAGAGCTGATATTTCCATCTCAGTCCAATGCATGAGAGGAGAGATTAAAAAGTGCTTTTGAGGAAGAATGTTGGCCGTTGTCTCGTCCCATCAGCTGAGCTCTGTCACTGAATACGTGTAAGTGCGTGGTTTTGTGCGTGAGCAATATAAATCCAGGACACCAGAGACAGGTTTGTTTCCGTAAGTGAGGAATCAGCCAGAGGACGCTTTAAACCATTATCTGTATCTCTTCTTTTTTTCCTGTTCAACGTTCTCGGGTGTGCAAATTACACCAATTTATAAAGCGATGTATAACTTTTACATGAATTACACCACACTGGGCTTCAGTGTTACTGTTTTTGCCTTTAATTATTTTGGCTTTAACACGCAGTGACAATTTGATTGCAGGTTTTCTTCCCTTTTTCCATTAATAACAACAATATCTCAGTCTTTCTTACAGAAATAAATTAAATCATTCATTCATTTCTCCTAAATCAAACTTTGACTCTTGAAATTAAAGCAAAGCTACACAGCTCGGTATGACACGGACATGTAATGTGTTCAGAGTTATACCTCCACATTATGAAGACATCCTTATTATTATGTTTAATAATGTCTTGTCTTTTTTAGGCGGGGTACAGGGGATCTTTAGGGGGAGATAGCAGGTCAACAGTAGATGTCACACAGAAGTGGTGTACATCATCTGAAAGCTGGGAACCTGAAGATTAATTTGAGCTGCAGCTCAGCACTGTGTGTCAACTTGTTCTAGTCATAAATCAGAAATACACAATTGAATGAATGAATTCAAATACATTTTGAAACTGTATAAGGGTTTAAAACATTTTGCTATGTCTTGCAGCAATTTTTGAGTTTACCAGAGATACCATTTGTTACACAGTTTTGGTGCTAAATTAAAATAAATTTACCACTCAAGAATTAATAAAAATGATCAAAATCCCTCAAAATACCACATTAAGACACCAAGACCTTTAGGAACATCATAGAAAAAACCATGCTGTGATTTGGTATCAAAAACATTTGACATTTGGAGATTTCTGCAAAAATTGCATTTGTTGGCGATTAGATGGCGAGCACTTCTGTTCTGGAAACTGCTCAGAAACCCCCTTATTGTCAATCTACCTAGGAAAGCCATCCATCCTCTGAATGCTCTAGGTCTCTAGTTTGTGGATGTAAAGTTTACTAGATGATCCTAGAGGTCACCACAGGTCATTTTATACAGTGAGATCAAGTTTTAAAAAATGGTCTCACCACACTGAAATGGCTACTATGGGGACTAACATCATCAGACATGAAAACAATTGAGCTCATTGGATCCACAAAAGTCTCAGCTTTCATTGGTCATTTTATTCAAATACACCAATTTCAGACTAGGCAAAGATAACACATCTGTACTGTATTAAAAAAACTGCATGGTTTTTGCCCCAAACTGCATGTGATTATCATAAAGTGGGCATGTCTGTAAAGGGGAGACTCGTGGGTACCCACAGAACCCATTTTGAGGTCAGAGGTCAAGGGACCCGTTTGAAAATTGCCATGCCAATTTTTCCTCGCCAAAATTTAGCCTAACTTTAGAACTATATTCAGCCTCCTTCATGACATGGTTGGTACCAATTGATTCCTTAGGTTTTGTTAGTTTCCTATGATATCAGTACCTTCACTCTATCTTTAAAACTGAGCCTGTTACAACTTCTGAAAGACAGAAAAGTCGGTCTGGGGTGCCTGTTAATGATAGTGCTGACGCCACAAAAAAACAATAAATAAGTTATTCCAAAGCATTTAAACTTGCTTCAATAACTTTCTTGAACACTAATACAGTTTTTAAAAGATTTGTAGTTTGACATTTTGCAATGAACCCATTTAAGAAAATTCCTCCATCATGTTTGAGGCTTCCTAATGTAAATTTCTGTTTTTCATGTTCCCTCCTAGCAAATCAGAAGTATGAGGAAGCTGGGGTTCATTCCCACATGCTGTAGTTATGATGGTCTTATTCTTTTTGTTCAGGCGGTTGCACAGCTGCTGCGGTTTTAATGAGATTCTGGAGATCGCAGCTTGTATAAACCGCGGTAGCCGACACCTCAGCTTCCGCTGGGCGAAGGTTGACTCAGCAAAAACAACATCTTACAGACACATGATGCCCACGAGTCCACTCACGTCGCACACCTGATGGACAATTTACTGCGTTTCGTTTATGTAAAAATGTCAAAAAAGATGGACATCTGGAAGAAGTTGGGGAAACAGAGGCACACACATACACATACGTTACATACAAGGTAGACGACTTTGAGGTTTGCTTATTTTTGAGACTGTCTGGGCCGGGCAGGACATGCTGAGAGCTCAGTGGTGTATGACCAGCCACACATGATTTTGGCAGCAGATGTTGAAAAATTAGAGTTCGGACCGCAGATATTTTTACCTCCTTGTCCCTCTGGGCTGTTGTCTAATGGTTAATGTGTTGGTTTAAATTTAACTGATATAACTCACTGAAGGTGATGGATGTGCCAAGTGTGAAAAAAGTAAATGAATAATTATGCCTAATTTTTTTTTTAACCATTTCACTGTTTACTATTTATATAGAGACAGAAGAATATACTGTTTACTGAATATTCTATATTATTGCATTCATAGCAAATGTGCAATACTAAATGGCCTTTTTTAGCCAGTGTGTAACAATTAGGGGGATCTATTGGCAGAAATGGAATATAATATTAATAGGTATGTTTTCTTTAGTGTATAATCACCTGAAACTAACAGTTGTTGTGTTTTTGTTACCTTAGAATGAGCCGTTTATATCTACATAGGGAGTAGGTCCTCTTTACGGAGTCCGCCATGTTGCACCACCATGTTTCTACAGTAGCCCAGAACGGACAAACCAAACACTGGCTCTAGAGAGAGCCTTTCACGTTTTTACATTACCTGAAGTGCAAAACCGTGGTACCGCCAGCCTCAGTCTGACTTACATTGCTCCTAAAGTAGTGTTATCGTGGTAAGGATGGCCTCTGAGCAAGGCGGACAGCGTTACCACGGTTTTGCACTCAGCGCCTCACGTTACCGCAGTCTTGAAAGGGAGGAGTGAGCAGAGGGGTACTCAGTTGGTTGCAATCTGCAACCACACCACTAGATGCCACCAAATCCTACACACTGTACCTTTAACATTGTCATTGTGAGCATGTCAGCCCAAAGCACCACTGTGCCTAAGTATAGCCTCACAGAGCCACTATATGGCTGTAGAGTATTATATAGTGCAATACAAAGATACATTGCATTTACAAAAATAATATTAGAAAATTTAAATTATAACAAATGTGTCATAAAATTAAAAAAGGTCACCTTTAACTCATGAAGTCTTCAGAAACAGTTTCAACTTGTTTTTAAAAATGATCTCCGTTGTGATCCATAATTGCACATATATGTGTCCATTGCACAAGATGATGTGTGTGTTTGTTTGTTCTTTTGTCTATGATTTTCCCACTATGTGTGCATGTGTGTCTTTTCCTGCTTTATAAACAAACCGATATGGAGAGTGTGTGAACGGCATGACACATGGGTGACATCTGAAAAATGTAGAACATGGTCGCTGCTCCTGTGTAGTCACTGTTACAAATGACTGCTTGTCAGAGAGTCATCATTGAGGGAGCCAGATTGTTTTACACCAACGTGCGAAAAATTAAACTGTAAATCTCACAAATGAGAGAAACAGCTCACAACACGCCATCACAACTTCTCACAGCTGTGTCACATTTATATGTGACTTCATGTCTGACATCTATAGGGATGACACTAGCATTTTAAAACAAGTTTAATTGGTATAATAGACCTCTTTATAGTCACTTTGTTCAGTATAAATGCACCCTGCAGTTAAAACGTGGAAATTTGCTGGTTAATGTTTGCGTCAGATGTCTGAAAGTGGCCCTGTTGTATGAACAAGTCACTCTGCAGGCAACACCTAAGTAGAATAATGTGTTGGAGAAAAGCACACCAGGTAAAGACAGGAGGTGTTTCCATCACTCTGCGGTCACCATGACAACATCATGGTGTTGCTATGTGACACTGAACAGACCCTCGTTGTACAGTGCCTCCGATCTAAGGTCACAAGTTTTGTCAGAATATTTCCAACCCTTTAAAAACACCCATGCAAACACACACACACACACACACACATACCGACACTGTGCTGGGACGTTCCTAAAAGGTAGTAAAACTGTCCTATTTATTTTCTTAAACCTTTTTATGTATATATAAATAAATGGTCATATAAGGGGAATTGTTATACATCACTGATGCATATTTATATTAAAGGGTCAGTGTGTAACAGAAATGGAATATAATATTCATAACTATGTTTTCATTAGCGTATAATCACCTGAAACTAAGAATCGATGTGTCTTCGTTAGCTTAGTGTGAGCCCTTTATATCTACATAGGGAAGGGTCCTCTTCACGGAGTCCGCCATGTTGCACCACCATGTTTCTACAGTAGTCCAGAACGGACAAACCAAACCCTGGCTCTAGCGAGAGCCTTTTGCGTTTTTATGTTACCTGAGGGCCACCATAGTTCTCCGAGTAGTTCTGCGGTAACGTGAGCCGCAGAGTGCAAAACTGTGGTACCGCCGGCCGCTGTCTGACTTCCGTTGCTCCTAAAGTAGTGTTATTATGGTAAGGATGGCCTCTGAGCGAGGGAAGCAGCGTTACCACGGTTTTGCACTCAGTAGCTCACGTTACCAATTATTGGAAAGGAAGAATAGAGGAGTACTCAGTTGGGTGCAACTTGCAACCACACCACTAGATGCCACCAAACTGACTGTTACATTTTTGTAAAATGATCTTTCAAGAGAATTTGTCAAAATGCACTCCTGGTTTTTCCTCTCTGTCATTATTAGTTAATCACATTTAAATGAAATAATTTTTGAAATGTTCAAGGCTTTTTTTCTTATTTTGAAAATTGCCTAATGATATTTTTCCTTGCCACAATGTGTCCAGAACAGCAATAATTTTAACTATGATATCCAAAGGATGTTTAAAAAAATGCACATTTTTAATTTACCAAAACACACATCATCGTCTAAAAAACACACATTTCAATACTATTTTTGATAAAAATTGTAGATCAAATAATTTTTTTTTATAAAACACATTATTGTCATCCTCTCATTAAGAGATGGGATGTAGATTTGGTGTCATCAAAATCATTCAGGTATATGTTTGGGCTTTTGCGCCATAAAAGCTTCTCTATTATGATGTGGAAAGTAAAGAAGAACGAGTGTGTCTGGCATGCACCTTTTCACAAAACCTCAAAACATTTCAGGCTCTTGAAATGCTTTCACTGGATGTCTTGACTCTGAGTATTTGTTAGCAAAAGAGTGTCTGAATATTTTAACCTGACAAATGTCTCAGGATCAATGCACTTCTTTCTTCTAACCCCCACAACCAGGCCCCACCTCTTTCAGGTCTTTCCTGATGTAGGGTACACACCCTACAACAGGCAGTACATACAAGTATACAGTGTCACCCTTTGTAAAGAAACATCAGTGAAATCAATTCTTTACCAATATACTAATGATACATGTTTTAGACTTTATCTGACTGTGTTAGATGCCAGAAACCTCCTCAGTCCTTCACATACACTTTAAATGTGCACCAATCTTTTGGATCTCTCATAAGAAATCAGTACCGTTCTCTTTCTCTCATTAGACTAAGTATATTTCTATTATCCATTAGGAAGCTGCACAGATAATAGAAAATGTTTGATGCTCAGGTTGTCACTTCTTACACACAGAGATCAACTTTATTCTTGTCCATTTCCTCCATTTCTGTGTATTATCCATAGACAGTCACATTGTTGATTACTGGGAACAGATCACAGCTTCCGCCCAGCAGGCAAAAATAGGTCCCAGTTCAAAAACGGCGGCATTCCTCTAGACTCTTTGGCATGTCTGTCTCTCTGTTGCCACGAAAGCTAGGTGGGCTTCTTTCAAAGGCCAGCTCTCATCGGGGAGACAGTGGCACGGCCATGTTAAAATCACCAGTCGACTGAGAAAAGGTCAGAGGGCGGAAAAGATCCAAAGAGCCAGTGATGGAGTGGACACTAAGGATGTGGTTTAGGATGTGAATTAAAAAATCTACAGATGAGTTGTAATAAAATGAGTGGCAGGATATGAGTAGACTGAATTTGGGATGGAAATGTCACTTGTAAAGAATGACTGAATAAAACAAGTAGACACTCAACAGCTAATGGTGAGCCAAAGAAAACCCCTTTGCCTCGCTCTGTTACTGACCATTTAAAGCAGAAAGCTTTGGGGTTAAATAATGGAAATGAACGCAACTTTATTCATTCAAAAATATACTTGTTGGACCAGACATCTGACATCATCAGGTGGTGGTGGAGACAGGGTGTTCAGTACTTCTGGCAGGCACCTGCAAGTGGTGTTAGATATTTCTCACTAAATCCTCTGTGCGCCTTCCTGTGTCAACTCAATTGTTTATGAGAATTTTTGTGTCAAACATCTGACTGAATATGTTGCAGTACTGTAGGAACAACAAGAATGCCCTTATTAATATCAGCAGGAGTGGTGTTCACACCAGTGAGTTAACTAGGAGGTGGCAGAAATACTTCACACACTTGTAAAAAGTACCAAGCAATGAATGGATGTTCATACAAGTGTTCTCATTCTATTGCCACCACACATCTCAGACAGTAGGACTGATTAATTATGGCACTGGTATTCAATCATCTATTGCCAGTTGCCCGTAGGCATCACATTTTCACATCACATTTGCTTACAGGCAAGGTTTCAGCGCAACATATGGACATCAGGGGATATTGAAAATAATATTTTGTGTGCCATTTAGTATGGTTCCCTCTTGTGGACAACTATAATAAATGCAGTTTATCCCCGCCTAGCCTGTGAGAGAGACACATTAGCATTTGTCTTGTGTGTATTTTTAATGCCAGATTTAATTTACAGCTTAATAAAAAGCTTACATATATAAATATACTATTTCAGCTAAGGCTCAGCCAAAATTGAAATCCAAACACATCTGAGCGTTTTGTTCTCAAGCACAATATTTTACAATCATTAAGCAGTAGGTTATAAAATCACCAAAATATGAGCAATTGGACATAAGACATAAGCAGTCCAATCAATGAAGATCACAAATCAACAAGAAAAACTATTCTGTATTATATTGTATTTTTTTGTACATTATTTGTTACAGAACACCATATCAAAAGTCAAGATATATCCCTGCCTTCAGTCACTTCATTTTCTACAACATTTGGGAGTTAAAGGGTGTCAGATTTAAACTGAAGGCAATTCAAAACATGGCTGAGAGGTTAATACAGAGAAGAAAACTTTCCAAAATCCTATTCTGAAAGAAAGACTTTGAAGAACTCCATTTATATTCACATCCGTGGGATTGTTAAACTTTTCTTTCGTAGAAATATACAGGAAATGTCTGCATAGTTCAGTCCAAAATAAATTAGATTGAAACAGTTTGAGCCCTGTCAGTTGTGATATTGAATCTTTGCCATATTTGCTTTTGTTGCTGTTGTTGTTGACATTTTGTTAACAACAGTTTTGTTTCATGGAAATTGTTTAATAGTTTCCAGTAGGTGATAATATTCATGGTAGTGGTAGTGGTTAGAATAATAGCATAAATATTCAAGTTGGCAGAAATGGCAACTTTGGTTAATTGAAAATGGTCTCCACTTAACCAGCCCATTTATTCCAAAGTTGAGCAGAAAAAGAAATGGACAACTTTCTCATTCTAGTCTATGACGATATTACATAGGTGACACTGCAATGACTGAAAACACTGTGTGTCTGTAACGACCACAGCTGTAATGTTTGATTAAATGAATGCAAACCACATTGGCCAACCTCCCATCTAGACTGCAAGTGTATCAGATGTGTTTTTCACTTTCTCATCTCACACAACAGATACCCTCTCATTGGAATCTATGCAGATGTCTGCACCGGCTCTTTGCAGGCACGTGTCTCAGCTCCGTCTCACGAGCGTAACCATGCCTTGAAGCGTTTACTTAGGCTTCAAGTCTATTTTTTCATCAATACATGTGTTTATGTGACGATGATGCTCAATAAAAACGCACGGAGTCACTGTATCTCTGGCCACAGCGCAGAGCAGTGGCTGAGAGGCGGCAGAGCTGTGGTGATGCACTGAGCTGTGTGTGTAGTTAGCTGATAGCCAAACCACACTCAGCTGTGTTAACACACTTGCGGCCTCTACCGGCCAGGGATAGGGGGGGCGGTTAAGAGTAGTGAATGAGGAGTCAGCAGCCAGCAGTCAATGGCAGAATCAAACAGGCAATAAAAGGTGTTTTGAGAAAGTATAGGTCACTGCAACACCTGAGGTCCTTGAGCATGCAGCCATAAAAGAGCACCCAAAATATTATGCACACACACGCACTCACAACCGGTTTCATAATCTCCTGGCTGAGATAAGAGGACAATTGTGTAGTTATCCAGCAGAGGGAGACATAATGTGACCTACCACTGCCTGCTTTTTTGCAAATGAGGTTGTCCACTTGTCTCATACACTTGGTGGTTCATGATATTTCAAGAATTGCTAAACTGCTACCATACCAATGTTTGATCTACTTACTAATGTACAGGATTTAAAAACAGATCCCTCCCTCATATCTCGTCTTCTCTACCTTCCATACAGGTCTCGGCCATGCCTCCCCTCCCCTTCTTCCTGACACTGCTACAGCTTGCAGCACTTACTTATGTGAGTGCTGCGGCATACTACGGACACAAGCAACACCCTCAGCCATACCAGCCGATGCAGCACATGCAACACATGGGCAAAGAAGGCTTTCCCCAACAACAGTACCTTGGCAAAGAGATGCCCTATATGCAGTATCCCCACTACAGGAAGGAGCTACCTCAGATGCCCATGCACAAGGGCAAAGAAAATGCTCGTAAAGGGGCCGGTTATAATGGTGGCCAAGACAAAGGTGAGAAAGTCAACATTTTCAACAAACAGTAACCATCAATCTTCCAAGAACATACATTCACATCTTGAACACATGTGACACTACCTGCTAAAACACAAGGGCACAAAGTTTCTTTATTATTAATGGCATATAGTAATATAGTTATTTGTTAAGTGCCAGAGAAGAAATATCAATGGGAAGCGTTTTAAACCCAACTGAGTGTTGATTGTATGAGCATGTGTGCGCTCGCTTGATAATCAAAATTTTGTCTGTTTATTTTCAAATTCATAATTTCTGGTTGAATATTTATCTAATTCCTCACAGGTCAGACAATACCTAGTGGTGCTGAGGGAATTCCCCAAGGAGAGCAAGGCCCAGCTGGGCCACCCGGGCCAGATGGACCTGCAGGACCTCCTGGAACTCCAGGGAATGGACAGCCTGGACCTGCGGGACGACCTGGACCTCCTGGTCCACCAGGAGGGCCTGCAGTGGGAAAACCAGGTTTACCAGGACTGCCAGGCAAGCCAGGAGGAAATGGTGAGGCTGGATCGCAAGGAGAAATGGGCCCTAGGGGTGAAGAAGGGCCAGCTGGGCAGTCAGGGCCTCAGGGTCCCCCAGGACCACCTGGGCTACCAGGAATAGGTAAACCAGGGGCAGGAGGATTACCAGGCCAACCAGGGTCCAAAGGAGAGCCAGGTCACAAAGGTCTGCCAGGACTACCAGGATTACCTGGACCCAAAGGAGACAAAGGGATGGGCCAGCCAGGACAACCTGGTCACAAAGGGCTCCCAGGGCCCTCAGGACCTGCTGGCCCAAGAGGGCTGCCTGGTTTTGGAAAACCTGGGTTGAATGGGGCCCCAGGGCCACATGGACCACTAGGAGAGAAAGGACATCCTGGAGAGCTTGGACCAGCTGGACCACCTGGTGAAGGAGGACAGCCTGGCCCACCGGGTCTACCTGGTCAAGGAAAGCCCGGTCAAAATGGCCTGCCAGGACAGCCAGGCATGCCAGGTGGGAAAGGTCATCCAGGACCACCAGGTTTGCCAGGAAAGCCTGGACTTCCTGGATTTGGTAAACCAGGACTCACAGGACCAAAGGGTGACAAAGGTATGGGTGGGCCACCTGGACTTCCAGGACCAAAAGGAGACAAGGGCCACGGAGGACTACCTGGTATGCTTGGACCCCCTGGACCAAATGGTCCACCAGGTCCTCCAGGTCCCATGGGAACCCCAGGAGGTTTAGGTGCACCTGGTCCTAAAGGAGACTGTGGAGAAGGAGGACCTAAAGGGCTTGATGGAGCCAAGGGTGATCCTGGTGCCTCTGGTATACCTGGTAAGGATGGTCTGCCAGGAGAGGGTGGAGAGCCAGGACCAAGAGGTCCATCAGGACCGAGTGGTGCCAAAGGAGACGGTGGACATAAAGGTCTACCTGGTACTCCTGGTTCTTCAGGACTTCCCGGGCCAAAAGGACATGGTGGATTACCTGGTGAAGTGGGACCTCAAGGTCCTAAAGGAATCCCTGGAATGGATGGCACCGCAGGACCAATTGGACCTCCTGGTCTTCTGGGGCCAAAAGGAGATAGCGGTCTACCTGGTGCCCCAGGCATTGCAGGTGAGGGAAATCCAGGTCTTCCAGGACCCATAGGACCCCCAGGGAAAGAGGGCTCATCAGGAACCCCAGGACAGCCAGGTCAGCCCGGCCCTCCTGGACCACCAGGCCTACCTGGACCGTCTGGTCTGTCTCCCGATATGTCAGGAGTGCTCTCTGAGATGGGCCCTGCACTAGATGGTGTTAAGGCTGGTGGTTATGGTAAGAAGGGCAAGTACGGAGGCAACGGGGCTGAAGTAATGGGTGCCAGTGGGTTGGAAATGCCAGCATTCACAGCTGTAGTAACAACTCCCTTTCCACCTGTGGGTACTCCTGTCGTCTTTGACAAGCTCTTGTACAATGGTCGCCAAAATTACAACCCTGAGACAGGAATCTTCACCTGTGACATGCCTGGCATTTATTACTTTGCCTACCACGTTCATTGCAAAGGAGCTAATGTGTGGGTGGCTTTGATGAGGAACAATGAGCCAGTGATGTATACCTATGATGAATACAAAAAGGGTGTCCTCGATCAAGCATCAGGGAGCGCAGTACTACCTCTACAACCTGGGGACACTGTGTACATTCAGCTGCCCTCAGATCAGGCCTCAGGACTTTATGCTGGGCAGTATGTGCACTCCTCCTTTTCGGGGTATTTGTTATATCCGATGTAAAATCCCAACCTGCAGGGAGAGAAAGGCTTCAGTGAGAACAAAGTGGGAGCGTATTTTTGTATAATATAAAACATGATAATAAACCACCTTAAGCTGAGCAGCGATGAGAGGAAGAAGACGGTCTGTATGTACAGCAGCTTTGATACTGTATAGCCTTATAACCGCATAATTGGGAAGCAAAGAGGTTTTCTTTCACAGCTTTGAAGATATAAAAGAATGTATAAAAAGGCATTCAAAGAACACCTCAAAGATGGCTGCAGATGTATTTGCATACAGAAGAATGCCATAATCCGATAATAAGAGTGTAATTTGTACAAACATATGAAGGGAACGTGAAGTGTATGCAAAGGAAGATAAAATACAATTCTGGTAACACAAAGCAACATTTTGTTCCTGCACCTCTTCAAAACTGGCAGCTACCCCATGTGGTGAAGAATGTGAAATACAGTAGAAATCATGAAGGCATAGTCTTTTCGGTAGGAAATTTATATTTTTGCATGTATACATTTGAATGAATACAGTTTTTGTCTTTCTATTGATAATGGCAAGCATATAAAATGACCTCTTGAGAATGACAATGCATTGAAAGGTTTGCATTACAACAGTTTGTGCATGATTTAGAGGTAAACACATTTCTGGTCGTGGAACCTGCAAATTAATGAATTTTGGTTAAAGGTTAATTGTATACACTGATTTTCAATGGATACATCTCTCAAGCTCCCACGTGGATTACCAAAAAAAAAAAAAATGCAAAATACAGTGTGGGAGCAACCTAAATGACTTGTGAAGGCCTTATGTATATTAGGGTCAACTGGTATTGGTGGTGAACTATATGGCAATTAATGTGCTTACTTGTAGGAGCACAAAAAATGAGTGGGTCAAAAATAGATAATCACACGCATGATATATGTTGCTCACTGACAATTGCTCCCATGAGTGAGATTCAAAAAGTAAGAATGTGATAATAATTTTATGTTTAATGTTTGCTTATAGGTTTATGGGTGTAAAGAAATGTTTTTTTGTGCAAAAGTGCAAAGGTCAAGCAAACACACCATAATGCCCTGAAATATGAAAACCACTCCATATTGCATTACACCACAATACACTGAAACGTCCACACTATACAGCATCTCTGTGTCACTAACTTAACCATAGCATTAGTATAAGTGACATGTGTTAAGTATCATAAAGCACAGGCCCTGCCTTTGAACATGTATAGTTGTAACTACAATATAATACTCAACAGGGATTACAAAGTGTTTCAGTCAAATAAATCTATCTGAGGATTTGATCTAATGACTCTGCAATTAGCTTCATTTCAAAGAAAAATCATTTTAGAAATTGTATTCTGTAACTGTTTTGTAAGCTTAATCCATTTTTAGTCATTTAATTATTCATAACAGGGTGTCTTATTTGGAAAACAAATTATGAATTGTTCTTTTGAAATGAAACACATGAACAGTGGGACCCGGTTGTCATCTAGTCACTCTGGTGTGTTTTTGTTTTTTGAAGTGAGAAAAACAAATTAATTTCCAGAGCATCCTTGGTGAGCTACATTTAGTATGTCTTGCTGCCAGGTTTACGGGGAATACAAAATTTGTATTACAACTCACTTAAAGCAAGTATTGAATGTCACAGCAATTCATAACAACAGTTATGCCAATAATTTATTATTCTATGTGCTGATCACCTACATGCAATGACAAGGACATACAGACGTCAACTTTTAAAGGAAAATGTATGTATATTTCTCCTTTCAACCATGGTGCTAATATTGTCGTTGTAACCAAAGATTTTATGTCTTAATGTTTCACATTTGTTATTATTGTCCATGTTGTTTTTTCTAAATAAAAATTGTTTAATTAAAAAAAAATATTGTTGACATCTCTATTTCTAAGCTCACAGAAAGCAAAACAAACCCATTTGAGTCAAGCGAATATACCAACTGAAAACTGTGTGGTTAAATACACATTGGGGAATATCATTCATGAGAAACTGTAAGAAAGACCAGTTACTGAAAAATATCACTCCTGTCCTTATTGACACTTAGAGTGTGATTTCATCACGTTAAAGTCACCTGGTTGGTTGATGATGTTTCACTCTGCAAGAGAGGATAACAGCAACATTAGGACATAAGGTACATAAAGGTACAAGACAACATGCAAGACACTAGAAGATCTGTCTGCTAGCTTTAAAACGTTAGCTCTATGACTGATTGGTTAGGCCATATCAAGGACAAAATATGTGATAATACACCTGTTTGGTTGGTAACTTTGATCTATGAATGCTAGTCATCATGATAATCATGAATGAATGAATGAATGAATGAATAATTTGTTTTCATATCTGGTCATTTACATAAACCATCCCTAATGGGATTATTCAGACACATTAACTAACAAGAAATCAAACATTCCAGCATGTTAGCCCAACAGCACAATACACCAGCATCATCCAAACATAAACATCAACATCATCCAGACATAATCGTGAACATGAACCTCCCACAAATAATGCTCCAGAACATATCGCACAATGGAAATACAACAAATAAACAATCACAGATATGCCATCACAGCCCCCTAAGCACAAGACACATACACAAATCAAATCATGACAAACAGGCATAAGAGTCTGAGGATTTTTTCTATCGAATGTTACTTTTCTCCTCCTATCCCATGTTTTTGAAAGATATTCAAAATACAAATATAGGAAAAGGAGCTGTACACCCAGCGGTGCCTCAAGAAGTCACTGAGGGTCATTAAGGATAACACACACCCCCACAACAGCCTGTTCTCCCTCCTACCCTCTGGTAGAAGATACAGGACCCCCAGGACTCACACCAGCACAGTTTTTTCCCCCAAAGCCATCAGACTTTTAAATAAATAAATAATTCATACGACGGAATGGAGCTTCCCAGCAAAAAGCATTTCACACGTTTGTGCTAGTATAACTGGCATGCCAATAAACATCTTGAATCTTGAATCTTGAATCTTGAACATGATCAAAAATCTATTCAGTTAAGGCTCCGGTCTCCATACCTATTAATTCGAAACCAGGAGCATGAACATGTTATCATTCATAAGGTAATAACTCATTTTAAATGCAAGGAAAGCCATCGTTTTTGCAAATCAACTTTCAGGACAAGCAGTGTAAGATTCCCAAGTTATGGCCAACTGGGGTCATTATCATCCTACAAGTACCTTGGGCTGCAGCTGGACAACAAACTGGAGTGGACAATAAACACTGAGCACCTCTACAGGAAGGGCCAAAGCAGACTGTACTTCCTGAGGAGGCTGGGCTCATTTAACATCCTTGGGGACAAAGGAGGACGGTCTGCAGGACAGATAATAATGCACACAGTGCACTTTGATAGACTAAGCTACTGGAGTTACCCTGCACTATACTCACTTTAACAGTCTCTTCTGCACTATATTCACTTTTTTAATAGTCGTGTATCACAGCTGTTACCCTGCACTATATTCAGTTTTAACCGTTTTTCTTCATCTCCTTGTATTTTTATATCTGGTATATTTTTTTGTACTTTGTACTACCAACTTTTTTACTGCCTTTTTACAAACATGTTTTTGCATTATGGAACTGTGATGCTGGAAACTTGAATTTCCCTCCGGATCAATAAAGCTACTATCTATCTATCTATTTATCCATCTATCTCTCAGGAGCAAAGCTGGATAAATGTGCAAATCTAATTGGAAATATGATTTTAGGGAAAATGCACCCCTGAAGCACAATAATCAACTGACGTGATAAAGGTATCACTTCCAGCTCACATTATTGTGAATGAATGGGCGTCATGGTAACAGATGGCTGTGTGCTGTGAGGAGATGCTGATGCTGCGGTGGGAGGTCTTTCTGTCGACGCATGCGCAGAGCGGTTTTGCAACATCTGTCACATCTTTTGTTGTTGGTACAGATTTAAACGTCGAGCTCAGCTACGGAAATACGCAGCGGTAAGGACTGTTAGCTATCGATATTTCACATGGTTTCATACTTTTTGTAATTGGTTTTGTAATTGCTAATGATAAAACGACGCCAGCTCCAACATGCAGTACTTAACTATGACGTTATCTGTGTTACAGCAGGTGATGCTGAATTAGGTTAACTAGCAGCGAAGCTAACGCCTGCTATCCTGCTGCAACTATTCTGCCTAAAATGACTTATTTTCCAATTTAAATAGTTGTAAGCACCTTGGTATCAGAATTAGACAATGGTCTCACTTGTTAAGGTTGATTTCATGACATTATTTCATGATTTTCTCTCCCCTCTGATAGCATATTGTTGTGTTGTTACACCTGCCCCTTAGATCCATTGTCATACTGTAATATGAGCAGGCTGAAAGGGTCATATGTTGTCTAGAGCTAAAACAAATAGACTAGTTGATTGATCAATTAATCATTCAAAAGAAAGAAAATAGAAACTTTTTAAAAAAAATAATTGATTAAATGTTGTATTTTTCAAGCAAAAAGTCCAAACATTACATAGTTCCAGCTTCCGGTTGTGAGGATTTGCTGCTTTTCTTTGTCTTATGTGATAGTAAACATCTTTGTATGTATATTTTTGGGCTTTGGACTACTGCCAAACAAGAAGACATCACCTTGGGGTTTTACTAAATTGGGATGGTCATTTTTCACTATTTTCAAACATATTATAGACCAAATGATCAATCAATCAACCAACATTTATTTGTATAGCCCTTTACAATAACCAAAAGGTACCCAAAGCGCTTTACATTAAACATCAAGAAATAACAGGAATAAAAACACAATATATCATAAAATCATAAAAAGGTACATAAAAAGCACAGGAAAAATATCACAGCGCTACTAGGTATTAAAAGCCAATCTAAATAAAAAAGTCTTGAGCTTAGATTTAAAAAGAACTAGGTCAGTGATAGTGCGTATATCAGTAACAATCTGATATCAAATCCTCTCATCATCATCTCCACATAATAGGTAGTTGTAGTGCTTGTTGGGTCAACTTTAGAATTCTGAAATAGGATTTGTTTTGTGTATCAGTAGGTTTCCCTCAACATGACATCACGTATAGGTCTCAGAGCTGCCGGTACCAATGGAAGTGACTTCAAACACAGAGAGAGGGTGGCCCCACAATACCAAATGAGGCAAGTAGCTTTTTATTTATTTCTGATATTGGCCAAAAAATATGAATGTTATCTCTGAATAGCAACAGCATCAGCAAGGATCACCTTGTTTATCTGTTATCTGTTTTACAGTGCTGCCATGAAGTCGGAGGTGCGGAAGTTAAACCTGGTCCACCTTCTCCTCTGGCTGCTTGTGGCAGCACAGGTGACTGTCAGCCACTTGGACCTGGTGTCACATGACACAGTGTCCATGCCGTACCAGTGGGAGTACCCCTACCTGCTCAGCCTCCTCCCTCTGCTCTTCAGCAGCCTGTCACTGCCAAAGAACAACATCAGTTACCTGGTCATATCAATGATCAGCGGAGGGCTGTTCTCTATAGCACCTCTCATTTATGGTGGAATGGAGATGTTTCCTGTAGCACAGCAGCTCTACCGCCATGGAAAGGCCTACCGCTTCATTTTTGGCTTCTCTGCAGTGACTGTTATGTACCTCATCATGGTGGTTGCTGTTCAAGTGCACGGTTGGCAGTTATATTACATGAAAAAACTCTTAGACTCATGGTTCGATGCCACTCAGGAGAAGAAGAAGAAATAATGTAGCGAAGAAAGCTGTGACTGGGCAAAACTGTGTTTTCTATCTTTATTCATAAGTTATGCATATTATTCATGTCTATTTATTAAGTAATCATTATCATGTTACATCATACCTTAGACACCAGTGTTTCCTGACGCAGATATAAAATAGAGTGAGATGTACACTTTATGCAGGAACTTGGATTTTTTTGTCACTGTTATTTATTGAAAGCGGATGATAAGTGTTGAGTACACACAATCAGGAATGGCATCAAAGCAACATAAACAATCATCTTGTTCCCTCTTCATCACTGCATCTAGACTGCAACTTTTCTCCAAACAGAGTCATTTAGGACAAAAACATCATTGTTATCTCTCTGAAAAAATATTTGAACAGGATAGATGTAGAGGTTTTCATACTCATACAAGAACAGCAGTGGAGGCACGAACTGTTCCAACATGAACATGTTGAACCCATCGGCTTTCGGTCTGATGACGGATAAGCACATGAATGCAGAATCTGTTTACAGAGGAGAGGCAAAAAACCCACTGGGCTTATCTTAAGCCTCCACCCAAAGACAATATTAATATAAAAATAATATAATTACATAATAATAATAACAAAACAATTAGGACAAGATATATATAATAACAATAACAATACAGTAAATATTTAAAAAAAGACAAGTGTGTGTGTGTTTTGCATGGAAGTGTATGGTTAGTGTTTGTGAGGAGGATATTGATTTAAATATCTATAAAGACTTATTCAAACAACATTGTGAGTGGAAAAAAACAAAAAAACATAAAAACAGATACATGGAAAACATGGGAAAAAGCAATTACAAGACAGCAATTAAATGACCCTTTAAGCAACTTTTGAAACATTTTACAGATGAACAGTTTATTGATAGATGTGAAAAGCTACTCCATAATTTGGTTCCCCTAAATCTTATCGAAAATTGACCTCTACAGATATTCTCATTCAGCATCAGAAAGCCAGCTCATTACTCCTGTGTACATGAATGTAATATGCATTGTAAACCAAATAAAAACACAATTAACGGTCTTCAAAATTGTTACATTTGACGTTTGATCATCCAGCATCATGCTTTCAAGTACAGCCTCACCCCAGTGTTGTGTCCTGTCACCTTTACTTTTTATAATGAACACAGACAGCTGCAGAACGTCACAGGAAGGTAGTTATATCATGGGCTGTCTGTGAAGGACAAGAACAGTCTAAATAGTATAGTCAAAGTGTGCTCCAAGATTAGTGGAGTTCAGCAGAAGGACTTGGGCACAATTTGGGAGAAACAGGTGGCTGAGAAAGCAAAAAAAATGATCAGCCAACCAGATCACATTCTCTCGGCTGAATTCTCTCTGATGCCTTCAGGCCAACGTTATAATGTGCCCTTAAGGAGAACAAATCGTTACTCCAAGTCCTTTATCCCTTCTGCTGTGAAGCTGCTGAACATAGACCATACCCATTTTAAAGGGACTGTTTGTAACTTTTTACAGGTATAAATCTACCGGGTCGGGATCCCATGCGCGTTCGCATATGCGCGCTCGCGTGTGGCTACGCTGTTCAGACCGCTCCTCAGCCTGCTTTTCTTCTCTCACACACCGCGCGCGTTCTCGCTGTCTCGCTCCACCTTACGTCCATGCGCGCTCACTACTCACTGCAGAAGAGTTAGTTTAGCTCTGAGAATATCTAGTGAATGTACAGTGGACGTTTGTGCAGAAATAAATGCTGCAGCTCCTCCAGACCAGCAGAGGTTTTCCGTGTCTTGTGAAGTGACGGGGCTCAGTAGCGAGAAACGTTATCGTCTCCGACCGGGTGCTGGTGTCTCCCTGCTCCATCCGGCTGCGGTCGGGAGGCGATAACGTTATTCGCTGCGGAGCCCCGCTGCTTCAGCCCCAGAGGCTGAGGCAGCGGGGCTGAAGCAGGAAAAGCCAACACTAGGATCAGCAGTGATTCATGGAGAGACCTTCGTCTGGTCAGCTAACATTACTGCCAAGCAGGTGAAATATAGAGTGATATTGTGGTTTTAGTTGACGTGTGTCGCCTCACTGTGTTGAGCGATGCTCGTTCATGTGTATTTAGGTCGAGCATAAGCGCGAGCCCGACGCTGACTTTCGCTGACTTAAAGGCCACAGGTGTCGTTGTTAACAAGCATTTCTGAAAGTTACAAATAGTCCCTTTAAGCTGCTGAACACAGACCATACCCATTTTAAATGACTGTTATTTAGAGGAATTTTAACATATGTTGTTCTCATATATTGTTTCTTATTTTTTGTCTTTTCTTGCTGTAATCCTATGTATTTATATGGTTCTTATTGTAACTTGTCCCTCCAACTGCCCCATGCCTTTAATATGTTTTCCTTTGACTTAACTAATTATTGGTTGTCTGTTGTATGTATGGATGTATGGACTGGGAATAAAGTTGTCTGAACTGAACTGAACTGAACAATTAAGGTGAGTTAGCAGTCACAACGCACTTTGTCCCAGCTGGTCTGCGCATGCGCAGAATGAATGCCACGTCCTGGTTGACGTTGACAGTCTGAGCAGACACTTCCTGATGCTCACCACCGGCTCTAGCTAGGCTAAGCTAACACAGTTCATTTTCACGGTTTGGGGGAAGCCTGTGAAACACAGCGGGGTCAAGTCGTCTGAATCAGGTAACAATACACTCTTCTGCTCGTTGTCCAGGTGTATAATGACTTAGTTTAACCACACAGCAGCTCACATCCTCTCTCTTGTTGTTTGGGTGGTGTGCAAGCTAAGTGATAAGCATGCTAGCTCGCAGCTAATGTTAGCTACAGATTGCTATAAAGTGAAATTGAAGCAAGCTATTTGACTCCCAAATCATGGGATTATATAATGTGAGATTAACTATATCATTGCTTTTCTATCTTCGCATTCATAGTTTACATTGTCAGCAGTGATGACAGGGCCTAGCTAACGTTAGCAGTCCCTAGCTAGCTGTTTATGGGCCACTGACAGATGACTCTGCGAATGAGCGTCTCTTACAATCAGCCTCAGCTAAGCCCTCAGTGACATGTTACATGTTTAATGTTGTACCAAACGTTTCAGTAACACTTTGTGTAGTCGATCTCGGTAGAAATGAGTTTGTTGTTATCCCCCATTTGATATTACTGTGTGCTAAACGTTAGCTACCACACAATCCCTAGCATCCAGCCAATTATTCATCTGGCTGCTAGGACAGTCTGTCAAAGCCTGAGCATTTCTGGAATTAAATTCAGTTTGTTTGTTGTCCAGCCAGCATCAGTCATCCAACAGCTGACTACATTCATTTATCACAATCTGTTGAAGCTAATTTAACTTAATGTATGGAAGTTGCAGTTACACAGCAGATTTAGGATTGCACACCAAACAAAATATGTGAGTTTCAACATTATATTTATCTAAAAGATCCACTAAACACAGTTGAAAGCTTTGATTACCTTATCAACCTGGTTGATATGATATTTTGGGTCAATGTCTGTAGTATCTTAGAGTTGTCTTTGCCACCTCACAGGGTGATGTTTGACCCTTAGACTCTGCAGTTCAAGTGAAACTGTGTCATGCTGTTACTGCATAGGCATAGTGTTATCCCCATTTAACATTACTGTATGCTAAACGTTAGCTACCACACAATCCATAGCATCTAGTCAATTATTCATCTGGCTGCTAGGACAGTCAGTCAGAGCATTTCTGGAATTAAATTCACAGTTTGTTTGTTTGTTGTCCAGCCAGCAGGTATCAGTCATAGTTAATCCAACAGCTGACTACACACGACAATCTGTTGAAGTCAAACAAGTCAAGTGAAGTGAAGTGAAGTCAAATTTATTTCTATAGCACATTTAAAACAACATGAGCTGACCAAAGTGCTTTACAGACATAGGCAGAATAAAAACAGGTCAACAGAGCAGACAACAAAATCTCACACATCCACAGACAGAGACCAAGATTAAATCTGTGAGTAAAAGACTGTTATAATGAGCATTATAAAAGGCCAATTAGTAATCACAATTCAAGTACATTCAAAAGCCAAAGAAAAGAGGTGGGTCTTGAGCTGTGCTTTGAAAGACTCTCTAGAGGGAGCAGATCTGATGTGGACAACATTATATTTTTTACAAAAGATCCACTAAACACAGTTGAAAGCTTTGATTACCTTATCAACCTGGTTGATATTTTGGGTCAATGTCTGTAGTATCTTAGAGTTGTCTTTGCCACCTCACAGGGTGATGTTTGACCCTTAGACTCTGCAGTTCAAGTGAAACTGTGTCATGCTGTTACTGCATAGGCATAGTCTTTGTTGTTATCCCCTTTTGACATGACTGTATGCTAAACGTTAGCTACCACACAATCCCTAGCATCCAGCCAATTATTCATCTGGCTGCTAGGACAGTCAGTCAAAGCCGGAGCATTTCTGGAATTAAATTTGTTTTGTTGTCCAGCCAGCAGGTATCAGTCATAGTTAATCCAACAGGTGACTACACAACGATGTTAATTTATCACAATCTGTTGAAGCTAATTTAACTTAATGTATGGAAGTTGCAGTTACACAGCAGATCTAGAATTGCACACCAAACAAAATATGTGAGTTTCACTTGTCTAATATATTTTTCTAAAAGATCCACTAAACACAGTTGAAAGCTTTGATTACCTTATCAATCTGGTTGATATTTTGGGTCAATGTCTGTAGTATCATAGAGATGTCTTTGCCACCTCACAGGGTGATGTTTGGCCCTTAGACTCTGCAGTTCAAGTGAAACTGTGTCATACTGTTACTGCATAGGCATAGTCTTGATTGGATTAGATTATAATGCATATAAACAGACTTCAGAAAACACATCAGTGCCATGCAGGGAGATAGCCTCATTGTGAAAGATCAAGGGAGACTAATTAATCAAATTCTGAATATAAAGAAGCTTCTCTCTCTTGATTTGTAATTGTCAAAGGGCCTTTAAGGAAGACAATAAGGCTTAGTTACAATACAGAGGAGCTGCTAATCCTAACGTAATCCCATTGTCCTTGTTAATGTAACAACCTAATTTTAATCATAAATAATGCAATCAAACTTCCCCTGACCTGGTAACCTACTTATAGAGACACAGTGTGTTATCTAAGGCCTCAATTTGACTATAATGATAAATATATTTTTATGTGATTTTATTTATTGCCTGAAGACATTATATTTTATTCCCAAAGATGATTGTGTATATAATTAAGTAAATAATTGAGAACTCTCAATACTGAATGGAGTGATTGTCATGATTTTGCTGTTAATGCCGGAAGTTATTTGTGACCTCCTTGACAATTTTACAACTTTCCTTCTTTAAAAATCAACATATGATCAAATGTAGTCCTGTTCAGCTGTTGCTAATTTGTTATACTCAAATAGGCCCTAATTAGCATTGAAAAAGAGAGAAGGAAAGCCAGAACAACAGGTTTCTTGTTTAGTTGGTTGTTTTTAAAACTACCTCTCCTCTGACCCTGTTAAGTGGTGGGAGCAGAAGAGGTCGGACGGCACCATGAACGGCCAGCTGGACCTGAGCGGGAAGCTGATCATCAAAGCCCAGTTGGGCGACGACATCAGACGCATCCCAATCCATAATGAAGACATTACTTATGATGAGCTAGTGCTGATGATGCAGCGTGTCTTCAGGGGAAAGCTGCAGAGTAATGACGAGGTTACCATCAAATACAAGGATGAAGGTGAGTCAGGACATGGGCCACTTGTCTAAATTGATCTCAAGGGTAAAAGTGTGAATGTTGACAATAAGTTTCATATCTCAGGCCAGCTAATTTATTATAAACTAGTATAAAGTTGGTGATACTGATACTAATAACTTGAACATGCAATTTCAATGTTTTTTTTGTATCCTAACATATATCCATTTATTGGTATAGATAATCTCTATTACAGTGAATCATTTGGTCTCTCTTTTACCTTTGTCTAGATGATGACCTCATCACCATCTTTGACAGCTCTGACCTCTCCTTCGCCATCCAGTGCAGTAGAATACTCAAACTGACTTTGTTTGGTAAGATATTGAATACATTTCCTCTCTGTTGCCCCTTCATAAATTTTGCCTCGAGGAATCTTCAAACTTCAAACCTGTAGATTTCTTAAATCATGTGATAGCTTCATCATGATAAACTGTAGACCAAGTTGTTTCACATCAGCTGTTACAGCAACCAGTCACTGGAGGGCAGTCCAGTTAATGTTTCACACAACAAACCTCAGCTCTTCTCTGTGTGAATGAAAGTTGTCCACACTCCCTTATGACTAATTTGGGGAGGAATTTCTGTGTGTCTCTTAGCGCTGGTCCAGCAAACAAACAAAGTGACAGGCAGTAGATGGATGTTTTCACAAAAGCCTTCTGTGCCAGTTATACTAGTTCCTTATCTTAATCTTAAATATGCACCAGCCCAGCTACATCCACAGTCATTCAGTATGCCATAGAAGAATTAATAACATTTCACAAGCAACCAGTGAGCCTCACCCCAACATGTCAGATTGAGGCCTGTTTTTGTAGTAACGACACGTTGCATAAAGATGTGTTCAATATTCATGTTGTTTTTACCAAAATGACATAGTGTATTTGCAGTTAATTAAGTATTAATCAATCAATACATGACCAAGAGTATGATTTTGATAATTGCTTTAATAGGAATACTTAAAAAAAATAAGGCGAGCCTAGTAACTACATGGCATACAAGAACATGTATATGAAAATGTACATGCCCTTTATATAATGGATTACGTTTTTGTAGATTACAGAATTTGTGGGCATTAAAAAGCAAAGAAGGCACACACTAAGTTAATGGGAAAGTATATAATTCTACTTTTTCATCCATCCATCCATCAGCTATACCCGCTTATCCTTTGAAGGGTCGCAGGGGGCTGGAGCTGATCCCAGCTGACATTGAATTGTAATGATCAGACATGCCATCTGGGACAGTTTTCTTTCAATCAAATCTTTTCAATACATGCCCATATAAGCCATATACCCCACATGATTTGAATCTGTAAATGTCAAAACACAACTTGATGTTTTTTACTGATTATGTCTCCTGGCAGACCATTTCTACATTACATGTGTTTTTGTTAACATTCATGAATTATTCTATTTCTTGTAAATGGTATTCATTTAAAGGCAAGACGATGTCCCAGTATTTGGCTGTTGGATAGTCTAAGTTGTGTTCCTTCCTGTCAGGAAATAATAAAAGTTTACCAGTATGGGAATATATGCTTAAATATAAGTAAATTTTTAAGATATTGAATCTACAGAATATTACTATCAGCTGTGAAAAAACCCCCAAACCATAGCACACAATGGATGTGCATCTTACAAATTTAATAATCTAAATTTGAAACTCAAAATGGCTCAAACCAGTAATGACAACATGATGTTGTTTCCTGCGCTCTGCTCCAAGTTGGTCTGTTCTCCTGATGCCACTATTAATAGCCAGGGAGCTTTTAGGTCTTTCTTTTTCTCGCTTCCTCCGAATCAAGTCCGAATACTGGCTCGTCATTACATGTCGTGCCTTCACATGAAACAGATATTCTCCGGACATGTGTCGAGATTCAAAACAAGCGCTTTTAGCTGGAATTTCGTGTCAACTCGAGTTTCAGCACAGTGCCTCATGACCCTGGGCATCTCTGTTCGGCATTATCTACTCTCAAACAGAGAAACTTGTGTGAGAAAGGAATGTCCGGCGATCTCCATCCTCGCGTTCATTCTGTTGCGATGGAAATTTCCCTCCACTGTCAATTTGTAGTGAAAAATAAGGGTCGAAGTCGTCAAAACTCCAGCAACACTTGTAGTATAAAGAACAACTTTATTTTGAGACCGTGTTCCAGCTTGTGGCCTTCTTCAGGGTTGTGAAAATAAGGGTTGAAAGAAGAGGTCACATAGGGTCAAAGATTGTGAAGACTTTTGTCCTGTGTTTCCTGCAGATTGACCATGTAATATTGCACCTATTTGTTTGATAGTTTTTATTTTATTTTATTAAGAAGGCACGAAAAAAACAGCAACCCTTTTGCTTGGCATTCCTCAGCTCCATTGTTAGCTGTTGATAATGAAACTCTCAGTCCCTCCATCAGCCTGGCTGCTATTGTGAATGGCTTTGTGGATTCAACCATGTGATACAGTATATGATCTCGGTAATCCCAGGTATTCAGAGTGTGGAGCCAACAGCATTAGGACAGGTCATCATTCATAATGTACACATACTTAATGTAAAATTAACAGCTTTTCCAGACCATTGAATTGCAGAATTGTGAGTATCCACTGTGTTTATTTTACATTAGTAGATTTTACTGTATAATACTGTTTGTGCTGATGACCCTACTATACATGACTATCTACTTAAAGCTGCAGTGGGTAGAATTGGAGCAAATATGATTTAAAAAAAAGTTATTTTTATAAAACGGTCACTATATCCTGACAGTAGTGCATGAGACAGCTAATCCTCAAAAAATCATGTGCCTCTGTGTCCTCCAGTGTCAGAGCAGCTGTCAATCACTCGCGAACTCCGATCAAACCGTCAAACTAGGCAGCGCTGATCAAATATGAATCAATATTCTGTTACTGTAATGCCTATTTCTTGCCTCAAATGTTTTCAGAAACATTTTGTAGTGTACTGTTTAGCTGTAAAATGAGAAAGTTTGTGACCCGGCCGCCATGTTGAGATCAGTTGATGAAATACCAAGCACCGCCCAACACTTGAATTACAATATGCTGAAAGGTTATTATGGAATTTTTGCCCAATGATGCCAAATCATAATTTACCAGTGAAACATTTTCATTCTAACAGAGAGAACAACACAGTCTGTTTATATAACCAACAACCTCAGTGTAAAGTTCACATGCAGCTCTTTGGTAGCAGTATATGTCATCTGTATGCTGTTAGTCCTCAACAAACACCTGTTTTCCTGCCCCTTTTGGTTTGGTTTACCATCAGCTGGGCTGTTGACACACTTCTGTACAGTCTGACCCAGATATTACGAGGAGCTCATGGCTGTAACTCAGATCTAGACCAGGATCTATGTCAACGAGCAGTTCAAGACAACATCACCCCAAGTGGGAAATGATTGTGATGAACGAGTTCCAGATTCAGTAATGTACAAACTAGGGGATTGTTGTCTTATGTAAAAGTGATCAGGAGTGAAGTTCTTTCAATCACCCTCCTTGAGGTCTTATACAAAAATAGAGTCGACTGTGCAGAGATGGCGAAATGTTTGACTTCTTTAACCTCATTCCCCAAACAAATAACAAATGTTTGCTTACTTTGTTCACTTGTTCCCTCTCTCTATCTGCAGTCAATGGTCAGCCGCGGCCTTTGGAGTCCAGTCAGGTGAAATACCTGCGCAGGGAGCTCATTGAGCTCAGGAATAAAGTCAACAACCTCCTGGATAGCCTGGAGCCCCCCACAGAGCCTGGTCTGGCTGCTACAGCACATGAAAGCGGTAAGCGTCCCCCACACACTTGCACACAGACCCACATGCACACACACACACACACACACACACACATGTTGTAGACTGAAGAATTAGGCAATATTAGCTTATATATATCAGTGTATATGTTGGCTGATATGTGACAAGAAATTGCAGTACAGAAATGCCAAACTACATTTGAGGTCATTTAGAAACAGTGTCACAATTCCATAGTTTGTCCACCAGAGAGCACTGACAAGTTGAATTTCCAACTTTAAAATGACCTACTTTAAAATAGACCTCCCTTAGATTTGTAAACAAATCCAAGGGATCCTTATCAAGATTGTTTTTTTTATGTTATGCCAATATATTGTTGTCTGATTTTTTACCCTGTCAAATATCTATCCATATATATATATATATATCTAGTATCTGCCTCAAAAATGTAGTCATTTGCAGTTTTTCCTACTGTGCGTTTGTGCACAACTGCTCTTTCAATTGTTGTAACATGAGGACTCATAATTTGAGCCTATTAATGAAAAACACAGACACATACTTCTGCATGAAACTAAGATTTGAAGTTGGAAATCATTTAACAACTCTAACATGTGTATATGTATTAAAGACAAGGTAAACTTGTCGGATCCACAAGAAACATTCGGCCCTAGTTGGTAATGCCATATGTTTACACACACACAATCCAGGTGGTTTGATTTCTCTTTGGGTTTTGATTTTTAGATCAGTAAACTGTCTGTTAGGTCTCTAAATCCCACTGATGGGGATCATATGGTCTCCTTAACAAATAACACTTGTTCATATTCCACATGCTCACTGCCAAAATCGTAAGATCCCAGAGGGATACTGGTACCAGAGTGAGACAGTTTACGAGGGTCAGTCGTTGGAATAACTTGTTTTCATTTGAAGATTTGTCTGGCCTTTTACACTACATTTGTAGCTTTGATTATAAACTGCATACATATGGTTCAGTCCGGTTTGATTGTGGTCATACACACATCTCAAGCAGTAGGTCACCCTTCCCGTGTCATCATAATTGTGACGTTTATGTTAGGAATATGTGCGTTCATATCACAGTATGGTAGTTGGCTGCTGTATTAAAGCTGACTCTGTGCTGCTGTTTGTCATTCTCCATGAGCTGAAACTTTTTAATTCAGCCCTCTCCTAAAAAAGTACATATTCATATGTGATTTGGCTGGAATCAAGGCTTGAAATTAACAGGGGCAATCTGTAGTTTGCAATCCGGCACCATGCTGAGACAAACAGGTGGATTTGTTTCCTATGTCAAATGCAGGAGTATAATCAGGATCTTTTATGAGGCATTGGCAGAGTTCATTTTTAAAACCCTCAAAAACACTCATCATACGTCCAACCATCAAACCTCTCTGACCACATGTTTGTGTTAAAGGTGTAATGATAAATCTTTTCTTTATATATATATATAATATAGTCAGCTCAAACTAGTACAAAGTGTTGCATACATGCATTGCATTATTGCCACATTTTGTCTTTGTCTCTGCTGGTTCTTAAATGTGTCTTGTTTCTAGAATCAGTGGATGGACGTGAAGGCAAAATGATGGCAGCAGACCCCACAGTGAGACAGGCCATTCCAGTCAGCGCAGCCAGCATGTCAGCCTTCGACCCATTAAAAAACCAGGATGAGGTCAGCAAGAATGTCATCTCCGCGTTTGGCCTGAGCGAGGACCAAGCCCCAGGTATTTCACCCTATCCAACTGCAAAAAAAATATAATTTTCTACTTGTTATTATTTGTTTTGTTTCAGTGTATAGCTGTCATGTAAATAGTTCATATCTCTTCTGTGCCATCTAAATAGCTCCTCCAGCGGTTGCACCAGAGGAGCGCTCAGGAACCCCTGACAGCATTGCCTCCTCAACGTCTGCAGCCCCTCAGCCAGTGGCGCCCCCCCAACCACAGGCTCCCTACGCTGGAGTACAGCAGGGACCCCAAGCTGGCATGGATGGTAAGACACATGCACACACAGCTACTGTATCCGTCAAGAAATCCCAAATGCACACGTACCATATTTAATACAGCATAACTGGTGAACACACAAACAGACACATACTCTGAGGCAGGTTTGTGTAATACATTATGGGATAATGTCCTAATGGCCACAGGGAGGTGGTCAGCTGTATGGGTGGTTAAGCAATTTTCTTTTACAGTGGTGCTGTTTTATGGGATGTTTTTCCAACATTACCACCAATGAAGCCTCTTAAAAATGTCAACCCCTGTTGAGCAAGTTTGAATGTGTTAGTATTGGTTCTTGCAGTGAATACTATACAATACAGACAATATTAGACGTAACACTCCACCACCCAGACAAATATGTTTCTCCCCTCTCAAGTGTTTTTGCCATAATTCACAAGTTGGTCTGGCTAATAATATGTTTTAATGTGCAGATTGGTGTAGAATAAATCAAATCTAATTATCCCAAGAAGGAAATCCATTGATCAGAGGGGCAAAAAAATATAAAGAAGCAATAGAAAAATACACAAAGTAAAACAAAAGAGTCAATCCCTAGAAGAAATGGTACTGCAGTAAAAAGCTTGAAAATAACTCGACATTTATGACAACATAAAACATATTAAATCATAAACACTCCAAACTGCTGTTTTTATTATTTTTTATTATGTTGTGAGTTCAGTCCTGTCTCGACTGTGGTCATGCACGTACAATACATTCACACAGGCCGGTTATGCAGAACGCCCTTTCCTTTTCTTCATAACTGTGACTAAAGGATTTACTCCAAAAACATGTGCAGCCACTGCCGCAGACAGTCTAGTTCTAGTCTGTGTGAGATGTAATTTCATGCCTCGCTTGACTGTATCCACTCTGAAAACTATTACACATGATTCAAGTGTAATTTAGTATTTCTGTGACAGACTAAGATCAAAGAATGCACCAGACCCTGCTGCACTACCGTTGTTTAGTTAGCTGTGTGGATTAAATTCCACTTACCTTCTTTTTATTTCTCAGTGGATCACAGACGGTATCATGTTCATCCTGCCAGCTAGGTGAAATGTTCATGGAGTGGAAGAATGTTATTTTGATACGAGAATGGCAAACTCAGAGAAACCGAGAAAATGAAAACAAATATTTCAATTAAAGGAACAAATTGAGGATGATAATAGATCAGGTGCAAATATATAGTATCTTTTTCAACCAGTTTACATTTACTGAAGTTTGCAGTTCACAGATTTACCGTTTACTGCATGTACTTTAAAGGTATAATATGCAGGAGTTTTCTAAAATACAATATATAGACTCATAAAAAAATTATCCCTCTCAATCATCACTTCTGACCCACTAGATACTCTGTATCTACAGAGACCCTTCCCTCTGCCTGTATTTTCTCTTCTCTTTTTATTTTGCTGTGTTTGGGACGTTTCTGGGCTTCAGGAAAGAGCGCATGGGCCCCACGTGGGGGTGTAACCCCCAGCCAATAACAATGCGCAGGGTATGCAGCCTGCTCAGGTCGTCAAATGTTGCGCCTTGTCACACCCCTCGGCATCTGATACCGAGGCACACTTCCCTCTTTAGCTCTGTCAGAAACAAAGCGGCCATATTTGACGGATGAGAACGGAGTGTGTATTTTTATGTGCATGAGCTCCAGTGTTCCCCTTGCCCCTCTGTCTCTCCTCTGCATAGCCGCCATGAGACAATCAGAAAATAATGTTTTATTTCTCTGAATCACTGCTTTGTTCTAACTAATGCCGCTCCCTCTCTTCATTCACTCTATAGCTCGCTCAACCATAGCTGCTCTCTCCCTCCTTCGCTCGCTAGTTGAGCCAAGGAGAAGGGCCTAACTTTGAATGCCGTGTGTTAACAAACGGCAACTGACAAATGTATCATATTATACCTTTGAGCAAATGTTTGTTCCTTGTTTTGGGGAATCGGATCCATTCTGCTGTTGAAGCGGGACGTTTCATTGAATGATAAATGATACTGTGGAATCTTAATCGACACTCTGTAAACAAGAGTATCCATGGATTTAGGGTTTATCTTACTCAGCAGAGCCTTTATCACAGCTCTCCCCTGTGTGCGATCTTTAACACGGATATGCTGGACCCAAACCAAAGGCTTAGATGAAGATAAATGAACAAATGATCACTATTTTGGCAAAAACAAACACAACTTATTTTACTTAATTTTCTCAGCACGATACCACTGGGAAACATGACATGAGGGAATTCTCTGGCTTGTTTCTCCTATTGTTGTGAAGAAAGGCCCACGCAGGTGCAGCCACAGAGGTGAAGCATATCGTATTGTTGACCACATTGTTGTAAGTGGATGGGATTGTTTTCCGAACGAGGAGACCACTGGAGCAAGGGAGATGCACTTTGCGAGAGCTGTAACTTGTTCTCAGAGCGGTCACACTGCTGACTTCCTGACCACACCTGCAACACGGGAGATCAGCACACATGGATATGACTACTTCCATTTAAGTGGCGGTTTGTGGTTTGGTCTTGTTGTTGTTGCAGGCTCTCTCCATAGGGCTCAATAAGAGTTTAGTTGATCCAGATGAAGAATGATTCAGTCACAGGGTTAGCCCACTCAACAACAAGCTGCTCATGGTTCTTTCTGTTCCTTTGAGGACTAGGAGAAACAATAGACCTTCTTTTCTAATGAGTAACTTATTCTTGCTGATTTGAGGTTTCGTTCTGACTGGGTTTCCACACTTTAATAGATGTGGTGATGCAGGGATGCTATGATGGAGGCATGTTTCTGTGGAATTGTTATTGTATCATACATCAATATCCCCTTTCCAACTAAAGCCCCTGTATGAGCAAGCATTAACCCTGCTAAAGCTCAGCAAGCCTTTGCACCAGCTCCAGGGGAACCTTTCTGTTCTAAGTAAAAAGATGATTTCCCCACAGATATGAGTATTGTTATTATATACATTGGCAGCTCTTGCTAGATACCGTCTTGTGATCTTGTCACAGGTTGTTAGATACATCTCTAAGCCTAACCTGGCAACAAACAGTTTATTCATTCCTTACAGTACTTAATTCTTCATCTCTTTTCTTACTTCCAAGGCTGCAGATGGTTGGCACTTGGCACACAAAGGCTTTAAACAACAACCTGCCCAGCCTCCTCTCCCACTCGGCCCTTTTTACTCACATTCCCCCCGTCTCTGACTGTGCAGACTGTTTGTCAGTATGACAGCCTTAAGGCAAATCAGAACAGCCAGTCGATGCACGAGTATTTATAAAAAGTATTACATGAGAACGGATGCCAACTGAGCATGTGTGGCCTTTTAAAGCTAGCCGTAAGCTCACTTTCAACGCAAGCTAAGGTTACTTGTTACCATAAGAATGCTGCTAACAAGATTCATAAGCAGATGGTAAAGATTTCAAACTGTTGTCTGTCAGATGCTGGTAGACCCTTGGCAATATGTGTGCAAGACAGAAAGAAACTGTAAACACATGTGCATGTGGCAACGGCTCAGACATTTGCATGAGGCTCTTTATCAGATGGGCAGACGTGTGTTTGGTGTGAAATGTTTATTTAAAAATAGGACCTTGCTCTCATGACTCTGTCTTGAGGCATGCTTAGAGGTCAGCCGTGCTGCAGCCAAATGCTTCTTTGTTCCAATGAACATCATTTTTCCCAACTAGGGATTTTTTCTCCTGAAGCATTGCGGCTCTGTCTTCGGTGAGCTAATAGCGGACCTCTTGGCTACGCTGGAGTGAAATGAACTCCCTAGGCCAAAGGGCTCTAACAACCACGCATCCTCCTATCACCCCTCCATAACACTCATGATGGATTACAGGCTAGGGAGAACAGGAGGAGAAGCCAATTCAACACACATGCCTTCTCACACAATAAAGACCAGGGTGTTCATGTCGAAGGTGCTGTCAGTGAGATAACAGATGGTTGCCACATCACTTCAATGCCTGTTAAAAAGACACTAAAGAAGTACACTGTTTCTAGCTAAATATTATGTTGTCAAGTGTCTCCCAGACCAATGCAAAGTAATATGTCTTGCTTTCTGAGTGCTGGGTCATTGAGCCTCAGCTCCAAAGTCAATTTCCTTTTAGGCCAACAATTGTATGTGTATTGTATGAGCTACTTTGAATGTTTTGAATTATTGGACGTGAAAGAGTGTTTCTGAGTGCGTTGAGGTTCTCTGACAGTACATCATTTCATAGGAGTCTCTTTTCAGCTTTGCACACTTTTCAAGAAATATTTAAGCCCTCCCAAAGAGTGGAAAATCAGCACCAGCTTTACCAGTGCTTGAAAAACCAGTGAAGCCTCATTATGCCTTCTCTCTTTGTGCTTTTTATGTGTCGTCACCCTGAATTATATGCCAGGCAGGAGATTTGGGAGTAAAAGTTTGGCCTTAAGGGAGTTGGCCAAGTCTTTGCTTGTCTGCTGAACATTCAGGCATTTAATGGAAAACTTAATGAGAAAATTCAAAATAACAAGGGAAAATAGTTTCCATGTTTTGAAACATAAAAAAGATGTGCAACGGCATCACTGTCAAGCAAGATATTACTGATTACTCATCATGCTATTCAAATGTTGCTAATAAGTGTAACACGATGCCCCAGGCTTCCTTGGATATTCAGAGGCCTTTTTAAAGGGTAACTGGGTATTTTTCAACCTGGACCCTATTTCCGCATGTTTTTGTGTCTAACTGTCTAATAGCTGCAACAATTTTCTGAAATTTGTCCAGTATTTTGGGGCGAGTGCTGTAGATGGCAGCTGCTACGTGGTGCTATAGGGGCAAGCTGGCACAGTCATTAACATCCACTAAAAGTGCTTGTTTTTGCAATGACAGCCTCTGATTGTTATTATAAGTGTCTGACATTATGGAAAGAGTCTCGCTCAAGGACAAGTCTCGTTCTGAAATCTCGCGGGGTGACGTGTAGCCGGAACACAGCAGTGGAATAGTGGAATACATCCATGGTGGAAACGTGAGTGCCAGCCGGGCAGAATATGTTATGATGGATTACAGAAAGCGTAGCTTAGTGTTATCTAGGGGCGCTTTCACAAGCCAACATTTAGTCCGCTTTAATCGAACTCTGGTGTGGTTCGTTTGGACGGTTGTGAACGCATTAATCGTGCTCTGGTGTGGGCCAAAACAACCAGACCGAGACTTTGGACAGCATCAAAATGAACCAGACTGAATGAATAACGAACCAAAAGTATCAATTTAACTACGATTCGGACTAACCAAACGGACTATGGCTTATGAAAGCACCCCTAAAAGATTTTCAATGTCATGGCTGAATATTTAGATGATTTCGACAGTGGATGAGGTCTTTGAATTTGATGGCCGTCCGTATTCATTAGAGCCAGAGTATATGAGACTTCTCCTTGAGCAGAACTTGGACACAATAACAGACTAGATCAAGTTAAAGGTAAGGAAACTGTTTTATTTCTCTGTAGGGTCCTTTCCATAATGTTGTCTGACACTTATAATAGCAATCTGAGCTTGTCAGTGGCAAAAATAAGTACTTTTAGTGAACGTAACGTTACAGTGACGCTGCTCAATTGCTCTCGCAGCTTGCTTCGCGGCTGCCGGTTACAGCGTTATCCCTCAATACTGGACCAATTAAAAAAATTATGGTCCCCATTAGTCACTTAGACACAAGAATGTTGAAAAATACCTAAGTTTCCCTTTAAGGCACATTATTGAGATGACTCCAGCTAGAGATAATGGTGGCCATTCTCCACATGTGCATGAATGCAGTGTGGACTGGTGAAGTCATAGTTAATACAAGTGCATCAGGAAGTCACTGTCTGCAAACATAGATGTGTCTGGTGGTGCAGAGGAGAACTCCTTGCCTGAGTTATGAATGTTTATGTGTCTATGGCATCTCGATAGCGGATACATATGTCAACCTCAGTTTTGAATTATTGCATCCTTTACTTCATGTGTATGTGTGTTTATGTCTACTCGGGCACTTGCATGCTGCTCTATAGCTTGGAGCCAATTCCTACTGTTATGTCCCATAGAGAGAGATCTGTGGGTACTGGGCTTTTAGCAACAAAGTGGTTGCAGATGTTTTTATTGAGGCAGCTGTGTGTTATTCTGTCCAGACGAACAGGTGTTTCCATGAAGATACAGAGACCTCATTTACACTTACTTACATCATGCATCTTGGATAGGTATCTGATAGCAAAAACAGTTGAGTGTAAATGCAACCAAGAAGCTTTCATGATGAATTTGCCATCTGATTTCATTCTAGCCAGATGTTTAAAAGGTGTAAATGCATCTGTCTCCTCAAGACATATACGTAATCTTTACTCTTACCAACTGTAACTACGTCAGTAAGTGGTCTGTGGATGAGCCCCTACAGGATCTGTTACCTGTCATAATGGCACTAGAGTAGCAGTCAAAAAGCTGCTCCAACTTTTACAAATTGGAAAATCCATGATTCGATTTGACTTTTGATTTTAAGGTCACGATTTGGTTTGATTTCCTTTTTTTTTTCCAGCACTGACAGCTATACCATTGTTGACTTTGAAGGTCGTAATCGAAAGCTCATTTTGATCGATTGTTGATATAGAATAGAAATCGTGACACCCCTACCCTATTGCATCTGTATTTTAACCGGATACAAGATAGTTTAAAGATGTAATGGATAATGGCTCATATTTGTATTAGATATCTTATTTTTTTAGTTCCATCTGTGTACTGATAACGCTTGTCCCTGTCTCTTCAGGTCAGGTGTATCAGCAGTACCAGGCTCCAGGTGGATACCCGCCTCAGCAACCAGGAGCTCCACCTCAGCAGCAGCAGTACGGTATGCAGTACGCTGGTAAGAGTAAAAACGGCCAGAAATGAGGTGGCTACCTCTCTTCTGTAGAGTGAATTAAAGAGACTCCCTCCCTCTCTCTCTCTGCAGGATACCCCACTCAGCAGCCCGGAGCCCCTCAGCCCGGCCCGCCACAGCCACAGCCGCAGCAGCAGTTTCAAAACTATGCGCCTCCCTCCTCCCAAGCTCCAGCCCCCGGTCCAGCTCCAGCTCCGGGCTTCCAGGGTGGCCAGCAGCAGCCCCATCCGACTCAGGCAGCCCAGCAGTATCCACCAGGAGCCTTCCCTCCCCAAAACTATACCTCCCAGGCCTCCCAGCCTGCCAACTATACCCTGCCGCCCACCTCCCAGCCCGGCGCAGGGTACCAACCCCGCCCAGGATACACCCCTCCTCCAGGCAACACTGTCACCCCTCCACCAGGAGCTGCTAACCCGTACGCCCGTAACCGCCCCCCTTACGGCCAGGGCTACACTCAGCCAGGCCCTGGGTACCGGTAAAAGAGGATAGCGGATGTTACTGATCCTCACACGCAACCCCAAAACCCCCTCCCTTATGTGTGGCTCCAACTGTTTGGAGTGGATGCAGGAAACATGGTTTACGGCTCTGCATCCCCACCCTACAAATATCAAGTCCAAATATGAAAACAAGCAACCCCACCCCAGTCTGATGGTTAGTGTTTGTATGCTGTCTCTCCAACACACCACTCTGCTCTGGCCCTGGTGTCTATTCCTTGTGTTATTTTCCCCCTCTTCTCCTGTCACCACCACCACTGTCTGCTCTTCCCTCTTGTATCTGTAAAAAACGTAATCAGTCTGTATGCACACGTCTGGGAGACCGAAACAGGCTGTTGCACAAACTGTTTGTTCTTTTAATGGTAACGCTTCATTTTGAGAGTGAGATCAGCATCCACATTCTGCATTTTGTTGTCATACATACTGATGACAAACATCTCAACCGGTTGTGTTGAGTTAACTACATATAGATACATTTATAAGGCACTATCTAAATGAAAAGTTACCCTTTTGTCGTTTGTTTTTGTCCGTCTGTTTTGATTTTGATCAATTTCACCACCATGTCGGTATTAATGATGTGTCAATGAAACTGCCCCATGTTGGGAACACTAGCTAAGTGATGGCTTATGGGATGTGTAGATCCCAGCGTCATGAAGAAGGCTTCTTTTGTTTAGCTAATTATATCATCTCCAGTAAAGCTTGCTATTCCTCTCTTTCTCTTTATCTTATCACTGGTTTTTACTAATAAATCAAATTCCACCCTCAAGTGAGATTAGTTGTTAATGTATAAACTGTAACATTTTTTTCTTGAGCATAATAAATGATTGAGACCCAGTTAGAGGCCTTTTTTTTTATCTTTTTGTTTGGATATTGTGTTGCTCTTGGCCCGCGCGCTGTCTTGCCGTCTTTCTCTTGACACTCTCTCTCACTTTGTGGTTTCTGAGTTCACGTCTCTGTTAAGTTTGGCTTCTCTCTTCCTCTTCTCCTCCACCCAGATTTGGAAAACTGTAGTAATGCTGGTATTCCTATTTAGTTTTTCCTGCCTGTGGGTTGTGATTGGCTGGGATATGTGGCATGGGAGTATGTGGTTGGTATATTTCATGTCAAATTGTCTCGCTGAGTGAGAGGAATTGAGCGCACAGGGTGTATTAGAGAAGATAATTTAGAGAAGTGTGTTTAGCATTGCTCTTCACCTAGTCTGTGCCAAACCGAAATCCCTCTCTTTAGATGCAATTAGCAATATTGAAACAGTTGGCACAATGTTAGGAATTTATTGAACTGGTTAGCTAATGTCTACCTCTGGAGTTGAATTCCGTATTACATGCTTCATTCTTGCACGTTTCATCCAATTCAGATCAGAATTTAAGCACAAAAACAATGCCAGTGACTATGCATCATCCTTTAAAGGAACAGTTTGACACTTTGGGAAATACACTTATCCTATTATCTGTCTTTCAGAGAGATTGATACTATTATGTCTGTATGCGAAGTATGAGGCCCCAAGAGAACTAGGCGGGGTTATGTATCGACCAGTAACTTCCTGGAGTCCCCACTGGTTGCCTAACAAGTGTTGTGTCATTTGCGAACGATTCGTTCAAAAGAACAAATTTTTTGGGTGAACAAACTGAACTGAATCACTTCCAGAAACGATCTGTTCATTTCTCAGTTCAGTTGAGCTCTCATTCAGTTACAAGCAAACATGCAAGGACTCCCCAAGTGAGTGATTCAAGTCATTAGCTTGCAAACGGTATCTTTATCCAACTAAATTCTCCATTCTCATTTCACTAGTTAGTGAGCTGAAATGAACATTCAGCTGTGTTTCAGTTCAGTGAGTGGGACTACGTGCAGTTGGAGCTCCGGTTAAGCACTGAACGATTCAGATCTTTTTACTGTACGGATTCTAGCGATTCAGTACACTGAAAAGAACTGCTTTGCCCATCACTAACAGTGGCAACTGGACCTGATTATTGAATAGTTTGGCACATAACCCCCCCCACGCCCCCCCCCAAAAAAAACTGCGAATTGTCATTTTTTTGTTTTGTACACTTGTTGTACGGATTACACAAACAAGATATGTTAATTAGTTTCCAGTCTTTGTGCTAAGCTAAGTTAGCCAGCTGCTAATAGTAACTTCAAAAAGTGTACATCGATCGTCTCATCTGACTCGGCAAGAAAGCGAATAACTTCGAGATTTCCCAAAATGTCTAACTTGACAGACATAAAATGCATTGAAGTCAGATGGAAATGAATATCAGTAAATATAAAAACAAGATTTATTGCCGAAAACATACATGGTGCATCAGAAAACAACTGCAGTCACGACAGATGTGGGAAAAAACCTGACAATTTCTCTACGATGATTTAAAGCTTTATGTACAATTTCTCGTAAGTTTGAACACAAAAACATAAATTATGTCATTACTTATAGTATATTATTTCCACATTGAAGCTTGGTTTATTTATACATTTTTATATATATCTTATTCTTTTATAAAATACAGGACAAGACTGCACTAACATTAAAAATACATAAATCTTTCCAAGAGCCCCCATAGATCAACAATTTGGCTAATAAGCTGTTTTATTTCTTACCTGAAATGTATCAAACTATATGATCCCTGGTATACATACTATATTTCACACCATATACATATATAAACAAAAGTTTAATACTGTGCAAACTGCAACTGCTAATAATCCCTTAGGGCCAGCAGAAGGTCAATTCTGCATGTCTGTGTGTACTTGTATTTTACATAGTCCAAATGTACAATGAAAGTATGATTGGCACATTTTTGTATTCAAATGACGCAATGCGTGTGCTCCTTGACATGCAAGTATTGGGAACAATTTTTACTTTCTCATCTCAAAAAACCCGAGCACACACAGAATATTCAATAACAATTCCCTTTGATAAATAATATCATACAAGTTATTACACTTTGGGAGCCAGCTTCCCAACATTTTCTCTGTAATTACTTTATATTCAACATTTTGGTTCACTCAAAGTCCTGCATTCCTTAGTTGAATGCGTTTTTTGATAAATAGAAAAATAAGGACCATTGTTACAAATGCACTCAATAGAGTTTTGTGACACAATAGTCCTGTACTGGTTCATACCTGGGAAAGAAGGCCGAGTTCAAACAGACAGACCCATCTACAGTGTCCATGGTAGCATTAAAGAAAGGCCCATCTCCCTTGAGGCCTAGTCAGACGTCTTCTTCTTCCTCCCCATCAAGGAAGTCATCCTTTCTGGATAGCCCTGTGCGGTTTTACCACTTCCCAGGTATGGGTGTGCCACACTCATACCAGCCTACATAAGTAACATGTGACCTCCCTCCAATCTCTCCAAAGTGGACAGGTTCCTGTCTCAAGGCTCTATAAAACCCTGGTATAATACAAAGACACAGAGGAGAGTATAAGAGTTTAGATAATTAAATGATTGGTTTCATCGCTATGGCTAAGCAAAATACCTGGCCTGCTTGGTAGCTGGTCAGCAAACATCTGTGTGCCGGTACGTCCATCCAGAAAGGAGTCCACAAATTGACAGTGGTCCTCACCATAACCCGTCTGATCTCCAAGGTTGTAAAACTTCCCTATAGAAAGGACAGAGAAAGTTAAATCTGACCACTTAATCTTCAATTTGAGAGTGGTCAGAAAATGGTCAATGTGTTTTTTTCTTCAGGAAACTTAGGAAGCTTTAAAATGATTACATGACTCCTGGTATAGTATGTCATAAAAGTAAAATAGCGCAGTATGCCATAAAAAAATGTCATAGTATAGTATGTCATTAAAAAAAAATGTCATTAAAAATGTCATAGTGTAGTATGCATTGAAAAAAAACAAAAAACAAAAAGAATAGTATACCATTGAAAAAGTCAGTATTGTACATCATGTCTTTTTATTCTTTCGACAAACTATACTATGACTTTTTTTATTTTTCGACATACTATACTATGACTTTTAAATTTTTTTTTTACATATTATACTGTGACTTTTTTGCACAAACTATACTATGACTTTATTTCAACATACTATACTATGATTTTTTTATTTTTTCAACTTAGTATACTATGATTTTTTTTTATTTTTTCGACATAATATACTATGACGTTTTTGGGCATACTATACTATGCCTTTTTTTCAACATACTATACTATGACTTTGTTTAAATTTTTTTGACATACTGTACTATGACCTTTTTTCGACATTGTACTGTGGCTATTTTTTGCCAGTATAGTATGTAAAAAAAAATTGTCAAAAAAATTAAAAACAGTCATAGTATAGTATGTCAAAAAAAGTCGCACTATAGTATTTCGAAAAAACAAAAAAAAGTCATAGTATAGTTTGTCAAAAAAATTTTTTTAAAAAGTCATAGTATAGTATGTCGAAAAAAAAAAAAGGATTATAGTATGTGGAAAAAAGTCATAGTATAATATGTCTAAATAAAGTCCTACTATAGTATGTCGAAAAAACTAAAAGACGTCATAGTACAGTATGTAGAAAAAAAGTCACAGTATAGTATGTCGAAAAATTTAAAATTCAGAGCATAGTATCTCGAAATAATTAAAAAGTCATAGAATAGTATATCTCGAAAAAAAAGTCATAGTATAGTATGTCGAAAAAAAGTCCCAGTATAGTATGTTGACAAAATTTTAAAAAGTCATAGTATAGTGTGACGAAAAAAAACAAATTCATAGTATAGTATGTCAAAAAAATAAGAAAATCATAGTAAAGTATGTTGAAAACAAATCATAGTATAGTACATTGAAAAAATAAAAAATGTTATAGTACAGTAAGTTGAAAAAAAGTCAGTGTATTATGTCGAAAAAATAAAAAAGTCATAGTATAGAATTTCTAAATTTTTTGAAAAAGTCATAGTTTGACGAAATAAGTCATGGTATTGTATGTCGAAAAAATTAAAGTCATATTATAGTATGTCGAAAAAACAAAGAAAAGTCATAGTATAGTATGTTGAAGAAACTAAAAAAAGCCATAGTTTAGTATGTCGAAAAAAAATTCATGGTATAGCATGTTGAAAAAAAAAGTTATAGTATAGTTATTCGAAAAAAGGTCATAGTACAATATGACGAAATAATTCATAGTATTGTATGTTGAAAAATAAAAGTCATATTATAGTGGGTCGAAAAGTTTTTAAAAAGAAATAAAAAAAAGTCACAGTATAGTATTTCGAAAAAATTCATAGTAAAGTATATGGAAAAAAAGTGTCACAGTATAGTATGTTGAAAAAAAAAATGTCATAGTATAGTATGTTGAAGAAATTTTTAAAAAGCCATAGTATAGTATGTCGAAAAAAATTCATGGTATAGTATGTCAAAAAAATAAAAAAATGTTATAATATAGTACGTCTTAAAAATAATAAAATGTCATAGTATATTACGTCGAAAAAAAACAAAACGTCATAGTATAGTATGTCTTAAAAAAGTCATATATAGTATGTTGAAAGAAAGTCATTGAATAGTATGTTGAAAAATTAAAAAGTCATAGTATAGTGTGATAAAAAATATGTAAAGAAATCATACTATAGTGTGACGGAAAAAAATCATACTATAGTATGTCGAAAAAAATTCATGGTATAGTATGTCAAAAAAACAAAGAAAAGTCATCGTATAGTATGTTGAAGAAATTTAAAAAAAAATAAAGTAATAGTATAGTATCTTGAAAAAAATAAATAAAGTCATAGTATAGTATGTTGTAAAAAAATCAAGGTATAGTATGTTGAAAAAATAAAAAAAAGTTGAAGTATAGTATTTCGAAAAAAAAGTCATAGTATAGCATGTCAATTTTTCTAAAAAGTCTTAGTATAGTTTGTTGAAAAAAAGGTCATAGTATTGTATGTAGAAAAAAATTAAAAAGTGATAGTATAGTGAGTCAAAAAAACTAAAAAGTCATGGTATAGTATGTCGAAAATAATTCATAGTATAGTATGTCCAGAAAATTTTAAAAAGTCATAATATTGTATTTAGAAAAAAAAGTCAATATAGTATGTCGAAAAAAAAATCATAAAACAATCATAGTATTGTATGTCGAAAAAATAGCCTGAGTATAGAATGTCCAAAAAAAAGTCATAGTATGATATTTCGAAAAAAGAATAAAAAGAGTCATACTTTACTATGACTTTTTTATGACCTACTATAATATGATTTTTCATTAAATTTTTCTTCATACCAAACTATAAAGTCTTTTTATGACATTTTTCAACAGAAATTATGACTTTTTTATGACATCAAAAAAATCAAAACATAGTACACAAAAATGTCATAAAACATTGTAGTATAGTATGGCACAAAAAATTTCATAAAATAGTATGCCACAAAAAGTCGTAAAAGAAAAAAGTCTGTATTATGCCATAAAGAATTTCATAAATTATGTCATAATAAAATATCAAAGTATGTCACAAAAAAATTTCATAATATAGCATGTCACAAAAAGTAATTGCATAGTATGCCATCAAAATGTCATCAAAAATTTCATAGTATAGTATGTCATAAAAATGTCACTAAAAGTGTCATAGTATAGCATTTCATGAAAACATTTCATTAAAAATATCATAGTATAGTATTTGAGGAATGACAACCTGTAGAAAGCTACTGGTTGCATGGCAACAAGTAACACCTCACGAGTGTCGCAGTTATTATATTACATTCTGTCAGCAATTCAAGTGCTTTTAGCTAAAGTTATTAATTCGGAAAAAATATTTTTTTTAATGTGTGCACTTTTCCTCTGCGGCACTCAATCATATGCTGGCTCCCTGAATTGGCCCTCAGTCATCAAAACTTTGAGCACCCCTAGTATACAGAATTGGGGGGGGTTGTGCACACAGCTGTTAAATGACTTATTTTCTGAGATATCGGTTGTATTTTTTATATCATTTTCAAGGTTTCATTTAACATTTATTGCCTGTTTTATTGGACCCATTTCAAGGTGCATCACTTATGTTTGGCCTTTTTTTATTTTTTGATCCACAGTATTAAATACATTGTTTTTAATTTAGTAGCTAGGCGAGCACCTGAGCTAATGTCCTCTTGGAATATGCGTTAATACTGTTTAGGCAGTTAATTTTTCATATAACATCTGGGGATTCAAGATCTCCAAATTTAACACTGACATAACTGCAAATGCATTAATGGAGAGGCGGTTAACCCTGAACCACCCAACCTTTTTTGGGGTTCTACGCAAACCATTTTCTCTCCGGTTTGAGGCCTATTTTCACCCCTAACAATAATGAAAAATATGCATTGTTATCCAACTAAAACAAGGAAGTTCCCACAGAGCTGACATTCTGGCGATGTGATGTTTGATCAGTAATTTGCTGGTGTCCCCTGGGGGCCCTAAGCATCTGGTTAGTTTTTGGAGCTCCTCGACCACAGCCCCAGATCAGAGGCAAATCAGCATCGGCTCGGCGCTCGCAAATTGGCGCTCGAGCACTATGTGTGAACTGTGCAAAGACACAAGGCTAGACGCTCGCCGGTGCCTCGCAGACACATTCCAGATTTCTAGCAGACTAAATATCTGGACCTGTCGTGGAGCTACAGCCATTTAGAGCGCGAGACACGGGTTGAAGGGAAACCTGGAGGAGGGGTCGCCTGCAGCTGTGTGTGCTATGTGTTGCATTTGCAACACGGACCAAAGTTGTTGTTGCACCTTGGGTGTTAGATGTTGGCATGAATAAACATAACACAGTAACTGATCTACACAGGGGAAGCAGTGAAGACGTGTTGAAACAGGCTATTATGTGAACATGTGTCAGCGACAACATCAATAAGTTCAACTACACTTGTGTCACTTTTTGCATGTGTTATTGTGACAAAGTTTGGAGATCAGACATACTCATCAGGGATTCCTCCTGGTGAAAGATCTTGTCGTGTGTCATGTAGTTTGAAAACCACAACGACTTAAAGACTCCCAATTACAAGATAGCAAGTTGTACAGCTATCTGACAACTTTGAAAGTCGAGTAGTGTGAACATGGCTTTATATTTCAGTCTGTAATTACCAGTGAGAGAGTCGCTCAGGTAGATCTTGTATCTCAGGGAGTTGCAGAGCTGGATGCCCACAAACTTTCGGTACCAAGTTCTCTTCACATACATCTTTCCATTGCATTCAGAGTACTCATCGGATTTAAATGGGAACTGAGTCCAGATGGCATCTTTGCCTGTGAAGAAATCATTTGAAGCAAAGGCTTTAATATACAGTTTGTTATCTGTATGAGGTTAAACCAGTGACGGTTAAACATATTATAAAGCTTAATTTTGCTGGAGAAACACTGATCAGAAGAGCAAAAGATGATATTCACCTGAAACATGTTCGCTCACTCGTGGATCCGCTGCAAACGTGAGAGAAAGTTGCGATGAATAACGTCATCAAAGCAACTAAGAATTAACACACAGTCATAAGACATCTTGAATCATTGTGCTAGACAAACCCAGACTTGTATCAGAGCCCACTTGGCATAGTATTTACAATATCCAGCCCCAAAAAGGCTGGGCTTTGATTGCACAAGGGCAGGAGGCCAATTAAGCAAAGCTTTCCTCTCTCAGTGTTGTCACTGCAAGTTTAAAAACTCAACTCAGGCCTGCACTTCAGCTGCTTTATGGTTGGTGCAAATTTAGTTTTGTCCAGAGCTCTCCGGTCCAGGTGGATGATATGCCTCTGTTAGAAATGAGCCTCGAAGGACAACTGGTGAGCTGACAAGACCCTTGAGTCTTAATCAGTCAGACCCCAGTGCCATGTTGAAATCATTAGACTAACAACTGCTTAATAGCCCACCTTCTGAGATTCAAAGCAATGTGAATCACTGCCTGATAATTAGCAATATATACAGTGGCATTAACATGCAACTAACTCAGAGCAAAACACATCAGGGATTATCAGGAATTTCCTCTAGTATGACTTTGGAGGATTATATGGTTTGTAAAACTTGCCTGATTCTGTGCTAAAAGACACAGGATCACTGGAGGCTCCTGATCCCAGCTCATTCTTTGGTGTTACTGTGAATTCATAACTGAAATAAAATAGACAAAAAAAAAGAAAGAAATAAAAGGCATAATCCAAACTTTGAGGAGTTTTCAATCTAAATTCCTCCCAACCTCCAGAACTGGGACGCATATTATTTTCATGCCTTTGACAGCTAAGAATGGGTCACACACACACACATATACACACGCACACTCACACACAGAGCTGATGCTTTTTCCATGTGTTGCATTCAGATGTCCTGGCAACAGTTGGGCCAGCAAACCCAGCCCAGCGGAGGGTTCTGGTGAGTTTTGAGACTGCACATGCTGAGATCTAATTTAAAAACTCAGTAAACCTCTCCACCCAGATTTCCTCAGCTTTTGTGTCACTTTGGCCACTTGCAAAACTAAACACAATTCACGGCATCTTTAAAAGTAGCCCACTAATAACCTTTCAGTGCTATCTAATACTCCTCTTGATGAGATCTATAATGAACCTTACTGATTTAATCAGCCAGCAGTTCAAGCATATAGCTCTGACAAACTGATGAATGCAAAGCTGATGTTTGAAACCTGTGTTGTTTGCATCCATGTTTACTTTAGTCTGCTTCACTGCCTTTGCTGACATGTTACTGCTGCCTGTTGATCAGTGAAATAATGCAATACCATTGGCAGGAATATGTATCACGTCACCCGCATGCACATGCACGTCTGTACTCCTGCATGGGATAAACAAAACAGAGGAACAACTCATAGACGAGCTGTTTCATAGCGCTACTAAAAGGTCAAACACTCCACAGGGAACCTTTAAGCAAAAGGTTTATGTGCAACCTTATGGTGATGTAAACCCGGTGGTTGTTCCCAAACTATACAAGAGTACCAACTAGAGGATTAAAAGAAAGAAATGTTAAGGTAGCGTATTCCAGTTTTTTATATTACTTGATCTATCTGACTAATGTCTGAGACACATACCTGCTATTTGGGCTGAGATTCTCCACGGCTGTGTGTGTCTGGTTGGTTATCAGTACGGAAACCTCGTCTCCATTTGGCCCTTTGGTGGTGGATACCACTTCATACTCTGGCGAAAGAAGCAGGAATATCAGTGTGCTTTTAATAACACACACCATAATGTGATTTTGAACATGGTGAGATATTTTACATGAGGCAAGATGTGAGAGCTTGAGGCAGGATATGAGGTTTGGGGTTGAGGTGTGACATTGAAAGGCCTCTGAAGCATCCAAACATGATCATGTTACCACTTTCTAATAATGGTTAAAAAACAGGTTGTTAGCTTAAATCATTATAGATTTACTTTATAGATCAGTAAATTGCAAGTAAACAAGTCGTTAATAATTTGGATTCAATGTTGGCACATTTCCAGAAAATAAATAGTTAAATGGCACATTGGATGGGTCTTCTTGATTAATTAAAAAGGATAGATAAAAAAAAGACAAAGTAAATTGTTCTGGAGGGGCGTAAACAACAACCAAAAGGGAACCAAAACACTGTTGGTATAAGTATACTATTAATAATCTTTAAAGCATTAATAAATGATCATTAATCATAAGTGACAACCTAGTTACAACCCTTAGTTGCATTTAGTTCATTTCAACCCTTTATCGAGTATGGCTGAATGAATGGAGACACAGCATAACTGAGTGGAGATGGAGTTCTTGTCCATAGAAGTGATCATTTTCCAAAACAACACTAGTCTTCCTTGCAGGTATAAAGGGGTCTGAGCACCCCAACGCAATTCAGGCCCGGAGGCTCACCGACTCGAGGCGTTTGGGAAGCCGACAGAGCCTTTCATTTGTATCATTATATTCGTACCTCTGGTTTCATTGTCAGATTTCTGCCAGTCAAGAATGACGAAAGACGGGCAGCCCTCCACAGTAACCACAGTGACGTTGGAGGGAGGGAGGCGGGGTGGAGCAGTCACGTTCATATCACTGCCCTCCTCGTCAGGGAAGTAACTGAGGGAGGTGGTGATGGAGCACGGCTCTTCTGGCACCTTATCCGTCTTGTAGACCACGTGGGGAGCTGCAGACGGGTGCAATAAAAACGGCGGTTATCCATTTATGCATGCTTCCTTTTTTCACTCTTTAGGCTATTCATGCAGCAGTACCAAGTGAAAGAGCTGATTTCAATGATGACGTTTTTAAAATCTGCAGTGGAGATGTAAAATGACCATGATGAAGTCTTACCTACAAAGCGCTTCTTGCCCATGATGTCTACGTCTGACGCAGGCAAGGGCCTGAATATGGAGGAGTTTTGATTTATGTCAAAACGGCTGGCTGAAAAAGGAAACAGGAGAGACGAGTTGGGGTTAGTTTGATGTGCCAGCAGTCCCTGGCAGCTCTCTCTGTCTTCATTTTTAAAGCTCTGGCCCAGGTCAATGACCGGCCAGCCCAACACCTGCTCTGGCCTGCGCCTGGGCTCTTTGTCTGCCTCTTAATATTCAAAATGTTCATCTTTCTTTACTCTACTATTACACACACCTGCAAGCTGCATCGCCAATATCTCCTGATTATTATCACATGCATATATTGACTCAAAATCACAAAGCTTTTTCAATTAATCGAATGTCTCACATTCAAGGAAAACCTAACATTTTGCGTGCAGTTATGTTAATGAGTCATAATTATACTCCTAAGATAAATTAAAAGTTGTGTCACTCGTACTGTTTGCTACTGGGGCAGAGGTAGTTGTCAGACGCTGTTTGCGCTCTTGCTTCGGCTTGGCTGTGACCAGAGGGAATGGCTTCAAGATGGACTCCTTGTCTCCTTGTTTCAGGTCCATGGGTTTATCTGAGGACAGAGAGCAGCAGGAAGAGGAGGAGGAGGAGAAGAGATCAGTTCTTCACCCTCATCATCTGACTCATAGTCATACACAGTTGCGATCCATCTGCTCTGGCCATCCTCACTGAGCAACTCAGTGGCCTTTTCCTGGCTGCTGAAAGATCAGAGATTGCTCTTTGAGTAATAGCTCTCGTGCTCTTTAAAGCGGAATAAGGTCTCCCAGAGTACATCTGCTGAGACCAAGGATGCCCAGATGCTCAGAACCATGCACACACACACACACACACACACACACACACACACACACACACACACACGCACACACGCACACACACACACACACACACACACACACACACACACAGGATTTGTGCACAACAGCACACTTGTGTGAGGACAGAGAAAAAAAGTCCAAAAAGCTTTAGCAACAAGACCGCTGAGATGAGCTGTAATGTTAAAATGAATGCCGTTTTGTTCATTAGTAAACGCTGTACATTTCATTGGAAGCTATTTTGACAGCTGTAAGCACTTTTATTTGCAGAGGATAGTTTAAGACAGTGGTTCTCAAACTACAACGAAGGGCGTAGGCCATAGAGGCATTGCAGCCGGGACTTACTAGACCTTGTGGGAAAATGTGTAGTGGAACTTAAGTTAAATAAATCAGATTCATGTGGGACAAAGAAACAAACAAGAGTGCTTTCACGCTATGCAAGGCTATAAAGATTGAGTTTAGCAAGGTTCGTTCAGTCAACAAAACAACATAAATCATTCAAGATGGAGATTTTTTTAGAAAGGAAGAAAAGGAAAATAAGTGCTGCTCATTGAGCAATAATGTCAAAACAAGTCAAGAAAATACAAAAAAAAGCTTATTTTGTTTCAGGTTAACTGTCAATGTAGAAAGCAAGCCATATGTCCATTGTGCCTTCAGACTCTGGCAGTTTGGGTAAAGTTTAAAGGAATAGTTCGGCATTTTTTTTTTTTTAAAGTAAGCTAGTAATGCTGTTATGTTTATATGAAATATTTTCTGCATCTAAAGGACGGGATGAAGGAACTGTTTGAGAACCACTGGCTTAAGAAGTAGCTTAAGTCAAGCCTTCCTCTCGGCTTGCTGTTAAGTGTTTATTTACAGTATACAGCACAAGATGCAGCAGTGGTCAATGCAGCCATCACTGTTGCCCTCACCATGGTCACTGGGTTTCCCCACCAGGTTGGGTCTCTTGTTGACAGGAATAGGGGGACGCAGGACTGCAGGGACTTGTGGGAAACAAGAGTTCATTTCAGATTAAGAATCACATTGAAACAGAACAGGTGGTCGGCACTGAAGAAGAGATACAAAACTGAAAACAAGTGTTGTTGGTTATTTTAATAGTGCAATAATGGAAAGAATGTCAAGTTTATAGATTCAAAAAGAGGGAGACATTTAGTGGGTCAGAAGACCGCAGTAATTCTGCGTGCTGAACAACGAAAGTACAAATATACAAGCAACAATAAAGCACATAAAAGCCAGGCAGATTGCATGTGAAATGCTGAAAAATCACTTTGTGAAGTGCTGCCACCATCGTCTTTGACTAATGAAAACCATGTCAGTGTTTAAAAACCTTGAAACTATAAGCCGGTGCTTTAACCACTCACCCAAAAGTCCCCAGAAGAATAACTGGGGAATTTGAAAATCCTTAGTGAATCCTAAACAGCTTGGCTTGTAAGCTAGCAGGTCTGACAACTTCTTTTGTATGACTTTAACTCCCATTTGTGAAAGATTAGTTTGGATCTGATGCTGTTTGACCACCAAATTTTCCACCAAATTCCTGCACCATTGAGAAAACAATAAAATAAAGATCAAGCCAAGCTATGACATGAGATGAAGATCAGATCAGTTTCACTATAAACTGCACACAAGGACTGAATTGGCTTTTTCAGAACTGGATAAGTAATCACAAGGAAGAGCAAGGCACACTTTAGCTACAAACTGTCAAACTCAGATATCTTAACATTAGAGTTCTGAAATGATTTAATGTTGTTAAACAAGCATTATCTCCCTTAATCATTGTGATATTTTTGGGTGCTAATTAGGTTAGGTGTAAATGTACCCTTAGGAGGTGGAAGTTATGCTCTGGGAGGTTTGACACATGCAATTTCAAATTACACGTTTCATTTCCGAGTTGCTTAGAGATAATCAATTTTAACGGTTGGGATTCATTTCCAGAGCACCCACTGTCTTCACCATTTGTCATTTTCTTATCTCAGACATTCATAAATGGTCACTGTGGAGACAAGATTCTGCAATTGTCTAATTTGTTGAGGCCAAAACATTTCTCTTGGATTCGTTTCCTCCCTCGGAGCTGACCTCCCTCCCCAAGAGTCGGCATAAATCAGTGATCTCTGGCATCTACGCCCAAGAGAGAAGAGTTGAGGCTATCAAGACAAACTGAAACAACATCTGCCGACAAGTCTCACTGATTAACACTGAGAATACATTCAAGGGGGGCCTCTGACTCACACATATAACTGACAGCTAATGGCAAACATATGCTCAAACAGAAAGTCGCACAATATGGTGATGCAGTAATTTAAATGCTAGTCCCAAGATATACAGTTACAAAAGACGTGACGTGAAGGATTGACAGCTCAAAAGAGTGATGTCATGGTTAACTGGGCAGGGAAAGGGGAACAGGGCCAATGTGATGTCATGTGAGAAGATGTGCGCCATGTAAGGCAAAAAAAATAATGTTATATAATAAAGGCAAAAATCCTAAAATGCGCCTAGTAACCAGAAGGTTCCTGGTTCCAGAGAGAGTATCCTCGGGCAAGACACTGAACTCCTAGCCGTTCATGATGAGCAGGTTGGCACGTTGCAACCCCTGCATTCAGTGTATGAATGTGTGTGTGAATGGGTGAATATTGGCATGTATTGTAAAGCGCTTGGAGTGGTCGGTAGACTAGAAAGCGCACCATTTACAATGCATAAAATACGATCTGGTCGGCGGTCTACAGTTTCTACAGCGGGTGTGTTTGGTTTGCTGTCACACAATAAACCCGTCAAACAGCCGACCGAGTCTCTGATGTGCCAAAGGCGTCGGACTCAGTTCTGTGATGTAAAACAGCAGCAGTGGTGTGAACGCTGGCTTCTGTCAGATAACTTCATCTTTAGGGCGAGAACGTGAAAAGAGATGCAATCAAAACACGAAGATTTACTTTCAGTCCAGAAAAATATTCCCACTGAAACGCATACCAGTGTCTCACAATACTGGGCTTTGTTGCTTTTGCAACACAAACTCAGATTTCATGGATGGAATTCATGGATGGACACTGTCCATTACACACCTGCAGTCCACTATAAGCAGATCTTTGAAACAAATTCAAGTTGAAATGCCAGTGTGAAACTGAGCTCTATAAAACTGTCAAGGACACACTCTAATTCATCCCAAAAGCAAACCCTGTACCAGCTGTTGTGTACAATACGAAGTTGCAGAGTGCTGTGTAGTATGCAGGTAATTTTGTTGCATGTCATTTACTTGATGGGGGCAGGAAGGTAAACTATATTACGTCTTTTTAGAAAAGTAGAAACAGTCATTAGGAGTGCTTTAATGTGCTTGGATGTGTGTGCAGGGTGGCAGGCAAAATTACTTCTTTTCAGTAGAGTTGCTTCCAGAGAGCCATGCGACTCCTTGAAGACCTCTGAAACTGTCAAAGTTTCCAGAAATAACACACACCAGCTGTGACATGGGACTGAAGCACAAACCTCTCTTCACAACTCCAAACAAGGAGTGAGCAGAGCGGCACCATTAATACATGTGGTCCAGACTTGGTTTGCTTTACTACTTGAGATGGATTCAATTACTCTAATTAACAGAACCTGCCTGGCAGAATGGAAACAATGTGATTGACCCAAAAAAAAGGACAAACCACATTCACCTTTCTCAACAAGCAGGCTAAAGCTATTCTCAAAACCAATTCAAACTAGTTCCTGACTACAGGTCCATATGTGCGGTAGACTAAACAATGTTGAGAGGACAGGTATATGCCAAAATCAGAATTATATATGGCTTCAGTCTCAGTCACGTATAAGCTACTGGGACTATTGGACAACACAGATCACGACCAGACACAAAACGTCACACTGACAGACAAGTTGAAGATCACAAAGCATGAGAGAATTGTGACAAAAGCACAGATCGGTGTGACTGTGACGGGACATAACAGTGCTTCTTAGATTAGTGAGTGAGGAACACTGAAAGGTGATTATCTTGGTTTTTCTTTACCAGGTTTCTCTCTGGACCACACCACAGGTTTAGGAAGAGCATTGCCCTTATGATCCGCCCCACCGGCTGTTGGAGGGAGAAAAAGGTCTGTTATAAAATGTTTTGTGTCACTGTGACAAACAAATACCAAATAAGAAGAAAGTCAGAAAGAAAAAAAGCTTTTTTGTCTTTCTTTCTTATCATCTATTTTCTTACTGTCTAACATCAGCAAAATTAAAGCTGGAGACTTGTTTGTGTCTTCAGCCTGGTTTTACAGATGTTCTGAATATACAAACGTAATTGCCATGACTTTAAAACATAAATTCTATCCTTTGACAGTTCTCACTCCATTCTTCTTCTATAACTCTTTGGAGAGTGTGTTTGCGAGAGGAAGAGATACAGAGAGAGAAAGTAAAGAGATACTGGCTATGCTTGCTGTACTGTCTGCACAGTGCTTGGCTTGGCATGGTTGGTGTAAAATGTGGTGCGTCCTGGCCAGTGCTGTGGCCAGACTTCCCACCCGGCCAGCAAGAGGGACCGTAAATCATGTTAACGATCATGACCCCAGAGACGCCACTGTTGCTCGTGGTAAAACTGTGAAATACACACCGAGCACATGTGGCAGAGCGTGGAGAACATATGGACCGTGAGAGGAGGGAAAGCAGAAGATCGAGCGGGAGATAGGCACAAGTATCCAAATGTTGTGTGCATTCAAACACAGACCATGTGCTAAATCAAGAGCCATGAGTTTTGTTTGTCTTCCTCTGTAGATGCACAATTGCAGATGACAGCATGAGAGAGTGCTGACAGGAGAGGATAACCTGAGGTAGCGACGTGGGAAGAGGGAATAAGAAGAAGGGAAGTGAGTACTCCATTACCCCCAGGTGTGTTGGAGCTGTGAGAGGAAGTGAATGTCTTGGATGGAGAAATTGGTCTGCCACTATTACGAGTGGACTGAGGAGGAACCCGGGTGCGGGGCAGCGTGGTGTTTCTTCCTGTTGCAGGAACTGATGAGCTAATGGGAGAACGAGGAACTTCAGGAATGGATGGCCTGAGGATGCCAGTACCTAGATGAGCAGAAAAGCAATTGGGGAGGTTAGCAATGATCCACTTCCGACAGCTTAAGCGCTTTACCTAGATGGAATAAATGATAGAGCACATCAGTGAATAACAACATAGAAGAGTGGACAATGAATGAAATGACAGAGAGGAACAAATGAGAACGAAAGCCAGCCAGACTGCTCTGGTTGTGAGTGGGTCAGGGGTGAGGTGAGTGTGCGAGGCTGAAAATGGAGGCACACATGGAGGCAGGGATAATGATGGGGTGGGGTGTGTGGGGTGGTAGGATGGAGATGAAGATGGGGAAGCAGTGACATCATCCAATGATTTGAAGTACAACTAAAAGCACTGGGTTCCACGTGACTTGACGAAAGCAGAGATGGTGATGGGACAAACTTGTCATGATGTTTACCCTGATTGTAACTACCAGCCTTCTCTGTAGCCAGGGCAGGTCTTGGTAGAGGCTTGCCCTCTTCTGGTGGACTAGGAGCTGTATGAAAGAAAACTCACTATTTATCTAAGATAATATGAATGTATGTTTGACTTTTAAAGGGGGCATAATGGAGATAATGTACAAGGAGAATATTGTTGGTTTTAAACCAATGCAGCTAGGGTATTTGTTGTGATCATGATATCCATGAAGAGTAAACTCTTTCATGTAGTCAGACAATGCTGAACTCTGACTGGAGGACAAATTTAGATGGCACATATACAGTATATGGGCTCTCACTTTGACTTACCAATTGAACATTTAATCATGGTTTGAAGGAGTTTCTATATACAACATCTATTGCAAAGATCGTTTTTTTTGCAACTCATCGAGATTACCTAAAAATCTGCGGAAATTATTAACCAGATTCTGACAATAACAATGTCTATCTTGTTTTTGACAACAGTTACTTAAAAACAACAAATACAACCAAAATTTGAATCACTATGCCCCTTTTAAAATGTAATTTTAGATAAGGTCTTAATACTTGATTGTGTGGATTGCTGATGGCAAAAAGAAGGGTCTTTACCCGTAGAGACTGCCTGCCTTGGGGTGACCTTGGTGGGTTCAGAGTAGGTCCTGGTCTGAGACTGAAGCCCAGGTTGAGGTTGTGGCTTGGGTAGAGGTTCAAGCGGGGACTGGATCTGGGTATTTGGTGAAGGCTGTGGTTGGGGAATCGGTTGAGAATGAGATATAGGTTGGGCCTGGGTCTTTATTGGAGGTTGTGTTTGGGGCCATGGCTGGATCTTTGGGTGAGGTTCTTGTTGGTCCTTTGTTTGGGGCTTTTTTTGAGATTTGGGCTGTTTTTTTGGTTGAGGTTGTTGTTGAGTCTCTGGCTGCTTTTTTGTTGTAGGCAGTGTTTTGGGCTTGGGTTGGCTCTTTGGTTGAGGCTGCATTTTTGGTTTGGGTTTGCACTTTCGTTTTGGCTGCATTTTTGGCTTGGGTTGGCTCTTTGGTTGAGGCTGCATTTTAACCATGGGTTGGCTCTTTGGTTGAGGCTGTGTTTCGGGATTGGGTTGGAAAAAATCAATCTTTGGTTTAGGTGTCAGTTTGGCCTTAGCCTGCTGCTTGGTAGTTAGTTGAGGCTCTGGGTCAGTTTTTAGTAGAGGTTGTGGCTGAGGCTGTGGGTTGGTCTTTGGTTGAGGTTGTGTTTGTGGCTTAGTTGTAGATTGAAATTGTGGCGGACGCTGTGGGTTGGTCTTTGGTTGAGGTTGTGTTTGGGTTTGTGGCTGAGTTGTAGATCGAAATTGTGGTTGAAGTTGGGGCTGGATGTGAGTCTTTTGTAGTGCTTGTTGGGTCTGAGGTATGTGATGGAGTGTTGGTTGAGGTGTTTGAGGATGTGGCACAGGTGTGGGTTGGGGAGGTGATTGAACTTGAGGCTGGGTCTGGGTCTTTGGATGCGGTTGTGTTTGAGGTTGGGCCTGGCGTTTGGGCTGGAGTGTTGGTTTAGGCTGTGGTTCAGCCAGGAGCTGGGTTGTGGTTCGAGGCTGTGATTGGGGATGTGGCTTTGGCTGAGATTGTGACTGAGGTTGGGTCGGGAGTTTGGGCTGAGGTGTTAATTGGGGTTGTGATTGAGTTTGGGTCTGGATTTTGGATGATGGTTGGGGTTGCGGTTGGGTCTGGGGTATGAGCTTGGACGTTGGTTGGGGTTGGGGTTTTGGTTGGGTCTGGAGTGTAGGTTGAGGTTGTTGTTCAGCTTGGAGCTGGGTTGTGGTTTGAGGCTGTGACTTTGGCCGTGAGTATGACTGAGGCTGGGTCTGGAGTTTGGGGTGAGGTGTTGATTGGGGTTGTGATTGAGTTTGGGTCTTGATTTTGGACTGGGATGGTGGTTTGGATTGTGGTTGGGTCTGGGGTATGGGCTGGGATGTTGGTTGGGGTTGTGGTTGTGGTCGGGTCTGGAGTATGGGCTGGGATGTTGGATGGGGTTGTGGTTGAGGTTGGGTCTGAAGTATGGGCTGGGATGTTGGTTGAGGTTGTTTTGGGGTCTGGAGTATGGGCTGGTATGTGGGTTGAGGTTGTTTTGGGGTCTGGAGTATGGGCTGGTATGTGGGTTGAGGTTGTTTTGGGGTCTGGATGGGCAGGGATGTTGGTTGGGGTTGTGGTTGAGTTTGTAAACGGGGTTTTGGTTGCGGTTGTGATTGAGGCCGAGCCTTCACCCTCGGCTTTAGTTGGGGTTTTTGGGTTTGGGGATTTGGTCGTGGTTGGAGCTGAGGATTTGGTTGAGGTTGTGCATTAGGTTGGGACTGAGGATTTTGTTGTGGTTGACTCGGAGGATGCTCTCCATGTTTCTCTATGTTTTTTGGGGGGACTGGCACAGATGCCATGGTGGTTGTAATGTGTAGTGGAGGACGGGTCTTGGGAGCTAACGGGATCTCCTTGAAAGGAGGCAACACAGATCTGGAGAGGTCTCCTCCTCCTGGGTTGTGTGAGAGAGAAAATACGGCCATGAAGCTACAATACTTTGCTGTAAAATATAATTTCAAGTATAATATTCTGCAGTAAAGGTTCTTTTACAAAATAACATAAAAAATATTTTATGGTCTAGAAAATCATGAAAATAAGACATAAAGGTAGTTGGGGAACAGCTGAAATTTAGATCGGCAGAAGTGCCAACAGCTACTGGCCTGAGAACTCTGAGCTAATCTGGTATTAAAGCACACATTACACAATAACTTCTACCTGGCTCATGTCTGATAGAGGGGGTCCAATTTCAAAGGCAGACAGACCATATGGAGGTATTTGCAATGTAACAGCCGTGTTACTGCAGACAGATTCAGCTATCAGGGCCAGGACGCCTGTGAGTGACAACTATCCAAATCCATTGGCTGTGCCTCTAAGATGCTAGGACACATGATGGTTTAATAGATGCTGACTGATTGCTTGCTGCGGGATTTTGATGGACCATTCTAAATTGATTGTTCAATCTGATCAGATGTCAGAGGAAGTCAGAAAATAAGAGAGAGAAAGAGAGAGAGAAAAAAAACAGCAGGAAAGCAAAGAAACCAATAGATATCATGACATTCCGGGCCTTTAACACCTCTACTCAACTGTATGGCCATGTAATGTTTAAAATATCTTTGTTTTGGGGGTGTTGTTGGCCAATTCAGTGGAATTAACCAACCAACCAACCAACCAAGAACAGGAAACATTGTTCCAAATGATTATTTCCTGAAAGTAATGAAAACTGGTGGTGTCTCAATACAGGGACTGGATCCTCCATCCCATGAATGCTACATTAAATAAGTGACAGGTGCAAAATCGATTGTGGGATAATGAGGGTTGCAAATACTGCAACAGTTGCATCCTTCAAATTTGAAGGGGCCTTTGAAATTGAACAGGTCTATTTGGTTGTATTCAGATGTATCCGTGCCCTGAATTGGGACATAGCATTTGTATTACTAAACTCTAGCTTAATTTAATAAGATTTACGGTTACTTGCAAATATAATAGAAGATACATGTTGGAGAAGGGGACACAGAAAGTCAGGGTAATACAAGAACAGTAGAAGATGAAAATTCTGCTAGATTTCCTGCTGGAGAGAGAGGAATGTCTGGTGCATGCAGTTCTGTCATGCAGACTTCACATCACCTGCGCTGCATTAAAAGCAAAAGCCTCAGGTTTGTAATCAACAAAAATGGTGATAAATAATCCTGTAAATACCGAAATATAAAAAACTAGTGAAACTGCCCAACATATTAACTTCTATAATGTCATGGACTGATGCAAGATTGAGTTGGTAATGATGACCTACAACCCGGTCGCTAGAAATTCGGCATTGTACTTTTCTGCAAACCACGGGACACGTTGAATGCTGACGTTTCTGGACCAAAAATCTGTTTCACATTATATATCATACGTTTCATATCAGCCTCGTATCACAAAGTGGTTAACGTTGTGAAACGATTGGTTAGGTTTAGGCAACAAAACTACTTGGTTAAGGTTAGATAAAAGATCATAGTTTGTGTTAAAATAATGGCTTAACAACATAAAGTAACAACCATAACAACGTAACTGAGGTAAATAAATAACCACCCTTAGCCGACTTTCTTACGTAACAAGTGTAAAGTCAACGTTTACTTTTGGTTTCACAGGGAACACAGTCTCCTGGATGAAAGTCCTGTGTTTTATTTCACCCATACACCAACCCCTTCTGCTCGCCCATAGTGGACTTTCTCACTTGTTGTACTCGTTATCATACCATGCAACTTTGAATAACAGTCGCTCTGTATACTACATCACTTGATCTGCACGTTGCTCATTGTACTACGTCACTTGCTCTGACAAAATGAAAAACATTGTAATTCAACGTATCTATGGTTTTCAGAAAAATACAATGTCAGCATTTTTTTCCTGCCTACTGGGCTGGCGCCTAACAGGGCTCTGAAATAAAACTGTGTTGAATATATCTTGCAAATCAGTCACTGTAAAAATAACTTGACATACACAAGAGAACCTAGAAACCATCATTAAGACTCCCTGCAAGCTTTGTTGTTTTGCTAAAATGCCATGCAGCCAAGGCCACCTACCTTAAACTCATTACAACTCAAACAGCTGACACCATCGGCTTCCACGGGGAGGGTCTTGCCACTGTACTCACTCAGAGCATGCTACTCTTACTCATGCAGCTAATTACAAAGGACACTGTAAAGCATCGACAGCCTCTTCAATTACAGTCCGCCAAGTCTATGACTGCATACAGCCTGAATGAGAGCCATGAAGCTTTTTCAAAAAGAACCATGATTCACAGTTTACCGATTGGCTGTTTGGTGACCACAGGCAATGTGGGTCCAGGGGTCGACAGAAATTCCTGTGTAGTAGTTGTGGTGGGAGCTGAGAAATATAGTGCACGTTAGTAGACCTGGGAGAAAAGTTATAACTGTATGTCCTGCAGTACAAAAAGAAATGGTGTATTTGCAGTAAACAATGAGCAGGATAGTGAGGGAGAAGTCAGGTAGAATGGTCAGACGTAAGGTCAAGAGTGTTTTTCTGACCTCTGAACTCAGTTTTAGGTCAGAAAGGTCATTACCAAGAGTTGTCTTTGGGGCTATGTTCCGGGTGTTGGGCAGTCTGCCCTGGGTCCTGTTATGGAGAACTGACAAGGACAAGGGAGGAGAGATTTAAGTCAAGGAATCACACATAAGATGTCCTCATAATCCTGAAAAAAAGAGTCATGTAAAGGAATTATGTTCATGCACCTATTTCACAACAACAAAATGTGTTTAGGATGAAACAATGCAGACTGCGTTATAGTTCTGTATTGCACCCATCATCAAAATGTTCAATGTTTATCTGTTGTTTTTCCCTACAGTATGCTGAACCTGGCATCTTAGGTTCTTTGGCCACATGGGGGCAGCGGAAACAAGCTGTAAACACAACATTAACATATTATCACCTTTTAAGTTGATATAATGAAGAGTTGTGTTTCTGGCAACCGAAGGTATGTCCAATAATATTCATTCTCATTTTAGCTCTGCTGTTTGGGCTTCACCGACTCCTGAGGGAAATATTTGGTTCTTTAGCTGCTAAATACTCCATTATGTTCACGAGCTAGTCGCTAACTTTATGCATCTGCTGTTTGGTGCTGAGCACGCAGTGTACAGTGTTTTTGTTTTTTTTCGCTGAAAACAGCTGCCTGCTGTGGCCGAAAATGACACTAATGAGAACAGTAAGAGTGAATCAAAACAGTTAAAGTTGTGAGCCTCAATATTAAAACATTGAGATAACAACTGCTGAAACCATAGAGACGAGTGTAACTGCAGAGTCGGATGATAATGATCACTAAAAATGACCCATTTCACATTACACAGTCAATAGTCATTTGAGTTATTGTTATTTATACAATATTGATATAGCCATGTTCAAAGGTAGGTAAAGTCGGTTGACTCACTAATGAAAACTTGTTAGAAATGAATATAATTTGGGGTAGATTGGGTTGTGTTTATTGGTCTTTTTGTTAGTGAAACATAATATTTTGTGCTAAACCTGTCATCATGGACACACAGTTTGAAAACGTGGCATCTGCAACAAACCAGCAAAATGAAAATTGTGAATTAAAAAAAAAAAAAAAGTTAGACAGGATATGATGAGGTCCTGTCTGCAAAAACGATAAATCAAAAGTTCTAGTTAAAATTCTTCACATGCTGAGTCTTAAAACAGGGGTCAGTGAGAATGGCTGAAACAAACATATCTGAGCAGCAATAAATCATAGTATGTTGTAAAAATTCTGCTGCTGTATAAAAACAGGTTCAGTGAGTTTGACCCGAAGCAGCGTGTCTCTGTTGGCTTACCGTGGCGCGGAGAAGAGGGGAAGGGGCGTAGACTTGGTGTTAAAGGTTTCTGAAGGGCGAAAGACAAAAAGACAAGGGGTAGAGCTGATCGTTAATACTTGCAATTATCACAAGTCAAAGTGTTAGCATTTTACCTCAACGCCTTCTCTTTCTCTGCTTCTTTCTCTGTGTTTCATTAGTCTTAGGCCCTCTACTCCATGTCGAATTGGTAAAATCCCTGCTGACAAGCTTGTTATTTGAAGTTTCCCTCTGGAAGGACAAGTGTTGTGGCTGATTCTCAACAGCTGTGACGTTTTACAAGTGCAGAGGAGCCCGTGACACATCAGCCGTCCACTGTCAGTAAATCAGTGCCACCTTTCTCCTTTCAATTCATGTCCTTCATCCTCTACCCTAACTCTTCCTCTCCTTTTTATTCCACTCCAGAAGTTAGCTAGCTACAGACTGTTCTCTTGGCTTGACCGGTCCTGGCTGCACTGGTGCTGTTTCCATTCAGCAGTTGGATGGAAAACTAATGAGGCAAACAACCCTGAGAATAGCATAAGCTCACTAAAGTGCACAACACGGACTCAAAAGCATATTGCCTGTTCCAAAAATACACCCTGTTCCCAAAACTATTCATTTTGAGGAGATGAGGTGTACCTGTGCAGTCTCAGTAGCCTACTACTCTCACACTTATTGCATTTCACATGAGAAAGAAAATCTACAACAAAACAGCTTCATAATATTAGTTGTAATGCTTTGGTTTATGCTTATGAAATGAAGTGTTTCCAATACATACCACAGGGTTGGCGGGACGTTTAAAGATTTTCCGGATGGCCTTCTCTACAAACATGAGACAAGATAAAAATTAGTAAAGAAATCATTTCAGTTGAACTAATAGAAAGTGAGGGGACTAAACAAAACCACATTGCACAACCACATGCTTCGCTCAAGATGCATTTCATCTTGGAAGATCGAAGGAGAGAGTTCCTCAGTAATGGCTGAACACAAGTTAACCACAAGATGGTTTTGATTCAACCAAGACTGGTTAGTATCTCTGGCTGTCATTATGTAGTCACATGAAAATACCACCAGCAAAAGAGCTGTTCCCTAAAACAGCGATCAAACAGATTTATACACCAAAGAAATCAGGCAGAAGTTTTTGGACTGTCATGACTAGAAAGAACAGAAACAACTTGAAGCTACAATTTCCTTGGAGCTGTGTAACATTGAACAACAGAGCACAGGGTGTTCTTAATTAAACGTGTAATACAATTTAAATACATTTGTCCACAGATAACCAGAAATTTTGGTACCCAATTTGGTCCCCACTTATTCTGAAAGCCTGGGGTACATACATACTTTCTTACATGGAGCTACATATTTAAACATATATATTTCAAGATGACTGACATAACTAACATTGCATGGATCTTTGTTGATTCTGATCAACATTAATTTCTAAAGATACTTGTTTGTTGTCCATTTGCAACAGCAATGCCTAACCTTAACTATTTGAGGTCAATGCCTAACCTTAACCATGCGAGGTCAATGCCTATCCTTAACCATGCAAGGTCAATGCCTATCCTTAACCATGCAAGGTCAATGCCTATCCTTAACCATGCGAGGTCAATGCCTAACCTTAACCATGCGAGGTCAATGCCTATCCTTAACCATGCGAGGTCAATGCCTATCCTTAACCATGCAAGGTCAATGCCTATCCTTAACCATGCAAGGTCAATGCCTATCCTTAACCATGCGAGGTCAATGCCTAACCTTAACCATGCGAGGTCAATGCCTATCCTTAACCATGCAAGGTCAATGCCTAACCTTAACCATGCGAGGTCAATGCCTATCCTTAACCATGCAAGGTCAATGCCTAACCTTAACCATGCGAGGTCAATGCCTAACCTTAACCATGCGAGGTCAATGCCTAACCTTAACCATGCGAGGTCAATGCCTAACCTTAACCATGCGAGGTCAATGCCTAACCTTAACCATATGAGGTCAATGCCTAACCTTAACCATGCGAGGTCAATGCCTAACCTTAACTATTCGAGGTCAATACCTAACCTTAATTATTCAAGAGCAATGCCTAACCTTAACCATGCGAGGTCAATGCCTAACCTTAACCATCTCGCCAGTTTTTTCTCCAGTTTGCTGGTTCCCTTCTAAACCCCGTTTTAGTTGGGGTGAAAAATTGACATGAAACATACCCTCTATGCCCCCTGAGCTGATGTTGTGAATGACCGGCTTGCTCCACACTCCAGTGCCATCCTTAGAGTTGGGCTGGACACCAAACTCATAGACTGTGTTGGGCCTCAGGTTGTCAATGACCGTGTCACTAGTTGGGCAGGTCTGGTAGTTCCATTTCCTGCTCCTCTCACGATAACGCACCGTGTAGTGTCTGGGCCGAAGAAGATAAAACAGTAAATCCTATGTCTATTAAGAAACTCAGACATCCAGATGATAGAATATCCAGAAGTACTTAAATGTCACAGTCAAACTGCTAAGTACTTTAAGATGCCATAAAATCTTATTGGCTTGTCTTATTCAGTATTGCATAGTTATTCCAACAATGCTCACAATCTTCTAATAACTGCAGGGGTTTGATCTTAGTTTATGGTCAATTTAAGAAAAATGTATGCACTCCGCGCAAAAAATGTCCATCTCAAGTTTTCCAGTGTAGTTTAACACTGCACATTTCTGCATGACCTGCACAGTCAGGACACAATACTTGGATGCCGTGACAGAAATTTTCTGGGCCGATGCATGATGCTTCTATCCCTTTCATTCAGAAAACACATATGAAACTAATATTAGACATAAAACCAAGAAGAGATTTGTTCCAAAAGGCAGAGTGGGATTTGTTCTATCAAATGCTTCCAAAAATGTCTTTTTTTATTTATTTGAGAGAAGGAAAACTTTGTTCACATGCGTGGGTGGACTCCTCTCCTAAACACCTGTGTGCACAGACTGTCCAGGATCCGCTGCTCAGTAACCTGAGAGACTTCAGGGAATAGTTTACTGTTTATGCAGTTATACAGCATAACAGAGTCTGTGCAACAACTGCATGTGTGTGCGTGGGTGGAAAGAAGAGTGAGTTATCTGTTTCTATGCTTACCAAAACTACAATACCAGTACATATGAAAAGGTTGAAAATTGAAACTCCGTGCATTATTGGGATTTTCTACACTTGTGCATTTGTACAATACCATCAGGGTTGCCATGTCACACAGACCCTTGAAAGGCACTTCAAAACCCTCAGCACCCAGATTGACACGAAATAACTGCGACCAAATGCCTACTCCTCATTCCCTGAGTGATAACTCTGTTAAATCTGAACACAGACACATGATATACATATTTTTACATCCATTACACTTCCTGACATAATCATAATTCGATGTCTATTGCAAATAAATGTCCATATATCTGTTTAGAAACCATATAAAAAACAAACTCTGTATTACTCCAGAACTTGCCTGAGAATCACCACATTTTCTTCAGTAATTGAAGTAATGCAGTGATCGTTGTCTATATACATTGCAAACAGGAACTGTTAGTAGCTAATTTGGCATACTGTGGCTCAAGTTGTAGTTTACAGCTAGCTAGCCAATTGAAACCATAGTAACATTTTACTTCCTTTTTAAAGCAAGGTGTTCGGGGGTCGCAGTTCTCTCAGTTTTGTCTGAGGGGGGTCGACAGTGTCAGACTGTAAAAAACCCCTGCTCTGTGGCATGATAATAAAGTTCTTGAAAATGTGTGTGTGTGTGTGTATGTGTGTGTGTGCTAGTGTGTAAACTCACCCATCCTCAAGACAGTCATTCATGACATTGCCTTCATAGGGAGTTTTCAGCAGGGTCCCCCAAGACAAGAGAACCGAGGTGGGTGTTACTGACCCAATGACCAGGTGTAGCGGCTTCTGCATTTCAACTTTACCTGAAAACGAATTAACATTTTACTTTAACCTCCAAGTCCACCCTCAATGCTCACTTTTACCATGTCACCTTGATGATTTTTTTTCCTAGCATTACCTTTGCACTGCTTTTTCACCTCATTGCTTGGGATGGGCTGGACGGCGATAAGGTACTTGGGCTCAGCATCTAAACACAGAGGAGGAACAAACCAGAGGTTATAGATCCTCTTAGTGCTCTCTTTTATCCATGACTAAAAAAGTCAAAATACAATTCACATGTGCACATAGTAGTCTGTTCCTCATCTCTAGGTGGAAACATACGTATCAATAGCCTTTCTTACCAAACTCAGTCTCATACGGTTGTCCGTTCTCAGGAAGCTGAATGAACTGTTTGGAGAACATGCTGCTGCCGTAGCCCAGGATGTAACCCTCAAGCTTGGTGTCAGCGTTGGGACGCAAAAACTTCATCACGATGGTGTCTCCTGTCGCATTGATACGGACTTTCATGTTCTGGCGTCTCACTGTGGAAGCAGGAAAGGACACAGTCAGTACATTAAATGTTGATATTGAGAATATCACCACACTCAAGACACAATAAAGTGCCCAAAAAGACCCCAAAGTTTCTACACACTTAAGTCTAATGAAGTATTTAAAGATAAAACCAAGCTTTCAGTCATTATAGACCTTCATCATGGCAAGTGTTTGACAAAAGGAGTCTCAGCACTTCTAATGACATCAAATAGAGTGCACCTGTGCTTTTTCATGCAAGGATACATGGGAAATGTAGTTTAATATTGTAGGTCTTAAGTTCCAAATATATAGCAATTGCCACAAATACAACAATGTCACAAAAAGTGAAATGAATCCAGCAAACAGGAAATCAAAATACATATTAAAAGTAATGAAAAGTAAGGAAATACTGCTCAAAAATGGGGAAATTGCAGCACAAACAACCCTCCAACAAACTTTTTTTATTTATTTATTTTCTTCATCTTATTCCCATTTTAGTCTTGTTTTGTAGAAACACAATGAAAAGCTTACGAGGAAGACTTCACAGAGTTACACAAGTGCCTCTATTTTACAACACTTCTGTCCTTCATTACGTCACACATCCAGTGAGGGAATCCATGCTGTCAGAGCAGACTCGCTGCTGGTTTAAATTCTGCTGAGGTGTAAGTTTTACTGGAAGGTAATAATGGGGATTTTTATTGTGTGCTTTCGGATAAGAACATTACTTTTATAGAGAGTACACATATTAAAGATCTGCCACTTACAAGCTTCATAAACTGCATGCATTGAAGCTTTCATAAGGGGTGATAGCGAGTGCAAGATTGGATCAGTGCTCAAAAATGGCTTTTGAAATACATATTGTAGATCAAAATCTGTGAACAACCCGTTATTAAACCTTAAGGTCAACTTGAGCTTTTAATACTTTTTGTTTGTCTCTCTCTCACACACGTTGACATCACTTTTGAAGAAACTGCACATTTTCTGCCAGGACTGCCTTTTACTAAATACCGTTCTAATCAGCCGGATGAGGACAGATATTGGATGAGGACAGGCATCAAAGGGTGGGTCGTAATAAACCAAAGCCAACTTGACATGTTTTGAGGTTTTGGTCAGAGGTAGCAGAGAGCAACTTGGCGAAATAGTAATTTGTTCTTTTGAATAATGGTAATAGATATTTTTCTGGCATATTTTGTTTCTGCTTTTCCAATTGAGCAATAGGTGTCACGTGTTGGAAAGCAGAACAGGCAGGGAGAACCCAAACGCACACAACAGCAGGCTGACTTGTGCAGTAAAATGATTTAATGAACAAAAGAGTTACGAACTGAGAATCCAAAAATGCAGGCAGGTAACGGGCAAACCAAACTCTATGAACCAACAAAGAACAAAGGGACTCTGAGGTGGTATAAATAGTGACTGACGAACTGGGGAAGTGAGAACAGGTGAGCAGGAGGTGAGGCGAGTGCAGAACTAATTAGGGACAGGTGAAACTGATCAGGGCGGGACAGACGATCAAAAAGGTGGGAAATCACACAAAGGCAGGAAGTAAAACCCAACATGATGCAAAAGGAGAGTGACTTTCAAAATAAAATAGGAAACAAACTACAACCAAAATCCAGGATTATGACAATAGGGTTTTCTTTGAGTTTCAGTAAAATAATTTGCCGGTATTTTTTGGAGGGTTTAAGCCATAGACTGTATATAAAGATTGACGACATGACAGCTCTCATAAAGTGAGGCCAAAACATCATGATCGCAATTTTTTCCAAAGATGGTTTCTTTCATTTTAGGTAGTTCTTATCACACTGATGTATGTTAAAATGTTAATTTTTCAATTAAGTTTGGCTTTAATTAGTTATTTGATGCTATATAAAGGTAGTGAGACGTCATGATTGGCAGCTGTGAGTCTCTCTCGCTGACAAGCTGCGGCCGTGCTCAGCTTGGTGCGGATTGGTTCGGGCGGGTGACCTCGATACCGCGGCTCCACCGCCCGATCACTGCAGTGCTCCAAATGACGTCAAAATCTCAAGATGTGTACAGTGGGAGGAAGTGGAAACGCGTTGTCCAACATTATATACAGTCCATGGTTTAAGCTTGCTGAGGTCACTGAAAGTGCAAAGGTCAAGGTGAAGTGCCATGAGAAATAATCTGTGTTGGGTATGATGGATAGCTGTGTATTGTGGTTGGAAGAAACTTTGAATGTATTTATTCATCGATGTCCCCATCTCTTATAGGGGCACACACCACATATCTTATGATGTGGAAAATTTTGGATGCAAAAATCTTCTTACCAATCAAGTTCTGCAATATCTCTGGGGGATATGATCATTATCATTATCAAAAATATGTATGCCATGTCAGTGTTTAGAAATGTAGTTCCTTCTAAACAAACTCAAACATAAAAAGTAATTACTGCTGGCTTATGTTAACCTTTAACTTGTGTGTATGAAGCAAGTACAGTTAAGCATATATTTAAATAAACATAACCACTGAACTGACACGCAGCTATAGGGACTCTGCAAGTACAAAGAATGGATGAATTCGCTTATTTTTCTCTCATCACTTGCCTCTGCCATGTGGCTTTCATAACAAGCCAAGACCCGGGCATGCTAACAATTAGCCAGTTTGCAACAGGCATGTTAATAAACAGAGATAAATAAATCAGAGATGAGCGCAGCTGGGATTTATAAGTGTGACTTATGACTGACAGTTGGCCAACGCACATGTAAAACAATAAATAACCACACCAGTGCAGACTTGGATGATGAATGGGGAACAGTGGTTACAGAAAGATATACAGGTATTTTAAGCCAGTTTTATTACCTTGTGGTTCTGTTTTTATCATATTCAGTGTCAAGCCCTTCTTAAATCAAGACAGAATTAAGAGCAAATTCATAAATTCAATTATATTTCCATCCTCTGTTTCCATCATTTTTATGCAGTGGAAATCACAAATGAGTCTATGGGGACCTAAACCTCCACCCCTCTTAGTCTGCAAAGCTTAAAAACGATGGACTTTCTGCCTGGATTATGGCTTGTACTAAACTCTCCACAGCAAGTCCTTGGCTCATATGTCAGCATTAAATGAAATAGTGGAACTTTGTATAAGGAATACTGCCAACAGCTGCCAGACGCCAAAACAGACACTGACAGTGAAAGAGGGGGAAGCCCTGGATTTGAAAAATACCCTCATGCTTTTCCAGCTATGTGTTTCCTATCAAAACTGCATTTGTTTTGATTCTTCCATCAATATTTCCCATAAAACACGAGTGAGATTGGCTCGGAGGGAGAGCGGCTCAGAGAAACATTAGGAAACTTCTGGCAACGTGTTTTAAACTCCAGTACAAGCAAACACTGGCTGTGTCCCATAACAACCCATCCAAAGCCTGGCCATTTGGCCCACACACCGCTTAGGGACTGTTAAGACTTATCAGTATTTCCAGGGTAAGATGAAAAAAGCTTTAGGAACGAATCCAGTTACAGCCCTGATAATCAATCAACTGTAGTACAAAGGAAAACTATTGATATTTAGCTAGCCAGGAAAAAAAACTGCTAAGCCACAAGGTCATCTTGTGTATTTGTGTGGATGAATAATGACTAATGAGGAAAATAATGATTGATTATTTGAATCCAAATTCTTCCTTACGGCTACTCTGCTGGTGACTCTGACGCTGTCAAATACATGAGATCACTGAAGATTTACAACCTCGTCAAAAGACATGTAACTAAAGTATAATTGAACCCATAATCTTACCCTTAATAACCATGGATGGATTACTGAACAGGCCTACCAGGCAGAAACACAGCCTCAGTTTGAAGTGACTGTTCTTGTTGGAAAAGCGATGAAACAAAATGAAATGACCACAAAGAGATGTAAATTGACCACAAAGAGACATAAATTGACCACAAATAGAAGCAAAATGACCAGAAAGAGACGCAAAATTAACGTAAAGAGACGCAAAATGACTGCAAAATGATGCAAAACGACCATTAATAGATGCAAAATGACCATTAAGAGGTGCAAAATGACCAGAAGGATATGCAAAATTACCACAAAGAGATGCAAAAATGAACGTAAAGAGACACAAAATGACTGCAAAGACACGCAAAACAACCATTATGAGATGCAAAATGACCAGAAGGAGATGCAATATGACCACAAAGAGAGGTAAAATGGCCACAAAGAGAAGTTAAATGGCCACAAAATGACCATTAAGTGATGCAAAATGACCACAAAGACACGCAAAATGACCACAACGTGAAGCAAAATGACCACAAACAGATGCAAAATGACCACTAAGAGACGGAAACGACCACAGAGAATGCAAAATGACATCAATGCACAACTCATACAAAGATACGTAAAACGACCACCAAGAGCTGTAAAGCAACTACAAATAAATGCAAAACAGCCACAAAGAGATGCAAAACAACATATTTCAATCCATGGGTCTACCCACTCACTTACTCACATAGTCTATTGGATAATATACTGTAAATCTCATAGTGAAGACTAATCCCTTCAATTAAAACATCATGACATATGCCGTCTGCCCCACTCATGCAGAGAATTTAACCAATTCATCAACGATTACTGTACGAAATCCATCAAAACACTGGGAGTCAGCCAATAAACAATGCCACGTTGTTCAATAAACATTTCACCATTATATTCATCCTGTTTTGCACTAATAGCCAGAGAATGTAATCCTGCTGGCCTGAAAAGCAGAAACTCCCTCAAAACTGGAAACTCGATCTTGGCTCAGCAGAGAGGCTATCTTAGATCATCAGCAGTGATGAATGTTCCTCCGGGAAAGGGAGTAGGTTAATGGGGTTGTCAGCATAAGACGCTCACTTCACTTTGAACTGCTGTGCAACATGATATTATGTGTGTTTAGCAAATAAATATTAAAACGTGCATTGTGCATTGGGCACGTGCAAACATGTTTTGGCATCGAAACGTCTTGATTTTCTGTTAGACCACAGATTTCCACCAGCTCTCTCATGCTCCGCTGTCTCTCCTCTGTTGGTTCAGAAGAGGAGGCATTAAAGTAAACACTCTGAGAATAAATACGATGAGGTCATCTCGAGACTTTTCCACTCATGCTGATGTGTGAACTAATGAACTATAAATATCTGAAGCCGCAAAAAAGCTTGGAACAAGACTACAAGGCTTGTTTTGTTTTCAAAGTAGGCAATGGAAAAGAACTTTTCCGCTCTTTGTTGACATGGATGTGGTAGTTTTGGTGGATGGAGGTGACGCAGAATAATGAAGTCATGGCAGGTTGTCTTGAGCAGCTGAACAGCTGATTTAGACTGTTGTCAGGCTATCAAGTAGACGTTATCAGTCGCTATAAGCCCCAAAGATGTGGGTCAATATGGGCCTACTACACCCACTAGTAGGTTTTATCCTCTATTCACATGGTAGATCACCGAAAGAAGGAATAAAAGAACAAAACAGCGACCTCTAGCAACACAAAACACAGGGCTTTCACACAGGATGTCATTGTCTTGTGTGTCTTGTGTAAATGTTTTTCCCTAAAATTAACTGTTTTTTTCCACCTAAACCTAAAGATGTTATTGTTTTTTTTGCCTAAACCTAATTGTTGTTGTTTTTCCTAAACCTAAAGAAGTTGTAGTTTTGTTGCCTTAACCTAAAGAAGTTTTTTTGTTTGTGTTCAAAACATGACGTTTCATTCAGTTTTACAACATGTTGAAAGGTGTGCCTTATAAGTTTCACTTTCACAACATAGTAGGCGTAGTAGGCCACCAATGACCCACATCTACGGTGCTCATAGTGACTGATAACGCCTATTTAATGGCCTGATAACCGTCGAATTGGGCGCAGCCGAACATTACAGCTGAGCTTTATGGAGATTAAATACCCCTGACTAAATGAGGGTATAAACTCTTGATATTGGTGCAATACATTGCTCAACACCCCCCATATAGCGCACACTCTTTGACACCCATCCTGAGTGATTTTACGCAGCTCCGGCGCACCATATTTCAGCCTCTCAGGTTTCTGTCCTGGAAGAATAGAGGTGGGAGAGACTTCTAGCACCGTGGAGACAGAGATGGATGTTTTATGGCCCCTTGGTTAAACAGTCACCTTCATTTAAGGCAATGAAGTGTGAAAATCTCTCTGAGCCTCGTGCCAGCCATCGCACAGAGGGTTTGAAATAATTTAGCTGGCGGGCAAACGACAGCTGAACTGACCCATATTAGCTCTAATGGGAATACCCCTCCACCCACAGACCAGGGTTACTCAATCCTCTGAATACATACTGTCACCCAGCCTTTTTGAATCCGTCCTCCTCTGGAACAATCCCATCTCATAGGCGCACAAGAGACGACAACTCCCAGCAGCGAGAGAGAGCCGTGCCTGGGATCATACAACATTTTCCCTCCACCATGGCGCTCTCACACTATACTGTATATCCCCCATGTGAAATTAGACGTAGCAACAGCTGTTTTCCTCTCCCCTGTGGCGCTGCTCCATCCCATCTCGCTCCACCCTAATTCAATCTTTGTCATCCTACATGTGTCAGCGACCAGCTTTCCATCAACCTGATCCTCGTTTGACTTCCTAAAGCGCTTTGAATTCATCCGTCTTGTCCTCAAATCTCCTCTCCCCTCCTTCAATATTTCCTTCACATTAATCTGTACATGACATGTGGCCATATTTTGTCTGGCTCAGCAGCATGGTTTCCAGGCCATATATTGTCCTACAGTGGGGGAGTGGTAAATCATTTCTTGTACTGTATTACAAAGAGCATGAACCCATGTACATGGGAATTAAAAGCCTACAGATTATCTAACAGTGCACAGACCTGTCAACTCTGACACCTGTGTAATATGCTTTAGTATCTATGACAAAAGAAAGCAACTCATTGCATAACATGCTTCATTCTCAAGCCAGGGCCTTGATCCAAGAAAAGGAGAGATACAGACGTTTAACTCTCCCAGAGCAAAAACACACAGTTTCCTTTCATCTGGCTCCCAAAGCTGCACACTGAGTTTTGTCTGGAAGCCAAGCTCAGCCAGCACGTTATACACTGGATGCAGCCTTTTCTCCACTGTGCTTACCTCTTTATACCGACTCCAGTCTGCTCACATCAAATCACTTATACTACCATCAAAAGTCTTCAAAGGGGCGCCAAAGTTTAACTTGCAAAATAGAGCATGGCTGCGAAGCACAGAGTCAGAGACGGAAAGCCAGAGTTCACTGTGTAAGCAAGTGAGATAATGAGACAATATTGAAGACGTTTGTGGACATTTTCCAAGAATGTCGAGAGAATCCCAATCAGACAGAGATGATATAACGTACTTATCAACTCTGACTCTCCTTTATAGCATATTGGAGAAGAAAACACTGCACATGGGGGGGAAAGGTTGGTTGGGAGCTCCGACACTGATTATCTTCAAACTGTTGATAAAAACCTGCAATAGTGATTTTTATTGTTTCAAATAATGCAAAGATGCTGTGATAATCTACATGTTGCTGTTGATAGTTTGGTAACAATTTTGCACATATGTGGTTAGCACCGGCCAGAAGTTTTATATGTCTACTGCACTGTCTGTGTTTAATCTTAAACACTCTCTGCAGGTGGTTTGATAAAAAATCCATTAATAAGAGTTTGAAACAATAAAAAATCTTTTGCCTGAGGCCACGAATGAAAATAATTACCCGACTTACAAACTCATTAGATCGTCTGCTTGGTGGGCACAGCTCCAGGAAAACTATCCCATCAGGTTGTCTACAAGTCTGACCCCTGACCCACAACCTGGAAACACTGTCATTAAAAGCTGTGAGCAGTAACTGACCTATTTCACCGAGTCTGCTCACCTCATTTCAGGGAAATATGGATAAACCACAGGGATCGTAAAAACAGTGCTTTCTAATCGAGGCAGTTTGGAAGCCTGACAGGTGGCTCAAGAGACGAAAGATGATTTTCCTTTTAAGTTCAAAAGCAGAAGTCCGTATCAAATCCACTTATTGAATATGAGTCCTTTCAAATCCCATACTGAATGTATTAAGGCGCCTTGTGCAGGGGGAACATAATATGGATTGTTTTTATTGCACTCAGTGCATGAACAAAATAGCTTCAACAGCTTGAAGTCACAAAATATATGAATAACTTAATATTATTAACTATAAGACTGACATTCAAAGAATTAAAATACATTATTTCTTTACAATTTTGCAAAAATAACAAATATGGTACATTGCTCTTTAAAACCTTGGAACAGGATCTAAGAAAATCAAAACTGGAATAAACTCCTCCTCTCTATTTAAAGCCAAATGTGGTAATCATAATGATGGTTTGTTTAGTAGATATCGATATAAAAGGAAGACGAGAGATGTCTGAGGAAAAGCACTCAGCTTGAAACGTGTTGCCTTCACTTATCTGAATACTTCAGCCACTGTTTGCTTTTTGCTCTGTTTGTGTGTATTTCTGCACATCAGAAGCTTCCAACTTTCTTTACGATGTTGCAAACGATACGTGTCAAACTGTATCCATCACTGAACATACTTTGCAGTAAATGGTTGTCTCAATGTGGTTGCAAAACCCTTTCTCTCTTGTCATTTATCCTTGAAACAAAAATCCATCTTACTAACTATGACATATTGTCTTTCCAAGCGTATCCCAGCATGCATTTGGCAGAAGGCAGAGAGAGACCATGGAAAAGCCATCAGTGCATCACAGGGCTAACATAGAAAGACACTGATGCTCAATTTCATTTGCATGGGTTTTAGACGGTGGGAGGACACCCACAAGAAGTATCACCTACCTCTGCTCCTGCGGGAAGTTGAGGGGCCAGAGAGAACTATCCCAGCGATGAAGATCAGGAGGAGAAGGACCAGAAAACTGCGTGAGTCTTGCTGCATCCCCATCATCATCTCTGCTGTCTCAGGTGTAACAAATTGCCCGTGATCTGAATGAGCTCAGCTAGCGTGAGACCCAGAAATAAGAGGCTGTCACTTGAACTGATTGAATGAATCTTTGCTAACAAGTTGAGTTAATGTGTGCTGCAGCTGCAGGAGCCAAGCTGGGTGTTTCTGGAGTGGCTGGACTACTTCTCTGAGCTGGTGGCTCTCAAGACTAGTGCAGCACACCGGACTGGACTTGCAGCTACTCCTGCACCATCTATACCTCTCTATAATGGAGGGAGGGAACAGACAGAGCCGGACACACCCACTCCCACTACCCTCCCCCATCTCTGCTTTTTCTTTCACTCTCCATCTGACAGACTTTTTCTCTGGAAAAGGAGCGAAAGTTTTGTCCAAGCTTCCCGCCCTGCCGCAGTCTCTTTTTTTCTGTTCTCTTTTTTTCTCTGCCGAGTCTGGTGTGTCCCCAGCAATCCAACTTTCCATCTGCAGAGGCCTTTTGACACTTTTCATTGTCTCTTTTTCTTAGCTCGTCTCACATTGAGCACTCTAACATCATGGTTTGGACATTTACATGGAACTTTAGAAATCTGGGTATTCATATCCATGTATACATGATTCTGATAGTATCCAGGTTTCTAATCGTCTGTGCACCACCACACAAAAATGTTCACTTTCTGTGCATATCTGTGCATGGCAACTACAGTATGGTTAGGGCTAGGCAACTAAAACACTTGGTCAACAAGATATTATATTCAAGTGTCTCAAAACCAGAAGAAGTCATGTCATCCATCCATTATCTGTAACTGCTTATCCTATTCAGGGTCGGGCTGGAGCCGATCCCAGCTGACATTGGGCGAAGGCGGGGTACACCCTGGACAGGTCGCCAGGCTATCACAGGGCTGACCCATAGAGACAGATAACCATTCACGCTCACATTCACAGAGTCAACAATTAACCTAACCTGCATGTCTTTGGACTGTGGGAGGAAGCCGGATGCAAACTCCACACAGAAGGTAACCACTGCACCACCGTGTCGCAAAGTCCAGTGAAATTTATTTAACACATCATCACAAATTTGCCTCAAAGGGTTTTACAGTATGTATAACATATGACCCCCCCCCCCTATCCTTAGAGCATAGGGATGCCTCAGGTAGAGCAACTGAGTGATCCCTCTCTTATGACAGACAAACTAGATGTTGTATATGCAGCCAAGATATCAATAACAAGAGCAAAATCACAATATGAAGAAACAGAATGATAATGGTAGGATCTGGACCACATAAACTACTCCATACCACAAAGACCAGTAATGGCAAGACTCAAGGATACTATTCACTCAGAGGGAAACGAGAGATGCTAATAGAGGATAAAGCAGTCCATTGCAGACAACACGTAATGTGATAAGTACTAAAGGTCCTAAATTCGATATCCAGTGCATTTATATAGCTGCAAAAAAACTATTTGCTATGTAAATTAATGTAATGTAATATAGTGGAGTAATGTCTACCTGAGCAGAGAATGAAGTCACTCTCCCTCTGTGTGTGTTGTAATCCGAGTTTCTCCGTGCTTTGTCGACATACCTGGGCCAGCCGTGCATGCTTTTAGTGCATGTACTGTATTCCCCACTGGCTAGCTTACGGCCACTGCTCTGCATCACTCTCATATGGTGGTTAAAGCTGATAGCATTGCGGAAGCGTAGCACCCACCCTCCGGTTTCCGACAGGAAAAGATTTTTAGCTCTGTCTGCACTTTTGCAGTTGTTTGCACTGTTTAGCGCAGTTAGCACCGTTAGCTGCGAGCACTGTTTTAATGTGTGCATGTATAAGGGTTTTATAATTTGTTATCTGTGTGCTTACTTAAATTTCCTCTATTACCTCTTTCCCTCTTCTTACAAGCAAACACACATACACAGCCCATAACTTGCATATCTTTTATTTCCTAGCCCCCTAACCAAACCTCAATTCTAGCCTGATTCTGAACTCAAACCTAAAACCAAGTCATAACCCTAGAATAAGCTGTTAAAGTTGGGAGGACCAACTTTTTGGTCCCCAGAATAGAGGCAAGTCCATGCAGCATGAATTAGCTTCCAGATTTGGGTCCCCACAATGACATAAAACCGAACACATGCTTCAGTCAAGAGACTTTGAAGAGTAATTGGAACAGTCGTATAAGCTGTGCGTATCCAAAAATATGAGTGTACGAAGTATGGCTGCCATTATATTCCATGGAAACAATGTCTCTCATCATCCTCTCTATAAATATATTCTCTGCCAATGACAAAAAACACATTAACATAACGTGCACTGCAGACCAGCTGACAAAAACACAGCATTTGCAGCCATGTGTCGCGCATTCAGACACGGTGCGTCACAAAGACATGGTGACAGTGTTGCATCATCTCATGGTATATTATTGTTTATAGCCAACGAGTTCAGTTTGTGTGTGTGTGTGTGTGTGTGTTTCCTAGAACCAGTTTTAATGGTCAGCCAAAACCGTCAGCCAGAACTGCAGGCCTCAAGGACGAGGAGTATGTGCGCGTTTGTGCAAGGCGCACACATGTCTGCTTGCACGTGTATGTGTGTGTGAATACTTCAACATCTCCACCCTCCAATGCAGTTGATTATATCCCACGTGTCTTCACACGAGACAGGAAATGATGTTGCGCGCCAGAGGAGGTGTGTCTCTCAAGGAAGTCCCTGAACAGATTGTTGCAGTGGAACCCCGGCCTTCATCACGCCAGAACCCATTAAACACAGATGAATCATAAAGCGCACTCTGTGAAAATGATATAAAAAAAATAAAATTTAAAGTTTGGGGTGTAACCAGTTTGACCGAATCTGCTTTGCTGATGAGGTTTGTTTGTCTATGAAGTCACGGTAACTCTGTGATGAGGGGAAACATGGCAGATAAAGACGACCACATTAATAACCCAATATTATTTTTTTCATCAGGCACATCGTCATCTTTTCTTCCCCATGGTGGAAAGTACCTGAGGCCATTTATTCAAGAACTGTAGTTAATTTTGAGGTACTTGGAGGCTGACTTTACTTGAGTATTTCCATTTTATGCTATTTTTATACTTTTATACCACTACATTTCAGAAGGAAATATTGTAATTTTTACTCCACTACATTTATCTCAGAGCTTTAGGTACTTTTCAGATTACGATTTTACATATAAGCTTATAAAATACAATGCATTGTTAAACATTAAACTGCCAATTTCCAACTTTTTTTTATTTGTGACCCCTCCAGATGTCTCCACCAAAGATGGATTTCCCCTTTATACTTCTCAGATGGTTTCATTTAAGTAACAGTTTGAAGCTCAAAGTGGTAAAATTATCAAAATTTTCCCCCAAAAAAGAGGGAAAAACAGAGAAAAATCCCCAAACTGAATGCAGATTTGTGTAGCAGATATTTGTTTTTTATTCTTTCCTCTCCCATTAATCATCTTAAAGGACCAGTGTGTAAAAATTAGAGGGATCTATTGGCAGAAATGAAATATAATATTAATAAGTATGTTTTCTTTTGAGTGTATAATCGCCTGAAAATAAGAATCGTTGTGTTTTTGTTAGCTTAGAATGAGCCGTTTATATCTACATAGGGAGTGGGTCCACTCTCCACAGAGTCCGTCATGTTGCACCGCCGTGTTTCTACAGTAGCCCAGAATGGACAAACCAAACACTTAACTTTTCCTGCTTGGGCCAGAGTCAATAACGTTGCTCGCTCCCGCCGCTCTCTCTCTCTCTTTTGCTTCACCACTCACTTCCCACGTACACACACACTCTAAGCACTCTATTCTTAAGGCCCAGACACACCAAGCCGACATCAAAGAACTAGCGGCGACGAAGGCCACCACTTGCGCTGCCTCACGTCGCTTTTGTCTTGGCCAAAAAGTTGCACTCGATCACACCGCAATGCTACAGCCGACGGCCAGTTAGCACGTAGGCTCTGTGCCTGCGTGAGACGAAATAACTCTTCCTACCAGCAGGCAGCGGTAGTCTGTATTCGTCATTCAAAAATGGAAACCAGAAGACCGAGGACTGCGGATATGCAAGCCGTTGTTATGATATGTACATGAAATAAAGTGGCGTTTGCCGACAATTTTCCCACCACTCTCACTCACCACTTAGCTTCATTCCAAAAACCGAGAAAACTAGGCTGACGGATGCTCACCAACTGCCCCAAACTGTCCGATGGCCGACCGCCGTCTTGGTGTGTCAGGGCCTTTACAACAACTGGCTCAAGAGAAGGCAATTCGCGTTTTCGCGTCGGCCACCGTAGCAATCCTACATGCTTGGCACATGGCAGAAGTTGTAATCTGCAACCTCAACGCAAAATACCGCCAGATCCTACACTGTTCCTTTACATTTATGTTCATTTCATGTATTAATTTGATGTCTCCTCATCGCTCCACACAGATCTGAAGAACAATTTAAAAGATGCTATAATAACATACAAATTCTGCAAACGGTGCTGTCTCTCAGGTTCTCATCAGTGCAGCACTGACAAAAGATATACTTACATACACTTGAATACTTTTTATCCATGCAGTAAATTCACAAGACTTTTTTGATTTGAGATACATAACTTTTTTTACTTTTTTTGAGGCTTTCAGGATCCTTTTTTGAGTGCAGGTAAGTTTTCAGGCTGTTCTCATACACCGTTCGTAGCTATAGCCTACCTACAAAAAGTAATGCACTGCAATTGGTATATATCCCACGAAATCAATTCCAATGTAATTTACGTAATCGTGAACCAGGAAGTATTAAGAGCAAAAATGTACATGTAGGGAGGAGGTCAGGGTGGATGGGATCAAAAAACATCAGACTTATGCCCAGGAGACTGGAGTTTGTACCCCGAATTAAACCAGAAGTCAACGTTGATTTATTTGTTACCTAACTTCCATACTTGTGACCCTACATTACGCCACTTCCGGTGTTATTTTAACCCAAAACACAATCTTTTCATAAACATAACTGAGTAGTTTTGTTACCTAAACCTAACCAAGTCGATCTTTTCCTAAACCTACCCAAGTAGTTTCCTGTGAAGTTTATTTTGAAATGACTGGAGCGGAAATTGAGACGTGCGTCACATGTTGCTGGACATTCGTAGGAAAACGCACAAAAAAATAAGGAATAACTTTTCGTAAGATATTATACAGACCATTGTACATTGCAGTTTTCTTTGGTCTTTAGGTTTTCCCTTATTTTACTTGTTACCAGATTGCAGCCCTGCTTCACTCTTCTACCATGAAGGATGATGTGTGTGTGTGATAATTTAACTGATTTAGTTACTAAAATATTTCCACTACAGTTACTGTCAGCACTTTCTGTCCTTCACGCCAGAAATGTATCTAAAGTTTTTAGCAATTCGTTAAATGTCTATCTCTCTCACTTTGTCTTCAATAGGTGCCATCCTCCTTTTCTTGCTCTAGTATCTATTATTCCCCTCTTGCAACCCCCAACCCTTCTTTCTTCCCTCTGGGTCTGTGAAGGATGCGTCGGATAGACGAGAATGGGTCAGGCACGCTGTCCTCACTCTGCTTTTGTCATCACAGATATGTCATTCCTCTCCTTCATTTTATTACTTTTCAACACATCATCAGCACCACCTTCCAACATGCGCCACGCAGCTGGAAAACTGTGTCAGGGATGGGTACAAAAAAAAAATTGTCACACTCACACATCCATTTACGCGTAGCCTACGTCAGTTTCCGATCACTTGATGCTACTGAAGGAAACAATAGGAGATTCTCCTTCTTAGCCACTACGCTCCTCGAAGGAGGATCACCTTTATTCAGGTGGAAAAACCAAACATCTGAAACTGACATGTTAAAAATTAAGATCAAGACTTTTTTTTTTTTTTTTTTTTTGCATCTTCCTGGATTTCTTTCTTCCAGTAGGTGCAGGCGATTGGAAAACGTTTGCTGCTGCAGCCAAGAGCAGAAGGTCTTTCACAGCTCAGTCAAGTGTGTGCAAGTCTCCTCACCAGGACTGGTTGTGATTTTGAGCATGGAAAAAGACAATAATTTAGATTCTTTTTCCATTTGCTTTTTCCAATCTGCTGATGCCATGAATGGAGTGGCTTATTAAGTTACAGACTTCCATACCAGGTCGGAGCAGTTTGAGGATGAAAATGTTGCAGAAACACATTCATACTTCTCATACTGTACTTCATGCCACACCATAGCAATCAAGCTCTGCTGTCATCACTACATCACCCACGTTTCTACATTATAACCTCTATTCTGATACATCCATTGAAAAAATGCCTCTGACTTCTGACCCTGCTCCATTTTTGGAAATTTATTATGTGCCTGTCAGGACGTGTGGTAGTGCAGCAAGTCTGGTTTTCCTGCCAGATAAACGAGCTCGGCTCTGCATTCTGTAGCAAAGTGGAAAATATGATGTATGGAAATATTCTTCCAAATACTCACCCAGTTTCTCAGAGGTCACAGGCCCATTCAGTTTCACTTATGCATCCATTATGTGCACACACACTTTCTCTTTCATGTGTATTATCTATACAGCAGATCTGTTATGTTGCTGATAATAATATCAAGTCATAAATTTCAAAAATGGCAGCTTTACCTGGATCCACCTTGACGATGACTCCATCACTGATTACTGTAACAGTCATTGTGGTCAACACCTACACAATGTTAAAACTTTGCATACTCCCACACACAGCAGGTGAGGAAAATATGTGTGTATGCTTTTTGAAAAGTCAAAAACCTGCATAACAGACAATTCTTTACACCACAGGCCATGGACCAGTTATTCCTTTGCGAAAATGAGACCCACAACCACAATATAATGATGTTTGATTGACAGGCCAGTGTTATTGCCAACTGCCATGTGGCAATCAGCAAATCTTTCTTTCTGGAAAGCCCAAAGGGACAGCCGTGTTGTGAATGATGAAGCAGAAGGATTTAGGGGGGACTAAAGGACAGAGAGAAGAGACAAATATAATTCATCCACTCTAAATTTGTCTCAGGGAACAGAAGAGCGCGACCAAAAAGCCCAATGTGGTTCTCATTTTGTGTGCCTTTCTCTCATTTATGTGTGCGTGCGTGCTCACTGTGCCCGTGCAAGCGTGCATACTTTATGCGGGCTATGCGAGTGCGTTTGACGGGATGGATCCTCCATCTGAAAGATAAATAACCACATTACATGGGAGGATCAGGCGTGCAGCTTAGAGCTGACAGCAGATAGGATACTAGACAAATCCACAGGCATTAGTAAGAATCTGGTTCTGATTCGCCAATACAAAAGCACACAGATGTCTGCATCATCACTTTTTACACACTATCTGCTCTGTTACTGCACCGTTCTTTCACTCCAAATACATTTAACAGTCCTGCAATATAAATGTGATGTAGATTGACCTCTGTGCACATGCTCTTTTTACCTTAAAAAAAGGAATAGTTCAACATTTTGGCATTCGCTTCTCACAGAGAGTAACTTGAGAAAATGATACCACTCTCATGTCTGCACGTTAAAGCAGCTATAAGCAATATTTGTAATATTGATAATGCTTGCAGGTGAAAGGAGTCTTTCGTAATCACAAACCCACAGAGGTTTATCACCCGACTCTGCAGTTCCCCTCAGCTCTATAGAGCTAGCAAGTTTTATGTGTTACAGCCTGCAAATTCACACTCACCATTCTCATCAGCATCATTTTCCTCTTCAGCAGGCGGCTGTTCTCAGCAAAGAAAGCCCTAATAATCCCCTGTACACCACCTGCAAAGCCCCAAACAATGGACAGACAAATTTAGCAACTACCAGTTGAACACAGTGGAGGATTTACTAGACACCAAACAAGGGATTAAAAGGAAGCGAATACTGGACTGACATTCTTCAGGTGGCCAGAAACACGACTCCAAATGAATGCTAATGTTGTTCCGTGTCTGCTGAAGGGTCAATAGACAGCTGTATGCTTGCAAGTTCAACATAAAATGGGATGATATGTCAGTGTTATGTTCATAACTTTTGTCCAATTTGCTCAAATGACCAGAAAAATCTGTCAATCCAGGTTTAAATTTTGGTGCCTTCAAATGAAACTTGAGCTTGTGTTTACAACATGGGAAGTCGTGTACACGATATGCTTGGCGTTCAAGTGGTTAAGTCGTGAGAACACCACTGCTAAGCAACGGCAATATTAACGTAACTGTTTAAACAAACAAGATAGGATACATATAACGTTTTAATTTGTAAACTTTACAGACATAAAGTAAGATAATCTTTTCATCAAATTTCCGGCAAGAAAGTGAATAAACTATTTCTTTAACAGAGGCCAAAGGTCACTCAGGCTAAAGCAGAAAAATATGTCTGCTCTTTGAATAAGAGGAATAGTAGCCTACGATAATGAAAAAACAATGTCTATCTTGAGGCTCAATAAGGTGTGTTATTAACCACTCAACCAAGACATACTGCATTCTCCATGATTCCATGCAAATGCAAAACACAGACCAGTAAAACACGGAAGAAGGTGCATCCTTGACAATAGTTAAAACAGCAATAATTTACGGAACACATTTACGACTAAAATCACATAGCAGATGCACATCATGCTAAAGTCATTTTCAGGCCCTGACACACTGAAAACCACTCACCTCTGCTTCATTTCAAGTAAAAACCCAGCATTATATTCAGTTTTTAAGGTTAAGACACATTTCTGAAATAATGTTTTATGATGGAACATGGTCAGTGTGCACACAGGCGGAGCAAACACAGGCGGCATTCAGAAGCCAACAGATAAATTGTTTGGATGTATTTGTACACAGCGCTTCATTCCTTACCTGCACTTCATCATTTGTGTTACTGTGAAAGTTAACACTGCACTTTTGTCTCCAGAAATAAAACAAACCCTGTGAGATGACGTTAGCGCAGCAGCTACAGTGTCTGTTCTCTCACCTAGGAAAAATGTTGGATGACGAAGTGGTGGCAAAATGTAAAGTTAATGTATTTTTAATGTTTTAATGTTTTCTTTCGATCACAGTGACATATTGGCCGATGCTAAGGCTCACTCGACGATGGGAAAATAAATTATTCGAAAGAGGTTCTGCGACAGACAGAAAGTAAAGAAGGACCTCTGATTGAAGTGAGTTTGTTTTCCTGGCTAGGTAATGTGATTGTACTAAAGCCTTCTTTGGTCTCTGCTCCGTCTTTGTTCCTCTGGGTGATTAAGACAAATAAACCACTGGATCAAACTAAGACAGGCTCTGGAAGACTGAAGACAGGAGAGATTTGAACATATATAGCACTGCCCGGCTCAGTAGGTGAAAGCAAACAGGATGCCAGTGCACTGGACTGTGGAAAATAATCACCCACTCCACATCACATCATTTCACACTTACCGAACAGAATACAAACGCCACAGTTTACAGTAAATGATGTAGCAGCCTGAAAATCGTCACTTTCTAGAGAAACGAATTGCTCCTTTTTTCCATTTTTCTATCCCTTCATTTATCTGTTAAACCATCTGGACTGTGAGGTAGAAAAATGTACCTGGATTGGAACCAGAGTGAATCAACCTTTGACAGATGATGAAGTAAGAGGCACTATATGGATACACAGCAGTCCTTGTTCGACCTCGCAGGTGATACGTATAACTCTCAAAAGTTGTCTCATAGAGTTTCATCTATTCGTCTTAATGTCAAACAGTGGAAGGTTGGAGAGCTGGTTACTGCCTCGTGTGCTGGCACATTATTCATAAAATGATGAATTGAGGGAACGAAAGAAGAAGAGACAGAAAAAATAGGATTGTTAAAGCCATAGAAAACAACAGTTAGAGATTCTGTGCTCAGTAAAGACAGAGGCACATTTTCTTGTCGATATGAAAATTCATATGAATGCATGAATGGCGCGGTAATGCGGCACGGCAAAAACGTGCAATAAGAACGCAGTCTTGCTTTTGGCGTGTAAATTGCACGCCATGTACTCTGTACTGACCGAAATGTAAATGCATCCACGTAAATATGCTACGCTCAGAGCTAGTGACGTAGAATAAAAAGTGAGAAAGACTGCTTATGATTGGTGGGCGGGAGGTGGATGGGTCCAACAAACACAGGACTTTCAACCAAGAGACCGAAGTTCGAGACCGATGTTTTGTTTTTTAAGTGAAGTTTGCGACGTGTATTCTGTACTGATGTTACGTTGTTTCCGCACGTATTGTATTTAGTTTTTGTAGTCCTACTTATTTTAAGCCAAACCATGATGTTTTTCCTGAACCTAAGTGAATGGTTTTTTTTTCCTCCTGCTGGTACTGCACCTTCATACATACTTATGATATTCATGCCTCGGCGAGAAAAAATGTGACACTAGCACGCTATCCTCTGGTGGACAGGCGGGTCTATTACACGCTTTGGAGTGATACTGGGTTGCTATGGCACTGCTGCACATACACCCGTTAAACCACCAATAGGCCGTGGTGGAAGAAGTACTCAGATCTAAAGTAAAAGTGTGATCCAACAAGCCATTCAGATGTGGCTCCCCTTCCTATGTCACATGCAGGTTCATTAGAATATATCATTGCCCACGGCTCGAGAACTACCTTTGCAAAGGTGCACCATATTTTTATCGCAAGCCAATCAGAGCAGACTGGGCTTTTTTGGAAGGGGGCTTAAAGAGACTGGTGCTAAAACAGAGGGTGAATACACAGTATGACAGTATGAGAAAAAGTACGTGTTTTTGAACATTAAAGTATGTAAACATGTTCTAGTAGAAACCCAAAATACAAGCATGAACCTGGAAATGAACATGATATGCCCCCTTTAAAGTACCAAAGGTGAAAGTAACTGTTATGCAGAATGGCACATTTCAGAATAATATATATTATATATATTGGATTATAATTATTTATGTATTAATATATACATCACTCTAATATTGCAGCTAGTAAATGTGGGGCTAATTTTAATTTGTTTATTTATAATATATTACTTTATATACTGCTGGATAGCTTCCCCCTGCTCAGTAATATCATGATTTATTTGTTGATTATATTTTGTATCATTAATCTGAATTTGGAAAGTGACAAAAGTTATCAAATAAATGTATATTTGTCTCTGAGATGTAGCGGAGTAGAAGTATAAAGTTGCAGAAAATGGAAATACTTATACTGAAAGTGCAAGTACTGCGACATTGTACATGCTTGAGTAAATGTACTTAGTTATTTTCCACCACTGCCAGTAAGAATGATGGCTAACGGATAAGTGGGATTTGTTCACAATCACCATCTGACACTCAGCACACACTGGACGCAGACTGAGGTCTGAATATGATGAGCCCAATCAGCACGGACACTGCTGCATACTGTTTCGAGTTAAAGCACTCTGCTGCGTCCTCATGAGCAGCATGTGAAGCGAATCTAAAGGACAGCTGACGATGAGCCAGTAAAGCAAAAACGTTGCTTGAAGCAGCATTCCTGTCACAGAGGGATATCCTCAAACTGGCAGGGACACTCATGTGCCAGTGGTCTGCGGTTGTTTACTTTGTTTTCAATTTCCCCTAATGAAAAAAACACTCCATTCACATCCACATGGACTCACATGGAGAGTGGATTTTCTGCTCTGCGGGGGAGGATTACAAATGATACAACCTGGGGAAGAATTGGCTTCCACACAAAGGTACAGAGACTGTGACTGGATGCATTTGGAAAATATTCAACATGCAATGATAACTTATCTGCACCACCCTGCAGCTTCAAGAGCTGCAACAAATCCTTTCACACAATGCAAATGGATGAGTGGGATTACAGACAGTTTTACATTGAGGGCAGACATTCAGGGTTTCGAGATGCTTTGCTAAATCCCAAGTGAGGACTTTTACCATTCAGCAAAGACCTTAAAATAAGAAACATCAGAGTTATTCTACCTCATAACCCCAGCGCTGAGGGCAATGATACTTAAGCTATTATTAATTCTTTGGTCCATAGAAACAAATGACATATCAGTGGTTCTGCATGTTTTAGCCCATTAACTGCTATTTTACTTTCCATTTTCCACTAAGGTTTTTTTAATTGATTTTCCTAACTTCCAGGCAGTCATTGGTTTCAGTTTGACATAAAAATCAACTTTCACTTTCGCTTGAGATGCAATCCATTACAAAGAAATCCATTTTTCTGCCTTTACAGTAAGTCATCGTCAGAGTTACAGTATGTTATTATTTCCTGTTAATTCATTTGCTTGGGGGGTTTCTTTGAAAATGTTTCTTGTTAATGCGCTCCAGGACACTCCCAAGTTTTGAGAGTCAGCTGCTTAACAAAAACTGTATCTATCCATCCATCCATTATCTGTAGCCGCATATCCTATTCAGGGTCGCGGGGGTGCTGGAGCTGATCCATCCCAGCTGACATTGGGCGAAGGCGGGGTACACCCGGTCGCCAGACTGTCACAGGGCTGACACATAGAGACAGACAACCATTAACGCTCACATTAACAGCTCCGGGCAATTTGGAATCAACAAGTAACCTAACCTGCATGTCTTTGGACGGTGGGAGGAAACCGGAGAACCCGGAGAAAACCCACGCTAACACGGGGAGAACATGCAAACCCCGCACAGAAGGGCCCCAAGTCGGGTTTGAACCTGCAACCCTCTTGCTGTGAAGCAACAGTGCTAACCACTGCACCACCGTGCAGCCCCAAACCTGTATACATGATGCAACAAAATTCATATTATTCAATTCATAACATCCACATATACTATAAGGAAATAAGAGAGGAATCACTTGGATATGACAGTAATGTAACCCAAAGCAGGTGCTCCTGATGCACAGTTAGGACACTGCTATCATCAAAAAAGGGAATGAATTCCACAAAAAGTCAAGGCACATCCCTTCATGTAAGAGTTAAAAAGCTTGGCTGCATGATTAAAAACAACACAACGCATATCGACCATATACATAGGTCTTCCTCAGGGTAAAAAAAAAATAAATCACACAGGGATATTTGTCTTGCGGGTTTTGTTTTCCAACAATGTCAAGAATAACTTTCAAGACGAAGGGAACACAAGCGAAAACCATCAGAGATTCCTGGAATGAAACCTGACTTCACCTAAACGTGCGCAAACTCTTCCAGCAAAGAGCACAAAAGTGAATGCGTGCACACCTGACAGGCTGCAGAATGGAAGTAGGAAAGGCTTCAGTGAACTGCAGATAAACTTCATGTGCAGCATGTGGGAGATATTCTCCATGGCAGCAGTCAGGGCCAGCTCTGTAATGACCATGCTAATGCCTGATTGCGTTTAATTTGATACAAATGAGCACATTATCCAGCAATTTACCAGGAGCGATTATTACATAATACCCCACTTCATTAACAAACAGGGTATTATGACTGGCATGTCACATGAAAAACAAGTGTCCTCTCTGTTTCTCTCAGGGGATTGAATGTATGGCTACTCTCCGCTGTGGAGAGGAGATGTGCTGCTGGTGTAATAAACTATGATTCCCCGAAAACTGCTGAAAGAATCCTGCGGCCAACATCTAATTGGGCCTGGAGAAGAGAGAAGTTCTAACTCTCAACTCTTTTTTTTTTTATTATCCATCCCTGTGTTTCCCATTAAAATAGTTTCCAGCCACTGAAAAGAGGATTTGAAACAGCCAGCCTCAGGTAGTACCTGTTAGAAGCATTTGCCAGACAGTTAGGCTGATACTGGTTCTGGTGTTGGACTCTTTCCAATAACAATTCAGCCTTTCAGCTACACGTCTGAGTCTATACCGTTTATTTATGCATCATTTTAATCCAAAACTCACAAATCACTCTGCATACAATAGCTCTGTGTTTCAGAAAATTAGAGGTAATTGTTGAGATAACATTGTGAATCGCATGCATCTGTTGTATCATGTTTTGCTCCATGCAACATAAGCAACTCAAACCACAAGAAGTCTGAAATACAAGATAACAAAAATAGTCTTTTCCTTTGTTGTCTGCTCTTTCACTTGGAGCATACATAAAGACTAATTCTTAGGCTACAGTAAATCTAATCTTAAATCAAACCTGCTACAGACTGAATTCAACTAGTCCAATGGCAACTGAGGTACTGAAACAAATTTTAAACAGGGGAATGGCGATGCAAAGAGACACTAAGTTTGGGAAACAATCAATCAATAAAAAGGTGACATGTATAGATCATAACAATAATCAACAATAATCTTACTGACCAAATCAAAATGTAAAACAAAAATGCATTTAATTAATTAATTAATATAATGTCATTTGTTCACCATGTATCCTGTATTGCCTGCAATGTAAACGCATCCACATATAAATGTTATGGTAAGAGTAAGTGGAGTTGTAAAAAACGCGAGGACTTTTAACCAGGAGACCGGCGTTCGAGACCGGTGTTGACCGGTGCTTTGTTTTGTAAGTTACGTTAGTCACTTGTTTTATAGTGACATTTGAGATGTGTTTTCTGTTGTTTTGTTACGATGTTTCTGTATGTGGGCCTATTTTACTTAGTTTACCTACTTATTTTAAACCCAACCATGAAGTTTTCCTGCCTGAACCTAACTGCTGACATTTGTGTGGCGTACAAATAAAATGCGAAAAGCAGCGTACAAATGATGTTGTTATAACAACATGCAATGCACCATGTCAGCAAAATCAAGCTAGCTATAAAAGAGCAAAATCAGAAAACTGTTAATTCTGACTTGAGTAAGTTCACTCATTACTCCAAGATAGGTTACCTCCAATGTTAGGTACACCAGATACATGAAAACTGAGCTTAAATCAGCCTATTTTATTGTATCCCCAGCCCAGTCGCACAGCAGTTTATGAAATAGTCATGAAATGAAATGTATTGAGACGTGTACATATAGACACAAATTTCACTTTTTTTCGTGATGGTCAGCACAAAATCAATTCATATGTAATCCACATAATTGTGAACTGGGAAGTATAAAGAGCGGCAAACTCCGCATAGGGAGAAGGTTTGGGTGGATGGGTGGGTCAAAAAACACAGGACTTTCGCCCATGAGACTGGTGTTTGTGTCCTGTTTGAAACCATAAGTCGATTTATTTGCCACGTAACTTCCAAACTTTAGTTACGGCACTTCCAGAGTTATTTTAACCCAAACCACAATCTTTTCCTAAACCTAAGTAGTTTTATTTTGAAAAGACTGGAGCGGAAATTGACACATGCGTCACAAAAAAAACCTGTGTCTATGTACACGAATCAAATAGTTACTGTGGTGAGACTGTGATGGTATCACACATGGAGGTTCATTCAAACCAGATGCATACATAAAAACTGTGTATAGTTAAGTTTTAATTAGCTGAATCAACAGTTTTAGTGTTAACATTGGATTTTATTTAGATTTAACTGCCAGCGATGGTGGCTTTGTAGCCATTTTCCCACCGATCGAAATGTATTAAAAACATATTCTGTATTCTTTAGTTGCAAGTTTCCTCATTCTTATTTAAAGATTCTGGTTTTCATTTACAGAGTTATTTTTCCTGCCTACGGTTTTGGGTTTACGTTCATGTGTTAGATACCACATTTACAGAAGTGTTTTCTCGCTTTATTATATATCCAATATGGTGTTAAAGTTTAACTCAAACTCAAACTTAGCAGGGGACAGTGGCTAACTTTGATGACTCCAAATAAATCAGTCTAAATATTTATGCACAGATTGTATCAGTCTAATCTAAGATTCTAAGACGAGTCTGAGGATTACAGCATGCAACTGGTGCCTGGTCGAAGCTACATAACCCATTCAAATGAACCTTCATGAAGGCTTTGGAGAAGGATCTCAAAGATATTTTTATGTCTTTTCGAAAAGCTATGAAGTACTGCATGTTTGAGAGCAAAACCATAAAGCTAACATCATCGACATGAAAGTGTATTTCCGAGCTGTACTTTATTGCTGTGATTCCAGTCTTTGACGCACGTCTGCACAATGATTGCTGAGGCCGTAGAGGGAGAGAACAGCAAAGACATCCAGGTCTAATTGTGAGCAGGTGACCAGCAGGCGAACGTTGGACAATTTGGAAAAACTGCCCCCACTTCCAAATGCCACAGTCACCCCGACTGGCCCGTCTCCCTCACAGGCCTTTTTAATTTTCCATAACATTCCTTAATCCACCTGGCCGACTCTGCACACACCATACCCAGACACATGCAAACATGCACACACACACACACACACACACACACAGATGCACGTACTTTCACATTTTGTAGATGGATGTGTCTGGGCAGCTTTCACTGGTGCATGATGCACGCAAACGACAGCATGTGTCAACAAACGATAGAGAAAGATCCACAACAATCAACTGAGAGTGAAGGACACACAGAGATTTAAATTACACTCTCACACACACACACACACACAGGTATTGTGTTACACTATATGCATGATACAGCATACAGGACTGGGTTGTTTATCTTCAGTTGACAGGTTGGTGTGTAAGCCACAATCTCTTGATTACACACACACTGGTTAAAGCCTTGGAAGGCTTGTTTGGGTAAAGGACCATCTGGTTTCCATATGTCTGTCAGAAACAACTCTTACTATTGGCTGGAAACCAAAAAAATATCAGCATTGCTAAGCTCAGCAGTTGGCTGAGCGGCTCGTCGCTTCCTGAAGAGAACAGAGAGCCCTCTGATCTATTAAAAACCCAACACATAGATGGATGCTTCATGAAAGTACTGTTGCACCCAAGAATTAATTTAAAATGAGTGTTGCAGAGCTTTAAAAGAAATCATGTTTTGCACCTAAACAACTAACTCCTAGTGTATATACCATCCCATATCCCACACATAGCAAATTACAAAAGTGATCAATTTAATGTATTTATTCTATTATTGAGTCTTTTTACACAAGTTAGATGAGACAATTGCTACAACTCTCATATCTGTACGATAGATATGGTGCTACAGCCAGCAGCCGGTTAGCATAGCAGGTTGTTATGTGTTGTGTGAGTCTCGGCTAGTTTCCTGGCAAACCAGGAAGTTCCCTGCAACCAGCCAAGAAAGTCTGACACATAATTCCGAGTAAAGCCACAACATGTCATTTCTACACTTTTGTAGGTGGATTTTGTTACCTCACTTCCAAAGAAATGTCCAGAAATGGCGGACTGTTCCTTTAAATAAAGTAAAAAATGATGTGCCTTCATGGCGAGATAATCTGAACTGTTCAAAAGCAAATGAGTGTGTTCCAAGAATCTGACTATTTTAACAGTTTGTATTCATTCATTTCCATAAATCTCTTAAAACACATAAATATCATTTGAAATCGAGTAATCGTCAGAGGTTAAGATTAGTTCAGGCACATGCTTTGGATAAGATGAGGGTTCCCTCAGCTCTGTCCTCAAAGTTATCAGGTAAGAGAGGTCGAGTCACCCAGCCAGTTGGACTTGAACACAGCGAGGAATGTGTCAGGCTACAATATCCTTTAAGATGGTTTTAAGCCAGTGGAGAAACTAAAGTAGATGTTAAGACAAGAATAAGAGGCAGAATCTGTAATATCTCGATGTGGGAATCAATAAACCAGATGGAAGAATCCGTTTAGACAGCATGAAAATAAAACATGGAGATCTTGGAGGAAAAAGATAAGTGGATCAAGAGATTCTTTAAAAGGAGTTGAGGCCCAGAATGTTATGTCTGCTTTATATTGGTTGGTAAGCCACAAGTTCCTCCTCGCAGCACCATGTATCTAAATCATTATCGCTGTCGACCACAGATATGATGAGAAAGACCTCAAGAGAAGAGCCAAGCAAAACAAACCAAGGGGTTGAAACACAACAGGGCTGATACAGAAACCATTGTATAAGATCTGCTCTCCGCTTGCTTTGGGATTCTTCCTTCACCCTCCCTCTGCACCCCAAGAGATACGTTGTCACCCTGCTGGAGACATTATTGGTATTGATCTGCTAGAATTTTAAATGTCTTCCCTTTTTCAGTATGTTAAAGGAATTGTTTTTCAAAATACGCATATTCAATTTCTTGTCGAGAGTTTGTGATACCACTCTCATGTCCCATACTATAAATATGAAGCTGCAGCCAGCAGCCAGTTAGCTTAGCTTAGCATAAAGACTGGAAACAGGGGGAAACAGCTAGCCTAGCTCTGTCCAAAGACAACAAAATCGACCTACCTTCACCTCTTCCCAGCCAACATTTGTATGTGGGGCCCATGTGGGTAGTAAATGGGCTGAAAAATGGGCCCTATATGGGATTGTCCATCGGTTCCATAATGACCCAATGTCAATTGCCTTTGTTGGTTTCATGCAGGAGTACACTGGGTGTTATATGGGCCCAATCTGGGCAACATAAACCAAAACCCATCTCGGCCCCAGGTTTAAGTTCTATGAGGGAACTACATGGGGACTACATGGCCTGAAATATGGGTTGTAAGTGGGTTTGTCCACAGTTTCCATGTTGGTCCCATGCACTAATTTCCCAGTAGTGACCCAACTAGGACCCACACGGGTAGCCCACATGGGGAGCCCATGTTGGACCAACTTAGTTGACCCAAGTGGGCGCCATTTGTGTGGCCCATTCTGAGCCCATGCACTTATTTCCAATTAGTGACCCACCTAGAATCCACTTGGGTAGCCCACATGGGGAGCCCACATGGGGAGCCCATGTGGGACCTACTTAGTTGATCCAAGTGGGCCTCAGATAAGATGCCCATTTTGGGCCCATACCCACTTGGTTCCCAGGTACCCCCAGCATAACCCATGTGAGGCCCACATAACTATGTTGGCTGGGTTAAGATCAATAACACGTCATATATGTTGTTGGTTTAATTTGTACAAAAATCAGTGTAAAAAGTGTAAAAACAAAAAGTAATGGTTTTAGGGGGGACTATAGGTTTGGGACTATTTCTTGGTAGGGTGCAGTGACTTCCTGTCAACCTATTCCTTTAAAAAGGTTAACTTTCCCTTGTAAGTCCTGGCTAAAGGCTTAACAAATAGAGTGCTACAGGAATGAGTCCTGAAACCCGGAAATGAGTTAGCATTTTGGAAATAAGGATTAGCATTGGAAGCAAGTTAGCATTGGAAATTTCAGAGGAGAACATACTGGCTGTAGCATTGTTGTCGGAAAAAACATTATTTCAATTGAGCATGTTTCATTAATCTCCGATGACAAATCATGGTCATTTATTTATGATTTATCACGGTAAATATATTACATATTGGTCCTTTAAAGCAAATAAAGAAAGGGGTGAAAAGATCAGTCCTTTAAGAGATAGGATTCCATTCCTCACACGTTTGACATAGTTCACTGTAATAGTAACAGATTAAGTTAACTTGGATGTGTGTCAGTTTCAGACACCTTAAAATAATCTATTCGTGAGAATAAATAAAGTAAAACCTCCCAGAATATTTTACTGCATAACGTTTCAGGGTGGTGTTCGCCAACACACATTAAAAACCAAAAACATCAGGTCAAAACAGTCCGTGACCCAACATTGCTGCAATAACCTGTGTTTGTTGTTTTCATGTGATCTTTGACAGTGTTTTACAGGCGGCCCCACAGCTTTTATAGGTACACCGAGGCCCGGGAGAACAGCTTGTCCCAAGAGGACAAGTTGTGACGGACACAACTGAACTGTGTATTCCTCATCTATTACGCAATGCTATTTCAACTTGCCACATAATGAGTCTATTCCTTATCTTTTTTGTCCCATAAGTAAAAGAATCTGTGGCATATATGCTTATAGTAAATTGCATGCCGGCTGTCCAACTTTAGTTACATTCTTGCAGTTAACGGCTCAACAAAGCTGAATGAGCAGTTGTGACGCAGCTAAACAGGAATATTAAAGGTGCAATAAAAAGTGGTTTCTCTGCTCTTTTCTTCCCTCTAGTAGTGGTTTTACTTGTTTTAGCCCACTACATAAAAGTTATCATCCAGGTTTTTAGATTGACTTCTTTTCTTAAGGCACCCACTGTTGTCCATTCATTTCAGCATGCTATGAAAAGTTTAGCCGAGATAGCCAATCAAGCTCAGTGAGCATTTAACTGACATCGAGTTACATTGATGCATAGTAATACAGTTGCAATCTAGGATTATTTTGGAAAAAGCTTCCTTGAAAGTGTATTCGAGGACAAGAATTATAATGCCAAAAAAAATAAAAAACTCCATAATCCTTTTTTCTGGCATACATGTTTGGTTATTGTTTGTCTTTACTACGCACCGCCAAGCGTGAGTTTTCAAATGAATCACTAATGCAAGCTGCGGTATTGTGGCTGAAAAAGTTGGACTTCATGTTCACTGTGATGGATTATGTTGTGCAAGTTTCTGGTCTCCACAAGTTAATTACCATACTGTAGTGAAATTACTAGAAAACCCATGGCTGATTGTAAGGCAGGGATTCCGCCTCAATCTTCTTGTATGCTTTAGAAAATGGTCAGCAGTATTTTTACTTTTGCTTAATGAAATAAAACAGACATGACCCATTAGAGACTGCTTGCACAGTATTGACAAAAGGGTTATATACTGCAGGAAAGGGCAATGATCAATGATCTGTGGACTTGTTTGTATCCACTCTTTTATTTAGTGCTGCTATAAAATACCTCTTTTATCTACTTTCATTACAACCATACTGTTAGTATAACCAAATGAAAAAGGTCAGGCCTAGAGCATCAAACTGCTAAAGTGCTGTGAAAACAATACTGATTGAAAGATTTCAAGAAAAAAAAAAAGAGAAACCCCAAAAAGCTACCTCCCACCACAGGCTGGTCTCATACACTGTTTGTAGCTTTACCTACGAAAAGTAATGCACTGAAATTCATGTATAACCCACAAAATCATTTTGTGTGTAATGAACATAATCATGAACCAGGAAAAATAAATAGTTGCGAACGCCGCGTAAGGAGGAGGTAAAAAAAAGAAGATGGGTGGGTCAAAAAATACTGGACTTCCACTCAGGAGGCCGGTGTTCGTACCCTGTGTGAAACCAGAAGTCAACGTTGATTTATTTGTCACTTAAGTTACTTACTTAAGTAACGCCACTTCCGGAGTTATTTTAAGCCAAACCACGATCTTTTCCTAAACCTAACTATGTAGTTCTGTTGCGTAAACCTAACCAAGTTGATATTTTCCTAAGCCTAACTAAGTATCTTTCTTGCCTAAACTTAAGGAAGTTGTTTCTTGTGAAGACAGAAGTTTATTTTGAAAGGTGCCATGCAAGGTGAAACACAAGTACCAATACAAGTACCAAACAAGTCCCATTTTCATGGGAGCTCTACTTTTTATGCTCACAAAGTAATCGTTTAACTTTGTCAAAATCACAAAGGATTCGATCTCTATTAGCAAGCGCTGCTGTGTCTCACTATAAGGAAAGTAAACCCCAGGAATACACTCCATTTTTTTCAGATAGGCCAATGAAATGCTGAATGAGAGATTGCACTGAGTTACAGAAGCTGGCGGAACAGACGTGACACAACGTGACGTTATGACTTCGGCTCTTTATGGTTTTGCACGAGCTGCCAAGGTCAACAGCCCAACATTCGGGTCAATGTGGTGAACAGCAGCCCGAGTTTGACTTTGATCATTTTAGACACTGTGATGCCGCAGAGAGAGTACATTCAGGACTGATTGAGTGTTGTTATTCCACGCAGAAAGCCGACCAAAGAAAATAAAGAGGGATGTTTATGACTTTGATCTAATTTTGTCCAGGATCCTGTCTTGTCCTACCTCATTAGCAGTCAGCTTGGAGCAGGCCGTTATGCAGCCAAAACAACAAAGACCTCCAGATGATCTCACAAAACCAATACTGTAAAATCATAATCTCATAAACAGAGAAAATGTATTTATCACGAGGGAGTAAGAAGTCATTCTTTTTTTTCCGAACATTTAACACTGTGGTCTCTAAAAGCTAATGTGAATGCCATCAGTTTGTGAGCTCAGTGGATATGTGAGCAGATTCTTCTTCCCAATCCAGAAAAGACATACCTGTCCCCTCGCTATAAGCTGAGGTGTTGACGGGTCAGAAGAGGTTTCCCTGCAAGGTTCATTCCCGGTGATGAACTGTTTGTTCCCACCCGGCCCGGCTGAGGTCTCCGCTGTCAGAAGGTCTGGAACAAGATAGCTGAGATCATGTTTTTCACAATATTGATTTTGCAGTTCCAGCGCCGTAATAAATAATGTCATGGAGTGAACGCTCCATTACGCACATATAATAGCGACGGAGCATAATTGGAAAAGAGAAGAAAACTAATATTCATTTTGCATTTTTTTATGTCAGTGGGGACAGATGCGTCATCGCTTCAAAGGTTTTTTTTTCACACAGGCTGTCTCAACCTATTATACTGTAGGTCGATTGTTTGTTAAACACAACAACAATCACCAAAACAGAGAGATAACAGGCGCCAAACATCAAACTGATACTTGCTGATAAATAGCCAACTGGTTAGCGTTGCTGCCAAAGAACCTGGTCTGAATCTACCCCTGATTAAAGAGGGATGACAATACGATTTGTTTTTGACTTTAAGCTTCTCTCTGTTGTATAGAAGATCAGGTTTTATCTGCAAATGTGTCTTCCTGCATGGAAATATATAATATCAATCAATTTGATGAAGGAGAAATGAATTCCTGCAGGGTAATAAATATCAGCTTGATGAGTTTACAGTCTGATATAGCAGAGATTCCCTATCATGGGGTTGACTACTTCTGCAGTTACAGGGGGTATGGAGTTTGTGGAGTAGCTCATTTACTTTGAAAAAATATAAAGTGCAATCAGATTTTTAAAACTATATCCAAAAATTGAGACAGCAATAATACATTGCAATTGAGAGTGTGTACAAACTAGTTAACAAGTGAGCAGAGAAACAGTTAAGTTAGCTAAAAGTAATGGACAAACGGTTGAAATAGTTAGCTAAAGATAAGATACAAGTTTATTTATTCATAAATTGTTGTGCAGCAGTTGCAGTACGAAGTGGGAAGAGTGCAAATATAAAAAGTCTAAGATAACAATAAGGTGCAATGCACGCTATTAGTGGATACATGTTTGATATAGTTAGCTAAAAGTAATGAATATTTTAAATACATTGCTAAGAATACTGGATAAATGGTTGAAACGTTTGCCTCTGCTACTTGAAGTGGTGATGCAAACTTAAACAAACTAACCTAAACGTTGACAGTAAAAATATAAACCTTTACATAATTTAGCACCTGATTCGACTGTTATCAGGCCATTAAATAGGCGTTATCAGTCGCTATAAGCCTCATAGATGTGGGTCAGTAGGGGCCTGCTACGCCTACTACATTGTAAAAGTGAAAGCGAAACTTAAAAGCAACACGTAAAACAGAATGAAACGTTTTGAACACAAACAAAAGGCTTCTTTAGGTTTAGGAAACAAAAGAAAAACATTGTGTTTTGGCTTAAAATAACTACATTTCAAAAGTGGAAACACAAAGACAACTACACGTTGTTGATTTCACACAGGACTCCGACCCCGGCCTCCTAGGTGAAAGTCCTGTGGTTTGTGTCCCATCTGTCAAACCCCAACCTCCACCCCATATGGCGTTCCTTGCTGTCTATACTAAAGCGCCTCACTTCCGCTTTTGCTCCTGTCATAATTACTACGGTCGCTAGAGGTCATTTTTTTTCCTTCTTTCGGTGATCAACCATGTGAATAGATGATTACACCTACTATTGGGTGTAGCAGCGCCCTACTGACCCAAATCTATGAGGCTTATAACCACTGAAAATATACATTAATGACCTGATAACAGTCTAATCGGCTGTATTTAATAGTGTTAAACACCATCCATTTTAAAATCAATTCAAATGAACACTTTTGAAACAAGATGGTGTCAATGAATGGTGTACTTGAGTTTATTTGTAAGGGGCTTTGGGGGTACGTCAGACAGAAAAGGTTGGGAACCACTGCGATATTATGTAACTGCACTAACTTGCATTTCCTCACTGTGACAGTCAGATATTCTCCTAAACAGGGGGGGGTGGGGGTTGAATAGCTCTTTTCATTACAGTGCCATATAGGACCTGAAGTGTTTCCCCTGCAGACTACCTTGGAAAGCTCTGTATCGCATCTAATGGCATCACACTCATCACACAGACACGCGCACACACACACACACACACACACACACTACTTCCCAACAGGATAACTGCTCATCCCAGAACATCTGTGTGGTATAAATCACCCTCAGAGAGGTTACCTCACAAACCACCAGGCCTCAGAGTGACGGAGAGAGAAGCCCTCAGCAGCGACCGCCAAGCAAGAGAAAAGAATTTAACTATGACAAACTGCAATACATCATTTTTAATTGCCAAAACACTGAAATTATGCTTCAAGTGGGATTTGGGGATGAGAAGTAGAAGCAGGCTGAAAAATGGGGTGATGCAAGGGCAAGCTGAAATCAACACCCCATTATGCTGAATGTATCTCCAGAGGTCTGAATCGCCGTATAGATGTCAAACCGTCTGCGTTGGATGCTCCTTACTCCTATGAATTATACAATAGGAAGTCCAAATACTCTACTTTGCCGGGAATTGGCTTAAGCTTGTCTATACCTTATGATTTTTGGGCCAGTATTAATAAAACGTCCAAGAATTACACTCTAAAAAGCCAACAGGAGTAAAAGCGGTTTTCAACAGTTAACATCCATGTCTGTCTGTCACTTCATCATTTTATCCTGTCTTTTTTTCAATTTGTGTGAAATTGTCATAATTAGCATATGAATCTTTGAGTTATGGCCAAAAAAACGTGTTTTATGAGATCACAGTGGCAAAGGTGAACTTTGACCATTTGAAGAAATTCCCTCCAGGCGTTCCTGAGATATCGCGTTCACAAGAATGGGACAGACAGACGGACGGACCACCCAAAACATAATGCCTCTACGCTGGCGACAGCCGTGGCCAGACTGCAAAAAAAGATGACTAAATGTGATTTCAGTTGGAGCTGTTTTCGCATGATTAATGACACATGGATTTACCCTACACCTGCCACATTGTTCATGCTTTTAAAAGAAAAACTCCTTGCATTTCACTCACTGCAAAAACATGTCATTTAAATTTTTACTGAAGTTAATTTTATGTGTGACATCGTTGAACCTGCATCAATTGACATTAAACTACAGCATTGACATATTGTCGTCGGAAAAAAGAAAATATGATGAACCAACACGTTCTCATCCCAATTCGTCACATACTGACACTTTGTAAGACCCCTCGGCGTCACTTTTCAGTCGCAGTAAACACGTGCTTAATGCAGCTGTAGGTAGAATTCGAGCAAAGATGAAGAAAAAAATTGTCACTATATCCTGACAGTAGTGCATGAGACAGGTAATCTGAAGAAATAATGTGCCTCTGTCCTCCGGTGCTCCTAATGGCATCTGTAAGATTTCACAGACCGGAGGAAAACAACCAATCAGAGCCGAGCTGGAGCCTTGCCGTCTCTGAGCAGCTGTCAATCACTCGCGAACTCCGATCAAACGGTCAAACTAGGCAGCGCTGATCAAATATAAATCAATATTCTGTTACTGTAATGCCTATTTCTCACCTCAAATATTTCAGAAACATCTTGTAGTGTACTGTTTAGCTGTAAAATGAGAAAGTTTGTGACTCGACAGCCATGTTGAGATCAGTTGAGGAAATACCAAGCACCGCCCACCAGCCAGATCAGAACAGTCAATAGGAACGCTCTCTCTCTGAAATGACCTGTGATTGGCCAAAGTCTTCCGTCTCGGGCTAGATTTTTTAAAGCCCGAAAACAGAGCCATGAGGAGGTGCAGAAGTCTAGTTTTCTCTCAGAACACTTGAATTACAATATGCTGAAAGATTATTATGGAATTTTTGCCCAATGATGCCAAAAATATTCTGACTACTGCAGGTTTAATGTTGTGAGTTGAACAAAAACACTTGCTTAAGTATAGGCAAAATCACCGCTTAGGTTTAGGAAAAAACTACATGGTTGGGCTTTAAATTATTACCTTTGTACAGTGAAAATGTGACTTGATGTTGTGAACACGGGACACAAACAATCAGCTGATTGCAAAGTGAACTCAACGCACGGGACACAAACAGCGGTCTCCTGGACGAAAGCCCTGTATTGTTGAGCCTGTCCGCTCTCGGTGTATCATGCGTCTCATACCAGCGCTAAAAGGTGCCTTGTGCGGCAGCATCAAACGCCGACGGCCGTGACAAAGCATCAGTATTTGACGCCCTGAGAATGAGAACGGGTTGGATGAACAAGTAAGCAGACATTCCAGCAGATAAGATTTATTTGGAGTTTGCAGCCACCCGATGAAGTCTGTAGCTCTGTTTGGCCTCCTTTAAACACCGAGGGAAATATCTGGTGATAAATGCTGAGTGTTTAATAATGGTCAGATTTGGGCCTGTGGCAATGACTGTCAGGCCAGTGGCACTTGGTAAAAGCAAACGATGACTTGCACACTCCTATCAGCCAGTGAACTCCTGGTCACCCATTACATACACTACACTGCTGGTGAGGCACGTGGGCCGAAAGCAGAGCAGGGATCCAGCCACGTGCCTTTTCTGATTCTTTCTCCCATCTCCCTCGATCCGATTCGCTCTCGTCTTCCATCTCTCTCCCTCTGACACACACCCACATTAAAAAGACATACTGGAGACATTAGTGGGTCCACATCGGGTTTAGAAAGAAAATACACAGTCATAAGATATAAAAGGAAATGACGAGAGGAGGGACTGGTGCGAGTGCAAGAGATTGAAGGAGAAAGAAGAGAAACTAAAGAGATGGAAGGGAGTATATAAAAAACCTGCCATGTGCCATATCTTGTTGTAGTAAAACATCTTTGACATGATCTATAGTAACACAAACTTTCCCAACCCACTGCTGAGAGCAATGAATAAAGCCATACTTGTAAATAGGGTCACATTCAGAAAGCTTGCCATCAAACTCATTTCCATGTTGCTTACATGTTGAGATAAACGGCATAGTTTCTGCACAGCGTTTCACAGCCAGCTGTTGAGGGCCTTCCTGCTAACACTGTCATTTATCTGCTCATAAATCAGCAGACTTTTATAAGACACTTAACAAGAGTCTGCACAGACATGAGGGAATGAATTGTAGACTCATTGAGATATCAAATAACACCTCTGCAGGCTTATCAGTATAATTACATGCTGTTGTTGAGGAAGAGGAAGGAGGACAGGAAAAGACGGAGTAGGTATTACTCAACTACGCAACTATGACTCCTATGCACTCAGGTAATTATTCAGCGTCCTATGCAAATTCATACACAATCACTCAAAAACATATTTTTCTTTTTACAAGTAATACCTTTAAAACATAAAAGCTGAATTTAATCAAGTTGAGATTGATGCAGCTGTCATTTGAGTATAGACAAACAGATACATGGCCCCCTTGTGGTTGCACAGGTTCAGACACAACCAAAACACCACAGATCTGCTATATTCAATACAGTTAACACCCACAAACACCCATAAATTGCTAAAGAAGATGTTGTTGTGAATATATTCAGATTGATTAAAGCAGCAGTGGGTAGAATTGGAGCAAATATGATTTAATGATTTAATATTTTTTATAAAACTTCACTATATCCTGACAGTAATGCATGGGACAGGTAATCTGAAAAAAAAATAATGGTCCTCTGTGTTCTCCGGTGCTCCTAATGGCATCTGCAAGATTTCATAGACCCGAAGAAGACAACCAATCAGAGCCGAGCTGGAAACTGCCGGCTCTGAGCAGCTGTCAATCACTCGCGAACTCCGATCAAACGGTCAAACTAGGCAGCGCTGATCAAATATGAATCAATAATCTGTTACTGTAATGCCTATTTCTCGCCTCAAATGTTTTCAGAAACATCTGTAGTGTACTGTTTTGCTGTAAAATGAGAAAGTTTGTGACTGGTTTGTTGCTATATTGTGACTGGTTTGTTGCCACCCCCTGGTCCATGCCCAGAACTACCACAGGGTTCCTAGGAAAAGAAACAAATATTTTGAAGAAAAAAAATGTTAATTTTGTTATTGCTATTATTGCTAACAGCAGTGAGGTCTGTGGGAACCCAAACAACAAGTGAGTAACGCATCAACTGAACACAAGGGTTTTTCCAGAGACTGGTTGAACATGATTGGTTGTCGTACATTACACGCCCAATAGCTTGGCTTGAGCAGAAGTCTGAAGCTGCTTTTCCCACACGGCAAACATCAATCCACCTGGTCAGGAACATCCTCCACCACCCCTGGGACGTTTCATCTGTTCCTCATCTTAGACCCAAATTATCCTCCAGCATGAAAACATTAGATGCCAGTCTGTCGACATGCAGTAATTATTTCCTCCCTCACTTGGTGTTTTCCATTTTTCTCCCACTGCCATGCACTGCAGTGACTTCTGAGTCACTTAAAGCAGGCCCACCCTGCTGCTCCGTCACCATAGTGATTTTGATTTTCTAATATTAAATTGAATTATATGACGCCATCACTGGCCAACAACACACAGGCTGACCTCACCAAACCACACCAAATATAATCCAAACCTCTGGAACAATGCAAATAAAACATAACAAAAGTAACAGCAGCTGGATCCAATACAGAGCACAACAATGACACACTGTTCATAGTTGTATTGGTTCACCAGAACAATGCCATGTTTACACAATGTCCTTTACTTGTTCATAAGCGTTAAATCACACAACCAAACCTGACATATGTATACAAGTGTGTGATGCAGGATGATTACTGGAATACACTCTTTTAGAAACTGTCACAGGTGGGCCTATAATCCATACCTGCTGAGGCTAATCTGCTTTTCAGATTATCCGGGAGCGAGTAAACACCTGGTCCAAACAGCATAGTGGAAAAATCAGTGACTCTAAGTGTTTTGTTGATAATGACAGAAGCAGTGGTAGAAGTATTCACATATTTTACTAAACTAAAAGTATTAATACCACAGTGTGAATTTACTCTTAATACACTTTTAAAGGAATAGTTTGACATTCTTCACTTGCTGAAATTTAGATGAAAGGATTGACACAACATCTGTGCGTCTGTAATATGAAGCATGCATGTTCTTCCCGTGTTAGCGTGGGTTTTCTCCGGGTTCTCCGGTTTCCTCCCAGAGTCCAAAGACATGCAAATTAGGTTAATTGTTGACTCTACATTTCCCGTAGGTGTGAATGTGAGTATGAATGGTTGTCTGTCTCTATGTGTCAGCACTGTGATAGTCTAGCGACCTGTCCAGGGTATACCCCGCCTTCACCCAATGTCAGCTGGGATCGGCTCCAGCATCCCTGTGACACTGAAAAGAATAAGCGGTTGCAGATAATGGATGGATGAAAATAAAAAAATATTATCAGAAAAATACTCTTAAAGTATCAAAAGTAGTCGTTCTGTAGAATAGCCCCGTATAGCATTTTATCATAAGATATATTACATTATTGGATTGTTATTAAAGATGCATTTACATGTAGGCAGCAATCTAATAACAAAACCTCTTATTTTACTGATCGTGTTATGTAAATCTTAATCCTAAAAGTAACTACAGCTGAGTAGAAGTACAAAGTTGCATAAAATGGAAATACTCAGGTACCTCAAAATTGTACTAAAGTACAGTGATTAAAGTTGCAGTGTGTAGAATCTGGCGACATCTAGTGGTGAGGTTGCAGACTCCAACCAACTGAAACTTCTTCCGTGTGCCAAGCATGTATGAGAACTACGGTGGCCGACGCAAAACCGCGAATGGCCCTATCTAGAGCCAGTGTTTGGTTTGTCCGTTCTGGGCTACTGTAGAAACATGGCGACCATCTCCATGAAGAGCATCCGCTTTGTATGTAGACATAAACGGCTCTTTCTAAGGTAACAAAAACACAACGATTCATATTTTCATGTTATTCTACACTAAAGAACTAAACTACTACTACTAAGTTACATTCCACCACTGGACCGGAGTCCACATTTTGTATAAAACATTTTATTTTTGTACATGTACATTTGTTATTAGTAATTAACACAGCAGCACGGTATGATAACACTGTTAAAATGGTGAAACAGTGATCAGTATAAAAAGAATATGTTCATACAGTATGACGAAAGATTTGAGACACACATGATTTACATCCTACAGCTGTTAATAATATCTTCAATGTTATTTACATGACAGAACACTGTTTGGGATGATTGGCCGTTTGTCCAGGTGGCAGATGGAGGATGTTGACAAAAACTGTATGCAGACATTTAAAAAATGCATGCATATAAAAATACAACTAAATATGCAGACTGCAAAAGGCATGACACTGTCACAAGAGTCTGCTTCACCGGTGTTCGTCTCTTGTGTAGACCGAAAGAGAGCGAAAGAAGCACGTATTGTAAACAAGAAGCTAGGACATGATCTACAGTACGTGTGTGATGCTGACGGTCACACAGGCCGACAACTAACGAAATCCTACAGATAATCAGCTGCAGCTGTGAGGGTCCATTCAAGGGACAAGAGGGATAAAGCAGAACAAGTCCAGGGAGGAACATATGAGAATACCAAAGAAAACACTGGAATTAGCCTGTCAGAAGGTTTCAGATTGAGGAGCAGGATCACGGCCAAACAAGTAGTCACAGGGCAGATCATTTTTTAAAGAACTGCTGGTAACCTTGAGGTTTTTTCAGCAGGCGACGCAGCTTGAGGTTGTCTTTCCGAAGAGAGCATGTTGTTTATCAGCTTGCTTCCCCTGTTCTTTCAGTTGCATTACATATGACATCTGAAAGCAGACCATTTGATCAAATCCCTGGGCCGCTTGCCCCAGAGCCTTTTTCCACTGAAACGTGTTTTCACTTATTTCTGAATCCCAGAGCTATAGAGGGTTCATGCTCTCTGCCTTTCCCCCATCAGCACTGTTTTTACTTTCTCATGTCTACCACGCCATACATTTACAAACATACACCGAAGCTTCTGATGGATGGAGCCGTTAAAACGGCAGAAAAATCACCTGCCGGGAGAAAAATTGCTGGAATGACGATCAGATTGTGAAAGGCTGCTTTTAAATTGATGAACAGTAATAATACAAAGGCTACACTAGCACTACATTTGGCCACCTTAAAGGAATAGTTCGACATTTTTGGGAAATACACTTATTTGCTTCCTGGCAGAGATTTAGATGCAAAGACTGATTCTGTACATTTCAGTAGATGTTGGGCTACAGCAAGCAGCTGTTTAGCTTAGCTTAGCACAAACACTGGAAACGGGGGGAAACAGCTAGCCTGGCTCTGTCCGAGTGTAACAAAATCTAAGTCTCTGCCAGAACGCGAATACAACTATTTCTTTAATGTACAGTAGTATATACAGAGTTGATCCATTGGTGTTGCTTATAAACTGTAAAAATGAGTCATCATAGACCACTACATTTTAAATCAACATAGCACCATTGGCTAAAAAAATAACAGCTTTCTCGGCGCCTCTGTGAGAAAACCTAAAGAGTAAATTTGAGCTAAGTAGAGGATAATATCTTAACTAGCAAACATCCCAACAGTAACACTATATATACATATTCACAGTTTTAAGTTCTTCCCTTTAAGAATGGACAGACATGACATGATGATGATGAAACAAAACCGAGTATTCCACTAAACAAAAGTACTACTGTAGACAGTATTGTGATGAACATTTCAAGTAATAGGATGCAGTCCAGTTTTCCCCAAAGGGAGACGTCCAGTAGGTGAGCAACACTTTGTCAAGAGAAGGCACAAAGGAAGGAGGAAGAACAGTTCAGGGGCCATACGCAGACACAGAGAGGGGTCGTTGGTCGAGAAAATAAAGAGCAGGGTGCTGAATGACAGTCTGTCTTAACCAGTCCAGATTCGGAGTGCCATGAGGAAGAAAGTGGAGAGTCTTGACAGGGAGCTTCACCTTTCTAACTTAGAGGCATGTTTCTGTGCAGCAGGGTCACATAATGCTAATTTTGTATACATACCCCCACATTAAGTATTTCATTCCAACCTACTGTAGTTGGTATTTTTGACAAAGAGAGGACTCGTAATTGAAACTAAGAACCTGCTTCTTCAAATGAAGAAAAAATACCTTGTTTGTTCTCAGGAGTGTTTCATGTGTGTGTCGAGGAGCTCTCTCTGCGAGTATCCGCGGCACTGCGGGACATAAAAACAAATATTAGATTTCATTTTTCTAGACAAATTAGTTACTTCACTCACAGCACAAACAAGTACCCACAACTTGACTCAAGTTTATCTGGCAAGAAGCATCTCTATGGCACACAGAGAGCGGTGATCTACACAGCCAGACACGACTTAAAAACAACCACCGCTTCTACACACAGACGCATTGCTACTGCCAGACTGTTGGCAGACGAAGGAATGTCTGTGTCTCCTAATGGTTTCTGTCTCTTTGTATCAGCTCCGGGCCTGATTGGTGAAGATTTAGGAATGATAAATCTGTTTCCACACATGGCTCGAACTCTTTTCTCCTCGTCTCCTGCAGCTCTCAATTAACAAACTGATCCTTTTTTTTTAGCACAATCTTGCCAGACTCCTGTATCTTAAACTCGCTTCCCTTTTCCCCTCATATCCTGGTTTGTTTGGCCATGTGTTTATCTCATTGGGGTATAAAAGGAAAAACAAAGAGAGGCACTCACGCTTGATGATGCCGTACAAAGTCGGCAAACTGTCGGTCCTTCGCGTAGAGCTCAATAATGCGTATCCTGTCTTGGATTTCCTGCAGAAACACATGGTGTCAGTCGGGGTGGAACATTACATCACAGGCAGATAAACAACAAACTGAACTGGCTCAATCAAAACGTGACACTTCACACTCAGAAAAAAATACAATGGCTTTCCTATTTAAGGGCGCAAAAGAAAGGTGGGGATAGAACAACCTGAGATTTCCCAATTCAGATCGTTGTCAGGTAAAATTTGGATGTGGGGAATGAAAGTGATGTGCCCCGCTGATGTGGGTCATCACCTAGCATCCAGATGGCCTTGAGCAAGGCACATCTGCCACCTGTCACTTTACCTTTATATACTTTACATACAGTTTTACAAACTGTTACATCTCTGTGTATATATGCAAATTTATAAACTTCTCTATACATACTACATTCCTGTCTACACCTTTGTGTACATATATTACTTCTCATCAAGCATGTACATACTACATCCTGTTTACATACAATTTTCCCATCTGAAATATTGTCATCAACTAAATTTACAAATTTACTTTTACATTACAATTTTATATTTACTTATGTTTATATTTATTTAAACTGCACTATTTTATGCCTTAGATTATCATTTTGCTTTTACATTATTTGTGTGATTTCCCCTTTTATATATACATATTTTATGAGTATTGTTGAAGGAACCTGAGACCAAAGATTTTCACTGCCAATGACTGCTTTGCTGGAATTGACAAATGACAAATAAAGAACCTTGAACCTGCACTTCAATACTTCTGTATGGATGTTTGAGTGTGAAAATGATGAAAAAGGCACTCAAAGTACGTCCACATTAGGCTGGTTAACGTTAAAAACTTTTTTTCTTTCAATTTCAGCCGTCTATCTAGATTAGTACAGCATTTTTCTCCTCCAAAACCTAACTGAGCTTTTCCAAAACAGTTTTAAGAATGTATAAGTATACAGCCCGGTCGCACAAAAATACTACTACAACTACATACTTATTTTAAGCCCGACCATGATGTTTTTCCTAAACCTAACTAAGTTGTTTTTGTTACCTAAACCTAACTGTGGCTGTTACCATAGTTTTGTTGCATGGCATACAAAATGACACACAAAAAGCTTAAAATGCGTCCTCATGACACACGGAATGTCCTTGTAAGGTCGTGCTATTTATACACTTTTCCGTGATATCGGGTTGAAATATAAACGCCAACTTGTTGTTTTAATGTGTACGGGGAAAACTTTTGCAAAACTATGACGTAAGCCAGCCCTGTGAGGGTTGTCGGGGGGCTGTAAAGAAAACAACCTTTAGTCGCCTCTAACTTTCTCTGTGATCACTCATTTTAAATGCCAATATACCCGATCACACAACACGGATGAAGTCATTAACCTGTTTTTATGCTGCAGCAACTTAGTATGACTGCTGTCACTGGATAGTAAAGGTAATGGGGTAAAAAAACAAATAAAGGCCCTTCTAACGTACATACAGTATCTTCTAAATGAACCACACACACCTCCTTGGTCAGTTCACTGTTCTCATAGATGTGTCGTATCTCCTCACTGCTGAAGTCGGTAGAGGCCTCAGCGCTGGCACTGCTGTACACAGGAGCTTCAGGGTAGCGGCGGTAGTAGTGGCTGTAGCCTGTGGTGGCCTCACTCTCATACATTGGGTTGTACTTGGTCGCCCTCTCCAGAGACGGGAGACTCTCTGCTCGCCTGCGGAGCAACACACAACACAATCAGTCACAACGTAGAGGCAGGAAGAAGATAAACACATCATCTAGGAAGCCAGAAAAGAAAACTGAGCTGCAGTGAATTAGACTTTAGCGTTGATAATTAACCTTCATTAACCTTGGATAAGTCCTTCTAGTGTCTGTCTGGGTCCAGACTATCAGAAAGCCTATTGTGTTACACGTTTAAGACTTTTTGGAAATAGATCAACACCATATCTGATCAGTTAACTGGCTTAGGTTAACAAAGTATTTATCCACAGGCTGCTCTGGGAACCATGCCAGAGAAAACGTAAAGGAAGAATCAGAACAGGAGGAAAGAGACACCCAGGCAAAGGGAGAGTCTAGAGGAGTAAAGGGACGTTGCGGTGGATAATTTTGGCCGTCTAACTGAGAATACAGTCATGGGATGTCTCAACTTATTCTGTCCCCTCAAGAAAGTAACCAGGCTCCTTTAATCTTAAAAGGATTACGTGGAGGAGAGAAAACTTCAAACACACTAAATGTAAGTGTTTCTGTTCACTATCAAACAGAAAAGTACGGTTTGTTTATATTCAGGAATAGACTTAACAGCTTTTGCAGGCTGAAAAAAAATAATCTGACTGGTTAATTCATCATATACTGTTCATTTTACTAAGCAGTGTGGAGTAGGTTGTATATATAGGACATATACAGTGTCATATATTCGGTTTCTGTTTGTTCCACAACTTAATATTTATTTAAACCCAGGGTTACATGTCCGCTTTATTTGGATGCATCTTTACAGTCTCTTGTTTATCATTTTTGTGACATATTTGTTATCTTTGGAAACACTTAACATCTCCACTAGAAGTTAAAATACAGTAGTTCTGTAGGTTTAAACAAAGCTTGGCCACACAACATAAGTAGGTAAAGATGGAGGTTCTCTAGAGTTTAAAGGAGACCTATTGTGCTTTTGTACTTTTTCCCTTTCCTTTAGTGTGTTAAATAGTTTTTTGTGCATGTAAAAGGTCTGCAAAGTTACAAAGCCTAAAGTCCACGCCAAAGGGAGTTACTCTCCCCCACAGAAACACTGCTCTTGAACTGCCTGAAACGCCTTGCTTGAAGTCCCGCCTTTTGTTCCGTAACGTGGTGATGTCACCAAGTAACACATTTGCATAACAGCGAGTCTGAAGTGTTTGGTTCAGTTGTTTTTTCAGTTGCAGAGCAGACCGAGGGGTGGGTTGTGTGAAGTTATGAGAAGTCTGGCCGTATGGTACGTGAATGGTTCTCCTCACCGTATGGGGTCCTCTGACTCGTCCTTGTCATACTGATCCCGTAACGTCCTGGCGAGGAAGAAGATGACTCCGGAAGCCACCAATAGGAATCCGGCTACGGAGGCGATCGCTATGCCGACCACCAGTGGCTCAGATACGTACTCCTCACAGTGCTCTCCTCTGTACCACCAGTTCTCCCCGACGCGACACCTGAGGCGACAATGAAAAATTTGTCAGCTAAAAATAATTTCCACACCGGAACTATTACAGAAGACTGAACACAGACAAAACTGTTTAAGCATTCTGGGAACAGCAGAAGCACAACATACCCATCACTGGTCCTTTATTCTGTGTTGAATGATTACAGAATGTAAAAACAAATGACTGAATTGTGTTTGTAACACCAATTATAATGTTCTGTTTGTGTCATTAAATCATGAATGCCTTGTTTTGGAATAAATTAACTATTTAAATGTTTCCTGTCTCCCTGGAACAATGCGATACTTTTGGTTGGACGGCGTGAAGTAAACAACGATCCAGCAGCATCTGGAGCTGCCAGCATGTTTTATGATGTGGTAGAGAGTGTGAAATGTAGGTTAGCACTCATCTTGGCACACATTCTCCTGTCTGTCTGTTCATAATCATTAAATTTTACAGTGCACCACATACAACAGTTTCAACAGAGCCAGAGGATACGTTTCTGTCACTGATTTGGATGATTGGCACATCATCTTGCACATATTAACCTAATCTATTTGGACATTGAAACACATGCACAAACATGCTTAGAAACAAACACACACACAGCAGAATTGTTTACGAGTAAGTGTTTTGGATAATAAAAGAAAAAATAGGGCTGTAACATCATATAATGAACAATATTTCACCAAACAAAAATGTGATAATATGCATCCTGGAGCTGAAAAATTGCTCACTATATTAAATTAAATCTTAGTAATTATGCCTTCCCAAATGGTGCTCATTGTTTTTAATTATGTACAGTACATCTAGTGCCAGGGGGGCATAATTAAATTAACTTAGTAAGCAGCCAAAGGTTTGCATGCTGACTCAAAACGTTGACATCATTTTCTTATAAAAATAAATCTTGATCTATGCCAAATAATAGAAAGACAATTAATTGGTATTTGTAGCCAACTATGGTGTAAAACAACACCTTTATTCCATGTAGTTGGTTATGATTATAATTATTTAGGGATATAAGTGCACATTTCTACATCTCAAGCACGAGAAGCCAAATAATAAATATGCTTTTGAACAAAAAATGCTAAGAATCTGGCTTCCCTGCGTGAACTGTTGAAAAGCTGTTACTGTGATGAAGCACTGGCCTGAAACCTGAAAACTCAGACATTCATTCCCAGCAAACACACAGATCACTTCCCCTAATTCCCCACCCACCTGCAGATGGCTCCCTTGCCGGGGATGATGTCACACTTGCCGTCATTGAGGCAAAAGTCAGTTCGCAGATCACAGATGCTCTGACAGGGCAGGCCGTCCACGCTGAAGTAGCCAGCGTTGCAGACACACTCCCCCTCCCCGGACCACTTGTTCACCTTACACTCTGCGTACTCGTTACACGCCTGGAACTTACAGGGGTCGGCATGGTCACCTGGAAATAAAAGAACCAGGAGTGTTGACTTTAAAGGTATTAAAGAGAAACTGTAACAAGCAGGTGCTCATGTGGCATTTATAAAAGAGGCGATTAAATTCCTTCACCTATATTATCTCAAAAGATTTAAAATCATCAATATGTGTAGACTACCTTTAATTCCAAAATGTTAAAAAGTAACACAGACTTAAAGGACTAGTTCAACATTTTGGGAAATGCGCTTATTTGCTTTCTTGCCATAAGTTAAATGAGAGGATCGATACCACTCATGTCAGTACGATAAATATGAAGCTACAACCAGCACTTCAATAAAACAAATGAATGCTTTAGAGTAAGTCGGGGAGATATGGAGAAAATCAAATATCACGATACTTTTGACCAAATACCTCGATATCGGTATTGCAACGATATTGTAGGGTTGACTATTGGTGCTTTCACAAAATATTTACACAATGAAATTTCTTATAAATAATCATCAGTAATGTGGATATAATGACTGTAAGTGGGTAAAGGCAAAGAACCGCTGGAACAGTCTGGTAAGTTCAGGAAATTACATTACTGTACTGTAATGCAGCATTTAAAAGCAGAAAAAGACAAACACTTATGCCATATTACGACTAGTCTCATATCACAATATCTATATAATACTGATAAATTGCCCGCCCTACTTTAGAGGTTTGTCTAATTTTTTGCCTTTGGACAGTGCCACACTAGTTGTTTCTTTGTTTTCAGTCCTTATGCTAAGCTAAGCTAACTGGCTGCAGCCATATATTTACCACATTTATTGTACGGACAGAAAAGTCCAACTCTCTGCAGGCACAACTCTCTGCAGGCATAAGGATAGCATACTATTCTTTTAAAATTACACCCAAAATAAACACAAAATTAAACAAACTCAACAACAATAAAATGTTATTGCACACACAATTCTAAATATTTCATATTTATATATAAATATATTCTTAAATGACCTCAATAATGATCTATTTCTTTCCAAAAATGGACACAGAGACACAAACAAAGACCATTCTTCCTCTCCAATGCAGCCCTAATGCATGCTGGGATCCATCATTGTGCGCCGGGCTGTGACTCAGACAGATTATGGCAGCTCAGTCGTGATTGTAAACACAGAGATGAATCAGGGATATCATGAATGGCCGATTACAAGCTGACTGATGTTCTCACACACAGAGGCCTGGAGTTTGACGCCACATGAGGACATTTTTATAGGATGTTTTTTAGGATGTCGAAAATGTCACACTGGCTCCATAATTGAGCCACATTATAAAAACATGAAGCCAATATAACACACACACTGTATGAAAATAGAGCTACACACAGTAATCAGTTGGTCAAAGTGCAGTTAGTGATATGCGTCAACTTGGCTGCTGTCCAGGGAAGCCCCGATTATCTCAACCCAGCTGATGTGACCGTGACATTCGCCTCTTTAGATCAAGAAGTGTCACGACAGGGGATTCCACACCTGCTTTCCCAGGCCTTTTCAAACACTAGCACGTTAATCAATAGGTTATTTTACAAAACAATGTTCTGATTACACTCATTAAGGGCAGAGTTCAACATTTTGGGAAATACGCTTTCCTGCTAATTAGATGAGAAGATTGAGGCCATTCTCATATCTGTAGTTTCAATATGAAGCTGGAGCCAGGAGACGGTTAGCTTAGCTTAGCATAAAGACTGGAAACAAGGGGAAACAGCTAGCCTGAAGCTGTCACGTGGTAATGAAATTACACCTACAAGCACCTCTAAAGTTCACTAATTTACAAGTTGTATCTTGTTTGTTTGAAACAACCATTTGTAGTTTTTACAGGGGGTTATGTCCGGGACTATTTCTTGGCCCAACTTCTTCTAGAGCTTTACAGGTACTGGTCAGCAGATATTGTTAACTTTGGACAGAGCCAGGCTAGCCGTTTCCCCCCCATTTCCAGTCTTTATGCTAAGTAGGGCGGCAACTAATGGTTATTTTCATTGTCGATTAATCTGTGGATTATTTATTCGATTGATCGATTGGTTGTTTGGTCTTTAAAATGTCATAAAATGGTGAAAAATGTCAATCAGCCCAAGATGACATCCTCAAATGTCTTGTTTTGTTCACCTTTCAAAGAAATTCAGTTTACTGTCATAGAGGAGTAAAGAAACCAGAACATAATCACATTAAGAAGCTGGAGTCAGAGAATATTGACTTTTTTTCTTAAAAAATTACTCAAACCGATTAATCGTTATCAAAATAGTTGGCAATTAATTTAATAGTTGACAACTAATTGCTTAATCATTGCAGCTCTAATGCTAAGCTAATAGCTTGACCGTCTACTGGCTCCAGCTTCATATTTACCACATAGACATAAGAGTGGTATTGATCCTCTCTGCAAGAAAGTAAAGAAGCATATTTCCTTTAAGAAACATCTGACATAAGCTTCAAACAGTTGCTGCTATCACAGTTGTTGTCTTGATCAAAGCACTCATAAAAACACTACGGTGTCTATCGGTGAGAACCAACCTGACTCGACGTCCAGTGAGTACTTATCGATGGCCAGGTTCATGGTCTGGTAGGCTGTGTTACAGAAGTCCTCCAGGATCAGATAGACGGTGGTGGTGACGCTTTGTGGCACAGGTTTGCCAAATTTCATCCGGCTGTTGACCACGATGCTCCCGTTCCTGAAGTTCAGGATCTCCAGGTTCTCAAAGTTACTCAGGTTGGACTGCAAGTAGGGCACAAGCTGGGAAAAGATTGGAAAATGTACAGTTAGATGTTACAACACAACAGTGGCAATACTGATAACCACAAGTACGGTAAATGTGAGACGTTTACCAGCTCTATGAAGCGTTGCTCCAAAGCTTTGTATTCTGGAGAGCTCTTGTTAAAGAGATCGTCTGAGAAGATCATGTTGGTCACCCTCAGGCTGAAGAACACCATCAGTGCTCGTCCGGGGTTAACAGGCATGGCGATGCTGACTTGGTCTGTGCCGTGTGCCCCACCAAACGGAAAGCCAGTGCTGCCCTCCTCTGTGTGGTTGATCGAGTCATAACCATAATGGATCACATCATAGTCCTGGTCTCCAGTGGTGGCATCATCCGAGCCTTCGTTAGTGGTCTGGATCTTGGGGGTAAAGAAGATGAGAGATGAGACTATTTAGTCCTATCTGGGGTACAAGTAAGGGATGATGTACAGCAAGCTGGTCATTGTTGTGAACAGGGCGATGCGGGTGGACCCCGACGCCAAGCTTCGCCCTGAAGGTGTTTATTTCACAACAATGACCCGCTAGCTGTACATTATCCTGCTTATTACACGGCTACTTACTTAAGAAATCAATCATTTGACACAAAAATGGTCCTCCAGAGTCCGATATCAGAACTGCGGCCATGGCAATGGTCTGTTATAAAGAAATAATGGACCGTAGAGCGCCGTGATTGACCAATCAGAATCGAGTATTCAACAAAGCCGTGTAATAACTATGTTTACTTTGTCTTAAACTCAGGTGCTGTTTGCACAAATTTGTACAAAAAAGTTTTATCATTTTATCCTTTAAAAATATGCACATTAGCTGCAGAATCATTATAGCTTAGATTTCCTTACACACAAATATCAAAAGGAAAAGCAAGACATGAGTCCTGTATTTTAAAAAAAAATCGTGTATTTAGTGATATTTTGCTACTTTGTTTTTCAGATTCTTTTGCTTTACCTCCACCAGTGAAGGGATGATGATGATGTCAGGTTGCCCCTCAGAAACAGGGTCAACATCAGAGATACGGGTGAAAGGCGACTCCTTCTCTGGAGAGAGGGAAGTTGGTGGGACAGTGCTCAGAGGATCTGTCACTGGCGGTTCATCTTTGTTGACCAGTATGATCTCATCCTCTGTAAGATCCTCTATCGAGATCTCTGGAGCTGCTGGGCCCTCTTCCTCTACAGGTGGAGCTTCAGGTGTAGTCTCTTCCTTCACCTCCTGTCCCTCGCTCTCTGTTGCTTCCTCAATGCCACCCTCGTCAAACACAGGTTCCTCAGAATAGGTCAACATCACATCAATGTCTGCGTTTTCCACAGGTTCTTCGGGGTTAACTTCCTCATGTGCAGGTGGAACATCTGTGAGGTTGGACTCTTCTTCTGTGCCCTCAACCGAGTCTTCAGCAACAGGAAGCAGACCTGTTTCTGCTGCCTCCGGCTCTGATACTTCACTCGCTACATCTACAGACTCAGGAGGTGGGACCAGGGCAGGCATGTCTTCTTCTTCTTCTACTTCGTCTTCTTCGTCTTCTTCGTCTTCTTTTTCTTCTTCTTCTTCTTCTGTGGTCTCAGCTTCAATTGTGGAGATATCAAGCTCCACTGGAATCTCTGCCTCATTCACAACAACCTCATCCAGAGTTGCAGTAGCAGGTTCTTCTCCCACTGCCGCAACCTCAACTTCCTCTGTTTCAGCATCAACATTTATGGAGACATCTTTTGTTATCAGCCCACCTTCTGAGCCAGTCTCCTCATGAGACGCTTCTTCTTCTACATCCTCTGTGGGTGGAGATGGATGGAGCTCGTCCTCCAGGTCGTGTGTACCCGAACCAGAGGCCTCGACCTCCACTGGCGGTTCAGGCAGTGTGATGCCCTCTGGCTCAGGGGAGGGAAGCTCAGCTGGGAGCTCCTCTGGTGGGGGGGTTTCTACTGCAGGAGTCTGCACAATGTCCCCCAGCAATAGACCTTCCTCCTCAATGCCTGGAAAAACAAAAACGAGAAGAAACTCAGATCAACCTCTGCTGGACTCCTTCTATACAAACTGGCTACCTTTTTCCAGAGCATACAGATCTCTCCGGCAAACCAGACAACACATTTAATTTAAGAAATCGACAAAATGAGAAATGATAATAGAAAAGGTAGTTAGGATAAACACTCACTGCTAGCTTCAGGTCCACTAGTGGTCAGGACAGGAGCAGGAGTCTCAGCTGCACTCTCCTCCAGAACGATGACATCATTTTCTGCGTTGGCCACCGTGTTGGTTTCGGAGGGCTCAGGCAGGTCGTAGTCTTCGTTGACAACCTCTGTGTCCTCTTCTAGGATCATGACCTCTTGTGGCTCATCGACGGCATCGATCTGCATCACAAACAGGCTTTATTATCAAAACCTTTTGGCACTGTTTCACTGGAGTGTGCCCTGCAACAGGAGCTTTGATTGGCCAGCTGTTTTAAGTTTACAGGTCAGGCCAATCAGAGCTCCTGCTGTTGCTGCTCTGAGGGTTGGACATCATTACACTGCATGTGTGTTAAATTTAAAACAACAAACAAATTATCTGTGAGATGGAAGATGATAGGCAGACACATAAGGAAATGGAATATCAACATGTTATTATTTCATAATTTAAAGAATAACTTAATAACAGCCTAAGAAGCAGTGTTTCCCTGCCCACTCTGGTTGAACGTTTCAAGTCGGTTGCACCTCATGTCAGATGTGTGCATTGTTGTACCTGTAAACACACCCAACAGTGATGTCACGATGTACTGACAACACCCCAGTGTTCTCAATCTTTAGTAACTTAAAGGGACTGTTTGTAAGAATCAGAAATTGGTTGTAACAGCGACACCTGTGGCCGTTAAGTCACGAAAGTCAGCGTCCTGTGCACCAGATTTAATTTAAGTTTATTCATGAATCATATAAATGCAATTTGAATTAATAAATATTTGATAGCTTTTGATTCATGTATTGTCTATAATTATTTTGGCGGCGCTCTGCAGGCTCTGTACTTCTAATATCAACTCGGAGAGAAAGCTTGAAAAAGCAGCAGCTGAATCTAAAATGTTCCAAATCCAAACCAGGGCAGCAAAGTGCTTCGGTGGCACAGTGGCTCTGCACTCTTGCCTGTGAATCAATTACCGATGAGAAGCTTGCCAAACTCTCCCAACTCATATAACGAGTCAAATTAATCACTTTAGCGAGCTGAGCTATAAAGTGAACCAGCAGACACATTTAGTGCAACCCAAACTCTGATTACCATCAAAGCGCACAGTCGACCACAAGACAGCACAAATAAAGACAGACTTAAGATGGTATTACTTGTCTGAATAAACTCATATGTGCTGTCTCTCCTCTCTACTCACCGTGGTGCGCTGCGCTGTAGCTTTTGCCCCAGAATAGCAGTGGATTATTATAGCAAGAGCCAAACTAATCCTCAAAGCCTCGCTTCATCCTTGCTGGTGAGCTCATCCCCTACCTGCACTGGTGTGGCTCTGGATAACATCACAAGCCAGTTACAGGTTGTCGCAACATCAGTCATACTGCAGCTGTCATGCTTCCTTAAACAAAGGTGATTTATGAGATTTGTGGAGCTAAAAGCAGCTGGATAGCGCAGAGTATGGTAGTAGTGGAGATAACTTGTTAACTCACCATGGCTCTGTCTGCACCGTTGACAGACTCAGGGACCTCTGACACTGTGGAACCAGTGGGGGGGGGAAACAAATATGAATACAAACTGACACACACAATGCAAACGTGCCAAATAGCTAAAATAATCATGCCTGCAGAATCCTTTTTAACTGATACCATTTCTGCACTGATGGCCTTCATTTTGACAGCCGTACCTTGAGGGGTAAATATCTACAAATCAGTGCTAAAAATCTGGAGTGAATATCAGCCGCTGTGGGGCCAAGGCTATTACTGAATCGCCACCAAAGCGGAAAAACAAAGCCAAGCTGTGCCAGTTAGTTCCCCAGCCACACATGTAAGCCATATGAGAGTGTTTAGCCGTTTCACATGTCCAAGCTTGTAATTAATGGTGAGCATCAGATGGCATGCATCTCCAGGAGGAGCTCGCTAACACAGTAAACTAACGACAGGCATTTCTCTCCAAAACATGAGCGAGGAGAAATCTCACAGGAGGAGATGCTATAGACATTATCACATCATTTCTTCACATTTCTGGAGAATGACCCTTGCCAGGAGTAGGAGGTGGCTAACCTACTTACTGACTGGCTAAATCTAACAGATGCAGTGGTTTAATTCTCCCTGTGCGAGCATTTGAGTGTGTGTTTTACTTTTGTGTCTTCTGCTGCATCAATTTTGATCCTTTTTCTTAATATACTGTCCAGTACGTAAGACCCGCTGGATGTAAGCCAAAATAAAGGACTAAAGTAAAGGAAAAAAAAAAAAACCCAGAGGACTCAGATTTCAAACATCCTTTTCGCTCAGCTCTCTTTTGCAGACCACTTAATGACAAGGATTTAAGTGTCGCACAGAATAAATACACATGTCCTATAACTGATGACTGTGTTTTTTGTTCATTAAAAATGCCCCACTTTTGAGCTGAAACTTCTTATGATCTCTGTCCTCTTTGACAGAAAGAGCAGACAAATAAGAAACAGATGAGACTATTAAAACCCTGGAATGTTTTCTGAAGTGGTGTAGCGTATGTTGTAATATCAACGCTGGGTCTACTGCGTCTCCATTTGATATGACGTTTGGAGGTTTGCCCTGCGCTACCTCTGCCAATGCGTTCCCTGCCACTTTGCTGCCATGCCAATTAAATAAATAGCCATAATGGTGTGTGTTCTGTGTATCAGCAGTCAAGCGCTGGCCATCGTCTCACCGCTCTCCAGCTGGTCGTTGTGCAGGGCTTCAGTGATGAAGTCTTTGACCTCGCTGATGGTGTAGACCACCGTAGGGAGCTCCACGACCTCACGGTACGAGTTCTCCACCCGGTTTGACTGCAAGGTCAGGTAGTTCAGTTGCTCATTGCTCACTCCTGCTCCATTCACCTCCACTGTGACGGCGTAGTCCACCACCACGCCATCCAGCCTGAGGACACACATATGTAATAGTTACATCCAGTCCACATTTCAGCCATATTCCCCAGCTCTAATCTGTTTCATCACGTCAGCCTTGATTACTCTTTTTCTAGCTGTGTTTTCTCTTAAATGAGAGGGTTAGAGTTAGGTTTCTTTTTCATTTTTCTAACCCACAGGGAATTTCCCAATCAACACACTATACACAGTACCTAAACTGCACCTGAATGCCATTTTGCATTCATCTTTTACACACGTTTACAATAAGAAAGTATAAAATAATGTCTAAGAGGACGAAAAGCACTCAGGCATTAGTGTGATTTAACGTCAAACCTGTTAAAAGAGTTGTAAATCGATCACAGATGACTGATTTACTGCGCGGAATGGAAAAAGCCAATCTATCAGCCTTCATTTGACTACTGGGAGCCCTCCACTCTGACCTAGTTTGTCGGGTTTCTGGCGGACAGCTGAGCACGTGCCGGCCCGCGGTCAGCCCCGTTTAGAAGGAGATCCAGTTTTTCCCCCTTTAGCTTCACACACACACACACACACACACACAGAGGCAGACAGGCGGAGCTCTACTCCTGCTGTGCCCTGTGATCTGCAGTTAGCAGCTGCATGCGGGATTAATCACAGCAGCATCACTGTGGGAGGGTATACTGTAAATATATGAATATAATGTACATATGTTTGCACAATCATGGCCATATAGTCTACAAAGTACAGTTAACAATAAGAGCAGGATGTGAGTGTTTAAAAGTACATTTACTGAAGTACTGCACTTTTATTCTATTTCAGGGGCAAATGTTGTACTTTTTATCCTCTAACATTTTTCCGATAGCTGTAGTTACCAGTTACTTTGCAGATTAAGAATCTACATACAAAACATGTGACCATCTTTTAAAATATGACAAATGTTAAGATTAAACTGCCCAATAGCACATAAAGTTGGTCAAATTGGTTCCAACTCGACCATCCACAACATTAAAATGCTTTAGAGAAGCTGGTAGGGGGATTTTGTTACATTTGGACAGAGCCAGGCTAGCTGTTTACACCTGTTTCCAGTCTTTATGCTAAGCTAAGCTAAGCAGCTGCTGGCTGCAGCCCTATTTTTAATGTACAGAGGTGAGAAGTGTATTTCCCAAAATGTCAAATACTTTAATTTCAAGACTTCACACTGTGGTGTTGCTACTTTTACTTTAGTAAAGGATTTGAATACTTCTTCCACACCATTACCCATCAACTATTTCACCTTTGCTCTCCTGACACACACACATCTTTCCCTCGACCAGAGGCTGATTGGTGAGGTTGTAAAGCCCTTGATAATCTTCTCTATAGAAGAGCACCTGCTCACTCGGTTTGACCCATACTGATCCCATTTAACATGTGAGTGACCACACTAAGTTCATTGACACAGGCAACTAGTGACACCTTAACACGTGTCCACACACATACAGTGTGAGATCAAGGCGACGCCACACACACACAAGGAGTGGTTGACAGGGATCTGTGGGCTTAAATACAAGAATATTCAAGGTCAAACTACCACAGGTGGTACTGATGACTCACCCTTCGGTGTCCGTCTGAGGCCTGCATGAAACAAGGAGAATGAAATAGTGTTAATGCTACAAGTCAAGGTGATTTTGGCCATATTGTGAGGACAGTTCTTTTAGGATTAAACCACAGCAGAGAGACTGACCTGAAGTCCAGCACAGACACACTCTTAAATCCAGGAAGCCCCGCCAGAGCGTTCTCTATCTGCAAGGACGAAAATTATCAAGCATCATAAACAAGCCACAGGAGGAGTTTCCTATTTTGACAGGGTTACAATGAACTTGCTTGGCAAAGTAATTTTTGATTTATTGTTCCAAAAGGGCTGAATTTGTTCAAAGCAGCTGTAAGGTCTCGAGTCTTTTGTGCTGTGGCTCAGATTATTATCCTCGGGAGGCAGACTAGTGCGCTGTGGTCAACTTTTTATTGGTCTACAAGGCCTTGCTTCTATGCATAACAATCCATATACTGTTCTGCAGACTCACTGACCCAGTTTATTCAATCCATCAGAGAGAGAGGACACAAAAAAAAGGTTTCCAGGGCCTTTTGTCTTCTGGGTTGTCCTCCAATTCCCCCCTTCTCTACGTTCATTTACCACCCTGTCCTCCGCTCCGCACGTGAGTTTGTGCATTCGCAGTGTGTGTGGGCATATGTGTAAAGGTATGCTGATTTTATGTGTATGGCACATCTCCTCCGAGAATAAAAAAACAGGTCAACGATTAGAAGAAATGTCTTCCTTTGTAGACATAAAATCAAGTATGTGCTTATGATGCCAGGGAAAATCAGCTAAACAAATTTAATGAATTTTCCAAGTACCTGTAAAACCACTGAAGTTGCTTCCAAAGGTAGAGTACCTGTGCCTACGCGTGCATGTGCAAAAGTTTATCTATTCCCAAGACAAGTCATAACACTGTATTTTCAGCACATAGTTATGTGTTTTTGAACTCCTGCCTAACAGTTTGGGTTTAACTACTGCTGCTGTTAAAGAGTATTAAAACTAACAATGCATCCATCACAGACCATAAACCAGGAGTCCAGTCTGGAGCCATGATACAGTAGCACTACGGGGAGTCGTAAAGAGAGACAGACAGAAGGAGATGGAGTCAGAGAGGAACCTTTTGAGCGAGCTGTCTGCTGAGCGTTTGGTGCTGGAGGCTGTCTGGATCGTCGAGGTCGTTGCTGTACGTCTCTGCGATCAGGAGGATGCTCTGCTCCACCACCTGCTCCATCACAGCGGCGGTGGGAGGCACCATGGCAATGTCATTGTCCAGCTGTGCCATGGGAAAGAGACGCAGCAATATAGTCGTTGAGTGTGCACATTCGTAAAAACATTATGAATCTGTAAACAATCTGTGTGCACTCACAAGGCTCTCATCCACCTCTGGGACAATGGCGGCTTCTTCCTCCACCTCTGGGACAATGGCGGCTTCTTCCTCCACCTCTTCTCCTTCAGCTTTATCTTCTGGGTGGTTGAGTTCATTTGCAAAAAAAAAAAAGGGATTGTTGGTTTATTTCAAGTGGATGTGGCAGGTGTGATTCCTGATGGCTGTATGGATTAGACTGCCCTGAGCCCGAGCGGAAGTGGCCTACAGCCAAGCTCACTCACCAAACACACACAGAAAGATTCACTAACTTACTGCACATATAGCTAGACTATTGTAGGAATAAGTAATTGAAAACACACACAAGATAATAATCTGCCACTGAAACAATAATGCTGGTGCACAGGTACAGGTATATGCTAATATGACAGTAGAGACACCATGTGATCAAAGTCACATGATGTCCTGCAGCTAACAGTGACACTGACCTAGCTCAGGAGCTTCAACAGCTTCCGGTGCTCTTGGTGTCGGAGAGCTGTGAAACAGTAGAAGATTGTTTCAGCATTCCTGATATCATGTTACTTAATAATAATAATAAGCACACAGATGCAAACTATGGGTTGAGATAGAAGTAGGATCTAAAGAATGAGGCTACGGTTATTATATTTTTAATCAATGAATCCTCTAAACAAAACCAACCATGAATTTGCTCTGTTAATAAGTCCTGTATTGTCTCAGCCAAAGCCTAATTTAAGCCTAAAATGTAAAAGATGCAGTTTGTAGGATCTGGCATCATCTAGTGGTGAGGTTGCAGATTGCAACCATCTGAAACTTCTCCCGTGTGCCAAGCGTGTAGGAGAAATACGGTGGCCGATGCAAAAACATGAATGGCCCTATCTAGAGCCAGTGTTTGGTTTGTCCGTTCTGGACTACTGTAGAAACATGGAAGCCTGCTGGAGGAGGACCCGCTCAAGCCCCCAGGAAGAGCGCCGGGCTTTGAAGCATACATTGGGAAAGAGACGTCTGCAACTCAGCAGATAATTTTTTTTTAGGTAAATCAACTTCCCAGTATGAACACTTGAATAGCATTTATTTATATCATTAGGTTCTAAAAGTTGTAAAATGCAGTGATAGCTGAATCCAGAGTTATTTCCCTTCCTCTGTTCATGTGAATGAGCCCCAGACCGAGGCTGGAGCGAGAGCTGGGAGGCGGAGTTAAAGGAACCACTAGTGTGCCTGTTCTATGGGCCCAATGGAAGCAGAAGATCAGTGGATGATCCGGGTACTTTATCACTCGGCAGTCGGGCCATTTTGGCTTCATGAGCCACTGAGCAACTTTCATAGGAATGAACAGGCGCCCACCTCCAACGCTGTATCCAGATCTCTTTATACATCCATGGTAGATATACATGTAAATGGTAACGAAAACAAACAATTCGTATTTTCAGGTGATTATACACTAATGAAAACATACTTATTCATATGATATTCCATTTCTGCCGATAGCTCCCCCTAAATGTTGCACACTGGTCTTTTAAAGGAATAGTTACTAATAGGAATAGTTAGTGATACCACTCTCACATTTGAACGCTAAATATGAAGCTCCTGCCAACAACTGGTTAGTTTAGCTTAGCATAAAGACTAGAAACAAGGGGAAACGGCTAGCGTGGATGGATGGATGGATGACAATAACATGACGGCATTAGTTATATCAGACTGTGGCCACACAGATCAAAACCTGTTAGCAGGATCGATTCATCGTTGGTTTTGTTTTTCATAAGTGTGATTTGTTGGGAAAACTAAAAAGACAAATGAATGCTGGTCTTAGAGAGGGAAAGCATGTATATGCAGAAGAGTTTGGATACAAGACACACAAACAAAACAGGAAGCAAATCAGACACTAATATGTGAAGTCATGTGTGGTAACTGACGAGCGGGAACATGAACAGGTGAGGTTGAAGAGCTATGACAACCTCACCTGCACATATGTTGCCAGGACTTGGTGGGCTCACTACAGATGGTGGGAAGAACAGAAAACATTTACAAAACACAGACTTAATGATGAAATCAACAAATGTATGATTGAAATGTTGGCGTTAGCACTGAGAAAAGAGGCTCCTTTTACCTTTTCAAACCTGGCAGTGACATTCTCTAGAAATAGAAAAAAAAAGCAGATATGTACATTATGCTCTGCTCACAGACGCTCACTTTTTTATTAAAGCATCAGTCAGCCACTGACCTTTTCAACCAGGGCATGATGCTCCTCTGATTGGCTAAAGAAGCTGCCAATATCTTGCGCCGTGACTGTGCCCTCCTGGCATTTGCTCATCCAGCTTTGGTACTCTTCTTGCTCTGGGAGACGGTCCCAGAAGATCTTGAAAGCCTCCCATATGGTTTCCTGGCACACTGGACAGACCAGAGAAAGACAGCATCCACTCTGAGACCAAGGACCACTCTGTTGGGTGTTATTAGCAGGAAGTTCTGAGGCCTAAATCTATGTCCATCTCCATGTTAACTTCATGAATGACTTGCATTAATGACTTAGTTTCATGAGTCAGCCTACTGGGTACTGATCCAGAGTCTGTGCACAAACATATGCTCCAATCTTCTTCCCTACTCAGTGCTGTCTGTGCGGTCTGAGACATCAGGTCACCTCCAAATCTAAATCTATCTTACATAACAAATCTCAACTTTTCACCGTTCAGACATTCACAGACTGTCTCCTGGCACCAACCATCCTGTCTTTGTCTACGCCAAGCTGCCCAAGAGTTCACCGACAGGAATCACACCTTGATCTCTGTCCACTCACACACACACACACACATTACAGTGTTTCTACAGCAATAACAGATCAAAATGTTTCTTCTCTCTTAAATATATTGCTTCACAACTGCTGCCCACCTGTGGTGCACTACATCTGTTTCTTGAGGTATCAATTCACACACAAAAAAAACTTTTTCTCACTCAACCCTAGAGGTATCTAGCGGTGATGGAAGAATATTTAGATTCTCAGTAAAAGTAAAAGTGTTCTTGCATTCATAAGAAAAACTACAGAAGTATAATCAGAAAAATGTACTTGTGTCAAAAGTAAAAGTACTCGGTATAAAGAGAATTGACCCCCATGAGTGTTATATTATTATATTATCTGTTATTGGTTAATTATTACTGTCCCTTTAGCATTTTACTGTTGTATTTGTTGAAGTTGGAACTAATTTGAACTGATTTATATACAGTTTGGTAGATTATTCAATAACAATGTACCATATTTTCTATTTAAGTTGATAAAGCTCATCTTTGTATGTAAATAATAAACAAAGTAACTAGTAACTAAAGGTGTGGAATATATGTAATAGAGTAAAAAGTACATTATCTCTGAAATATAGTGAAGAAGAATAATATGTAGTATATAATGGCAACACTCAAGTACAAGTATCTCAAATTGTATTTAATGTACTTAAAGCTAGACTATAATAAGCCCGTCCCTAAATCCCTAAAACTGTAACTACCTGACTGTCTACCTGTGTGCACTCTGCCATTGCACTCATTATGCATCACCAGAGTCTTCCACAAGCTGCTCGCTTGATAGCTGTGATTACTAACTGGCTTTGAAGGGAGGCCTGAAGGGACGGACTGTCAGGGTTGCAAACTTGGCGACTTTCTCGCTAGATTCAGGGACTTTTGGAGCTAGTGCTGCTAGCTACTTTCATTGGATAAGAGGTGACAACACTGGGCTGGGTTTTTGTTTTTTTAGGTATGTTTTTTTTAAATCTAGATTAATTGATGAAATTAATTAATTAATGATTTAAATCTCTTGCTAGTTTCTTAAGATTACCAACCCCAGCTTTAATTAAATTCCACCACTGGTATCTATAGTATCTAGCCATGCAGACAGTTTGGGTTTCACGTGTCTGGAGTTTGAGCTATCTATCTCAGAGGTTTCTGCTGCTACACCAGAACTATGAAAGTGATGGAAATGTTGTTTGTGGTGCTAAAAGAGTTATGTTGCTGTTGATTTTCTTACATGCAATCTAATTTGATTAATTTAATTGAATTACATTCACCCTATATGTATAACGGTTTAAAGGAGAACACCACCGATTTCACACATCAATGTTTTGATTGAAAGTGTTTACAGGTCTTGGGGAGTACTACTGCATATGAAACAAGTCGTATACCTGACTGTCTGTGGTTGAGTTGAATTGTGGGTAATATTGGCATCGGGTTTTGACAAGGAAGAAGGAAACCATAGATATCTGGTTCTGCTGCATTGATTTTGATACTATTTAAAAACAGTCCATTGTGAGTCCGACAATGTTATGGGAGTGCAATGACAAGTGGGCGGAGTAATCGTTTTTCTAATTCATTGATCACATGCAATCTCGAACATTGCTTGACAACAAAGCTCATCCAAAATTTTCAATTACCAATCAAAGTCTCCGCCTAAAAAAAAAAATTAATTTGCAATTTTGCAGTCATGTCTACCACTATGTACACCTGTCTCAGTCGCTTAGTCAAATGTTCCACTGTAGGGCTTTGATTTTGCAACCAGGAAATAGTTATCATTTTCCTTGCAATAAACAATAATACCCTAGCAGTGGGTAGAATTGGAGCAAATATGAAAAAAAGTTATTTTTATAAAACAGTCACTATATCCTGACAGTAGTGCATGAGAAAAATCATGTGTCTCAAGATTTCACAGACCGGAGGAAAACAACCAATCAGAGCCGAGCATGAGCCTGCCATCTCTGAGCAGCTGTCAATCACTCGCGAACTCCAATCAAATGGTCAAACTAGGCAGCGCTGATCAAATATGAATCAATATTCTGATCAGCGCTGCCTAGTTTGACCGTTTGACCGGAGTTCGCGAGTGATTGACAGCTGCCTCCGTTGAATGAACAGCCAATAGGAACACTCTCTCCAAAAGTCTTGTGTCACGGGCTAGATCTTTTTAAAGCCTGAAAACAGAGCCATGAGGAGGTGCTAGAAGTCTAGTTATCTCTCTCAGAACACTTGAATTACAATATGCTGAAAGGTCATTATGGAATTTTTGCCCAATGATGCCAAAATATTCTGCCTACTGCAGGTTTAAGACTTACAAATTATCCCCAGTAGGCCTATACCTTACGGTATACATCCCAGCATATGGTGAAGTACTCTTGTAAGGGTACATATATCCAAACCTGGCCACATATAAAAAACAAAACTATCTGCATGACTATATACCACTAGGGTACGAAATGTGTTTCGTTTGTAATTCAAGTGAACTTACCCTGTAATTAGACCACAGTCTGTTTCAGTGTAAATCTCATAAGGCTTAATTGCAACTGGTGTCCACACAGATGTCCACCTACATTCTTCTGCTTGACACAGGTGGATCACTTGCTCTAAATGAGAAGATTAACACTCTTGCCTACTGAACAATTAATTCCTTGGGGATAGGACAATGGGGACAATATCTCACAAAATCAAAGTTGTTTTTTGTTGTTGCCGTCATAACTTCCTCACTCTTTATCAAACCTGTCAACGACAGCGTGACTATCCATCCACAGTGTGCAGTGATCTACTCTCATTTGTGTTCAGTCTTACCTCTGAGATGAAAGTAGCTCAGGTGGTTTGCAAGGACTTGCTGGGCGGTCTCTTGTGCACAGAGTTTGACTCCACTTGGGAAAAGGATGTTCCGTTTCCGTCGAGACATAACTGCATGGTCTTCATCAGGTTCCTTGACATCAGATACATTCACGACCCGTGGAAACACCTCAGGCTCCTGACTATAAGGCAGACTCAGGTAACCCATGGAGGAACCCTCCAGTGTTGCATCTGGGGTACCACAAAAAAAAAAAAACACATTTAAGACTTAACGTTTGACTTTTCTTTGGATAAGGAGTGAGTTTAAAAGTTAACTTTAATACACACCTGTCCCTGTGGCCAAAAATATTACCACAAAACTAAAAACAACAGAGTAGAAAACACATCTCCAAGATACGATGCTCATGTTAAATCCGTAATTGTGTTTAAATCCGTGGACTTGGAAAAGGATCAAGTAGATATGTACTTCCTCTCAACAGCTTCTTACAAGTTTGCATAGTTCAGAAGTCTCCAGACGCAGAAACAATAACGTAGGGAAATCATTTGACGACACTATGACATGCTGGTTTCCTGCTTTCCTCCTCAGCTGAAGAGAGGTGTGTCCAACGGTGCTGAGCGGACAGCTCCTGGTTAAGGTAGATAGGCAGATGGCTCTTTGAGAGAAGGGGGATTTTTTAATGCTCTCTAATCCTGTTTACTCTAAGCCTCAGAAGAGCTCGCCAATAAGTTACTGGAGCAACACTGGGAAGGGAGGGCGCTTAGTGGGGAAGAAACGTGGACAGAGAGGAAGTAGCAAGGGCCACAGAATCAACAGCAAGCAGAGAAATGCATTAATACATACAGATATGATAGTTTATGGATTCTTTTGGGGAGATTAGTTGGGATATAATGTTTTCTGCAAGAATACAGCAAATGTAAAATAAAAGAGACTTAATCCTGGTCCCCCAGTTGAAGGACAGTCCCCTAAACTGTTAAAGCACCCTGCTACTCAATTAGGCAAATGACATTAAACCCATCCAGCCTTTGGAGATCCTAATGGTGGTGATGTGTCTGCTGCTCTCCATGGAAAAAAGAAAAAAGCATCAATCCAAATGCAATAAGATCATAAGACAAAAGAAACTGCTGATCTGACTAGTTAAAGAATTGCATCACCTGAGATCTAATCTAGAAATGAGCTCCTTAGAAATCATTGATACTATTTTGCAGAAAGCAACCCCTCCCCACACACACACACAGACCCTCCACGCTCTCACACATCAATACAGTGTCAGGTTGGTCTAGCAGCTGAGGTGTTGAGCTAAGAAGCGGCAACTGAAATCCTCTCAGTATGTATATATTGACAACAGCAAGAGTCGTGGGCTTAGTCTGGAGTCGACCTTTAACCCCAAACCCTTCCTCCGACGGGGTTTATCCCGTTTTTAAAAGGGAAATCTGCCGCTTCTTATCTTTTAAGTAGCTGCGTTACGTACGTGAAAACAAAAAAAGAAGAAAGAAGCAAGTAATGAGGGCTAACAAACTTAGGGTAAAGTAAGCTGACAATGGCAGTAACAAGCTCATAATGCCAACACACTGGTCACATAACATTAACCATGTTCACCATCTTAATTAAGTGTGTTGCTAACATTTGCTAATAAGTACACAGTAAAATTCAGGCTGTAAAATGTCATTAGTTTTGTCAAAAACCAACCAAAAGTACAGAACAAAATGAAGTTTTGACCTGATGGTAGTGCTAAGTGAAAAACCAGGAAAACACCAAAATCATTAGGATGCAGCCTCTGAGGACCATGAATGTCTGCACCAAATTAAACGGAAATCCATCCAATAGTTATTGAGACATTTCACTCAAAACCACATCCCCATATCATCCTTATGCTGGCGCTAGAGGAAACGTCAGTGGATCACCAAAGTCACATTTGACACGGCTGAACAACGGACATGGCTGAAAAGACGAACCGCTGCTTACACAGCTGACTTTTTTTAAACCAGAGACAAAAAAACATTACAATTTGAGGAACAATTAAGAATTGCATTCCTGGGTGAGAGAATTCAGTGATGCTGCTTCTACGCGGAGTGTAAACAATATGCAAACACTGGACAGGGCTTGCTATCCATAACCATTTGGTTATATACATTCAGTTGCCAGTTTATTAGGTACACCTAGCTCAAACTAATGCATTCTAGGATTTATTGCAGGACTGATGTATTATTATTACTTTTAACTAAGTTTATCTAATGAATTGGCAACTGAGCGTAGATTTTGTATACGCCAAATGGCTGCAGCACACTGCAATGCAGAATGGGAGGGGGATTACTGGGAGTCACACTGTGAGGGGATCTGACAGGCTGAGACAGTAAATACATCTAAGCCAACCATTTAACCCTCTGAACAGATTATATTGGCATTGTAATATACAGGCATTTCAAAATGAAATGGCTCCTCGGGTCAAAAAGAGAATTAATAACAGTTATAGAAATAAAATGGTTTGCAGAACAGCAGCCAAAGAAAACTTCTATCAGCTGATTTACAACACAGTCTCTGTTTTAGTTACCAACCTCTAATCCTCAGCTTGTTACCAAGAGGTCAAGAGTCAGGACCACACTCAGATATTGTCATAGAAAACATACTGGGCTTGTTTAATGCATCTATCTAGGCTTGATGAAAATAATAACAAGACAAAGAAAAACAGAATATCAAGTGTAATCTGGTCTACAAGTTTTAATACAACACTGAAACCAAAGATATTTTGGAATCAGCTCCTGTACATTCATTCAACACAATGTCTAAAAAAAACATAACATGGTAAAGTGTTAAAAGAGATACAAACACCTGAACAAAAAGGGAACAAACTACAAGACTATCAAGGTCTCTGCTGAGAAGAATGTAGGCAACGGTAGTGACGGGCAGCAATGTCTCTTAGGTCTTAATTAAGTAGGTTTTTAAGTTTGAGAGCATGATGTTACACATGCTAATGTATGTGAACCCCTGAACTTTTTGCAAGTTGTATTCTTATTAAAGTAAATTCAAATTTCTTATGATGTTGTATGTAAGTAACCCTAGTTGATGCTGCTAAAATAAAATACTTTGAGTGCACACAACACACACCCTGCTCTGATTTGGACTGCATGATGGGGAACCATTTCTCCCACATTTTGTACCAAAATATTTCTTCTTAATCTATATGCCGAAGCTAGTATTTTGATAATAGCAGCCACCAACTTTAAAAAGGCTCAGTGTGTCAAATCTGGACACATAAATGGTATCGCCAAAGAGACTTCAATGACCTTCAGAGAACCTCAATGCCACCTGACTATCAGAACTATAATTTAGAATATGCTTTATGCAAACTAACAATATACAGGAGCCTGTTTTGATAGTCTAACATCCAAATTTGGTCTAATTCTGCCAATTTGTGCTGGCAGAGTTGATCTCAAGTACCATCATTGTGTCCCAATATGATTTTAGGCTTCATGGTGGATCTCAATACAGAGAGAGTGTCACGGATAAATGATAGCATAACATTTTTATTTTTAAGGTGAGTGAATGATCCTAGTTCATAGTCATCTGTAGAGGCTGTCATGTTTCCTATCTGGCACTAGGAGGCTAGCAGGATAATCGAGGGAGGCACTGAGTGACTGAAAGAGTTTTTTTTTTTTTTTTTTTCATGTATCTAAAAAGGGGCAAAAGATCAAAACACTGCTTCATGTTGGTATTTCAGTTCCCGAGCCTTCAAGTCATTCTATAATGAAATTCAGATAGGACACGTAGGAAATGTACTTCATACTATGCTTGTGTTCATCCTGTAAAAGGTGTACTGATGCAAAGAATGCAGAATCACAACAGTTTTGATTAAAAATAAACCATGACTGACTGAAATATGAAGTCACACATGACCTCCAATGTCCAACAAATGTCAGCAAAGCATGTAAATCCAACAAAAAATGGTTTACCAACTTGCTGTACAAACTGGGCTTCAATAATATAAAATATCTTGCAGCATAAAAACAATCAGTAAAAAGTCATGGGGTTTTGGAAACATTTTCATGTCTAGTTATTATCTACAGTAAAACTCTTTCTGGTTGGATGGCCAGCTGCGTGTTTATTTTAAATTAGCTGATGCCTTCATGTTCACTCACGGGACCCACAGATAGTCGAAGGTTTACATGTTTTGTCGAGTTAATGCATAAAACAATAACAGCATCTAATAATTAAGGAAATCCTTTTAGTTCACGCTGAAATGTCCGTCGCTCAGTATGAGCAGTGATTTATAATGGCTACAGGAATGGGATGCACTGAACAGCAGAGCTGCTTCGTCCGTCTATCTGATGCTATCCAGGTTTTGATGTCGGTAAAGGTTAAGCACCAGATCTCTGATTTCGTCTCGTTTCCTCCGTACCTGCTGCCGTGGAAACCATCGTTGTAGGTGTAGAGGGAGGTCAAAGTGCACCACAGGGTCCTGAGAGCAGAAGCAGAATTAATTGCGTTAAAATAAAAACATTTTGATGTAAACATCTAACATCTAAACATGAAGATTTAAAGCCCTTGCTGATCCAATATTACATTAATACGTGTTTGACTATGTGAGCCCTAGAAAAAGAGTGTCAAGTTCCTCACCTTCAAAAAACTCTCGACATATTGCAGCAGGTAGAGGCCGCAGTCGCTGCTGTTGTCCTGAAGGGGAACTTTGCAGTGTGAGCTTTGCATCTGGTCAGTACTAAAGTCCCTCGATGAACCACGGCGGACCTCCCATTCTGACTGCAAGTACCTGACGGACAAATACACATCATCTTACATCCATTTATAAAAACGCACACATGCGGCTACTGACAGGGGGATTAAAAGTGTCATACTTACTCCCGTAAGAGTTTGAAGACTCGCTCATGAAGAGAAAGTTTGAGGGAATCCATGATAAGAATACACGGCCTACGGAGAAGAGACGTACATCTGTCATTCAATGTTTACATACACATTAGACATCATTTTTTTCCTATTCATAGAGCAGTGTGTACGCAACTGCAAGCAGACCACCAAGGCCATTTAGTAACTGTTGTAGTATGCCTATATAAAAAGACAAACCTCCAACCCAGTCCAGACTCTCTAAAACACATCAGAGTGCCTTTTAAAATAACCACTATCATTTTTTTTTCAGCTGCATGGCCGAGCTTATATTGGCATTTTATTTAACAGTGGTTGCAGAAGACATCAAATCAAATGTCCGAACAGAAGTGAAATACAATCTCAAGTGATGATCCAAGACATGATGATGTCGAATGTTACCTGCCTTCCATTTCAGCTGGATTTAGACGATCTGAATACACTATCTGTATTACAAGACACAAGGTTTGAACTTGCCTTTGGACTGTACTGAATCAGTGTTTGTGGTATTTGCGAGGACCCAAAAGGACAAACAATTGCTTTCACAGGATTTATCTTAAGATGTGACCGAGGCCTGTGATGCGTAAATATACAACTATACTAAGTAATGGTGGAGATTGTGTTAATATCATGTAAGAAGGTGTGAAGAAAAGGCGTTGACACATTTTCTCATTAGCATGCTCTGCAGATACACTGAAGCCAGCAGTAAACCAAATAGTTCAATATAGTCTGCACAAAACATAAAATGTTTAACAATTAAATTGTGCAGACAATAACTAAGGACACATTATCTACAAGACTTAGTGTAAAAAACTGTTTGCCACGGTAGTCCGTGTTTCCAGTGTTGCACGGTGTTCAACGACAAACTGAAAGTGTCTGCTCAGTACAGAGTCTCAGCACAGAGTAGCAGGGGTCAGATTTCACACACATAGGATGAGAGAGAGTTGACAGACAAGACGATGGCGGAGGATTTGGTGTCAAAGAAAAAAGCAAAAGCGCCTATTACGCAATGTTTCGGATTTAAACCCAATGCTATAAGGGAACCATCACGTTAACGAGGAGATCCATCCCTAAACTGCACCAGTTCTCATTCTCATATATCAGGCAGCAGAATGATGTCACTCTGTGTACCCGCACACTCACCTCTTCGTAATAGTTGTCTTCTGGAAGGTCCGCTCTGTGCAGGTCTACAAACAAAGAAAGAATTAGACTGAGCAGACTTGTAAGAACAAATAAAGACAAATTGTAAAACATTTATCTGTGATATTAAAGAAAAAATATTGTTATTCCCAGTGAGCACAGAACAGGAACATTTCTTACCACTGGACCTGGTGCTGGGTCTTTGGATTCTTCTTGAGGCTTTTCTAAAAACACATGAAACTAACCATCACCTTCAGCTTTGCAATCGCAACATAAATAAATAAAGTGCTTGAAATGTACAACAGAAATCAGCATAACTGCACTGAAAAGCTATTGCATACTGCATGTATCATTTTAGTATCATTTAGTCAAACATACCTGTCTCTGTGTCCATGCTGTCATTGGGATTTAATGTAGGTGGTGTAGGTGGTGTCTCTGTGTTTTCATTTGGGCTTTTAGACCCCTGAGCCACCTCTTGTTCCTGTAGCTCTTCGTTTGAACCACTCCAGGCCTCCGATTTTGGCTCGTCCAGTCCAGGAAAGCAGATGACAACTAAATACCAATGAGCCCTAAATAGACAACAGAGCGATGTGATACATTATGTGGTAAACCAAACAAAAAAAAAAACTCTGTACAATACACCTCTTCATGATGTATTTAACTCACTCCTGATTGACAGGCACAAACAGGAAGTCCTTTTTGAAGATGTCCACATGGCGTGTCCATGTCTTCACCCGTTGGTGCCGCCTCTGCCTCTGACAGCTGGGTGCACACAAAAATAAAGTTTTAACAGTGTTACACATACTTACAAATACCTGCAGACACTTGAGAGTAGTGCTGGGAAGTTCAAGTCTCATGTCGCACCTGGCTTACAACTCAATAAAATAGCTAACAGCAACAATGTTAACTGTGGAAACTCTACCCGGCAAAAGAGCCCCGTTGAGGAGGCGGCGAAGAAGTCTGAAGAGGGAGAATGGTAAAAAAAACATTCTTTCTGCTATTATTATTAATACATACTTTTACTTTACTTTTTACTTTATTTGCTCAGCCTTCATCTTAGCACTGAGATCAGTGTTTCTAGTTCAAATCGGGATTCTTACGGTTGTTTCTTGCTTTGGACAGTAGCCAGGCTGCTAGCCATGTTGCGAACTGTGTCGTTGGTAGTTGCTAGGTTCTGAAGAAAACAAAAGTGATCCGGTTGTCTTTGCGACAGCGGCACCATCAATAATACCACTTGGAATTGCTAAGGGGGGGGAGAAGTTGAAAAGTGATCTGTTGCCACTTTAAGATGAAGGCTACACTAACTTATAACGAATGAAATCATAAAGCATTTTACTTTATTTATTGTAACACTTGTGTTGATTCTGATTGTTTATTCTTTTTACAGAATATCTATAAAAATCGTGAATTCATGTTTGTTGAAGAAATGGAGACAATAAAAGTATTAAGATGAATATGCAAAACAATTCTTAACACTGTTAGCACTGTTCAAGGTTGTAATGTAGTTTCCATTCTGATGCCTTGCCTTGTTAGTTTGGTAATACATAAAACACAAGAAGAAGAAAGATTTCATCCCTGTCAGACTCAAGAGTGCGAGGCTGTGGCTATTTCCTGGAAGCAGCATTAACCAGTTCAGACCCATTACATACGAAATTCGGAAATGTCTCAACAGAAAAGGTTTGTTTCGTTAATTTTTTGGCAACACGACTTACGTCTCACTGGTGACGCCTTCACTGGCGTTGTCCCTCCGTGTCAGCTGCTTGTAGAAGAAGCTGCTGAAGATGTGGGAGCGCTCGACCACAGCAGCAGAGGTGTTCTGGATGAGGTATCTGGTTCAAAAACACATCAACTCAATCAGTTCAAAATTGAATCGCTTCTCCACACACTTGTGAGAAAGCAAAGTCAATTTAAAGCCTTTTTTTTATTTATTTTTTTATAAATGTGTTACTTACTTGAGGTAAAAATCAATGATAACATCATTGAGGAAGTGCCCGCTGTCAAGGCACCGCAGGTCCTCCATTGTGACGGTTATTCCTCCTTTCAATGGCGGAGGAGGAAACTGGATCAACCTAAGCAGAGGTGGAAGAAAGAAGAAGGAGCCAGCTTACAATGACAGTGGATGACAGGTGTACAGATGTAGCACAGAGCAACCATAGAGTTGAATCTGATCATTTGCAGCGGTAGGTAAACTATAATAGTTACAATATTTGTTAGGGATGCATTGATCCGATATGCCGGATTGGTATTGGGCTAATACTGACAAAATTTGGTCTGGTAACAGGTCGGTAGTCTGTATCGGCAAATACCGTGAGTTGAGGTGTCAGAATCCTGAGATAAAAAACCTCGGATCAATACATCCCTATACTGTATTTTTATTCCTAAGAGTGAACTGCATTGGCTGCAAGAATCTTAATCTGGAGGCCACGTGCCAACCCCTGCTGGGCCAGGCTGCATGAGAAGCTGCATATATGATAACGTAGGTTACTTGCCTGCGAGCCAGGCCCTGATGTTTAAATTTAGTCAAGCTGGGGTCGGGTCTACACAGGGACGCGGAGTAGGATCCTTTGGTTCTACGGTGGCACAGTGTGTACACAGGAGTGGGCTCCTCCTTTTTCTTCTGTGGGAGGAAAATTCAAATCATAGGAGCAGAACTTACATTGTAGTGATTTACCATTGACATGTGATTCCCAACCAGGGGGTCAGCACCCCCACAAGGGGACACAAGATAAATCTGAGGGGTTGCAATATGATTAACAGGAGATGAAAGAAGAAAAAAACATTTCTGCTGCCAACAGTTATGTATATTTTTTTCAGACTTTCCTCAAATTTTTGCTTTTGTTCTTGTGAATTAGCACACTTTAACTATTTTTGGTCTATATAATGACATACAATTATAGCAAAGAACTCTGATTAACTGGTCACAACCAGTAAACATATGCATGAGGTAGATACCGCTCCAAACAACTTACCTCAGGCGGATGTTCGAGCTCTTGTTCTTTCTGATCCTCCCCTGGTTTGAGTTCTGTCCCTGTGTCTTGTTCTGTCGCTGTCTCCGGCTCCAGTTCAGTCTCTGTCGCTGTCTCTAGCTCCCGTGCAGTCTCTGTCTGTGACTCATCCTCCAGCTGGATGTGTGGCGGGGTGCTTTCTGTATCAGAATGTGGACCTTCCTGGTCCGAGTCAAGTCTAGGGTCAGTGGTTTCCAGGTCCAGCAGAAACAGCAGGTGAGAGTCCAGTCCACTTCTTCTAATCAGCTCTATGCTATCGTCCAGAGAAAGAACAGGCATGTGGAAGTCTTCAAAGAAACTAAATTTGTCTGCACCATCGAGTGGCGTTTCTTGTTCCAGGCTGTTGAGACAGTCGATGTCCAGGAGGGAGCGCAATAAAGCCCCCTCCATTCCCTCCACAGGATTTCTCAGAGTCACCAGGATGAAGGGGCTCACCTTTTCTGTTAAAATAAAAAAAAATCATAACACCACTATCATGGCACATTGATAATAATGTGACACATCAAACAATACTGAAAATTAAATTAGAAATATGACACAAAAACATGTGACATTTGTAAATTTAAGCCACTAAATGGAAACAGTTGACAAAGCTGCCAACATTTAAGTTAAAAATCTAGTCTGCATTCCTTAAAGATTAACAATTCTATCTGCTTTGATAAAAAATTACAGAGTAGTTGCAAACTAAATGCTACTTGTCTCAAGAAATCATTTAGAAATGAGGATGAAGTGTACTCAGCAATCCGGCAGTCTCACCAGAGTTCGTGGTTCCATCTTGTTTGACACACAGTTTGACGAGTTTTTGCTGTACAGCAGCTGCAGCAGTTTCTGACACACAAAACAGAAGGACGGCGGCAGGGGAAAACAACTCATCGCCCTTAAAGTGAAACTCCCGGTCCTCCAGTTCCTGCTGTTCCCACACGCTGTACCTCCTCAGGTCTTTACGCTCCAAGGTTAACGTCACCTCTACGTGTTCATCAACGTCTGGGGAGAAAGAGGTGGTCAGGTTAGCTTGGCAGCTCACATTGTTGGTATCAAATGATGAACACAGTTACTTCTTTGTCTTTACCGCACTCAAAATAATGCCTCACTATGGTTGGGCGATATGACAGGATACTGTCTACCGTGCAACGGTAGAAATGTGTCCACCGGTAGAGATTTGGTAAAACCGTTTCCACCGTGGTAGTGGTGGTGATTCTCGAATGCTCTTGCGAGGAGAGTGAAGTTGTAAACACGGAGCAGAAGGTTCAATTTTACAGCTAGAGTGAAGATACTGGCATCATATGAAACTATAAAAATCCATTGTCATAGTCAAGTCAGCACACTGACACACTGACAGCTGTTGTTGCCTGTTGGGCTGAGATTGCCATGTTATGGTATGAGCATATTTTTTATGCTAAATGCAGTACCTGTGAGGGTTTCTGGACAATATTTGTCATTGTTTTGTGTTGTTAATTGATTTCCAATAATAAATATATATATACATTTGCATAACGCATTCATATTTGTCCACTCCCATGTTGATAAGAGTATTAAATACTTGACAAATCTCCCTTTAAGGTACATTTTGAACAGATAAACACTGTGATTAATCCCGATTAACTATTTTAATCGATTGACAGCCCTACCTGTAACACCTGAAATTATTGTTCTCAGAAACATTAAAGCTTCCATTTGGAAATAATTTTAGATTTATTGTTTTGAGTCTTGTTTATGTGTTGTCACATGTGAGTAGTTTTTGTTTGTATGGAAGTTCCAAGTAAAAGAAGAAGATAATCCAATGTGATAAAGTACGGTATGGTTATTTTAAATCCTTCCTTAATTAAATTTATAGAAAAATTACTGTATTATGATATAAACCGTTACCGTGATATAAAACTACATATACCGTGAAGATTTTTGCTATGTCTCCCACCCCAAAAACAGGAAATCCCTCGCATTTCTCCCTAGTATGGCAGTAAAAACATTCCACCAACTTCCATAACGAAAGAAAGTCAATCCAACATCTTTAAGCTGCTCTCTGTACGGATCCAGAGGTCCCACTGCAGATGCCTAAATAGCTTTAGAGCTTTCCTAATCAAGTAGTGTGAAACCAACAAAGAAAATGTAAGCGTAGAAAATAATGTGTGCTGGAGTTTCTATGCTTATATCGCTACATTGTTCCTACGTCCTGGAAAGTCTTGTGAAATGTCCTGAAAGCTCAGCTCAAGGCTGAAATAATAAGCCGTTCTTTCATTCAAGGTTATTCAGTCATGATGTATTTTTCAGAAACAAACTTGTACTTGAAAATATATGTACAGAAGAACGATGCTTTGTTTGTTCAAAATGTTTCACAAAACTAATATGCAATCTATTTTGTTTAACAAACACTATTTTGTCTTACACACCCATGGCCAAGATCATATTGCAAGGAAAAAACACTTTAGTTCCCTGAAGGGGAGATTTCACAGGCTCAGAAGGTGAAAGTGCACGAGGGCCTTGAGGGTCTAATCCAGGAACACACATATACTTTAGCATCTGAAATAGACCACTAAGCTAGGAGTGGATGGTGTGCAGACAGCATGACCAAAACAAGGAGTTCATACACCCCAGACCAAAGGGCTCAGGCAGGCCTCAGCCTCTCTACAAACACTGTGATTAAAATTTAGTGTACTTGACACCAATGTTAAAAAAATAAAATAATAAATCGTTACCTTGCAGTGGGATGATGATTTTTTGGTCTACTATCTGTGAAAGAAGAGTAAATAAAAAGTGTCATGTCCTGAAATGTGATACGAATACTGAACGTGATCAGCGTGCATTTGTGATTAATAGAGGTTACCATGATGTCTCCATTCGCTTTCCCTTGGTAACCTCCACAGTGCAGCATGGAGAAGGAGTAGTCTATACTGGGCATGGGAGAAATGTCCAATGAAGAAGGAAGATCTACAGCTAAACCCAACACCTGCAACACACAAACATGCACACACAGTTTTGAGAAAATGGTGCAAACAGTAATACACAATAACTGCATAATAACCTCAATTACTACACTGAGACCGAGCTGTAAGGTCAGGCAATATAGTTGAAACCAATATTTCAATAAACAACCTAATTTTTCCAATTACAATATTTTAAAGCCACAATGTGTAGGATTTGAAACGTCCTTACCTTGGCGCCATCTAGTGGTAGTAACAAGAACGACACTGTAGTTGTCAGCAATGCATGCTGCTACTTTTTGGTGTCTTGTTATCAACAAGACATCATCTGTCTCAATAATATCTTATTAGCATGAGAGGGAATGGAGGGTAAAAAATTACGTTATAAACCTCTGATTAAAACTAAAAAGGAGAAGAAAAAAAAGAAAAGTTTGTTGCAACAGGAAACTTACTGAACTCATTGTAAGATGAAGCTTGTATGAAGCTCCTGTTAGCTCAAGCGTCTGTAATGGCAAGCCTCTCTGCCCATAATCCTACAACTGTATGCTAAACTACAAAATATTAAGGGGGGGCTAACCTGCAAACATGCAGGCATCATAATCAAGAAATGTAGAGATGCCTCTATCACGTTTTTGCTGTCGACACCGATTGCCGATCATCAATGAGGCATATCGGCCGATACCGATCATTTTTTTTGTTGTTTTGTTATAGCAGCTGGCAAAGAAGGCTCCAGACTAACTTTTTTCACCACCGTCCCAAAAACTAATTCTAAAGGTCCCATATTGTAAAAAAGGGAGATTTTATTTTATATTATACAGCAGGTTTAAGTGCTATATTAATACTGTTAAACTATCAAAACAATCAATATACGGAGAGATACACGCAGTCCATGTTCAGAAATTGTGCTTTTGAAACAAGCCGTTAGGATATATGTCCATTTGTGATGTCATAAATATACAATATATAGATTATTACACAGTTTTCAACATAAACATTCTAAATGTGTCCCAGTTTATTTCCTGTTGCAGTGGATGTTAATAAAATCAGCTGACAGGAAGTAAACATGGACCCAAACTGTTGCCTAGCAACGCAACTCCGTTGAATGCACTAAAACGGAGCGTTTCGGACAGAGGGTAAATACAGGTATTATCCGGCTGACAGTATGAGGAAAATAAAGGGTTTTTTATATTAAATCGTGTAAACATGTTCTAGTAGAAACACAAAATACAAGTAAGAACCTGAAAATGAGCACGATATGGGACCTTTAAGTCAGTGTCCCAAAGTCAGTGTAAAGCATCAAAGATTCTAAATGTTTTTTGTATTTTTATTCAAATATTTGCTTCGATTAAATCGTTATAATTCCCTCTCTAATATCTATTTTATATTGCTGTGAAAACATCTCCTTCAAACAACTGGATTTATTCAAGTTTTTCGGCAAAAACTAAATTTTAAAGGATTATATTTGAACACATTATGATAACGTTATAGTATACCTTCGACATACTAATACTAATACAATACTAATTTTTACTGAAAAACGCATCATAATGTGACCCATCACAACCTCCGTTAACATTAGCTCCGTTATTTAGCCATGTAGGACTGTGCTGCCCACCGGCATGTTTTGTTTTACTTTAGTAGCGTATCGCGTGCCTGAGCAACCACGTGTGCAGGTTCTGGTCAGTTGAGAATAATCTGAATTTCCTTTTACTATATCCCAAGATCCATTTGTGCTCTGCTCTTATTGAGTCAGATACAAGACTTAGTCATCAGACAGAAACATTCTTTATCTTTTCTGAAATGTGATTCTGTTGCATTGAAGAGGTATGGATCAAATATAACACAGGGACACATTCTGCTAACCTGTATGTCAGAAGCTTCGTGCAGTTTGACCAGAGCTTCCAGCGGGGATTGTCCCTGTATTAATGCGTCCTCCACAGTGACCAGTGTATGGGCCACTGGGCTGCAGTGTTGAGGAACATCACCGCTCTCCTCGTCATCACTGGACAGCACAACTGAAAAAGAAGCACATGAACAAGAACACTTCAGGCCCGATGTGAATTTTACTTGGGAGTTACTGTATGCTACGTTACTGCTTTCAAAGACAAGCTCACATATGCGCTTAAATGACACCGCAGGAGGTGTAATGGGCTTTGAAAGGAGAGCAAGGACAGTAGTAATCCTAGAAAAGACACATGAGTAGGCTAAAACAGGAAACACAGTAGCTACTAAGATGCGGGGCGCACCCACACACAGCAGAAACAAAAGGTCCAAGACAAACTAAAACAATAATTGATGAGATGCTTGAGCCATGTGGCAGAAGATAACACACTCATACGCCTGTTAATAAGGTACACCTAGCTAAAACTAATGAGGTCTAATACAAAAGTCCTGCAGTAAAAACATCATGTTATAACATTATGTTCTTGTTGGAACAGTGTTAGCGAGGTGTTGATTCAACGGTATGATCCAGTTGGAGGATCATCTGTTGAACTGTGTTGCATTGCACAGAGAGGGTCATTGATATAAAATGGGGTGGACATAATAATAGAAACACCTCTCTGTATAAACAACTCCACAAACTGCAGCTTCCAAAATGACCATGCACATGGCAACTTGTGCATTTACGGCCACGTTTGCTTACCCAACATTTATTGACTTATAACTAAAGTCAAAATGATAAAATGGCCAATATTAGTTTATCACAGATCCATTGGTACTGGCATGTATGTTAAGATATGTTTGCAGCATAGAAACGAAAGACTTTAAAGCTTAATTTTCAATTTTAAAGTCTACTGTTCAGTGCATTTCTTGGTCACAATTCTTTAATAACCAAATTTAAGAGATCTTTATCAAAAACGTTTATGTAAAAATGAACACATAACATAAAAAAAACAGAGTAGACTGCCTGTAAACTGCCTTCAATCTCAAAATGTGTATGAATAGTGTGCGTGTGAATCCTGCTGCATTAGCTGGAACACATCAGATCATTTGTTTATGTCCTGATAAAAGGCTCAAACAAACACACGGAGCTGAGCAACTGTTTAAGTTTCCTCATAGATAATTTCACACTAAAGTTTCTGCAGTAAAATGAAGCTACCGAGTTTAGCAGCTCATCCTGTGTTGGTGTACTCACTGGGTTCAGGGGGGCTGGCTGTGGTAGTGTTGTCCTGGCTAGACGATAGACTTCGTCTGGGGGTACCGATAGAGTCTCCGGCCTCCGAATTAGGACGGATGATTGGGACCAGAACTTCTGTTCGATCATCTGCTCCCACCGTGAACTGTACAATGGTACGGTCCAGGCTCTCCAAATCTCCGTCTTCTCCACTATCTTCCGGACCAAGACGTGTAGTGGCCGGTCCTCCGTCTCTTCCGTCTTCTCCCGTGAGGCGAAGCACACTCTCACGGTGGCGTTTGGAGCTATCTGTCCCATTGCACCGGGACTCTGCATCCTTTCTTTTCCTCTTCTGTTGAGACACAACACAGAATTCAGCTCCTCAATTTAGGTGTTAGTTCATCAGACAACGGGCATGGAAAAATATATTACTGATATCAAAAAAGAAGAGTGTTCTCAGTTTTCTCACAGGCTGCAACAGTTATGGACATTAAAACTTATTTGGTCAATGAAGTTTTAATTAATGAATAGCACCCCTCACTTCTCACTAGTGAATGCCCAATTCTTTTCTAATCAATTTAAATCGCAGACAAAGACACAGAGAGGATTCTGGTGTTAGTTTTGGACTATTTGTTCACAAGCTGCATGTAAGGCTTTTTGCTGGATATTCATAATTCCATCCACTTATTTGGCATGTGTGAAAACATCAATGTAATAGCATTCATTTCAGACTGGTATGTGTGTTGGGGTGTTATGGAAAAGTGACTCAAGGGCTCAAAACATGAGGATGATGTAAAAAAAAAAGTGCAAACACTTTAATGTAATGAAGTGCACGTCTGGGCTCTTGTTTTAAGCCTTTCGTAGGAATGTTTGGATGAAGTCTACTCCTTGGTGAGATTGAGTTCTGTACGGTACTCACCAAATTGTGTTGTACTTCCTTTTCTGGATCAGTCAACCTGTCCTTGATGCTGGCTGGGGAGAACTCATCGCAACTTCCTGTATCCTCGGTACGATCCCAGCTCACTGACAACCCACAATCTGTATGAGACAGATAAACACTGACCAAGTTATCACAATAAACACATACAGTACTGACAACCTGACTGTTGCTACTGCTACTATGAGAAAATAGAAAAAGAGACTTTTGAGAGCTTTGTGAGGGGAAAAGCGGAGTAAAGTATGTGGCATTTTATTTTACAGAACTATAAAAAGTGTAGCATCTGTTTATTTACTCTGAAAGCAAAGCCAGGAGTATCAATAAATCTTTCCCATTGGACGAATCCTTAAAGGGCATATGAGAGAAGGTCAGGGGAAAGCAGGAAAATGTAAGCATGATGCTGTCCAAGTCGTAATATACTGTAAGTGATTAAGTCAAAAGAATAACCCGGTGAAGTACAATGGAGGTGGAGAGCAGCATCTCATCAGCAACTGTGTGTCTGAATGCCTTCGTGTTTACACACCTACAACTTCAGCGAATTTGTAGTCGTCTCCGTTGTCCTTTCCTATTATCACCTCCTCGATATCTTTGTTTTCTTCCATGTCCCCTTCGTCATCAACATGTTGTGACCTTCTCCTGACTCTTGACCTATGATAACATGAAATAATTATTAAATACCATGTTCTGATTATGCTGTATTCATTATTCTAATTTTTTAGCAAAAGCCACATGAAGTAGCGTAAAACTTTTTATACTAAAAGTTTACCTTATCACAAAATATCCAACTAACACAAATGCAGAAACACATTTGAACTCAAATCTAAGTTGTGAAATCTTTCTGTGTGGTATTATTCCTAATAAAATCACCACGTTTTCTGCCTGGAAAATACAGAGAGCCAAGGACGCAGCCGGCCGAGCCAAACTCCATTAAAATGTAATTTCTCCTTAAACTTATCGAAAACAAATGACCCTAATAAAGAATACCTCCTACTGTTTTTGTGGTTATTTTTGTTCATTATTCACGGGCCTATGTGAAAAACCACCACATTATCCTGACTATATAAAGTTTATTTCTTACCAGTACAACATCATAAGTAAGACAAAGAGTCAGCTTTCTCTGCAAGTGGGTCCCATTTTCTGACTCATTATTCACAGTCAGGCATTTAATGGTGCGAGACTCCCTTTCTCTTCTGCAACTGTCTATATATGGGGTAATTATTAATATTATTATTGCAGAGAAGCTGCAAGTCCCCCAGGAATAAAGCTGTGCTGTGCAGAAGCAATAGGTGGAAGTGGCAGCCACTTGACACCCTGAGACCCAGAAAGACTTTATGCCTTACATCTATATTACAAAAGAGAGGAGTGTACAATATCTATAGCACCATAAACATGCAAAAAAAAAATTCAAACAAGAATAACAGTAGCATTATCAAAATATGATTTAGGTATATAAAGATGAACGACATGACAGCTCCCCAAAAGTGAAGCCAAAACATCTCGATCGCCCCCTGGTGGCTGGCTGCAGTAGAGGACATAAATCCTTCCTCCTCCATGTTAGCAGATGGGACATGGGCCAAATTAAAAGGTCAAAGTACACGTCAAGTACATTTTTGCCAAAAATAGTTTCTGTCATTTTAGGTGGTTCTTATCACGTTGATGTTTGGTCAAGTGTTAATTTTTGTGTTTGGTTTTAATTAGTTATTTGATGCTATAAACGAGACGTCATGATTGACAGCTGGGAGTCTGTCTTGGTGCGGCCGTGCTCGGCTCGCTATTTGGTTTGGGCGGAGACCTCAAAACCGCGGCTCCACCGACCGATCACTACTGCGCAGACTCTGGCTCCAAATGATGTCAAGATGACAGCTCCTGTATCCGGGATATTTTGGCTTCACTTCTGTACAGTGGGAGGAAGTGGAAACGCGTCGTCCATCTATATATACAGTCTAGGTTTTGGTGTCATTCGTCTATGCAGGTACTGTAGTCACCCACATTCAGCCACAGACAGACACTAAATATGTTTGTTATTAACACTGAAACAGGAAGTGTGTCAATTATGCACAGGGTGAGCAGCTTTCACTCGCTGTTGGGATACTTCTTCCATTTATTGCCGGTGTGGAGAAATAGCCCAGCAGATTACCGCAACTTGTTTCTCTTACACTTCACTTTTTGTACAGATTAAACAAGCAAGATAGGTTAATTAGCGAGCTATTAATGAGTTAGCTTTAGAGGAGCTGGTAGACAATTTTTTTTACCAGCCAGGCTAGCTGTTTTCCACCCTTTTTCCAGTCTTTATGCTAAGCTAAGCTAACCAGATGCTTGCACTAGCTTCATATTTATCAGAAAGATACGGCAGTGGTATCAATGTTCTCCTCCAACTCCTATTTCCTAAAATGTCAAACTATTCCTTTAACAGGGACTTCCTACCGTTGAGCGGGTGAGGAGGTGGTCTTCTGGTTGCATTTAGGGGTTACACTCTTGTTCTTATCATTCTTGGACTCCCTCTGACTGGACCTTGTGTCTCTGCAGATCAGGGGTTCCTCTCTGCATCGACCACTCTCCCTCCGTGTACTTGATACTTGTCCTTGATTTCCCAAAGAAAGACGTGGTTTTATCCTTTCCATATAAGCCTTGCCTTGGTCTGTCTCTAGGACATTGGTCAGGATCAGACGGGGCTTCCTCCTACAGGATAAAACAGAGAAGCAATTATTTGCAACTTTCCTAGAGCAGCGTCTTCTCTGGAACATCGTGCCCCCCTCAAGGTATTCTAATTTATAACTCATTTACCATCGCAGGTCAGACTTTGTGTACACCAGCTGATCAAGAGGGAGGGGTGTAGATAAGACATGTGTGCAGTCATGATAACCTTGGCCATGAGTCATGGTGCTTATAAGCAATGTTTTCTCTAAGCAGTTAATAGAAATGTCATATTATCTCTGATTAACTGCTTGAGGACCCATTTTTATGAAACATCGATGAGTCATGGTTTCACAGGTTTCTGTATAATCGCTAGGGACACCATGATACTTGTACAATATTTGTAACTTAACACCTGGAACTTTCTGTGTTCCTGTCATGCATGGAGTTGCTTCGCCTTAAACATCATGTATAAAAAGCTGTATAAAGCTGTGTGATGCTGTAAATTTCTTGTTGGAGAGGAGTTCTTTTACAGTTAGATAACAACAACAATAACACTAAAGATTATTAAAACAAGTAAAGCAAGACAGAAGTAAAAAATACAGTACCAATCTATTATAGAGGGCAAATTAATGGGCTTAATAGCACATAATGTTGACACATGAGGTATATGCTGGAAAGAAAAAGTCAATGTTATTCAGTCACTGTAGTAATACATTTACAAAGTTTAAAAAATGTAGATGATTTAAAAAAAAAACTAAAAAAAACTCACCAATTAAAATGATACCAATCAAAACAAAATAATAGGGCACCTGTACATTTAACATACACGCACAGTCATCATATTAAAAGGAAAGAATCACAGCAGAATGACTTATACAGCCAATACTCCCGCTTTAGATGTTCAAATGCTTCAGAAATGTTTATGAAAAAAAAATAATACCACTGTAAGTCACTTCAATAGGACTCTTAATATTCAGGGCGAGAGCCCCATCTTGTGAACGTTTAAGAAACTGCAATTAACTACACAGGCAAGGTGATTTGTATAGCATCGCTTTCAACAACAAGGCAGCTCAAAGTGCTTTACATAAAACAGAAAGGCATGAAGAAACGACATGGAGCGCCTCGGTAGCCGAACGGCTACAGCGCACGCCACATTACCGAAACGCAGCTGGTTTGATTCCAGCCGGGGACATTTGTTGCATCTCATACCCCTCTCCCTCCCCTATTTCCAGACTGCATCTTCATTGTTAACTGGCCATTAAAGGCGAAAATGACAAAAAACTAATATTTTTTTAAAGAAACAATACAAGATAGAAATAAGCTAAATAAAAGAAGACAAATCAAACACTGAAATAAAAAGTATAGTGCAGTTACAGTGCAAGATATGAATAAATACAGTCTAAGGTTTAGCCTAATGAAATGTAGTGGCAAACAGAAAGGTTTTAAGCCCTGATTTAAAAGAACTGAGTCGCAAGATCTTTCAAATTTTCTGGGAGAATACGAGGCAGCAGGTCCATTCCCATAGGAGAAAGAAGGGGCATATTGAGGGTAGTAGAAGTGCGGCAAGGATCCTGTCTGTCCGAGGCTTCTTCTCCTTCCTGTCTGATGCCGGGCACATTTGCTCGGTGGTGATTAGAATGGCGGTGATTCAAGATGCAGAAATGCAGCTCAGTGGCATCTATTAACATTCTATGCAGCTCCTTATCAGTCTCGTCAGCCCAGGCAGGAAGAGAGCTGTTCTCTCGGTCGTCTTTGTTATCAACAAAGTTACAGAATGTGCCCCGTTGAGTGCTGGTTGTCAACACGCTGACATTCGGCTGGCACTCTTCATAATACTCCCGTGTCCAAATGTATCAGCAGTCATCTCAACTTCTGTCTCATTGTGTCACTAATGGTTCAAATCTGTTTTCCAGTTGTAACATCTCTGGCTGTCTGCCAGATGTCAGAGTTTGAAGTGGGGCGGCATGGCTCAGGAGGTAGAGCGGTCGTTCAGTGATCGGAAGGCTCCCGGTTTGATCCCAGCTCCTCCAGAGGGTGTCAAAGTGTCCTTGAGCAAAACACTGCACCCCTGTACACCTGTACACCCCACTCCACTCCTCCGCTGCTCACTTCCACATTAGCAATGCTGTTCCGTACCCGAGTACACTTGCGTCATCATCTATGTGACATCTGCTTATGTTGACGCTATAGTGTTGTAAAAGCACTATCCAATCGCAAGATCCCAAGCCCATATGAGGTGACCTTTGTATTATGCCTACTATGGTTTATGTTTGGGGAGAAGAATGAACCTGTCGCCTGCCTTCATGCTTTATCACCCATGGCCTTGCAGTTTGCGCATATGCAGATTTCTGAGAAGACTGGCGGTGCTGAAAAAAGCCTGCCCTTTCAAAACTACTCGCTGACTGCTACTTGCATTGAATAGCAATCCACTTCGGTGTTTTGGTACAGTTGGTTTCACACCTGATGTGAACCGTACCAGAGTGCACATGAACCATACTCGAGACCACCTTTTCGAGTGAACCCGAGCACGGATCGACAAACCGTGTCCGGGTACAGTACACAGTGGTCACACTAATAAAACGACCTGGGCGTTGGGGTCAAGTGTACTCGAATCCGGGCTATGTTCCTTGATGTGAAAGCCTCCTAACTCACCAGCAGAGGACATTGGCGTGAGTGTCGTGGAGTTCAGAGAAAGCCTCCAGTGGTAATATTTATTTTGTTTCGAATATGGCACTCTTCTGTAAGAATTCATGACAGTCTTCATTGATTCTGATGAGCAGAGAGCTATAGTATAGTCCAGGGCACAATGCTGTCAGTAGTCCACTAAATTACTGTTTGGGTGGCGTTAACATCGTGGGTAGCATTTCAAAGTAGATCATCTCAACCATGAGTTGTCATAAATGATCCAGCTGTTATAGGAAACCTCCTTAAATGTGTTGTAGTTTGAGACAAGTAGGAAAAATTAACTAAAATAACAGCTAAGCCGAGAAGAGCTTCTGCACTGTAGCAAAGCAGGAAGCAAGCCTGGAAAAATAACCGATTGTAACAGTTTAGAGGTAGACAAAATAACACAAAACAAAATATTTATCAGTGTTAACTTATAGGCAGAACAATGAGCAGGTATTTCAGTCTGCAATCAAAGCCTAAAAAAGTCCATCTTTCAAAACTCTCGTCGGCACCTGCTCACCTGGCCATTTCCAATGTCACGTGGTTGCGATCAGATAGCATGGATCCATTTTTATGCTGTGAACTACGATGTCTGAGTTTGCAATCTGCAAATGCAGTCCAGGAAACCTGTTAAAAGGGAAAGAAATGGTGTGAGTCTCAAGAATAATCCAGAATAGCCATGCTATCACCATAACATTTGTTCATGTGGTCACACAGAGAGCAAAGATGTACCTGTCTTTCTAACTTCCCACACTCTGATGAAAGACATGGAACGGAGATTTTGAGTGGGTTTTCCACCTAAAATTCACAGGGTGGTTAGTTACCATGCATTGACAAGCTTCCTTGTGTGTGCAAATACAGCCAGTGCAAATGAGTAAAGCTTGTGACTTTGATTTCTATGTGTTGGCAGCCTGCAGTTGCAGCAGTTTAGTCAAACTAGTATTAAAGCAGCATAAATAAATCAGGTAATTGATTAGTCCGTCGAAAGGTTATAAATCAACAAACAATTTTGATGATTGATTTATCGTAGCAAGTAATTTTTAAGGAATAAATACCAACATTCCCTCGTTCTCAATTGCAAGGATTTGCTGATTCTCTCTGTCTTAAATTGCAAACTTTTTGGTTTTAGTCTGTCAGACCAAACAAGCAATTTAAAGACAACAACTTGAGTTTTACGAAATTTTAACAGACGTAATATTTTGATTTTATAGGCCACATGATTAACCGAGAAACCGCAAAAATAAATATTTTTTTTGCAGCCCTAGTAGCAGCATATCATGGTAACTGTAGCACAGTAGAAGCTTTGGCGATGCAAAAATGTTCTGATTGTAGCTGCTCATGCTTAAACAGTCATGTGTCCTGCCCATACTGAGATCCATTTCTGTTATAGACAGGTGAGTGTGCTCACTGATCAACAGAATTGAGCAATATAGCAATCAAGAGAGCAGGTCTGTGTGAGAGTAGAGCCATTAAACCATCCCAGATCACAATGAGCTTGTGATCAACACATGATCAGCACAATCTATGATGACAGCCATAAAGCAAGCATCCCTGCAGTATCTTGCCAGGATGAGAAAGCAATTCACGCTGCACACTAAAAGCTCACAAGTTAACATGTATGTCATGAAAACATGGGTCACACATACCAGTTTATCGTTGTCAACATTAAATGGAATAGTTAAGGCTCGTCTTCGCTCCATCATGGTCCACAATTTGGTAAGACACAGCAAGAATACTGCAAGAAAATACAAACAATACAAAAAATTATAAACAGTCTGTCTCTCTGTCAAAACAAGTCAAACTCTGTATGACAAGGTGGTCAGGAATGTCCAGAACTGTAACACGTAAAATAAAACATCCATTCTCTAAGCAATGTCCAAGATATAGCTTTTTGATCCTATATAGCCTAGGTAGTTTAATCAAGTAGGCTAATTTCAACCACATGTTGAGATTGTTAGACACTTAACAAAATGTTAATACAAAAATACTCACAAACAAAAAGAACAACTAGTACAAGTTATATTAAGAGCGAAACACAAAAAAAATACACTCTTCTGGAGATGAAAACTTGAGGGGAAAAAAACAGGATGGTAAACTGAAAGTTGTCTATTCAGTTCCCCAAAACTTTTTTTCCTATTTTTTTAAGCTGATGTTTATCAGAATCAGCTCTATTGGCCAAGTATGTGAACATATACAAGGAATCTGACTGAGTTGTTTTGCTCTCTAATGTACATACACAGAAATAGACATACAGCTAAAACAAGGACAACAAAGCTGAACACAGCCTGACAAACATTTGACTATTTATATATAATATATACACATATAGTTAGTTTTGTTTGTGCCAGTGTTTTTTGCCATATACATAATGTTTATATGCCATCATATAACTCTATGGCCTACTGATAAAAGTATTGTAATATTATATTATCTATAGTCAGGGAATGAAATTAGCACCTGCAACCTGCCAAATACAGGGTACATGTTGGCTGTGGCAGGTCACCTGCCACCATTGCAGATAGGTTTCCTTATAATAAGGTTTCCTTATAATAAGAAATATGATATTAAGAATATATGAGCAGAATAAAATTATTGGACGGGCTTACAGTCCTGCGACAGCTACAGATGCTGGATTTTATTATTTTTTTGTCAGAGCATTTGATTTATCGATTGCTGTCGGGGTGTAATGAGAATTTCAACAAATATAATAAAACATGTTTTTGAAGAATATTACCAACTCTAGCTTTAAGGTTACGTTATATATTCCATAGTTCTACTGTCTTAACAAATCTAAAGCTTTCTACATAGATTTCAAAAGTGTCAGACAAAAGTATTGAGTGCCTGGTAGACATTTTCAGTGACCTGCCACAGTGGCAGGTGAGGAAAAAAATTAATTTCAGACCCTGCCTACAGTATAGAATAATATATTTACAGTATTACAAACTGGATGTCTGTGGCCACATTCAAGGAAAAAATGCTGTATAACGGGTTTTCTTCCTTGTTTACACACACAAATGTGTAACTATGTACACAATCCCGAAAACCTGAAGCCCATTCATCAACAAATATACACCATACTGCTAAACTCGAAGCACAAATCACTCAAATAGAAACTCTAACTCACCCAGAACTGAAAAAAAACTTAAGGATTGCCACATATATATTATTTACAGTTACAATTTATGTTTTTTTGCATTATACATAATGTGTACATGCCATCAAACTCTATGGCCCACTGATAAAAGTATTGTAACATTATATTATTATATCATATTATATTATTAAATATTATTATATTAAATATATAATATATTTACAGTATTACAAACTGGATGTCTGTGGCCACATTCATGGAAAAAATGTAAATATAACGTTTTTTCTTCCTTGTTTACACACACAAATGTGTAACTATGTCCACAACCCAGCCAGCTTGAAGTTCATGCATCAACAAATATACACCAGACTGCTAAACTCAAATCACTCAAATAGAAACTCTAAATCAACCAGGACTGGTTACCACATATATATTATTTACAGTTACAATTTATGTTTTTGCATTATACATAATGTTTATATACCATCAAACTCTATGGCCCACTGATACAAGTATTGTAACATTATATTATATTATTAAATATAATTATATTAAATATATAATATATTTACAGTATTACAAACTGGATGTCTGTGGCCACATTCATGGAAAGAAATGTAGATATAACGTTTTTTCTTCCTTGTTTACACACACAAATGTGTCACTAGTTACACAATCCAGCAAACCTGAAGCTCAAGCATCAACAAATATACACCAGACTGCTAAACTCAAAGCACAAATCACTCAAATAGAAACTCTAACTCACCCAGGACTTAAGGATTGCCACACATATATATATTGTTTACAGTTACAATGTATGCTACTACAGATAGCACGTGTAGTTAAGGTTACCTATTCATAACAGGACACTAGTATTATAGTAATGTGCATGCACAGCCCTGCAGCGACCACCTGATTGATGTTAGAGATGGTTTTCTTGCAGGTGTCTGAACACAACATCAGACTTTAATCAGATAGCGCTAGCTGTTAGCTGACAGAGCTAGCCTGTTAGTGCTAAACGCAGCAGAGATGAAGCTTACCCTGCCTGAGGCTTCTCTGGATATCAACAGGACATAGAAGGAGACAGGAGACAACTATTCCCACAAGGACGTCTCCACCAGCGCCTTGTAAACACAGCAGAAACACATTTCTCTGGGCTCAGTTCTCTACTTCTCAGGCGCTTCAATCTACCATTAGCAACATCCGGTGAACACCGGAAGTGCATCAGGAGAAAATGTGAGGTGCACAAAGAGGTCACATTGTGTTCCCAGGCAGGATGGAGCCGCCTTTATAATCAATTATCTGTGGTGGAAAAGTAACTATTAGTATATTTACTCCAAGTACTGTGCTTTTACAGTACAGCATATATGTTTATATTGACAACGAAAACATAACATAATATAAACATAACATAATGGATAGAGAATTAATTTCTTAGGAAAGCCTTTTGAGTTTTTGTATTATTTTGTGTTTCTGCTGCTTAGAAAGCCATTTACAAACTGCCCCAATGCAAAGTTCTGATATTCTATCAGATACAAACTGCACAAAGTTACGTTTATTCTCATAAGAAATGTTGTTATTGTTGTTATTCATGTAATATATTATTTTAAAGCTCGCTTTGTGCTCTTTATGTTGGACTATCCATGGGCACATGAGATCAATATGAAGTTAGATATAAGGGCATTTGGAGTGGCATTCAGAATTTGCCCAATTGCAGCATAAGAGGTCAAAGGTCAAATTCTGTTGACCTCAGTGTCATGACAATGTGACCGATGGATAGATTCAAATCTAAGCTTTACAACGATATATAGCTTCATGATATTGTGTGTTGGTTACCCTCTTTTATACTGGATCTACGCGTAAAATGGCGAAAAAAGATGGAAAAATTAGAAAAATATAAAAATAGAAAGCTATCATTGCTGCAATGCTATCATGCATTTTCCAACACTATGGACATAGACATTTAAAAAAAAATCACTATGAGACCTGGTCCCTCCAAAGTGGCACGACGGCCAAATTTTGGGGGTCTGGCTCATGGACTAATAGAGTATTAGTATCAAAATACTTCAAGCACCAAAAGTAAAAGCTAATAAATGTGGGGCAAATTATTTTAATTTATTTATATATATTTGTATACATTACTTTATATGCTGCTAGGTAGCTTGTGAATTCCCCCTGTGGATAAATGTCTTATTGATATAACAATATCAATAAGTTTAATTAAATGTCTGTGATACAATCTTATGTAACTTTTACCATTCTTTTATTGAAAGCCTTTTAACCTTTTCTTTTACCTGCTGGTTTAACGGGCTGTCTGTGAAGGACAAGAACAGTCTAAATAGTATAGTCAAAGTGTGCTCCAAGATTAGTGGAGTTCAGCAGAAGGACTTGGGCACAATTTGGGAGAAACAGGTGGCTGAGAAAGCAAAATAATTATCAGCCAACCAGATCACATTCTTTGGGCTGTATTCTCTCTGATGCCTTCAGGCCAACGTGATAATGTGCCCTTAAGGAGAACAAATCGTTACTCCAAGTCCTTTATCCCTTCTGCTGTTAAGCTGCTGAACACAGACCATACCCATTTTAATTGACTGTTATTTAGAGGAATTTTAAGATATGTTGTTCTTATTTATTGTTTTTTATTGCTAGAATCCTGTTTATATGGTTCTTATTGTAACTTGTCCCTCCAACTGACCCATGCCTTTAATATGTTTCCTTTGACTAATTATTGTTTGTCTGTCGTATGTATGGATGGATGTATGGACTGGGAATGCTACAAATGAATTGCCCCCTTGGGGATAAATAAAGTTGTCTGAAGTCTGAAGTCTGAATATCATAATTTATTTGTTGATTATATTTTGTAGCATTTATCTGAATCTAGAAATGAATTAGTAAATATTAGGTGTCACATAAATGGAGTGAAGTACAATATTTCCAGTGGTGGAAGAAGTAGACCTACTCAGGTCTTTTACTTACTGTAAGTAGAAGTAGTAATACCACAGTGTAAAAATTCTCTGCAACAAGTAAAAGTCCTGCATTCAATATTTTACTTAAGTAAAAGTACATAAGTATTCGCACCAAAATATGCTTATTTTCAGGGGCACTTTTTACTCCACTACATTTAGGCCTATTTGATAGCTTCAGTTAGTGACTTTGTAGATTCAGATTATGGATTACCCAGCAGTATATAAAGTAGTTGAAAATACCTCCACCTTTACCAGCTGCAAAGTTCATAACACATTTTAAGTATCATGGTCTTAAGAAGAACTCTGCCTACACGTCTGAAAACCCTTTCCTGTTTTGCACACATATATGTAGTTTAAATCTCAGACAAAAACGCCTATTGTTATCAGCATCTGCCCCTTTATATTATTTGCTTTTTGTGCTTTTTTATGCTGAATAAATAGACCTTTTTTTTACAGCAGATAATTTGACTTGCAGGAAAAGCACAGGTGTAATTAATACGATTAATGATGACTGAATCCCATTTAGGTGTTCCCTGCTATTGCCATCATTAACGTTTTTAATTACACCTGTGCTCTTCCTACTATGACAAGTCAAAATGTCATTAAAAAGGTTTTTTTTTTAAAACAAGGTTTGATTTATTGGTCATTACACTCAGCCTAATAACAGCTGCTTTATGCAAATATACAAACATCACCCCTGTAGCAACTTGTGTTTTGTTATATTTTTATTGAAACGGCAGTAGAAACATCAGGCCTGCTCAGCCCCTGGAGAGAGGTTGGTGAGTCGGCCTTCAAACACTGCAGTACATAAATACAGGCCTTTCTCACAAGGAACATGTTGACTAACCAAATATATTAAATAACATAAATGTCTCCAATAAATTCAGGTGCCTGTAGTATTGTGTGTAGCTCACCAACAAACCTGAATGGAAAAAAGTCGTTAAAGTTGTTAGGTTTTTTTCCTATGGTAAGTCAAAATGTCTGCTGTGAAAAAGGCGTGTGTGTCATTAGGAGCTGGACATTGGCCACTGAGTACAGCATGGACACTGGAAAGCAGTGGAATATAGTTATTTCTTTGTATTGTAGTCCATAAGGGTCTGTTTGTTGTATTATTGTTGACTTTTGCATGTAGATGGTTCTGTATACACAGAATCATCCAGGATAATGTGTTACTGTTCTGCAGCAAAAATACAAAGATGACAAATTATATTTTTCCCTTGCAGTGACCACAGTCCCAGTGTCCAGCGTGATCTTTAACGTCAGGAACCACATTTCTGCACAGCTGTCTCCGAGGACGTTCCCGAGCCTGCTGCTCCACTGACACCTTCATCAGGTGCTGGGCTCAGTGCAGCCGAATGGGCGTTTCCGTTCGACTCATGATGTCCCGTTCTCATTTTAGCTAAGCAGAAAAGATAAACACATGTGAGTACAGAATAACACTCCTCTAATACCCCTAATCTCATGGACATGCTTAGAATAGAAAGCCTTTAGTCATTGTACCGAATGGGACAAAATTAGTGCAATTAAAAGACAACAACAACTTAAGCATACAAACATCCACAGCTGACACCACAGGCTCTAAAATAATAAGAAAAATAAATAAATACAATGTAATTTTGCACAAGAATACATGTAATTATTGCACTAGTATGAATGTAATTATTGCAATAGAATAAATGTAATTATTGCACTAGAATAAATGTAATTATTGCACTAGTATGAATATAATTTTTGCACTAGTATGAATGTAATTTTTGCACTAGAGTAAATGCAATTGTTTCACTACAATAAATGCAATAATTGCACAAGATCCAGTAGGTTTGCCCTCAAAAAATGTCATCATGGTAAGACAATTTAAGAACAATTATGTCTTGCTGCACAAACAATTGTTTGGCATATAATATCATAAAATTAGATAGATTTTGATTGTTTGACAGAAAAAGACTAACGTCTGGTGTTCTCTGAAGACCAAACCGTACGCTCACCGTCCTGCTAAAGCCAAAATAGCTGCAGGGATCAACAAGTTATCTGTTTAGTCTTCAGAGTCTACACACAAGGTTTATTCTTCTCTATTAGACTTTAAACTCTGAGTTCCTCCTGTTGTCATTGTCTTACCAATAGCACTACATGGTGTTATGATGGGCTTCTCCAGCTGCTCTCCTGCAGCGTTGGAAGCCCGGATCTTCCTCACCACGTAGATGCTAGCTGGGGATGTGAAACAAAAAAAAAGGAGAAGATATACTGTAAATAAATAGAAAAATAGCATTATATGTCATACAGAATCATTACCAATAAGTTTAATGTCTTCACACACTGTATATTCAGAGATGGAAGAAGTACTCAGTAACATATAGCAATACACAAGGTCATGCATTCAAAATGTTACTTGCAAGAGTAAGTAAGTATAAGAGTATTAGCATCAAAGTATATAAAAGTAAATATACTCAATATGTAGAATGGCCAATTTCAGTATAATTATTGATGCATTAATGTCTGTGGGAACTTTAATGTTGCAGCTGGTAAAGGTGGGGCTCATTTTAATTACTTTATATAGGCCTATTGCTGGGTAGCTTAATTGATAGTAATACATCATAATTTATTATTGTTTATTTCTTTCTTTTGTTTTCATAATCTAAACATGCAAAGGGTATACTGGGTAGCTTAATTGATAATAATAAATTGTAATTTTTTATTATTTATTTATTTGTTTTGTTTTCATAATCTAAACATGCAAAGTAATTAGTAAATATAAACATTTCTCTCTAAAATGTAGAGGAGTAGAAGTATAATCAAATGGAATTACTAGGTGAACAATAGAAAGATAAATTCTGCAGGACAGTAGGCTATAACTTATAAACACCATGTGCCTCTCCTCGGTGTGGGTGCGGTCAAAGGTTTTAATATACTAGAAACATAATAATAATATACAAATCTTACCTTTTATTAGCAGTCAGACCATGGTTGGTTGTTTCCTGTTACAATCTATAGGTCTATAGATAAATAACCTTGTCCGTTGCAGGTAAACGCTGCTTTCTGCGCCTTCCTATATTAATACCATCCCGAACTGTTACAAAACCACGCAGCCAATCACATACCGCGGATAAGCCCAGGGGGCGGGACTTAAAGCTCCCATCTGCATTCTGATTGGCTGAGCTGTTACACAATATAGTATGAGGTGATGGGCATGAGACATAAGCATAGAAAAGAGGATTGAGATTAGTCAGACTGGTCACACATGTTTATGTATATACTGTATGTCGCCAATGTCTCCTTGATTTGTGTGCCTTAGGGTGTTGTCTGTGTTTTATTTATTTATTCATGCATTGTTTTTGTTTTGTTTTGTTTTTCTTTTCTTTACTTTTCCTTTCACTATTTATGTTTTTTGTATTTGCTTGTCTCCATTTTTGTTTGCCCTTAGTTCCTAGTATTGTCTGTTTTTGTTGATATATATAAAAAATGAGGCATGATACACACCCCACAGAAGTCTATATCACTGACATGCACATGCTTCTTAATAAAAATATTTGAAACAGAGATTAGTCAGACTGCAGAATCAACCTGTTTAGAAAACCTTACAAAACCCTATTACCTTATTTCAGATAAATTATTAAAAAAAAAATAGAATAAGAAAATATTCTTAGTAACACTATTTTACAGGTCTGTAATTTTCTAATAATTCAGTCTGCAGTAGTGACCTATGTAATTTGGTACTAGTAACAGTAAATGGACAAGTATGATACTGTTTTGCATTGTGTAGACAGTTTTTAACAGTGTAACATTGTAAAATTACTTTTACATTGAGGAAGAAGAAATATAATCATAAGAAAAAACAAAGAAAACAGAATAGAGATTTAGAAAATAAGCAAAATAAAAAGACTACAATCTAGGGGAGGACTCTAAACTGACAATCCAGGGATGTCTCAAAGTTAATAAACCATAGTCAGATTAGTGTCTCATGCATTTTATAGTTTTGTTTTCTGAATCTTTGTAAAAAGGTAAGTGCAGTGGCGGAAGAAGTACAAAGTATACTTAAAGTATAAAAAGTAAAAGTACGTCCTTTCCTCCAGTGGTTCCCAGTCTAGGGGTCGGGGCCCTCCAAAGGGTCACAAGATAAATCTGAGGGGGCCTTGAGATGATTAATGGGAGAGGAAAGAAAAGTGAAATATTTGATCATTTAAACAGTTATTTAAATGAAAGCATTTGTGTTTAGAGGGCAAATGTCTCTGAGGTGTAACTGTTAACAATTTATAGACATCTGACTACACTTGTAAAGGCTTACAAGCTGAAAAGGTTGGCAAAAGGTTATTTTGAAACTGTACAAATAGGCTTTTCTCCAAAATCAAGCACATGCTCCAATTAATGAAATGAAACACTGCTACTTTAAGTAAAAAAAAAATATCAGGGTGATCCATGTAATAATTTATTGAGGCATTTTATTGCGATTTACAGAGCTTCATTTATCCTTGTCCAATCCTAACAACCAATATAATGATCAACTATTCATGTAATCCAATATGTATTTACCATTTGGAATTGAAGCAGGTTGAAACCTACCTGGAATAAACACTGCGCAAATCTTTTTCTACAACTAGAGCACAGCGGCTTCTCATACAGTTGCATTCGTATATTCAATATATACACATAGATTTCATTTAACTTAAAACAGTATCACACAGCAAGACAAGCACAACAATTTCACACGGGAACCAGACTCATTCTTTCATATTACAATATTTCTTTACAATAAAAATACAGTTGCAATCACCGGGGAAACAAATGAAACGTAGTTAGTGAGGAGTTAAAGTGGTAAGGAATGATGTGAGCTGAGGCTGGAGGGAGGAAAGCTTGATTTGTTCAGTGTATACACCAGTGGAGGGGTGATATTAAATTGCTTTTCTGTAGGTAAATTTAAGAACCACAACTGTAATGTTGATATTTTTTTGTCCGTTATTCTGCCAGCGTTGTAAACAAAGATGTGACTCAGTATTACGCCCCTTCCTCCCATCAAGCTGTCAGTTCTTTTCACAAAACAAGACCCCCACACAAAACACAAACATTCACTATAGGGATCTAAGAGGACAAATGGAGTGTTGATGGTCAGGACTTAGTCCATCCTGATCTTCTGGTTGGTCATCCTGTAGATGATGCTGTCATATCCTGGGTCCATGTTCCACAGGTTGTAAGAAACGGCGATGACAGCGAGGGCCAGAGCGATCATCAGCCACAGCACAATGTTGAAGATCACAGCATAGTGGAAGTTGTACTTGTAGGCCAGGTTGTAAGGGCTGCCCGGGTTACTCTGCAAAGGAAATAAATCCAGAAAACGCATTAGTTAAAAAATGTCTGCCGTGCCAGACCTCTAACCTTTTCATCTCCATCACCGTGCATGCATTGAGTACCCGACAGGAAGCGAGTGTGATAGAAGGAGGGCAACATCTAATAAGATCCATTAACAGGACTATTAGGCCTCACCCCCCACCATCTCACCCCCATTCCCCTTACCCATTTTATTAGAGTGGCTGATCAAAGCATTCTTTGGTTCCAGACCTAAGTCATAAAAACCAAGAAGCATGGACTGGAACTGGGTTTATGCTTCACACGAGGGGTTAACGACAGTCCCACCGTAAATACTAACGGCGCAGGTTTTGATATTTTAGTTCAGTGTCATATTTCACCCGTTGATAACACCTCAACACATGTATTGTACATGATTAGGCACTCAGAGCAGTAGACTACTGCTGTGCAATAAACCCTTTTCAGCAGACATTCTGCCTCTTCATAGCAGGAAAAGTACTAAAGTGACTAAAATTTCATCAAAGATGGCTCAGTTCCTGCAAGTTCCTGCAAACGGCCCCAATGGAGCTGAGAGCTGACCATGGATGTATAAAGAGAACGAAGCTAACGGGAGAGCTAGCGACGGACATGGCAAAGTTAACCGAAGTTTACATGTGGGACTATGTCTGTTTTTTCAAAATAAGGTGTTAACAAAGGGAACTGTATATACAAAATACATATATGGAAGTAAGATTGATTGGATTATATTCACCAGAAGTATAACATTACATTTCCCGTATAAATTAAATACCACTAATTTGTGAGGGAAATGTTTTTATTCTTTGATTTTTGGGTTGCTGGAAAAAAAATGAATAAATAATTCCTGACAATGACTGATATATTTGACTTCAGGACATGTCTGACTACATACATGCTGAAAATCAAACATTTTCACTGTATTAATTTAGATACTTTCCACAGTAAAACTCCCTAGAAGTGTATGAACCAACTTTTTCCCATGGTCTAGTGTAAAGTTAACAATCGCAATAAATCGTAATATCAAATCGCAATACTTAAAAATCGCGACACATATCGAATCGGCACCCAAGTATCGTGATAGTATTGAATCGGGAGATAGGTGTATTGTCCCAGCCCTAGTGTGAAATGCAGCCGTTTTTAATGTTAACATTTACACCTGTGCTTTTCCTGCAATGACATGCCATAATGTCTGCTGTGAAAAAGGTCTAGAGCTGTTTTTATGTTCTTTCACAGTGATAAAGAGACGGCGATTAGTTGAACAGACAGTTTGCAGAGGAAATGCCTTTGCTAAATGTGTGATACTGAAAAGGAGATTACTAAGGCTGTCCGTGTGGTATCTCTGTAGCCCCCGCTACCGTCAGCTACGGGCAGCAGAGACAGTTTCCTGCCCTCAGCTCACATCTCCACATGCTGCCATTACTTTGTAAACTGCTGCCTACAGACCACAAAACCATCCTTTCATCACATTTCACCGTATGACGCCGTAGGTACTGTCCATGCATCATATCAGGCTAATATGGCTCATAATGGCCTTCTGAGGGGATTCATGTTACTGAAGTGTCATACACTAAAGGGGTGCCCAGCCCTCCTGGGGCTTACAAGATACTATTTACGATTACATACAGAGGCAAGAGAAAAACAAACATCCACATCCACATGTGCCAAACATGAACTTAGTTGTCAGTTTATTAGGTACACCTGACTAAAACAAATGCATTCTAATAAACAGCCCTGCAATAAACCTTGTCTTAATGAAGGTGTTGATTCAACTTCATTTTGCAGGCTGTAATTTGTGGTGCCGCGAGGTGCTTCTAATATTCAGCCAACTCATTTATAATGCATCACAAATTATAATTGACGCCTGAATGGGAGTATTATTTTTCTGTTGTCATTAAACTTAAGTTTGGCAAACAGTTAACAAGACTTACAATCTGTCTGGATTCCAGGATCGAACGGGACTTCCTGGTCAAAGGAACCTCAAAGGTTTTAACTGTGACAACCTCCACCACAGCGCTGTTGCCATAGAGACCATACACATCCTCTCCAAACTGCAATGAAATAGACACAAAAATAATTATATTCAGATGTTGAATTCAAAACTGAGGAGATTCTGTAAATAAGGGCTATTAAAGAGTTTATCCTTACTTTCTGCAGGACAGAGGCGAGAATGGCAGTGGCATCGCGGTACTGGGGAGAGTCCTGTCCATAGAGCCTGCTGAGCTCCTCCAGGCCAGACAACTCCAAGGAGTACAGGTCAGGAGAGTGGTCCTTGGCCAAATGTCTGTGTCTCTGCAGCTAAAAGAGGGGAAGAAGACAAAGATATTTGAGCCGCAATGCAAAAACTATCTTCATTTTTTGCCTGATTTCAGCGAATCCACACGACTTACCAAAGCTGTGATATCATGCAGTACTTGGACCTCAGATAGGAAGAGCAAATCAGCCTAGAAAGCAGACACAGTTCAGAGGTAAGAAAGGCAAAACAGACTCCCAGTGGGCCAACAGGTGGTGAAAGCTGTGTGCTAACTTCATTGGAATATACATTTTAACATCCTATTTTGGAGGTATAATGACGGCAATCTTTCAGTTAAAATCAGCCATCATTTCATGTTGGTTGTCAGAAGTTTGTCTTTAAAAAGCACGTGTAAAAGAATGGTGGTTGTGTGGGAGTGAGGCCATGCCATCGATAACATGAGATCTAAAAAGCCAGTACGGTCTCGTGTGGTTCCGATGTTGCTGTTTGAAACTGACCTCTGCGTTTCTGCTGAGGGAGTTGAGCGGCAGGGAAGCCAGTATAGACCCATCCTGGGACAGACGGGCACGGATCTGCTGCAAGGTGACTGGTAGGTCCTCAAACACAGCATTGGCCTTACCCAGCATATACAACCTCTGAGAGAGACAACCAACAGATGTAAGGGAAAAAAAATAGATGAGCCTCGTAAGAGTGATGTGACAGAAGAGTATGCCCTGTTCAGTCTCAGCATATTTGCATTACCTCCTCACTGGGGGCCAGCTGCAGCACTACAGGGGTGTCCTCAGCAAACAGAGAGTGCACTGTCTCTGCAACACTATCCAAGGTGAAGGGTACCGGCTGCAAGGAAGAAGAAAACCCACATTAACTAACTAAGCCAAATTACATTGCATACTTAAGTAATATATTATATCTGATGCACAAAACATCATCATAATGCCACCACAGTCCAGTCTGACTCACGTTCTCCAAGGGGTAGGAGGCCACATTCTGAGGCAGGGCCAGGCTATCGGCTCCTCTCACCACCACCAGTACGTTAGCCCGGGGACGCTGGAACAACGGACCAGCCTGAAGGCCTGGCCAGGACAGATCCTGTACATAAGAACACACATTGTAAAGGCTAGGCCAGCGTAATCATAAGCTTACACCTGCAATAACTGAGTTTTTTGGCTGCGTGTGGGCAGCAGAAACAAGTTGCTAACACAACATTGACATATTGTCACCTTTTTAAGTTGATATGATGAACTTGCTAGCAAAAAGTTACTTATTTACAGTTACGAAAAAACATTATCATTAATTTGGATTTGTGTTTCTGGCCACCATGTGAATGTTAAGTCCACCATTAACTCTCTTTTAGTTCTGTGGTTGGTCTCTATCAACTAATATCTGGCTCTTTAGCTGCTAAATGCTCCACTATGTTCACAAGCTAGTCGCTAACTGTGACTTTCCCGTTTGGTGCTGAGCAGGTAGGTTACAGTGGGCTTTAAGAGCTTTTTATGTGAAATGATGCAGTGAGAGTGAAACAAAACTGTAAAGTTGCGGGTCGGACAGCTAAAAAACAAGCTGAAAGAAATTATAAAACTCCGTAATGCCAAGGGGAGCTGCAGATTTGGGTGATACTTCTCTGTAGGTTTTGACATTGTCATTTGATACATTATTTAAAAATTAGGGCTGTCAAAGTTAATGCAATAATAACGCGTATTTGTTTTAACACCACTAATTTCTTTAAAGCATTAACGCAATATATCTTCCAGAGGTTATACCAGGCTCAGTAAAGCTAGAGTGAAGACACTGGTATTATATGAAATCTAAGAAATCCACTGGTACCAACCATGTCATACTAGCTTGTTGCAAAGGAGGTTAGATAACGCTCCAAACTTGTGCTACATTTTGGCGAGGAAAAACTGGCATGGCCATTTCAAAAGGGATCCCTTGACCTCGGTTGACAGCCTTATAAAAAATATATCTATTATAGCCACTTTAAGATATTTCTGTAAATACAAAACACATCTCAAATTGTGACACATTTGATAAATAACAAATCACCTCTTGAACAGAGAAGCCCATGGTTAAAGCCACCAGGTCAGGGATCTTATCTCCAGAGACAGGCCAGTCTCCTTTCTGGAAGGACACAAACTCTGGAGACTGCAGCACCGTTAAACTGTCTCCATGTACACCTGTGACAAAAACGAGAGGACTGTCAAATCCCAGTAAAACCTGCGGAAAATTAATAATTAAGTAGCAGTGCAAAATACTTCCAAGAAGAAAACCTTTTTCTCAACCTAACAAACTTGTAAGTTCACAGTTTCTCAGTGTAAAATGTATGCACTATAGTGCCCTCAAAAAGTCTCACAAAGTAGTGTCCATCCATGGCATGTACAATACTTTTCGCTAACAATCCCACTTGCAATGCTTTGCCATTGATAGATGCGAATATTACAGTTTCACAGCGATGGTGCCAACGATGTTGCAATACAATGATGACCCAAAGGTCTCCTTTTCCTCCTCACTATAGAGTGAGCTATAGCTAATTATTGATTATTTATTATGTAGGGAATAATGAATGACTGAAAGAGGAGGTGGACACAGCATTGTCTTTGTGGAACCTTACCTTTGTCAATGTCTATTATTTTTACCAGAACTTTGGCCACAGCTCTTTCATTTTAAATCAGATGTATTGTACTGTAGTATTTTTTCATATTTTATTGTAAATTTTCCTATTCTATATTTATGTTTAATAATATTCTTATGCACCAACACACCAATGCAAATGCTTTGTATGTATGTAACCCTGCTTGGCAATAAACTTGCTCAATTTTAGAATAGAATAAAGTGTTTTGTGATAAAATGTTCATAGTTTTACATTAGCTGTACCACCTGACATGCAAAGTGTACCAGTTTACCTATTAGTTGAAAGTAGCTATTTTTATAAATATTTGAGAGAGATCTACAAACGTTTTCACTCATCCATGAAGGTCACTTGGCCACTTTACTTATCAATAAAAGTCCCATATTTACAGTTGTGCCACCATGACATTTGAGAACATGCTAAGGGCTTTAAAACTATTGGTATTTGTAAAATTTGGTTTATTTGAAAGGTTTCAGCCATAAAATCATGCCATAGTATGCGAGTTACAATCAACATTGCTCCATTACTTATATATTATATCTTGCTTTTTTTACTGATACTTCTTGTTATTGCCCCTTCCACTTTGCTGCTGTGTAACACTGCAAATTTCACAACTAATAAAGGATTATCTTATCTAATCTAGTATTTTATTTGGAATTTATTACCATTAAAACACAATTTTGTATAGTTTTCTTAGTCTGTTGATTTGCACAGACGGTTGCACCACCTGACATTTGAGATGTCAAAACATAGACTAATATATATTATTGGAATGTACTGAGAATTTATTCAAACTAAATAGGTTTTATAGAATAAAGTGATACATATGAATTAATTTAAATATTTTACATGAAAATAAGGGAATCAAACACAAAAATATGCATGTCATTGACCCTCTTCCCTTCCTAATCTGCTGTTTTGCAATAATATATACAGATATCGTGGTGTACAAATATGGAACACCAAAATACATGATATCAAGAGCTTATTATCCTTGGAACATTTTAAAAGGAAATCATCATCACATTTAATTCATGATGCCTAATTATCTTTGGATATGTTTAGATATATTTTCTTTTCTTCTGTACTGTTTTTTTTATGTATTTCATTGTTTTTATTGGATTGTTTTCCACTGTTTGGTTAGGTTTTTCTGCACATTTTGTGTACTTCTTGTTGTTGTATTTTTAAAATTATGTTAGTTTAGATCTTTCTTCCTTTTTTGTTGTTTTTTTTTTTCTCATGGGGTTGGGGGGAGGTCCTTTGTATAAGCCTGTTGCTTCTTGACCTCTCCTTTTTTTTTCATTAACTGGATTTTGTGCAGTTTTATATATGTGCAAATAAATAAAATAAAAAATAAATAAAGTAGTCCCCAGAGGAGCTATATGTCCCTTCAGTCAGTGTAGTGTTATCTCATTGATGTGTTAGTTGTACATCATACAGCAGACACTAGCTTTGTCCACAGCCGGACTGGACTTCACGGTCAGAGTAAAGATAACCACTAGCATCAGTAGATGGATGGAGGCATAAACTCGTGACAGAGAGCTGCTGATGAGTGTTAAAGAGGAACTACCCGTCCACAGCCTGTCACATGACAGTGTGTAAAGAACTAACCCGCAATAAGGAAGCAAATAAATGTACATTTTCCTTCAATCTCACTTGACCACGAACGAATTTGTGAACATTTCCCTCAATAAACCAAACAACAGCAGTGTTAAACCAGCAGGAGGTTTCTACCAGGAAGCTACAGCGTCAAGTGTTAGCAGCGAGCTAGGTTGTCATTCGCTTCACTGTGGATTTATGAAGCTGTTATGTTGTATTTTAGTGGGATAAAAACATCCCCCAGAGAGTAAATGATTACTATCTATCGTTGTACTTGTTCTTACCGCCTGTGACGAGGAAGCAGAGGGCAAACACCGAGGAGAAAACAGCCTCCATCCTTATCGAGTCTGTCAGCGACATCTTTCTCCTTGGTGCAGCAGAGATCAGCTGACCTGACGTCACGCTGCCTGCCGCAAAGGACGATGGGACAATGTCTGTCACGACCTCACGACCTCACAACTATGGTCACAACCTGGTCACGAGCACACAGGTGCTTGTGACCATAGACAGAGTACTAACAAGTACTATGGATAATACTACACGTCCAAGGTACTAACCCATTTTTGTTATTTTTTCGGTGACTTAGTAGTTAAGTGCATTGAGCCAACAATATTTATTATAGCCTGTTGAAGCTATATTGTATAATATAATATAATATAATATAATATAATATAATATAATATATATATATATATATATATATATATAATTATTTATTTATTTATTTGTTTATTAATTTGTTTATTTTTCTTTAATCTTTTTTATTCTTTCTTTAATTTATTTTTCTCTCCATTTTGTTTTATCCATATTTCATTTTATTTGATTTTGTTATGAGGAAAAGGAAGAAAAAAAAAAAATATATATATATATATATATATATATATACTGGAAAAACAAAGTTCAGAAACTTGTGTTTGGTCGATTATTTCTCTGTTGTTACAATGCTAATTGGCATTGTATTTTACATCGTTGGAAAGCCTGTTTATTTACCTTCGCAATGATGTCCAACTTGTAAGGATCATGCATTTGTGGGATGAGCAGCACAGCTGATTATGTGGGTAGCGCCCAAGAAAAATTTGCCAAAATGCTCTGCCAATGGTTAACAGTGTATTCTCATAAGGCTACCAGGAAGCCTGCAATGACTGCCCTTCACCGTCAGGCCCGTTTGCGCTGGTGTCAACAACACAGACAATGGAGCCTGAACATGTGGGGGAATGTCATGTTCAGTGATGAATCCAGGTTCTGTCTGTGAAAGTTGGATGGCAGGGTCAAAGTGTGGAGACGACGTGGAGAACGCTATGCTGATTGTTGCACCGATGGAGTAACAGCTTTTGGTGGGGGCAGTGTCATGGTGTGGGGCGGCATCTCCCTCACTGGCAAAACAAGGCTTGTCATCATTGAAGGCCATCTCAATGCAGTGAGATATCGGGATGAGATTCTGCAGCCAGTGGCGATCCCATAGCTCCACAATCTGGCACCTAACTTCATCCTCCAAGAAACAACGCTCGCCCCCCCAGAGCCAGGGTTATCACAGACTACCTCCACAATGTGGGAGTAGAGAGAATGGAACGGCCTGCCAAGAGTCCACACCTCAACCCAATTCAACACTTGTAGGATCAGCTTGAGCGTGCTGTACGTGTTAGAGTGACCAACACAACCTCGTTGGCTGACCTGCAACGAATCCTGGTTGAGGAATGGAACGCCATCCCACAGCAACGTGTGACCAGGTTGGTGACCAGCATGAGGAGGAGGTGCCAGGCTGTTGTGGCTGCGTATGGATCTTCCACCGCTACTGAGGTTCCTGACGGTGTATTAAATGAATAAAGTGGAAAATAGCCAATATGTCTTGTTTGTTCCTTGTTACTGAAAGAGAGTTCAATCATCCAATCCACCAAACACCTCAAAACAAGAGTCAATACCAACAGGAGAATACACTGTTTACCATTGACAGAGCATTTTGGCAAATTTTTCTTGGGCGCTACCCACATAATCAGCCGTGCTGCTCATCCCACAAATGCATGATCCTTACAAGTGGGACATCATTGCGAAGGTAAATAAACAGGCTTTCCAACGATGTAAAATACAATGACCATTAGCATTGTAACAACAGAGAAATAATCGACCAAACACAAGTTTCCGAACTTTGTTTTTCCAGTTTATATATATGTTGTGCATATGATAAATAAAGATCTTGAACTTGAACATCAAATAGTGGATTATAATTATTGATGCATTCATGTGTAAATCACTTTAACGTTGCAGCTCGTAAAGTACTAACCATAAAATGTATGAGAGAGAGAAGAACTGTGACTTTACATGTGACGTAAAAGAGAACTGTAGTACTGAACCACAGGAGAAGATGGGAAGAAACAACACTAAGATGAAGTATGACCACCACCTTTGTATTCTATGAAGCAGTAGAAGCAGTTCAAATGTACTTTGGCAGCAAAAAAGCTGCATCTTGAGCAATGGCTCAGTTGGTGCCCTGAAATAGTATAAACTGGTTGGTAGAATTTCAACTACAAAGAAATCTTTCAAAAACAGTTGTTTGTATAACTGAAAATATTGTTTTGGTGTTTATGCAGACTGGAGCAGGACAGATTTACCAATTAACATTCTTACAGGCTATAATATATTATAATATGTATTTATAGACTATCAGTTAATTCACCAAAATGTCTTTCTGGAGGAAGTTAATTATACAGAAAAATGTCCATCAACCACACACTGACAAACAAATGAAACACATGCAACGATTTTTAGGTCTACCTGCTGCCATTCTGGTGCATTTTACTGACAATTAGGAGAAAAAAAACAATGACCGTGCACTATAATCCTGTTAATTTACAGCCATTTGTTCACCTAGATGATGTCCATTTATAAATCCATTATAGCTGGTTATTAGGGGCTTATGTTCTAAAATGACATCCTGCTGAGGCTGAGTGTGGCCCTACTGCACCTTCTGCCTCAGGATATGACTCACTGACTTCAGTGTTTGGGCTGAGATCTGCCAGGCTGAACTTTTTCAGCATCTCAATTAGCTGTCTGACAGCCTCCATAACCTTTACCTGGATATGGGAAATGGGCCAAGGCCTCTCTGCCTGGAGACAGCAGCTGAAGCTCTTACTTCACTCCATAAAGCTCTCTGAACTTTGCTACTGAATAAAAGCAGCGTTCTTAGTAACATATAAATAAAATCTTCAGATCATCCCGGAGCCTGGTGGTAATTTTAGTCTGCGTTCTCTCTTTCTTCAGAGGTTTCTCCAGAGGTTTATTTATGGCCCAAGGGGCTGGATTGCCCATGTCCCTCTCTAAAGCTCCATTGTCAGCTTGTGGATCAACTAAAACCCCCCCAGAATTTTGGCCCGGCTCTTGGCAGTCTGCCAGGGATCTCTTTGCACCCACTCTGCACAGATAGGCCAGTTGGGAATTTAGTTTGGAGTCTAGCTGCCTCGTGTGGCTTCCCTCAGTTTTGTTGAAGTTCAGCCAGATCGTCATGCTGACACACTTTGCTGCTAATTTAGAGCATTCTGCAGCGCCTCCCAGACGGATTGTGTTTTCCTCTACAGCAGCCACCGAAGTCCAGATCCTCAGTGCCTGATTGGACACGTTCATGTGAGCAAAGATCAAACGCTAATCTATACATTCAAAGCACGTTCAGGATGTGATGCGGACCATCGCCGGATTAGCCTATTGAGGGGCCTTGGGCCTTGGGCCTTGTGTACTTTGTGAATGTACCCAGTCAACCTCTTGATATCTGGGGGTGCCCAGAGCCCCAACTATAAACCAGTACTCCTATAACTGGAATGCTACCTGGACACAGGCATATTTTTGATCCCATGAAAGAACAAAACTAAAAGTGCATTCCCAATTCATTCCTCTGTCTGTAGCTCTCAGCCCCGCAAACTATTTTTTCCTACCAACACATAAATCTTTAAAAATGAGTCACGAATATATACTTTCATTTTTTTTTTAAAAAGATATCATTCTTAAAAGAGCTGGACACTGTAGCTTTTAAGGAACGTTAATAAAGTGGAGTAAGTAATAATCATAACCTTTATTTAGAAAGTCACATTGAGATTAAAATCTCTTTTACGAGTGAGACGTAGCCAAGACAGGGTCAAATAGCAGCTTCAACACTTAACAAGACAACAACATTGAATCACGACAGCAGCAATAGGTAGGAAAAAATACATTACATCATACAGTGCATTAACAGGGCAGCCTGTTGGTCATGTGTTTGTTAGTTAATTGAAACAACTGCAGCTAGCAGTGACCACTTCCTTTATTCTAAGTTTAAAATCATTTAAAGAGATAAGGGTCTCCAGTTTAAGCTTGGCCTGCAGATGCCATTTGTGTGGCCTAAGATTATAGCTGTTTTGCAGAAATACAAACAGCTTAAGAAATTTGCCAGACTACTTTATAGAATAAAACGTAGAAATGTTGTATTCTATGCAAAGTGAGGGATGACCATCCTACCATGCTGTATAAGGTACAATGATGGGTCTTGAAGCTAGAATTAGGGACATACCTCAAGGCTAAGTGATACAAGAGGTCAAGTTAGGACGAGGTGGATGGTGAGGCAAACCTGTAAATAGTATCACCAAAGTCAATCTGAGTCAGGAAAAGGCCAGCAACTAAACGTTTCCTTGATGCCATGGAAAGACAGGACTTTAGCCTGTACAGGAAACCCAGTGTGAATTTGAATTTCTTTGCAAGAGTCGTGATTTTATCAGTGCAACGGTGTGGCTCATTTGTGTTGTTGAACAATGGCACAGGGAAATAAAATACATCAGACTTGGGTTACACAGACAGCACTTATTAGTGGGATCAATTCATTCTGGGTTTTGGTCTTTTTGTGGCATTTGATGGTTTCCTCTATGGATCAGCATTGATTAAATATCTTGTAAAAAAGCTTAGTAATAGCTTTTCTTTTCAGTTAGAAGGTATGATTTAAATTTGATTTCATATTTATTCTCATTATCTACCCAAGAGCTTCCTCGTTATCTGGTTCATTTTGTTAATAGAAAAGAAGTGTAACAACCTAAACACCAAAGTATGGTTTACATGTTGTGCTACCTTGTCATTTGCAAGTGCCTTCATCAATTCAAGTGTTATTTTTAAAACAAAATGTTATTTTGACTAGACATATTCTTTTAAAACTATATTTTGACAGACAGCCAAAAGATCCAGTAATAAACACTAACTTAAAGCGGTATAAATCTCAGTTATGGTTATTCGTTTGTCAAAATACCAAATACTGAAACACATTGAACATGAGGCCCACTTTGCCCTACTGGTCATCCTGCCTTGATGCAAACAAAACAAATTCCCTCTGGTCAGGCATATTAAATATTATTGTAGGTATTTTCAAATTTTAGTTACCATGCTGATATTTAGTAGCACAAAAAGATAAAAGTTGTATTTGGCACGATTTGTCCGTTAAGTTCACCATTTAATAACAGTTTTTGCACACTGGAGGGCACTGCAAGCTCAAGCTTTTCACCATAGAGGCATCAAATGGGAGACGTTCAGTCATGTCTGCAGCAATAAATTGCACGACACCCAACAATACAAAAATATTCCAAGAGATGGCAATGTAGGATTGTGTTATTCACACCTTGGTGGCACACAGGAGTTGCATGCAATAATTAGGCGAGAAGATTCAATTTGACAGAGCAGCCGGCAAAACTTTAGTTTTTTCACAGCTCAATTTAATTCAACACTGACAAAAGAGGCGCAGATCATGTTTCATCTTGCAGTTTGTATATTTATTTTAAAGCAACTTCTTTTGTAAAATATAAATACAAATTATGAGATATTTTAATTACAAAGTTAAAACAAAAATGAACACACCAAAAATTACTTTACTGCAGTAGCCTCCCTGTTATATACAAGCTCTGTGCCGAAGGGTAAATATCAACATTATCTTAAAACTTTATTATACAAACAATTTTGCATGTTAAATTACAGACTAAACAGGAAGCAAAAAAAGAAAGATACAACAAAATAGCCCCTGAGGCTCAAGCCAGCGCTGAAGCCTGAGGAGAAAAAAACAAAACAAAAACAGGACATCATGTGCTTCCTATAAACACAAATACCACATTCAATGGCACAGTCTCAGTCCTATCCTGTACAGCTACACACATGCACAATGTGCTGCGCGCTCACACGCTCCATCCAATCGCCGACAACGCGACTACGCTCTGTTGCCATACAAAATCTTTCAGAGAGGAGTCGTGAGCAACATCCGAAAGAAAAAAAAAATCTCTTTATATTTTATACATATATATATATATATTTATTTATTTATTTATACATATATTAATTTATAAAAATAAGACCATTATTAAGTCTATTGAGTCACAAATGTATTGATCCTCAGTTAACGGAGGGAAATGTTTCAGCAGCCCGATCAGCCAGTCCAGAGCAGGGCCGAAGCGTGGGAACTAAAGAGTCAGGCTAAGGCATATCATCATAACCCCTGGGTGGTTCTAAAGCAAACTGCAGTCGGTAAGGATTCAGGTCCCGGTCTGGTGGCTCCGGGGGTCAGGATGAGCCCAGCTTGCTGATAACCTTGATTTTGTCCTTCAGTCTGTCCCCTGGGTGGTCCCAGCGGTCGTCCAGACACTCCAGTGTGGATCCCAGGAGAGCTGCCAGCTCGGCGCTGTCTTCCACCAGGTCCAACAGGTCCTTGCTGTCTGCGTGGAAGCCCTCCAGCTCCTCTGGGCAGGAGAAGAGCTGCGACAGAGAGGCCTGCCGGTAAAACTCCGCCTCCGCCACTGTCACCACCTCCATGTGGGGGAAGGCCTGCCGGAAGCCGCGGCCTGACATCCGCAGGCGACGAAGCACGTCGGACAGTAGCAGCCAGTTTCTCGGCCTGAAAGAGGGAATCAAGTAATGTTTAGGAATGAGGGCCCACAGAGAGGCAATTTAATTTTTTAGTCTGCTCTCGAGATCAAAGCTCACCCCTGGGAGAGGGACACCTGGATGTTGTAGCAAGGCAGCAGAGGTCGGTCGGAGAACTCAAACTCAAACACCTCCCTTTTATCGTCCTCATCCTCGTCCTCTGGGCCCGGGGGATCGGCCAGGATGTCGTAGACGCCGCCCTCTTCGCTCAACTCTGGCACACACACAAAAAGAAAAAACACACATGAGTAATTTTTTAGCGAGCAATCGTGTATCGCTCAAATGCTAGATGGCATTGAAGATGTTTGAAAAGACTTTGTAAGCACTAAAACAAACACCCAGAGTGCTGATCAGTACTCACCACACACAGCGCTGCCATAGAATTCCCAATAAAGCCCCGGGTCGTCATCTGAGCGACCCTGAAGGTCAGCAAAATAATCTATGGAGAGGAGAGAGGAGCGAAGCCTGTTATTCAAGAGCCGGAGCCTCGGGGACAGGCAACGAGGCAAATACAATTGCCCTTTAAGACTACGGCAGAAAAATGGATAAAGAGCGGAGTAAAATAGAAGAGGAGGTGGTGGAGGAGGAGGAGGAGGAGGAGGAGGGGCGGTGTCAAGAGAGAAAAGAGAAACAAACAGAGCAAATGTTTTGGGGGAGGAGGAGGGGTGGTGTGGGGTGGGGGGGCGCTGATGGTCAGGGGCCAGCGGCTGTACCACGGGGGAGGAGAGCGACTGTCTCCGCTGGGTTAGAGCTGGCTCCGTTCAGAGCGGGGCTGCCAGGAATCAAACAAGAACCACACACAGTCGCTGAGTCCACATACACACAGAGAGAGAGGGAGAGAGAGAGAGAGAGAGAGAGAGCTGGAAACAAACAAGCAGAGGGAGCTGGATAAGCACACACAGCGAGAGCAAAGTGTGTATTCAGCACGCGCACACACACACACACACACACACATATTCACAGAGTGAGAGCTGGGCTTTGTGCCAGCGCTGAGGCGTGGGGCGTCTGGCGTGTGTTTGGAGGGATTAACGGCCTCCAGATGAGTGGGACCAGGTGGAGGGAGGGCAAGCAATCGCTCGCTCTCGCTCATTTTCTCCGGTGCTCGATCTCCCTCGCTCCCCGCTCTGTCAATCTAGCAGCCAATCGATCCATCCATCCACGCTCAAAATTCAACACCATCTTTCCAGCCGTCTGCATATAAATCTCCCCGTTCGCACTAAACCTGTTCACCCTTCTGCCGACCATGAACTTACACCTGTTCGTTTTCAACCCTCATCTACCATCTTTTTCTCCTGCGTCTTGTCTCTTTTACTCTGGTGTGTGTCTCAGATAATCGGTTTTAACTAGCTATAGACGTTCATGTAATATTAAAGCAGCTGGCTACAGAGGAAGCGGGTGCCTCCGTGTGTGTGCTTTCATTTCCTCCCCCCTGCGCGCGTTGTTTTGACTTAACTGCAAACATTCACACACGAGCCCTCTCGACATTCACGCCCCAAAATACAGACCGCGTCAGGCTCTTAGCGTGGCAGCCCTCGTGAAAAGGCACACTCAGGCGCTCACACGCACGCATACAAAAGCAGAGTCTCCAGCCAGAGCGAAGCCCATTTCCGCACGTACGCTGAGCAAACACAGTTGGCGTTGCTAAGTAACCAGATAGAGGAGCTCAGAGGCAGCAGCACGCACCCCGGCGGGCTGAGACTCCCTGTCTAACAGGTGGTCGAGGGAGGGGGAGAGAGGAGCGGGGAAGGACTGGGGGCGGGGGGTATGCCGGAGGGGAAACGGGATGACAGAGACAGACATGTCTGGTGGCGACAGTTGGGAGGTGGAGGATGAAGATTTACAGAGAGGGACTCGTACCAACAACAGGTTGTACAGAGGTCAGAGCATTGAAAGAACAGCAAACATTGAATGAGCCAAGATTGGGGCATTTGAGAACTCGGTTGCGGACCGATCTTTTCAGCAATTTGCCCTTGCCCCACCTCGATATCCACTCTCTGGTGTTCCTGCTGTCTAAAAAACACTTTATCTCCTTTTAATTCACTCTTTTTCTAGCATTTGTGATTTCATGATTTGTGGTCAAAGTCACATTAATATTCAAATGTTTTCAGAAACATCTTGTAGTGTACTGTTTAGCTGTAAAATGAGAAAGTTTGTGACCCGGCAGTCATGTTGAGATCTGTTGAGGAAATACCAAGCACCGCCCACCAGCCGGAGCACAGCCAATAGGAACGCTCTCTCTCTGAAATGACCTGTGATTGGCCAAAGTCTGATTTTTTAAAGCCTGAAAACAGAGCCATGAGGAGGTGCAGAGGTCTAGTTTTCTCTCAGAACACTTGAATTACAATATGCTGAAAGGTTATTATGGAATTTCTGTCCAATGATGCCAAAAATATTCTGCCTACTGAAGCTTTAACTGCATCAGAGTATTGCACATTCAAGGCAATAAAAACAGTAATTTCAATCAGGGTCCTTGATTGCAAAAAGAAAACCGAGGTCATGTCCTCTCTATTTTTTTTATCGAGGGATTTGGGGGTTTTAGTAGCCTAAGGTGCAATTTACAAATTAAATGAAACTTCCACACAGTGTGTAACTTTCACTAATAAAGTGATATAACTGTAGGCCTGTTTGTAAGCCTTTTTTTTTTTCAAACTCAACAAAACCAGCCTTATCCATAAAAGATGCATGTGCGTGCTGTGCAGTTACTGCTTCGGAGTACTTGGATGTTTATTATCCTAATTAATGCATAATTATAGATCAACATTATTTCTGAAGGTGATGATGACTGGAGGTGGGAAAAAAAAACTGTCCTCAGTAGTGATGTGTACTCGCAAATTGCACAGATGTATACTCTAGTGTTTGAAAATCTCCACAGGGAAGCAGGGTGAGGATGCAGACTGCAACTGACATCTGTATTTTTCTAAATTCCTGACTAAATGGTGTCTATGACTGAGATTGAAAAGCCAGCGAGGCTTACCAGTAAGGAAGCGCTCCATGCTGTCGCTGTGGGTCATCTTCAGCAGGCCGCGGCCAGAATATGTTGCCAGGGTGGGGTCGGCGCCGTAAGACAGCAGGACTCGCACAACATCCAGGTGGTCATTCTCCACAGCGTCGTGAATCGGTCTAGACAAACACAAATGTACATTTTAAGAATGACAAAGAACGGCACTGACAACATTTGTATGGTTTTTTTTTTTTGTCTAGATGGAGTATAAAGATGCTGTGTATAGCATCAAAAATATATTACTATAAAAGTAATTGTGACAATGTGATAACTGATAGCTTCTTCGTCATTTCAGCAGTATTATTACTGGTAGAGTTCCTGAAATTTAAGTTTTCAAATAAACTACTTTCTCTCCTGTAGCAAGTCAAATGTTGCTCCCCCTGAGCGTCCCTAATATTGCTCCATGTGCATGTACACAAAGTGAAATGCAATTTTTAGATTTATAAGACTGACATTCTTCTTTGCAATGGTCTCACCTATGTAACTGTAATACCAGCGTTGCTAATCTGGTAATGGTTTAATAAAAGCTGCTGCACAATGCACCGTTAAGACCTGTGCACAGTTTCCTAGAACAGACCCCCTACTGTAAATTTTAATAACACAGCAATGAAAGCACTAGCCTTTCTCATTTAAAAGTGCAGCTAATCTCTCAAATCACTGCTCTTGCCAAGCAAAATATAAAAATCAATCCCAGAAATTTTGCTATGAGCAAACTCGAGTGACTTAACTGGCCCTGGCTTGTCCTATTAAAACATGCAGAAAAAAAGCCATAATCAGTGTTCGCAATGAGACGTGTTTATGCAAGCACAAGTTTCTGTGATTTTGCGTGCATATGAACAAAGGTTGTTTGTTTACCTGGTGCCATCCTGTGCGCTGCAGTTGATGTCGGCCCCGTAATCCAGCAGGTGTTGGACTATGCTGAGCCAGCCGCGGGCGCACGCCTCGTGGAGGGCGCAGTAACCGGCGTAGTCCCGGTGATTCACCTCGCATATTCGGTTCTCCAAACAGTACAGCACCACCTCCTAAAGAGAGACAGCCAACACGGAGGGAGAGTAGGGGTTTAGTGTGTGAGAGGAGGATGTGTGTGTGTGTGTGTGTGGCGAAAACCCAAGCAATACAAGACCAAAACACACGAGTCAGACGGAGCAGACGCATACGCAAACAGTCCTTCCCCTTTTACAGTTCCTGTGGGAGAGAAATTAGGGAAAGGAGGAACTGAGTGTGTTTCTGTGCCGGACAAACACACACACACACACACACATACACATACACACAAATGCTCCATAACACTAGAGCTGGCGCCAAAACACATTGAAGTGTGACTCAACTGTATTTAGCCTGCCAGATTGTGCATGTATGAGTGTGTGTGTTAGTGTGTATGTGTGTGTGCCATGGTTGGGCCTGGACGCCACTGTGGCAGCCAGTTACGATGGTTGGGCTCTGAACACAGCATAATGGAAGCGGAACAAAGAGATTTGATAGAGGCGCTCAAGAGCTGGAAGCGTTTCCTCTGGTCTCGGGCTGCGACAGTTGGGCATCCAGCACTAAGTAGTCAGACTGGTTTTTATTGGACTGGAGCGGCGTCTGCGGCTACCAAACGGAGAGGAGACGGAGAGATAGGGAGCGGTCCAGCAAATGTGTTGATTCGGAGCCTGTCCGAGTCAAACAAGTGTGTGTTTCGACACCGTGGGTATGTGTTTGTATCGGTGTGGATATGCAACTTAGTGTGGGACTGGGCAGAAGCATTTGCAGAAAAATAAACAGAAAATACCTAATTTTAATGTATTTTATGTTATATACATTTATATATATATATATATATATATATATATATATATATGTGTGAATGCAAGACTGATGCATCCAGACACACTCATACTCCGTCCTGCTAACAGTCCTGTGCCGAGGGGAGGAAAGCTGCTCATCTGAACCTGGGGAATGACTCCAAACTTCCATTTCTATGCTAATTCTAGCCTGCCGTCTAGTCCAAGTATTTATCTCTCTCTCTCTCTCACTCTCTCTCTCTTTCAGCGCAGGGCGGATGGAGGGAGGAAGAGGGAAGAGAGAAGGAAAGGCAGGCGATGGAGAGAAATCAGGCTGACAGAGGGATAAGAAGAGAGGGCTAGAGGAGGGCGGAAGAACGGGAGAAGTGAGCGGCAACACCCCAACAGATGACAGATTAATGAATCTGTGGATGAAATCTGCCGGGGCTGTCCTCTGGGCTGCAGCTGATAATAACAAGTGATGAAAGGGTGGGGTGTAGTGGGTGGAAGTGGTAGTGCGAAGCTGGGGAGACGGCCGAGCCGGGGAGGAAGGAGACAATGAGGAAAAGGAGGAAAGGAGGGGGAGTGGAAAGCGGGATCAAGAGAAAAGAAGTGAGCAAGAAAAAGTGCGAGAGAGGAAAAACAAAAAAAAAAAGAGAAACGAGTGGGGGGGAGTGGGACAGCGCTCCAACTGGTTTTCACTCGCTGCCAACACTCTGTTTGCCTGCTGGAGAGAGATTCAGGAGCGCTGCGCCGAAGCTCCCCTCTGGGGGATTCCACTCGCTCTCTGTGTGTGCGTGCATGTGTGTGTCTGCCTGTGTGAGTGAATGAGAGCAAGTGTTGGAGAGACTGACGGGTAGAGAGTGTCGATATGCAGCTTGCCTAAGTGTGTGAGTGTGTGTGTGTGTGTGTGTGTGTGTGGCTGTGGAGGAGGCGCAGCGCTAAACCTCCGAAGCCGTGTTTAATATCGCTGGGAGAGAGCGAGGAGCTTAGCACGAGAGCCCCGGCTTCCCGCCACACACACACACACACACACACACACACACACTCCTCCGCAGTAAAATGAGACACCACTCCCCCCCCTTCTCCTCCTCCTCTCTCTCGCTCTTTTCCCTCCGTCCTCTAATCTCCCTCTCTAGAATGCTTCCCTGCGCTCGCCTGCAATCAATGCATCACTCAGACATTTAACCCCTTGCAGCGCTGCCTTGTTTGCTCCTAAAATACAACAGATGTGTGCGTGTGTATTACATGTGCAGGTGATGCATGAGTGGCTTTGCCTGTGCGATGAAGAGCCAAAAGTCTAAGCAGTTGAAGGAGGGTGCGTGCCTAGACAAGTGAAGCGTGTGGATGTTTGTGTGGATGTGAGAGACTGTGTGTATAAGAGCCAGCCTGCTGCTGAATGACTGCTGGGGTAACAGAGGAAGCCCAAGAATGAGCTCAGATAGAGTTAATTAATCTCACACTGACACACAGACGCGTGCTATTCGCTAACTGAAGAAAAGAAAAAAAAAAGAAAAAAAAAAGAATAATCGCTCGTTTTTATATATAATATTCGTTCACAATAAATGCCTCCGGGCTCAACCAATAACCTGCTCTGCATATTAACGCTCATCAGCTACTTACAAACCAAAGGATAAAACTATGGATGTATAAAGAGAACTGGATACAGCGTTGGAGGCCGGCTACAGACATCTCTTTACCGATGTAAGTCTATGGGAAAAAGTATTTTTTGGGCCCAATGGCATCACGTGACGGATCCGGAAGTTGTAATTCCATCATTTGGCCCAAGCCCCCAGGAAGAGCAAAGAGCACATTTTCTTGGTGGCCAAGCAGCGGTACTACAACTTCCATGTCTGTCACGTGATGCCAATGGGCCCAAAAATACTTTTTTCCCATTAACTTAGATTGGGAAAGAGACATCTGTAACTCAGAGGATAATTATTTTTGAGGTAAATCAACTTCCCAGTATGAACACTTGAATATCATTTATTTAAATCATTAGGTCCTAAAAGTTGTAAAATGCACTAATAGCCAAATCCAGAGTTATTTCCCTTACTCCGTTCATGTGAATGAGACCAAGACCACGGCTGGACCCCGGGCTGGGAGGCGGAGTTAAAGGAAACGCTAGTGCGCCTGCTCTATGGGCCCATTGGATGCGGAAGATCGCCGGATGATCCGGGTACTTTATCAGTCGGCAATCGAGCCATTTTGGCTTCATGCACCACAGAGCAACTTTAATAGGATTGAACGGGCGCCCGCCTCCGACGCTGTACCCAGTTCTCTTTATACATCCATGATTTGGCCACTACGAAAATTTGCTCAAAAGCCCGGTGCACTTCCTGTGGGGGGGTAACAACAGTCGCTGATAGCTCTGGTGTCTGATCATACCAGAAAGCAGCACTGCGAAATTCATACAAACGTCCTTGTGAATACGAGTTGCCCAAAGCTTGGTGACGAAGTGACTACTCATGGGGCAAGTTGCCGAGCTGACTGCTAACATGCTACACATTACAGTAACTAGCCTGATGCTAACATGATGGCACCAGCCAGCCAAAATAGATCACCAAGCTAAACAGTTAGCTCACAACCAGGGTTCAACAATAAGGATTGCCCACTTGCTCGGGGAAAGTAAAATGCCATGTCGGGCTAGTAAATCAGGCAACTCACTTGCCCCATTGTGCAAGAGGTGAAAAATAATTAAACCCACTGTTTTTTTCTGGAGCAGATGATGGAAGTAGGCTAGCTAAAGAGTGAGCCTTCTCGCTTCCTTCTCATCTCTGTTGATAATTGCATATGCGCAGTCCCGATTGGGCACTCGCGGGAAAATGGGCGGAGGGTAAAGACAATGTTTATGAGCTGAAGCGCAAGCGAGCATTTCAATTATTCTCAAAACAGGAGTTTAGTCGGATGGCGTAACTCCAACTATGTATTGCGCAGTTTGCCTCAAGTTAATTAACTTAAATAAAGATTCAACATGACAATTAACTTGAGTCTTTGTTGTTATTTGATAACTGCTAATTAATAAATAAAACAATTAATAAGTAAATAGTGACTTTGGGCAAGTAGAATTTCTGACCCACTTGCCCCACCCGGCTGGTGAGAAAAAAACCCATTAACATCGCACCACGACAACCAGTTAGAAAACTAGATAGCTCGTTCGCTGACTGGATAATAAGTTAAAATGGTTATTTGAAGTAAATATATTGGTCTCACCCACTGTGTCTCGACTGACTGCACAACACAACGTATTTCTGTTATGGAGAGCAGAGCAGAGTAACGTGTATCAAGTTGACTAATATGACTAATATGATAGCTTTCTTCGTCTGTTTTCTGTTTCCCTCAAAGGTCGGCACTGTCAAGACTGTTTTCAAAAAGGCGCAAACATTTGCGAGACAAAGTTCACTAAAGTTGAACTTGAAAAGTCCACTAATTGCTGTGATTTTGGGCCAACGTTTTGCGATCATAGATGCTGGTCTGACTGGGCACTTAAAATGCAATCTAGTTTTCCCTCTTTGCTTGGATCATACATGGATTTGAGAGGGGAAAATCAGAAGTGATTCATCTGAGGAGAATAAATGACAGATTGCACCTTTATCTGAGCTTTCAATGGGCAGAGCTGAGGGGCCCCGGCACGAGGGGGAAGAGGGATGAAGACATCCGCAGAATCTCTCCTCATTACCATTTCAAATGCTCAGAGAGCGAGGCAGACGAGGGAGAGCGAGAGAATAAAAAGGGGAGTGAGGGAGGGGAGGAAGAAAGAGAGAGTGGGCTTTCATGTGCAGAGGCACGGATCGCAAAACTAAACGAACATGAAATATGCACAGTGTCGGCCGGGCATCGGGAATACAGCGCAGAGTAGTGCGTGTGTTAAATTACATGCATGTGTGCATGAGGTGATTCTGCATGTGCAGGTCTGTACACGAAAAAGGACTCCTGTGTGTGTGTGTGTGTGTGTGTGCGCTTACAGGGTAACAACCGCTGTTTCTCTGTATGAGTGTGTGTGTGATTCTGAATTTGCATGTGCAGGTCTGTGTCTGTGGGCGACAGCAGCGAGAGCGGAGAGCCGTCGCTGTGTGCAGCATATGGAGAAGAACACGTCAGGATGCCTGTGCATGTGCTTATTGGGTCATAACGGGTGTTTCTCTGTGCGTATTTCTGTGTGTGTGTGTGTGTGTGTGTGTGTCTGTGTGTGTATGTGTGTGTGTCTGTGTGTGTGCTCGTAATCAGCATGTGAGCTGTGTGTGTGTGTGTCTCTGTGTGTGTGTGTGTGTGCGCACTCATAATCAGCATGTGAGCTGTGTGTGTGTGTGCGTGCCTCTGTCTCTCAGGCCCTCATATCTCTCTGCCTGTGTGTGATAAGCCCAGAGCTCGCGGCGCTGAAACACCAGCGTGAGACAAGCGCTCTGTGCGTCTACAGGCTTGTATGCAAGTGTGTGTGTGTGTGTGTGTGTGTGTGTGTGGGGCGGTATGCATAAATTGGTGTGTCTCTCTGCGCACGTCCTTGTGTGTGTGTGTGTGTGTGTGTGTGTGTGTATATATGTGTGTGAGCCCCAGGGGTCTGCCCCAGGCTTATCACACACAGGCAGTGAGAGACGAGCTTCCTGAGAGAGAGCGAGAGAGAGAGGGAGAGAAAGAAAGGCAGGGAGGTGGAGGGGAAGGCGGGGGTGTTGTTTGCGCAGCGGTCAGCGCCTTGTTTGTGTAGTCTCAGGTTTTCTCCTCCCTCCTCCCCTCTCCACACGCGGAGAGCGCAGGAAGGGAAAAAATGCGAAGGGGGTATGAAAAAAAAAAAGGAGAGGGAGGGAAAAAAACGTTCGAGAGAGACGCATAAATCAGAGAGACGAGCCAGCTTCTTCTCTCCAGCATGGCTGACTGAACCCTGCTGCTGCTGCGCTGCACCCTGTGCGTGCGCGCGCACGCGCGCGCGTGTGTGTGTGTGTGTGTGTGTGTGTGTGTGAGCGAGAGAGAGAGAGAGAGAGAGAAAAACAGCCGCCGCCACTGCTAACCACAGTCACCACGGCACATTAGAGGGCCATTAGAACGCGATTATACTCCCAGTGCTTACCTCTCATTCACACTCTTGCTCTCTCTCACTCTGACTCACACACACACACACGGACACACACACACACACCTCATCATCATAAATGTGTACAACAAACACACACAACCATAAAGCAACCAGTTAATGAGCAACAAAAGATACCCACACCTATTTACAGTTCTGTGAAGATACCTCTGCTGGTGATAAAAATCATCATGTGCACACACAGACACACACACACACACACACACACACACACACACACACACACAGACACACACACTCACTCAGAGAGACAGCATCAAAGACGAGTGAGCGACAAGGTGGACAATCTGCAGCTCAAGTGGCATAAAAACCACTTGGATCAATAAATCAATTTGTAAAATCTGTCAACAAGGGGGTGGGGAGAAACGTTTAGGCTCGCAAACAGAAACACGAGGGATGAGGGATGAGGGAGAGAGCGAGACAGCGGGCCATCCAACTTTAATTAAAAGCTTTCGGAGCAATGGGAGTTGAGAGATTTAGTAGACTATACACCGGTCTCATTCTTCCTTGTATGTGCGGAGAACGAGAGGGATCTGGTTTAGGAGCGAACGATCGGCAGCTACACACAAAGAAAGGAAAAAAAAAAAAAACCCTCCCGATGCTAGAGAGAGAGGCAGCGAGCATCAGTCTCCGTATAATGATCCCACCGATCCCTCATGCTGTCTGCGCACGCACATGCTTGTGTGTGTGTGTGAGTGTGCCTGCGTGTGTGAGTGTGTGTCACACTTCGCCTCACGGAAAATTAATGAGATGTGAGAGCGGAGCGAGGCAGAGGAGGGGAGGCGAGGGGAGTGTGCGTGTGTGTGTGAGGAGAGGAGGAGGAGGAGGAGGAGGAGGAGGAGGAGGGGTGCCAACGACAATCTGAGTCACAAAGAGAGGAAGAGAAAGAGTGCTGAGAGGAAAGAGGGGGGGAGGGAGAGAGAGAGAGAGAGAGAGAGAGAGAGAGAGAGCGGAAACCTGAGAGAGAAAGAGAGAGTAGCAGGCAAGAAAGATGGAGTATGGCGAGAAAGAAGCGCTATTAAGGGTGAAATGGAAGGAAATGATGCAAAAAAAGCAAAAGAGTGAGCTAGAAAAAAGGAAGAATAGGACAGATACAAGAGAAGAATCAGATGGAGAAAGACAATTTAAAAAAAAAAAAAGAGCCGTGCGGCGTCTGCCAGAGTCACAGGCAGGAACAAAGTAGGGGGAGAAAATGAGCTCAATTTAAGAAGAGAGAGAGAGCGGAGATTTGTGTATAAAATGTGAAGAGAGAAAAGAGATGAGGAGGGAGGATGACTTTGAGCGAAGCCCTATTACCTCGTAGCCCAGCCGTGCGGCTCTCTGGAGCAGAGTCTCTCCGGCGTTCTTGTTCACGATGAGCCGGCGAGCCTCCGGCGGGATCGGACGCACCGCGGGGGCCTCGGCAGGGGGGGTCCGGTGCAGCGACGCCGCCGCCTCTGGTGGTGGGACGCCGCCCGCTCTGCCGTTCGCCGCCTGGGGCAGCAGGGTGGGCGGACAGAGCGCGGCGGGGGAGCAGGGCTTGACTGGAGAGCAGGGATAATGATTAGGAGAGGCGGCTCCCTTCCTCGGAGCGCCACGCTGCTCACTCAGCTGAGGAGAGAGAAGGAGAGAGAGAGAGAGAGAGAGAGAGAGAGGGAGCGTTACAGCCACTGCCACATAGCAGATTGGACACATTCACACATGGACACTCAAGGGCACATGGATAAGATTAAACACACAGAGAAGGAGATGCAGTTGTGTGTTTTTTTAAATAATGAAGTGGAAAATACAAAACTCGTAAAAGTATATGACATTGTGTCACTATAAGGCCTAAATAATAATAATATTTTCAATAAAAATGGTGTTTATTCTCCTCAAAAAGCAATCTTACCTTCACGTGATTTTTCAATAATAACTCTTTTATATACTACCCACACTGTTAAGAATGTCCCAGTAAAGTAACAGTAAAGAACTGGCAGCAGGGTTGCCTTTATGTTACTGTAAAATTAACATTATTATACTGTCTGTGTATACTATACACTAAAAAACAGCCTGTGAGTGTAATTTAACAGGTTTGTTGAACACTGTTTTGAGCAATAACAGGTTAATACTGTTGAAATCCTGCTGTAAATTAACAGCAATTGTTTACGGTGCACATATATCTTAAAATATAGATGAATTTTTCACAACAACATATATGTTCATGTATGTATTATTGTGTATGGAAGACACACTATGCATCACTGAAAAACACACACACACAGCTTTGCGCACCAACTGTTCACGCCCCAAACCCTGCAGGTTGGCACGCCACTTTTCTTTAACCGCTAAAACAACAGAGCCCTCGGAGCGCAACACACGAGCTAGGGAGTTGCCTGTCTCTGTGTGTGTGTGTGTGTGTGTGTGCGTGTGTGTGTGTGTGTGTGTGTGAGTGTGTGTGTGAGTGAAGTGCGTGCCCTCTCAGTGGAATTCCATGTCGAAGCAGCTGTCAGGCTGAGGAGGAGCAGGGGAGGAGAGCAGCGCTGGGCGGAAAACAACTAGCCTTCTTTTTTTTTCCCCCTCAATTTTTCCCCATGCTCATTTTTTTTCCCCTCTTTTGAACTCGGGCGCTTCATACACTCGACCGTGGCTGCCACATTCCTCGCTGTGTGTGTGTGTGTGTGAGTGAGGGAGAGGAGTGTGTGCATACGTAGCCTTGTGTTCAGGCGATGTATAATTGCTCCGGGGTTTTGTTGTTATGTCAGGAATGCTCACGACACACACACACACACACACAGACACTCGCAGCCTTGGCACGCACAAAACGGCGTCGATGACACACGTTCCGACAATTAAGGCCAGAGACAAACACACATGCACGCAGGCGCTCCGCAGGGAGTCGATAAAGGGCACGGGGAGGTCAAAGCTCCAGCAGCCCTCTAAACATTGTAAACATACTTCCTTCCTCTCGCTCTCTCTCTCTCTCTCTCCCTCCCTCCCTCAGCTGCATAATCAGAGGCGCCGACTAGCATACTGAAACAGACTCCGCTGCTGCAAACATCCAGACGCCCGTATCATGGCCAGACACCCTATCAGCACTCACCTTGTCATCTTCAGCTGCTCCCAGATCAGCCACACAGCGCTGGCCCGGGCTGTTAGGTGTGGCCTCTTTCCGTTTCTCCCGCTCTCGCTCCCTCTGACTGGTGTGTTTGGTCTTGCACGGCCGCTTGCCCTTGGGTTTGTCCGTGTCACTATGGCGACGGGGCTTGATGGGAGGGGGGCCTCCCACGGGCAGCTCTGGGGCCGGAGAAGGGGGGCCCCGCCTGGGCTCCTTGAGGCCACGGTCACCTAAGAAGGGGCCCGACGGGTGCGCTCTGTCCTTCAGTTGGCCGGGGGGAAGGGGAGAAGCAGCTACTCCTGGAGCAGGAGGAGAGAGAGAGAGAGAGAGTGAGTGACACTGAGTGAGCCTGTAACAGAGCTACACTTCCTCACCAAACGTGAGAAATATAAAATCATCAGGGAAATATATTTCAAAAGAATCAATTTAATAACTAAACGTTTTCTACAACTCTCAGATGAAGACAAATTATCAGTCCTACTGGGGGAGGACACTAAGAGCTGTGAGCTGGTAGCAGCCTATGTTGCTGCCTGCCATCAACTGAGGGACAGAGACATCAACTGAGGGACAGGGACATCAACTGAGGGACAGGGACAGCTGTCTGCACCTTGTTGTTGTTTGATTGTTTGTTAATTTGCTTCGTTTCCTGTTTATATCGTTGTTCCAATTGATTGATTGAAAATTATTTTTTTATTTTATTTTATTGATGTTAATGAAATGTAATTATTGTAAATTTTCATCATTTGAATATGCTTTGACAACATGTACAGTGTTACGTCATGCCAATAAAGCCATTTGAATTGAATTGAACTGAAAGAGAGAGAGAGAGAGTGAGCGGCTGATAGTGTGAGAGCTCAGTGGAAGGGGAGGATGGGAAGGTATTGCAAGGCCATCTCTCACCCTCTGTTGGTTTATTAATGAGCGCACAGAGCTGTCTGGGAGCGCAGCATGCCTTGCTCGCTCAGGAAAAAAAAATAATTAAAAAAATAAAACACACACACACACACACAGGCTGATATAAAAACACCCCCATAGTAACTTGTGCACTCATTCACTGCAGCAAGGACACTGCTATGAGTAATCTCCTTAAACAAATGTGGCACTGTCTAGTTTCAGCCTCTTATAATACATATTTACGCGAAAAAATGAAAACCTGCCCTTGAAACCACAATGTCAACATGCTGTTTAATAGCTTAATGGAAACGCGCTTCCTCCTAAGGATCATTGCAAAGCATTTCTAACTACTCAGGAATGTGGTCTAGGTCTGATTTGTGTTACAATAGAACCTTTACAATAAACAGTCCATTAAAATCCGTCCTAGGCTGAGAAACCGATGAGGAGGAAAGTGGAATTATATATCTCGCTGATGCTTACATATACAGCCGCTGTCTATTTAACCCCTTGTTGCAGAGGAAACCTTTTAGAATATGAGATTCTTTACAGAGACGAATGTGTTTTGTCCGATTAGTGGAGTCCGGAAAAAAAATGGAAGAAAAAAAGAAAGACCACAGCCCTGACAAGACGCACAGTGGAATAACCACATTCATCGTAAAAACACGGCTGTTGCCAGGGTGATGTTATCTAAAAAAGGTGAAAGCAAAAAAAAGAAAGAAAGACAGAAATCAGTGGCCAATCAAGGCCTGTGGTTTCTGCAAGAAAGAAAACCAAAATCTCCCCTGCTTTATTCACTTCCTTTAATCTCTCTCCTGCTCTTTTATTCACTCTACGTCTGTGCCTCCCTCTGTCTCGGCTTGGGCACTTGAATAAGGGAAAACCCCTAGTTTCAATAAGTTACACCCCCCCTACCCCCACACACACACACACACACACACACACACACACATTCCCCGCCCTCCCTTTCCCTGTAACTGGTCTTGAGGGGAAAAAAGAAAAATCATTGATCACACATTAGTCACACTGCACCTGCCCACGCGTATCTCCACCAGCCACTTCCCTCATTCGCACTTTCATCGTTCTCACAGAGCCCGCTGTAGACCGGCAGAACAAAAAGCCCAAAACCACGGGGGGCATGGGGCGGGGGCAAGCATTTTAGCTTCTAGTCCTCAGGTCCTGTTTGTGATTCCCCAGCCTTTCCTCTGGCAGGAGGAAGTATTCTCTACCTCATTTCCTCTGCCCCCTCCCAGAAGGCTCACGGGAAATCCCCCCAAAGTCAAACCGCTCGACAAGAAAGCGAAACGTGAGCCAAAGATAGATTTCCGTTACCCTAGCTGAACTCAGAGATACAGCGGCGGTTTGCACGGCTGCCGGTTCATTCTTACCATTAAGTAGCTTCTCGCAGCCCCATTTCCTGTTGATCTCGGCTCTGTGCGCCGTGGCTCTGTCCTCTGGCTCGAAGGGCCTAATCTTGCGTTCCCGTATGCTCTGGGCCGGGACTACCAACCGGGGCTGGGGCCACACCCTCTCCTGTTTGATCAGGGGCCCGTCGGGGGAGGCTGCGCCGGCAGCGGGCTTGCTGAGTCGCAGTCCCTTCAGCTCGATGCAGACCTTGAGCTTCCGGACCTCGTCGTCGTCATCTTCATCCGGACTGGCCTGCTCTCGCTCATCTGCAGATAAACACAGAATTTGCATTGGTTGACATCTCTCATATACAACTATATATATATTTTGTTACCTTTATTTAGGGGGAGGTTCACGGAGAGCAATGCTCTCTTTTTCAGGAACGCCCTGATCACATTCACACATATTCACACCTGGAAGCTGCCCAGTACAACCACAGTCTGATCTGCTGGTCACTGAACAGCTGGGGTTAAGTTGGGGTTGGGGTTAAGTGTCTTGCTCAAGGGCACTTCAGTGGTGGTAATGAGGGAGGGGCAAGCGCTGCTTTTCACTTTCCCCACCCAGATTTATCCTGTAACCGACAACCTTCTGATCTCAAGCTCGCTTCTCCAACCTTTAGGCCACCACTGCCCCCAATATTGCCTAGAAAGGTGTTGAAAACCCCAAATGGATAAACTCAGCAATGCATTGTGGGCAAGCTTAAAGTGTCTATGAGTTGACATATTGCACATAAAAGGTTTTCCCTCTTTCAAAGACTCTCACCTCCTGCAGCACACTAAACTATTATATGTAAATACCTACCGACCTGCAGACAACTGAGCACAAAGAACAAAGGCCATTAATCATTACAATCTTATGGCCTGTAAAAAACCCTCTAAGCCTTACATTTAACACAAATGCAGAGAGGCAGGGAGCGGGACACAAAACAGACAGATTGAGAAGTAAAAAAGGGGAAGAGAAGTCAAGAAATCGGGCGGAGACACAAAGCAATAAAGATTGGAGAAGCAAAGGGAGAGTTCTCCCCCTTGGAATTCACGGGGGACGGGTATTTGACTCGTCTGCCAGTGCCGGGGAGAGCGAGCACGATACGGCATGCCAGAAAAAAAAAAGGAAACCCAAACAGATGAGGGAAAAAAGAAAGGAGATGAAAAGAGAAGAAAAGAGCAGCTTTGAAGAGGGTGGGTAAGCGCAGCGGAGGAACGGCAGAGCTGAAAGAGAGAGAGAGGGAGAGAGAGAGAGAGAGCATGGCTGTCTCTCTTCCTCGCTTCTTTCTCGCACTCCGCTCAAAGGCAGGATTAAACACTTCTCTGAGCTGGCTGCCACACAGAGCGAAAGATGGGACAGAGAGTGGTAAGGGGGAAAGAGCGGAAAGGGGGGTGTGGTGAGGGGGGTGGGGTGATGGAGCGAGTATAAGGTGGAATTGATTGGGAAGGAGGAAGCGACAAAAGGAATAGAACGTATTTTTCTTAAAAGAACAAGGGATGAGACAGCGCTCAGCATAACACAGGATGAAGATGAAAGAACGGGCAGAATTAGAGCGATGCACAGAAAGCAGATGAGGGGGGCGGGGGGGATTTGAGGAAAATGGAAGTGGCATGTCAGTGACAATGCATGTTCAAGAAATTCTCACCCGTAGAAATCTTGACTCTCTTCTCTGGGTGGGACACCCTCTCCTCTTCCTCCCACTCCGTGTCCTCCTGTTCAGCCTTGAGGCGTTTCCTGCTGGGTCCAAAGCCAGGGCTGGCCTTCTCCTCAGGGTACCCTTGTGCCGGTGTCAAAGTTGGGGGCAAACAATAACCTCCTTCCGACTCCCTCTTCACCTTCCTGGCTCCGTCGTTTAGCCCTCCATGGCAGGGACCTCTGGCCCCCTCTCGAGCCCCATGCCCTGGGGACAAAGGCTCATTCAGGCCCCCGCACCTCTGGAGGACTGGAACTCTGTTGTTTGCGTACGCCGGCCGGACACCTGAGCAAAGCAGAGACAGATGGATGGAAACGTGGGCAGGGAGGAAGGAGGAAGGGGGGGGGGGGCAGAGACAAAAATAAGCAACAGAAGATGAAAGGGAGAGGGGAGAGAATGCAGACAGACAGACCGCAAACCAGACAGACAGACAGAGAGCAGGGAAACAAGGGGCGGGGGTGAGACAGGGTGGGGGGATTGACAGAGGGGAGAATGCCAGTTAAACAGCAGCCAGCTTTTATTCTGCTTTAAAGACAGGCAGTAAAACTTTGATGGGGTAAAGACTTTTTAATCTGATGTGAGCCGAGCCAACGGGCTGACGGTTCAGTGCAGCCGCTCGCACACTTCCAGCCAGGAGAGGCAAGAAAACATCCTGAGCACTCGCTGCACACGGCGACTCCCATCCCTCTCCCTCTCCCCCCCCACCCCCGCTTTCTCTGTCCTCCCCCACGGCATGACCGCACCACGCCCTTCTCACACTGAGCGTGACTCTCCCCCCACCCCCCCTCCTCGACTCCCTCTCTCTCTCTCTGTCTCTCTCCATGCCATAATTAGGCTCACACGTCAGCCGCGGCCTCGCTCCAACACACAGCTGGGCTCCCAGCCAACGTAACTAACCCTTCTCCCCTTCCTCCCTCCCTCCATCCCTCCCCCCCTCTCTCTTTCCGTTGCGCTCTCCCATCCGCTTTCACCCACTAACTCTCCCCCCGCTTTCACTCTTCCTCTCTCTCTCTCTCTCTCGCACTCACGCAATCTCTGGCCCTCCTCCTCCTCTTGCCCTCCCTCTCGATCGTCTCTTCGCGCAGATAAGCACAAAAGACTTCTTGAAAATAAAACTCCCCCTCTCCGTCTCTCCCGCTTGTGCTGCCTAGCTTGTGTAAGAGTGCACGCATGTGTGTGTGTATGTTGAGTCTGTGTGTGGAAGCGCTTGTCTTTTTTTAGAGTGACCCGGTCTTGCCTCAGCATTTGCTGCAAGTGCATGTGAGTGTGCACGCGCACCTATTGTTTGTGTGTTCCTTTCTGAGTGTTCATTTGCAGAGTGGATGCATGTGTGTGTGTGTACGTGCATCACGAGTCTGTGTGTGTGTGTGTGTGTGTGTGTGTGGTGCTGGGTTACTCACCCTCCCTCTCTCCCTGCCTGGTGGTGTGTTGGCAGTGTTCCAGCACTCGCTCTCTGCGCTGGCCGTCTGCCAGCTCCCGTCCCGCTGCCGAGGCAGACACACACACACCACCGCCGCCCTCCTTCTCCTTCAGCTCCAGCTCCGAGAACCGCATCATCGCCCGCTGTGCGCACACACACACACACAAATGCAGAGAAAACCCATGAAACCCACTCATCGTCTGCCCACGCCGCACACACACCTCTCTAAGCCTCAATCTGGCCTCAACAGCTACAGAAGCAAAAAATTGCGTCAGAAATCACATTGTCTTTAAAAAAATCAAAGAAAAAATGCCAAAGAAATTAAACCCACACACACAAAACGCACACAGGACAAAAAGGTAAGACAGATAAATCACAAGCATGGCATCAAGACACAGATTAGACTACTGCAGCCACTGTGAGTCCATGCGCTCTGGGGCTTAAATCCTGGCATCTCCCTTCCTGAAACATAAACATGGCTAGGAAACATATACATCTAAGCCCTGAGGCAGAGAGAGGAGATGAAAAAGAGGAAAGAAGGGAGTGAGAGGGAAAAAGGAGTGTGCAGCGATACAGAGTACAAAGGAGACAGAGCCCATCAGAGGCAGATGTGATAAGAAATGTAAAGAACTGACCTCCCAGTTAGCTGCAGGTTGACTTATATTACTCCCCTCTCGTGATATGACTTCCATCTAAGCAATTAGAATGGGGGGGCTCAATATATCTGTCCATCATTTCATCTTTTTTTTTAATTTATGTTATGCTTCTCCACAAGTTTCTTTACACACAATAGGCAGCCACAATCCCACAAAATAACACAATCAAATTAAAGTGACTGAACAGGTCAATTAACACTGCACCAAAACTATCAAATAATTTCTGAACTGCATGAATGGCAAATTTTGAAAGAGAGAATCAAAACAATATGTTCATTTTAAGCATGATTGATAACACTAATTCAGTTTTAGCGGTCTCATTTATTTCCCCCCCCCCAAACAGACTTCCACATCCAATGTTTTTTTTTACATGTCCAGAAATAGAGCGTTTGATAGCTTTGTGTTGCAGCTGTGCATTGACAAGCATGACACAGACAAAACCACAGTTTTCTAGGGCGCGTTCACAACATAGACAGACATGTGCAACCTATTAAGATATCTGCCTCTAAGCCCGAGGATAATATAGCATAGGGTTTGTTTGTGTTGCTATGCTGAATAGCTCATTGTGTGTGTATCTGAATGACAGTGGGATGGTGGCCAAGTGTAGGGGACGTTGCTGTTCTTGTGCGTTTATAGATGTAATGTGATGTGTGTTAGCAGAGAGGGTCTTTTAGCCAATGGGGTGAGGAGAATTACGACCTTGGACAGCAACCAGGCAGGGCAGCATAGGCCATCAGGGGGAGGAGGGTTAGGGGAGGATAGCGACTAGCGGGTGGGGGGGGCATGCAAGAGGAACCCCAAAGAGGGCAGCTGCTGGTTTTTAAGCACACTGCAAGCCCTCCACTGCCCCTAACCTTGGGGTTAAGCATAGCCAAAGGCAGTGTGAACTGTGAGGCTGCCACAGTCATGCTCTGAAACTACAGTATATGGCTCTATAGCACAGTCAGCACTAACACATGCTTTAGCCCCAAGGCAGTCACACAAAGGACAGGCACGTAACGGACACACAAAACACGCACGCACAGAAATAACCTTTACAATGACTGCTCACTAATCAACATACAGAGACGGCAGCCCTGGTTAACCTTTGAACTAGCCTCCCTGATAGAGGGCCTCAACTGGCCTTGCACCAGCTCTCTAAGACAATGATAAACTAAGGGGAAGGTCAAGCCTATGGCCAGGACAGTAGCATGACAGCATTAATATTATTCTGAGCTGTGTTGTAAATGCGGAGTATGCCAATTTCATGCAGGGTTTGTTCTACAGGCAGTTCTTAATATTGCAGCAAGGGAATAAAGACAGTGGCCCTTGGGTTTTTTTTTTTTATTCCTGCGTGGATGTTAGAACTGAAAGTATGTTTGAAAAGTCTGCACATCAGAAGCATTGGTCATAATGACCTCTCTCCAGCCCGCCACCAACTTGAGCCCAATATATCCCTGTACTGTATTATACACACACACACACAAGTGTTAATGGCCTTACCTGCAGGGCTCTCTGTTCGCGGCTCAGCTTGCTGGAGTCAGCATACAGCTCGGTGGTGACACATTTAAAGCGGTCGCCAACGTAGCCTGTGGAGTTTGCGATCCTCTTGGCCAGACTGGATCTACGAGAGCCTCTAGGTGAAGTCATGCCATCCTCGTCTTCGTCGTCATAATCCCCTTCTCCTTGAGACTCCCCTAGGTCAACAATACTGTCTTCCTTTTCGGTATCGCCCTCACATGCGCTCCCCTCCTTCATCACGTCCGTGCAGTGCTGAGAGAAGTGAAAAGTTTGACTGTCTCTGTCCCCTTTGTCCTTACCAGAGCTGCGCTCGCCAGATGTGCGGGCACAGCGCAAGGTGCTCTGGTCTTGGTCTTCGGGGTCTGGGCTGGGGCTCCGTTCCTCCGGGCTCTCCTCTGCTTGGGCGAACTGCCCTGGAGATGTTGGGGATGTGCTAGATGTCACCCCAAGACAGCCCGTGTCCTGAAGAACCTTTGGTTTCCCAAAGGGAGTTTCTGGCTGTCTATCAGTGTGATTGGGCTTCAGGGTGGGGCTGAGTCCGGAGTGGATCGGATAAGGATGGGAAAGGCGGTGTTGGTGTTTTGGCTCGTACTTAGTCTTTGTCAGATTTTGGTTACTATGACAACATTCATTTTGGTTAACCTTGCTGCTGGTCTCAGCAGAGGGCTGTTTGTGGACTGTTGGGGTAGACTCAATATCTGTGTCTGAGTGTACAAGGTCAATGCAGACAATCTTTTCTCTGGATGTTACAGAGGAAGAGGGGTTTTTGCTTTGATTGCCACCATGTCCTTGTGCTCCTGCTTCCCTGTCAGACTTAATCTGGCTTCCTTCGCCTATCTCTCTCCCAAAGTTGTGATCTCTGTGGCCCCCGCATTCTTCGACAGCTCCCCTGGATTTCTCCTGGCACCGGGGCTTCAAAGTTGCATCTCCCCTTTCTGCCAACTTGTCTGAGTGAGTCTGCATCAGGGGATGAGCCATCTCCTGTGAGTTATAAGTGAGGTATTCCCCTCCTGGACCAGCTGGGAGGTTGTGGTAGGGTAAAGGGTGTTTTGCTGCCAAGTGGGTTGGGTAAAGGCTGTTGCTGCCCAGCAATACTGGGTGAGGGTAGACTGGGCCTTTCCCTGCAATTGGCAGGGAGTGTAGCGCCATGCCGTCAGGGATGGGGTAGTGCAGGTATCTATTGGCATAGGCCAAACTGTGGTTCAGGTAAGCGTCACTTTGAGGAAGGTAAAGGTGGCCAGGAGTGTGACCATTCTCTAAACAGGGCCTCTTGTATGATGACACTTCTGGAGTTGTTTCACCTCTTTTAGTGGTCTGGGAGGACTTCTCTGTTCCCTCTCTGTGGTGGCCCGGATGTTCTGAATGGCTAGGGCTGTGTTTGACCCACTCACCATTGGGTTTGGGAGACAGAGCCCTAGTGCTGACCAGAGAGGAGTGTTGAGTGGATGAAACATTATGGTTGGGCTCCCCTATCCTTGGACAGGATGAGCTACGTTGCTGAGGGAGTACTCTCTCCAGACCCTTGTGTTTGATGACAGAGGGCGAGGAGCCTTTGGCTTGTGAAAGGCCCAGGTCTGTGTTAGGCCTTGGGGAGGGGGGCAAGCCTGGTGTGTGCTGTGTACGGGAAGGAGACGGGCTAGGTACAACCCAAGAGGAGTGTAAAGTGCTGATCATTTCTGGCCTTTCTGGGACCTTTGAAGAAGTGCTGCTGACCACAGAGTGCGGGTGGGAGGAAGGAGAGAGCGACAGGTTTTCCTTTAGGAGCTCTCGGCTAGGGGGCAGTCCATAACGTGCGCCTGATGCTATAGTGTCCATCTTAACTGGGAATCCGTTGGGAGGCAACCCAAACTCCAGCATCCTTCCAGACAAATCCAAGGGCTTCTCTGCTGAGTCTTTGGTTGCTTGGGGTTGGTGAGCTGGCCTCTCAAAATTGGGTTTGGAGGGTGACCTGCTGGGTCTCCTCTCAACCCCTACATTTCTGTGCTCAGGTGCCCCGTCTCTTGGCCTAGATTTGTGGGGGCTGGGCCGGGCGGGAGAGGGCTGCTCTGATGCCATGCTGCTTACAGAGAATGGATGAGGAATGGACTGCGTGGATGAGGATGAATCAGATATTGAAGAAGTGGAGGAGGTGGGTGGGTGTCCTATCCTAGCAACTGGCCTTTGTAAATCCAGTGAATTGTCAATGAGAGCAGGAGGAGGAGGGGGAGGTTGGGGGAGGCGAGAAGATGCATGAGGAGAAGAATCAGCAGGCAGACTATTATTATTCCCACTATTGGTGCCACTAGTGTTAGTGCTACTGGTGTTATTGTTGCTGCTAGGGCCCTTCCTAGAGGGAGGTCTGCTTGGTCTGCTGCTTCTGCTGGGGGACCGGTCCCTCTCTATAGCAGCCTGATGGTGTTGAGGGTGAGGGGAAGGTTGGTGAAGCTGCTGTGCATACTGAGGCGCACCACCAAGCCCCTTGTCCTGGCAGTGTACCAGGGATGTGGGGGCCACTGTGACTGGGATCCTCATAGGGGGCGCCACCAGGGGAGAAGAGATGGGGGAATGAGAATAGTGGGGCATATAGTAGAGCCTCTCGGCAGCAGAAGCATGGTTAACATTGCCCCCCTGGGCTGCACACAGAGAAGGGTAGGCCAGGTGCTGGGGAAGATAGGGGTTGGGTTGGCCGAGCAAGGAGGCTTTGTACATGTTTAGAGCGTACTTGGATGTGTCCATGAAGGGATACATGCTCGCTTCAGGGTAGGGGCTGAGCCACGGCAAGCGGAGGTAGCTGCCACCAGCGCCTGCCAGGCCCAGTTCAGATGCCTTGTCTCCAGGCCCTAGTCTGCGATCCAAGCCTAGACCTTCAGCTCCAGGAATCATCACAGGTTTGTGGAGACCTGGAGGGGTGCCCTTGTAGAGGCCCAGGTATCCATTAGTGGGCTTACGACTGTCCATAGGGCCATCAGGCTTGTAGATGAGCTCTGGGATACCATCCCTGTTATAAGTGAGGGTGTGGGAGGGCGTCTCTCGGCTCTTGTCCGCCGGCAGTGCTCTGATGCCTGGGTATACAACGCCACCATGGAGACGAAGACCATCATGCATCAGGGTGCCTCGGTCCAGCCCCATCGCTGCCAGGGGCGTCAACCTTGCATCCACCTGCAGCCAAAAAAGGGATGCCATAGAAGTAAATGTGACTATCATCACAGAAATCAGAAAATTTGAAAAATTTGACATTAAAAAGGATGAACTATAAACAACTACTGCTAAAAAGAGAACACAAAAAGATTGCTTAATGTTCTAGCCTAGCTGCATGCATGCACGTAGTGAAACGGACCAAATGTTTATTTCCAGATAATAGTGACTAATGTGACAGATGAGTGTAAACAGTACTTAGGACGAGCACGGGGACTTGCCATGTTTTGTGTGATGTGGTTCCCTTGTCTTAGTTCCAGGTTGGTTTGTGTCTCAGCATCGACATCACGAACAGATGTTGCCCTGTGGAGATGAGCAAACAGTTAGCAGTCAGTGTCTTGGCTCTGCCACACACACACACACACACACACACACACAGACCGACAAACCACAGTTCTGTCTGAAAATTGACAGGGCAAAAAAATGTCAGTTTATAAAATCTCCATGAGAGAAATTATATAGAAATTAAGTATTGAACATGCTTTCATTTCTGGGTCAACGTAGACCTTACAGGGAGTAGGGAGAAGGTAAGAAAAGATGGATAACAGCATTGTAAGCTACGGTCAGCCTTCTTTTCACTCTCACACACACAACTCCGCTGAAGTAGTCAGTGGAGATGAAAGCACTGTGTGGGCTCCCCTCCCCTCCCATCCGTCAACACCCCCCCATCCTCCTCTCCCCCTCCCCTGACCCCCATCCTGCCCACCCTGTGGGCTAGACGTGCATTGTGGGGCTGCGTCTATTCAGTCACGTTCCCCACACACTGGTTTTTCTGTGCCCTCTTTGACCTACTCTCTCGGCTGCCTCAGCCAGCGGAGCGAGGGAAGATTATACATCAGAGACCACTTCAGTGGGAGACCATTTACCGCCCGCCAACACAGAGCCACAGATCAACAAACTCTCACACCAATGAACACACGCACAAGTATAGTATGCGCGAGAGAAAGAGACAATTATGTAAAATGTATCATAAACCTCCGATTCAGTTTGAGAAGGAATAACATCGAGGACAGGTATGAAGATAACTGAGGTGAAAATGGTATTTCTTTAATTTTTTTTTTTTTTTTTTTTTTAAATCAGAAGAGAAATGACAATAAGCAAAAAACATCCAAGATCCCTTCATATGTGAAATGTCCTTTAATCTGCAGATGTTTTGTATACATTTGAATTTATTTGAAGCACTGAAGCGTAACGGAGCTGTTATTTTATGTTAAGGAGATATTAAATAAGTCACGAGAAGATTTTTATCATTTATTCATCAGTGCAAAATTTAAGGAGATGGCAAATGTAATAATTGGTCTTTAACATTAAATCTGTGCTTTTAGCAGCTGGGTGCTGATTGGGGCTGAATTTAACAACTTTACTAGAATAAAGACACAAAGGCGGGTCTTGCAGGACTAAATACAATTTTCGGTAAGTAGATAAACCAAATGCATTTGTGCTGTCTGTTAGTAGCAAAACACATGTCAAAAGTGAACCATGTTGACTTTTATTGATGTATACTGTATATCGATCAAGACCTCACTCTAAACTTGACGTACTTCCAATTTGTTGCTGCATTAAAAAGGTTTACACTTGAATTGTAATTCCTGTTCATTTTGAAGATTTTTTACCAAGTTTCTGGTGTACAATTAAATATTTTAATAATAAATAACAATTAATTAAATTTATATCTATGTATTTATTGGTCACATTTTGTTTTACAAAGTTAGGAAAGCAATGTTTAAGTCGGGCCTGATGTTGCCTTACATATAAAAGAATGATCCCAGTCACTTCCACACAGTGAGGCATGCATACAGCTTATTAATTAAACACTGGTATCGGATCGGTACTCAGTATCTGCCGATACCGAAATATCGCTCTCGGTATCGGGACTGAAAAAGTCGGATCGGTGCATCTTTAAAATCTACTTTTTAAGAACTGTGACATTTGTTTCTGTATTACTGAGTGAAGGACGTCACAATCAAGTGAGGAAAAAGAAACAAATTTGGTGTTCATAAAATATTTAGTGAATCAAGTGGCATCTTAATACTAACAGAGTGCTCTGGCTAAATTCAAAAGGCTGTTTCAAAATCCTCAAATAGGTAAAACAACAACGGGAAAGGTGAAATGATTGCTCCCACTTGCCAGATTTTTCTTTAAAGGAAACAAGTTTGAATTGATGACTCGTTAGAAGTGGACATTTCTGCAAGGCATAGTAGGGCAAGGTTATAGGGGAGCCAGTACAGGAATGAGGTGGGAGAGAGAAGTGCCTTTAAATAGCAAAAGTGAAGCCTTGATGTGCTCGGCGGTGCTGAGAGCAGCAGAGGGACTCTGCTCCTCGATCATCGCAGAGAAACGCCTCTGAGCCTCGCTGCCGCGCCGCTGGCACGCCACTTTTATTGCCGTGACCCGGGGCCCATTAATCAGCCTGTTGCGGGGCCCCTCGGCATGGCTCCTCCCTGCCCCAGCGCTCCCATCCCCCCAACAGCTCCCCAAGGCCAGTCCTGCCTCAACAACATCCGCATGTCCTGGAACTGAAACGGTGTGCGTGCAGCGGAGCTATAAGAATGCGCGTATACAGCCACGTGTAGGCGATGCGTCTATGCAAATCACACAGACACCGAGAAATCACATCAGTCCCATTTCCTGTATTTTCTGGAGCAACGCATGCACCTCTCTGTCTGATACACACACACACACAAGCTCCTCTCACACGGAGTAGTCTGCGCTCCATGAGACCAACATGATAATGAAAAAATAAGCCTCTTACACAAACGCAGATATTCAATGACACGCTGCCTTTAAGGACATTTCCGTTTAACCTAAACGCAACCTTCACCGCTATAATCAATCTGTCCTTGGCATAGGCACGGCCCACATCTGAGTTGCTTTTCCCTGAGAAAAAGAAAGCTGGGAGACAACATAGGGAGGACACGATCTGTTCTCTTGTACAGATCACTACAACAAAAAGACAAGTGTGGTGTCTTACGGCCTGTTATTACTCCACAACAGTGCCCACACTGCGCTGATGACTGAGTAGTGTGCACGGCCGCGGCACCTGTCATTTCCATGAAATTAATAGTAGCCTGGTCCAGAAAAGATGAGAGGCTCCACCGGGCCTCAAGGTCAGGATCAAGCACTTGATGGCACACTGCATGCACCACTGGGAATACAACTCAGCCTCACTCAAAACGCATGCGAAAGCCCTCCATCTGCCGCTGTATAGGGCTGACCCGAATGCTTCGAAGCTTCGACTGTTGTCATGGTAATTGATCTCCAAATAAGTATTAGAATGCTTTTTATATATATATATATATATATATACATATATATATATATAAGTATGTAATAATAATGTATATCAGAGATTATTCATTATTAATATTCAACATAAATTATTATTAGCTATTCTCAAATAGATATCACTATTTGTTATGTGTAGAGGTGCGTGTTTACAGTAGTGTGGCAGCGGCTCTGGCCCGAAGCTTCGAATACCTCAGAATATCTGTCATCGAAGCTTCAAAGCCCAAAAATGGCATTCAACACAGCCCTACTGTACTATCACCATCCTGATAATGCTTTTGTTAAATGCTGTGCATACTTCAGAGGGGAATGGGTGCACAATAATGTTGTTAGAGTCCCGAACAGACATTTGATTTCCCCCGGACGGCCCGTTTTCATTAATGGAAAAGAATGGAAATATTGTCCATATTTAGATTGTATTTCATATATCTGATTCTATATTGTTGGATGAAAATGATGAAGTCAATGTAATTTTGAAAGAGGTTGTTGCATGATGTAAAATTCTATGTTTTTCGCGACACCTGTGACTTGCTTTACGCATGCACTGCATTTGTAATTTAGCAAATTAAACCACAGCATTACATTTAGACGTAATTACACTTTTGTGCAAAAAGACTTTCATATATTGTAAATCTCATCTCAACACCGAAACAATGAGAAATGGAAGCAACTTAAGTGATCACAGAGTCGTCACTCAGGTCAAAACCACATTTTTTTTAAGAGCTGCTCTTGTTTGAAAGCTGCATTTCAACTATATTCTTTCATGTTACTGAGGCTGTCTGGGTCCGGTCCAAACCCTCCTCCTGCCTCAACAGATCAAATTACTACAGGACACTATACAGAATATTATAGGCAACCATCTGGAAAGTTTGTGTTGCTGGCAATCATTGAAACAAAAAGATATCACAGGTGTAAAAAAAACAACAACAACAATACACAATATACCTCACCCATCTGTGGGTGAGGGGTTTGGGGTTATCTAAGGGTGAGGTATGTGTGTGGATTCTCCTCAGAACCAGCTACATCTCACGTGCACAGCACAGTGCTCAGTGAAAACTTTCATGGACTTGCATTTATATAGGGCTTTTCTTGCGACCGCTCAAAGTGCTTTACACTCAGCATTCATACACATGAATATGTGATACACAAGGTGCCAACCTGCCCATCAGGATTTCATCTAAATACTCATCCGATGGCACAGCCTTCGGGAGAAATTTGGGGTTCAGAATCTTTGCCCAAGGACACTTCCACATGTGGATTGAAGGAGCCGTCTCACAATGATTTATTACACATTGCAGTGGATGCAGCAATTGTTAGGTTTTTTTTTTACCTGAAAATTAATTTGGGAGGTTGAGAGGTGCGTATTAGTGTTTATCAACGCACCCTGAAGTCTAAAGGTACGTGTCCACAGGCTACGTGCTTTCCACGCTCCCCATTCATTATCTATGTAAGCAGCCGCGCAATGCATTCTGGTAGCGTGGCGTCGCATTTAGAGAGACGTAGCATCACGACGCCCGCTCCTCATTTGCATAAAGTTGAGGGCTCGTCTACTTTACGCAAATCACAGGCGTCCGACGCGACCCGCCGCCTCTCGAAACTCCCGAGAATCTTTTAAAATAAACGTTGTCGATATTTAAAAACGCCAGGCTCCGTGCTTTCCACGCTCCCCATTCATTGTCTATGTAAGCAGCCGCGCAATGCATTCTGGTAGCGTGGAGCATCACGACACCCGCTCCTCATTTGCATAAAGTTGAGGGCTCGTGTACTTTATGCAAATCACAGGCGTCCGACGCGACCCGCCGCCTCTCCAAACTCCCTAGAATCTTTTAAAATAAACGTTGTCGATATTTAAAAACGCCAGGCTCCGTGCTTTCCACGCTCCCCATTCATTGTCTATGTAAGCAGCTGCGCAATGCAATCTGGTAGCGTGGAGCATCACGACGCCCGCTCCTCATTTGCATAAAGTTGAGGGCTCGTGTACTTTATGCAAATCACAGGTCCTATGCGACTCTCCGAAGAAGTTTCCAAATGAGCCTCCATACTGGTTCCGGTTTGAAAGCTGGGAGCTGCAGCCCACGGCGGGAAAGCATTCATCCAATCAGGTGGGGACAGCCTGTGTCTAGTGACACGCCCACCAAGCGTCCAATGTCGCGTCCCCTCGCGATAAAAAACGCCCCCGTGGACACGTACCAGAGGCTTTACGCCTATGTTTCCAATCACTGCCTGTGGGTTGTCTGACATATAGCCTGTAAAGCAGATGCTTTGAGAATATGCTGGGAGGAAATCCTTATAAAAATGTCACTTATGAGTGGAAGGATGGGGAAGGAAGAGAAGAAGAAGGAGAAGAAGGGAGAGAGTTAGGAAAGGAGGAAAAGGAGTCAGCGTGTTGACGCTCATCCCCGCTGCTAAGAATAGTTTGCGCAACAAACAACTCCCGACGGCCGTCCAATCCATCACATCGGTCGGCAGCAGCAGCAGCAGCAGCAGCAGGCTGGGTGAGGGGGGATGGGGAGCTCAGCGGTCGGAGCTGCGTTTATAAACCAGACCGCTGGAGCGGAGCCCCGACGCGCACCATTAAACACAAAACCACCGGGTGTTTCTAGCGGAACCTCATAGAACTTTGTATTTCGGTATTGTCCGCTTCTTTTTTCCCAGAGAGAGCAAGAGCAGACTGATAAAGAGAGAGAAAGAAGGAAAGAAAACAAACTCGCTTCCCCCTCTTTCCTTCTCTGACGACAATTACTTGAACTCTCGGTGACCCGCGGTACACGCACCGGCACCGCTCATCATGTCCTCCCGGGCTGAGGCCTCTATTCCCCCGTGCAGGCAGGCAGCGCAGCGGCTGCGTGCGCACCGCGGTGGTAATGTGTATATATGTGTGTGTGTTGTGGGAGAGATTGAGGTTCGGACGATGGAGACTGGAAAGGTTGTAGAGCAGCTTCTTCTCTCTTTACAAGTTGATAAATGATCAGCTAGATCCACATTTTAAAGAACAACCCGGGGCCATCAGTCATTCATAAACACCTCGTGTGTTTATGATCAGGTTTAAGAGTCTGCTAACGGGAGAAACCGGGAATGTGGGTCTCTCCGTGCTCTACGGGAGTGTAAGGCACCCTCTCTCTCTCTCTCTCGCTCGCTCTTTTGTCCCTGGAGCTTTGCCAGGCTGGAGCTCTCTGGAGCGCAGAGCTCCGTTCAGCTCTGGAAAAAAAAATGCAGTGTGACGCAGGATAATCTCCGCAGCGACGGGGGCGGGGGGGCATAAACAGGGATTAAATGCGGGCGCGCGTACACGCACACACCACCGCGTGTGCGTATACGTGTGTGTGTGTATGTGTGCGCCCAAAACGAAAGGAATTCTGCGTGCACTGTGGGTGAACCAAATAGAAATCAGCGGGAACAAAATCTGAGAAAACATAAAGAGCGCGGACCAAAAACTACAACACTAAATACACAGCCTCAGGGCCGAGAGAGAGAGAGAGAGAGAGAGAGAAAGAGAGAAAGAGAGAATGAGAGAATGAGAGAGAGAGAGAGAAAGAAAGAGAGAATGAGAGACAGAGAGAAAGAAAGAGAGAGAGAGAAAAAAAGAGAGAGAATGATAGAGAGAGAGAGAGAAAGAGAGAATGAGAGAGAGAGAGAGAAAGAAAGAGAGAATGAGAGAAAGAGAGAGAAAGAAAGAGAGAATGAGAGACAGAGAGAGAGAGAGAGAGAAAAAAAGAGAGAGAATGATAGAGAGAGAGAGAGAAAGAGAGAATGAGAGAGAGAGAGAGAAAGAAAGAGAGAATGAGAGAAAGAGAGAGAAAGAAAGAGAGAATGAGAGACAGAGAAAGAAAGAGAGAGAGAGAAAAAAGAGAGAGAATGATAGAGAGAGAGAGAATGAGAGAGAGCGAAAAAAAAAGAGAGAAAAAAGAAAGAGAGAGAGCGTGGAAGAGAACGCGTGCCCAATTTTAATAGTTATTGATCATCGGGCAGACGTGTGCCAAATGGTCCAATTGATCATCTCAATGTAGACTCGGAGTGCATATATGGAAAGTAGACGCACTGTCTGCTTCTCGGTGGAGTTTCTGATAGAACAGAAGTGAACAGAGACAGCGGAGATAAACGCTGTAGAAAGAGAGAGACACACAGAGAGCGAGAGAGAGACACACAGAGAGAGAGAGAGAGACACACAGAGAGAGAGAGAGAGAGAGAGACAGCGCGCTGCTGGTGGAGCGCAGAGCGCAGAGAGCTGGATGGCTGGATGGGGCCGGCGGCGGCGTCTCTTCAGCTGTCACATTATTAGCAGCCGAGCTGTAAACAAGGGGCCCCTCCGTCCTCCCGGGCCGCTGCACAGCCGCATGCAGGTCGGTGCACGGTTCAATCCCCCCCCCTCTCGGCAGCACGGCCGTCAACAACGTCCACATTGTAAGCCCCCCTCCCCCTCCTCTCCACCCGTGCTGTCACTAGGACCCGGACGGCGGCTGCTCAACTGGCTCTATTCATCCAGGGCCAAATGGGGACTAAATGGCCCTTTATGCCTCCAAAGGACCCGATTGTAATGGGGATGCGCATGCATGAGTGGGCCCGCGTTTACCGGAGGTTTCTTGACTTTCCTTTGAAATGCGTGGCGTTGCTTTCATGTGTTGGATGTTCCTAATGAACCCCCCCCCCTCCATATAGCTGTTTAAAGAGGAGGCTTAATTATTGGTGGTGCGTAAATTACGCTAAATGAATGATGTCAGTTTTAAACAGGTGCTGAGTCAGTGTGAGGTAAACCGACCTCTGACATGGCCTAGATTTCTGTCTTTTTAAAGGTCACACGTGTTATGGGTGACATATGGGGGAAATGATATAGGCCCAGGTCCTATAAAAGGTATTACTAAAATGAACTTAAAAGGTGTCTGGTGGTGGTGGTGGTGATGATTCGTGCTGTGATAAACTCCTATCACCGTCACCCTGCTGCGCTGCCAAGCGGCTGTGGGATTTCGTCAGATAGATAGATGGATGGATCGATGGATCGATAGATGGATAGAACGATAGATAGATAGATCGATAGATAGAGAGATAGATAGATCGATAAAATGATAGAACGATAGATAGATAGAACAATAGATAGAGAGATAGAGAGACAGATAGAGAGATAGATAGAGAGAGAGAGATGGATAGATAGACCGATCGATAGATAGATAGATAGATAGATAGATAGATAGATAGATAGATAGATAGATAGATAGATAGAGAGAGAGAGAGAGAGATGGATAGATAGACCGATAGATAGACCGATAGATAGACCGATAGATAGATAGATAGATAGATAGATAGATAGATAGATAGATAGATAGATAGATAGATAGACAGATAGATAGATAGATAGATAGATAGATAGATAGATAGATAGATAGATGCCCGAGGCGCCGACATCTAAAAAAACAAACGAGGAGACCGGATCAAGCCTGAGCCTGCAGAGACTCCAGAGAGGAGAGAGGAGGTGAGGTGTGTCATCGTTCCTCCGCTTGCTAAATCAATCATCCGATAGGCCAGAGCGAGGTCAGTAAAACTAAATACAAATCCGTGAGATTTAGATTTTAATTACAGTCCCTGCATCACATCAAAAGGCATCTATCTATCTATCAGCAAAACTATTCCAAGTTCAAAATGTTGTTTTTTTATAGAGACGTGATTAACAAACATCATACAGGAGGGAGAGGAACTTTAATTGGGCTTACACTAACATCTGCTGCAGAAATATCTGCGTTAATATGCCAGACGAGAGGCGAGAATAATGGGGAGGTGGTGGTTCTTCTCAGGCCGTAATGACCAGCCTCTGTGTGCCGGTGAAACAGCACATCTCTACGGGGAAGTGATCCGTGCGCTCCAGACCTCTCGTCGAAACAAAAAGCTTTGTGGAGCGCTGAGAGAGGAGGAGGAGGAGGAGGAGGAGGGATGGAGGGGAGGAAGGGAGGGAGGGAGGGAGGACAGCTCTCCCGTTTCATCGCGAGGTCCCGGGAGGCCAGCACGGAGCATAGCTTCAATCAAACCGTGACGTCTCCTCCGGGAGCAGCGCAGCAGCGCCTGGAAAACCGATCTCTCCTCTCCTCTCTGCCGTGCCTCTCCGCTTTTTGTTCACACGCACCTCGCGAGCCTCAGCAGCGAGCGCATGCAGCGCCGGCAGCGACGAGACTGTTGTTTTATATCCAGGCGCGCGAGAGAGAGAGCGAGAGAGCGAGAGGAAGGAAAAAAACAAGCGCGACAACAATAAGACAGACCTCGTGTCTCCGACTGGATATTAAACAGAACACGGGCATTTCTTTTTTCTTTTACACATTTATTTCCCTGCCTGTTGTCCAACACATTAGAATAAAGGGTTGATATGCAAAAAGTGGGTCCCGTGATTTTATTGACGGTGCTCTCTGTTCGTGCGTAATATTCCCCGCGTGGTCCTTTTATTGATTAGCAGATAAGAAAAGCGGGACAAACAGCAGGTTAATGGGTTTAAGATGGAGGTGGTGCGGCTTTCCCTCTATACAAATGCAGCAGCAGCAGACCCCCTCCAGCACACATCCAGTGTCACACATCACTCAGCATGACAATGTGGCCCAGCAGGCACGAGGCTGGTGATGCCTTCAGGTCAACATGCACAGATCCTTAAAAACTCTTGACCAACTGTGGATTGTATGACTAAATACTCGTAAAGTGATGTGACTATCAAAGCCATTTCTGCGAATCTCCAATTAGAAGTAATTCTAATCAAATACATTTCAGAATTCCAATGTACTTAGGTGCAAATGGCAAATAAAACTCTTGAATCTTGAAATAAGCGCACACATGAAACCCCTATTTTGTTTGGTGACCACCCTTGACCCCTACTTTGACAACCAATGCGCCTGAGCAATAAATACACTGCTTTTGTAAGAACTCCTCTCGCATGAAAAGAGAGAGAAAGAGAAATCAGTATGTCAATCTATATAAATAATAATAATAAAGGGCGCAACATTCCCGCCTTGATCAGACTGTGAGAGGTGAAAGGGACTAATGGTAAGCAGCCCTCCCCCTCTTCTGTTTCAACACCTGGAAAATAGATCAGCCCCACACTGACTTCACAGCGCACAGTGGAAAAATGATGCGCAAAACAGTCCGACGCGTAGGCCTGCCTGCTGCACTATAAATAAACTCGGCCCACACAAAATGTGAAGTATTTTGTTTTAAGGCTTCCACAACACGCACCACATGGGGGAACAGGCTATATTACCAAAAAGATCAGACATAGCAGTTTAAAAAAAAAAAAAAGCAGAGTCATGAAGAAGGCTTATCTTCAGCTATATAAAAGGTTGTGGTGTTATTAAGGACAGAGAGGGAAGGCAGGACAAACAACATTCATCTAAATGGTATAGCTGCGTCATTTTACATTTAGTGCGAGATTCACAAGACCAATCAAGATGAAATGTGGCAGAAATAGGTCCATCTGAACCTTAAAAGTCCAACTAAACCTTTATACACTTCAGAAAATAGACGCACTTCAGCATAAATTTCCAAACTAAATGCAAGGGGAACAAGTGGAGCAATGCTTCATCAAATCATAACAGCATGTAATTTGGACAATTTGGTACATAATTAGCCATATGGTTTATTGGTATATGTGGTTTTATATTTCCAGATTTGATTCATTCTTTAAAAAAATGACTGGATCAAATTTAACTTTAAGTAGGCTATGACAAGGGTCATTAAAGCCCACCTCACCGAACCAATGGGGACCACGCATTTAAATACAATTAAGCTTTTATTCTGCATCAAATCCCCCTGAAGTAGCCTCCACACCCCCACCAGTTAATCCCCTCTGCTCTGGTCCCAACACGAGGTCCTGCTCTCCAGACCTGCTCGAGCGTCAGCCGCGTGCGTTACGCGCAGATTTTCTACTGTATACCCTCCACGGATTGGCTGCGCGAGGCTGAAGTGGTTTCTTTTTAGTAGCTGCTTCCCTCACTAAGCTCGTCAATGAGCTGGAGCCAGCCAATATGAGGCACATCGATCGTCCTAAGAGAGCGTCCCCTAATTAGTGCCTGTGTGGCTGCAGGACAGCACGGGAGGAGAGAAAAAACTCCCGCGATGTGAGCGATTTGATCCTGAAGAGACAAATATCTCGGTTAAATGCTGCTTTTGTTGCTCGTTGAAATGCAGCGCTATATACATATACGCAGCCTGCAGACAATTCAAGTTTTGGAACACATCCAACACGCCTTGCAGCACTTATTTCAATTAAACGGCAACTTTATTATAAAGATGTGGTTCATACTGATCGCTGCCGCCCACAGACTGGTGGGGGAGAGATGTGGAAGAAGTGAAAAATAAATGTTTTAAAAGTTGATAATGGGCAGAAATTGGCTTGGATTGGATTAAAAGGCGAATTACAAAGTGTTTTTTTTTTTTTTTTTAAATGCGTAAAAGGCTCGCCAAGCTATCCAAGCATTTTCAGAACCAACTTAAAACGTCTGTTGAAAGCTGCTCAGCTCTGTACGCACTGATCTTTACTCCATGGTCTTCATGACTTGCTTTTACTTGACAAGCATTACTTTGTGATGTGCTATTATTGTGCGCAGCTGTGCATTTTTGTATGTTCTTTCTTGTATGACTGTAGTATGTTTCTTTGTTTTGACCTGCCAAGATCAGGCTACAGATGTGAATTCGTTTAAAGCTATAATCTGGTATACGGTGCATCAAATGGTGACATTTATGTTTTAAACTGTACATGGTCCCTTTTAAATAAAAAAAGAAATCAACTTTTTGAACTATTTGAATATTATGAAAGAGGTTGGAGTGACACTTTCTCCCGACAAGAGAGCAGCGCGTATCGTTCGTAGCTGCAGGTCCTATAAGTGGCTCTGTATAGATAGATCCTCCGTGCGTAAAAGGATATTCCCCTCCGCAACACACGCAAAGACTATAGTCACACAGCGAGACCGCGTGCAAGAGAGTGGGAGACAAACACACACTGCAGCGCAAAGTCATATCGGAGAACACCTGCAAGACATGAAACGTGTGTGCGGTGGCAACATGCCAGAGCGGTTTCCATCAACTATAGACAGGAAGGTGAAGCGGTGCAGTCCCGTCTCTCTCTCTCTCTCTCCAACACACACACCTCCCCAACACCAACACTACCTTTGGGACTGATGAGATGACTGATCAACGTCCACTCTGTCCAAACAAAGCCCCACATACACACCTCCCCCCCATGAACACACACATTTAGCAGCCACATCAACATACGCACACACACACACACCGCGGGGATGCCCTCCAACTGAACTGAACCGTGTATAAACGGAGCAGCACCGTTTGGCAGCAGGGCGAGGCTGGATTCCTCCGTAACCTTGTTTAGCGCAGCAGCAGCAGCAGCAGCTCCGTGTGCGCGCATGAACACGCACACGCGCACACTCCCACCACCACCCCCCTCGCGCCCCACACAGGCTCTCGCACACTTCGTCACTGAGCAGAGTGCGAAAAGCCTGAATGTTCACCACCATGGAAGACGGCGCCACCACTTTCAAGTCCGCTAATCTCCGGGACGTCCTTCTTCTTCTTCCTCACCTCACCTCTCTCTCTCTCTCTCTGGTTGACAGGACAGTTGTAAATAAAAAATAAAAAAGGCCAAGCTCACGGTTGGATCATTATGTATGTGTGTGTGTGTGCGTGTTATTTATCAACCACATGCCACTGCCCCGCCGAAACGCACAAAGACCACCCTATGCGCTATTCTTAGAAGTGGCCGATCCTCTGCGCACAACACTGGGATTCAGCCCCACACAAGGAGACGGTGTTTGATTTAAAAACACACTATATTAAAAACACTGGATCGTTTTTTTAAAAAAAAAAAAGAAACACATTGGATGTTGTGATAACATACTATTTAAAAAAAAACAAAAATAAAAAACAGTGTTTTCTGTCCTCATCCACATGAGAAATAAAAATACATGTAAGGGTTTTGTCATTGATTGCCTCACCTGGTTAATTGGTGCTATAGTTCCAGAACGTCGTCCGTCCGTGCGTGCGCTCGCTCCAACTCACTCACGCCTTTTTCCTGTTTTTTTTTTTCTCCCCAAGTTAACTAAGGAGGATCCGTGCGTATATACGTAGACTACTGTAGACTACTAGCCCGGTCCGCTGTCTGCTGGAGACGGAACAATCCCAACCAAAGAAAAAAAAACAACAACTAAAAGTGTCTAACAGGTTATCCACTTGTCACGAAACAAAAAGCTTCTCGCTCCTTATTCTTATTGTCTAACCAGGCAACTCCTCTCATCCATTAACCTATATATATTTCAAGCGGACTTTTTTTCTGCTGCTGCAAATGTCATTTGGGTGACCAGAAAGCTACCAAAAAGATCCAGAAAACAAAACGTCAGGATGTGTGTGTATATAGAGGGGAAATCCACAAAAGAGAATCCGTTATGGTCCGGTAGAGAGAGAGAGAGAGAGAGAGCCGATGCGTGCCGTGCCGTGCAGGATACAGGTGGCGAGGTCGGTCGGAGGACTCGCAGGAGAAATTAATTCAGCTCGGCCGTACCTCGCAGCAGCGCCATGTTGGGTTTCAGCGGAGCACGCCGTCCTCGGAAAAAAAAAGCCCCCTTTCCTTTTCCTCCCGCTCTCCGTCACTCCATGTCCTCTCCGTTTACCGGGTTCCGTGTCTCGGGAGGTTCTCTATGAAGGTTATTCCGTGTGTCTTTTCTCTTCGTCCCGAGGAGCGTAAGAGAGGAACAGCCTCCCGGTTCGCAGCAACCGAGGACGCGCGGATCGGAGCTGTACGGGGAGTTGCCGCACACACTGAATGGATGAACTGAAACGCTGCCGAGACCGAGCGACTCGCTCCACTCCCACTCGCGCAGACTCTCTACCCAGAAGGCCAGTCGGGAGACCGCAATTACCATAAGCCTCCAGCGAGCGCACGGCACTGGGCTGCGCACGCACACACACAGAGACACACAGAAAAACACACACACACACACACACACAAAAAGAGACACACAGAAAAACAGACACGCACACACAGACACACACAGAAAAACACACACACACACACTTACACACAGACACACGCATATACACACGCACACACACAAGCTCACGTACACAAGCTCACATACACACACACATACTCACGAGCTCCGCTGAAGCTCCAAAACAAGGAATAGGCGAGGTCTTTAACAGCAGAAATAAGGCAGAAAATAAAACACGAGTAATAGGATAATATTGATATACGCACTGTCACTGACCTAGTACTTTTTAAATCTAAACTCAAGACTTTTTTTTAATTTAGATTGGCTTTTAATACCTAGTAGCCTGGTGACATTTTTCCTGTGCTTTTTATGATGCACCTTTTTATGATTTTATGATATGTTATGTTTTTTATTCCTGTTATTTCTTGATTGATATTAATGTAAAGCACTTTGTGTACCTTTTGGTTATTGTAAAGGGCTATGCAAATACATTTTGATTGATTGATTGATTGATTGATTGATAATATAATGGGTTGGGTGATGGGTGTGCTCAGGCTTGCCAAAAGCATCTCTTCTGATCCCTTAAATGTTTTAAATGGGGAATATCTACTTCTGCCCTCTAAGAGGCGATTCAGAGTCCCTATACATTTAACCTGCATCAGGCTGAAGAACAGGCTTTTGTCCATCGGTCCATCTTGTTGCTAAATAATAATTAATGTGCTGCTAAAGACATGTAAATCCAGAGGACAGATGGTAATTTAGTAATGGAGTTATGTATGAATAATTGGTGACAATAGAGTTGTATCGTATCGTATCGTATAAATCACTTTAAAAAACTATACAACAAAAGATATTTTTGGGTGGTATATGGTTGAGGAAGAGTTGTGATAAGGGTTGTGTGTTAAGGGGTTGGTTTACATCTACTTTTTGACTATGGATGGATATGTGGGTTGTAAATAAACTTGGGATGCTGTTCATATATTTAATTTGGGATGTAAATAAATCTGGGATAGTTTATATATTATATTATCATTCTATATGATATATGAGTTATTAGAGGAGAAGTGAGAAAGGGGTATAGGGAAATATAAGTTTTACATCTACCTACTCCTTTTCGGACACTATCACTCTTGTTTTGTTTGTTATTATTTTGTATCTGTTTTTATTTATTTTTATGTTCGAAATAAAGTCTTTCATTCATTCATTCATAATATATATATTATATATATAATATACAATATTAATAATAACAAAGCAAATGTTTAAAAGGTTTTCAAAATAAGGAGACAATTGACTAAAGGGAACGTCAGCAAATCCAAAAGTTATATTGATAGACACACACATATATTCCCATATAAGATATATAAGTTTGCTATAAATTGAGTGTATAGGTGATGTAGATGACCAGAATGTACACTGTAACCAACTGGGTGTTGGTCTTATTGATACTGGTACAACCACTGGTGTTGTTTTTGTACCTTAGTATAGTATGTATCCCATTTTACCCAAACCGATGGATAACAAAATTAGACTGTGATACAAATTAAATGTCACTTTTTTTTTTTTTTTCAAACCAACAGATAAGGTAAATCTGTGAAGCACGAGGCAATAGAGAGGAGGGTGGGAGGGAGAGGCAGCTCAAGGCTGGGGCACATCTGTTAAGGCTCCCATGTCAAGTGAAGGAGGAGGAGGGAGGCTATGAATATCAAGCCTGAGGTGTGTGTGTGCATCATGTGCCTGCGTATGTGTGTGTAGGAGAGAAGAGAGAGAGAAGCCAACAGACAGACAGACAGAGAGACAGACAGAAGCAGAGTAGGAGTAGGAAAAGAGAGGGGAACTTGGAAATGGAAGGTCTGGCTGCGTTCGCCACAGCTGCTGAAAGTAGGAGTTAAACCAGACGGTCATACGCAAACAAACACAGAGCTCACAAAGCACTCGCATATGGACGCATTAAAAAAGCAAAGCTCATCTTGAAGGGCGAATTATCCAAAAGTTTGGAGACAGGCACAAAAGACGTGAGTAGAGCAAAGAAAAGGAAGAGGGTCCGTGAGATGAGAAGAAAGGAAAGAAGGGTGGGTGTATTCATGCTCGGCACAGAGCAAAAACTCCACTTTCTCTCTCTGCAAACAAATTAAAAAGCCGTTCTTCAAACTTTAATATCATCAGGGTGAATTGCTGGCCTGTTTGCTCTAATCAGCCCCACATACTACCTCTCATAACTGGGAGTTGCCCCCTATGACCACAGCCACTAAACCACAAGGCCACCAAGACTTCGTCCACACTAGTGGCTAAATCTGAAAACACTGTGATAAGGAGGCAAATCCACACCAGTGTTCAAGTAGATTTCATCCACACTAAAACGCCTAATCAACAGGAAATCGCTTAAAATTCTTCTCTTTTCTTTGAGTTGTGTGAGTCACATCCAACAAGAAGTGGGACAGAGACAGCCTGGCTACTCTGCTGAGTCTTAAAGCTCTGTTCAGTTTTTCCTCCCTGGTCTTCATGATCACACATACAGTGTTTTAATAAACTCACTATGTTGTTGTTCTTCTTCACATATTGTTTTGTTTTCTGACACTAAAATAGTGAGTCACTTGCATCTTAAAGATGCTGCTTGTTACAGTAAGGACATGTTCAGATGGACTGTAGCCCTGCCTGAAAAAAAGGCCTCTTTATTTGAAACAAACAAACAAACAAACAAAAAAGCAGGGTCACCTGGCAAAAGTTAAACCTGGCTCAACTTTTGCTGGACTGCAAAGCGACATCATCTGACAAGTTGCTGCAGTAGTGTAGTGTTAACTCCTGTGCTGCTGCACCAAGACGTCGATCAAATCAGTATTTTATTTATGATGGCAAAGCCGTCTGACAAACAAAGAACTCATGAATGCAGGTTGATGACGACAGCCATGTTGTGTTATCGGCCGGTTTGACATTTGAAGTGATCGTAATTTTACTGCCACACAGCCGACCAGCCTCAGGTCGTCGTTCTCCAAAGTTTTTCCTCGTTCACAAACACAAGGCCAGGCATTTCAGATTCATCCACTCTGGAGATGTTTTCAAAATACTCGATTTAACAAAGAAAGACAGCTTTGTGAGGATGGAGGGCAAAGAGAGAGAGAATTTAGCTTGCTACAGTGGACATGGGGTTCATCCCACATCTCTTAAAGCAGCAGTGGATAGAAATGGAGCAAATATGAATGTCCTCCGGTGCTCCTAATGGCATCTGCAAGATTTCACAGACTGGAGGAAAACAACCAATCAGAGCCGAGCTGGAACCTTGCCAGTGATTTCCAGCTGCCTCCGTTGAATGAACAGCCAATAGGAACGCTCTCTCTCTGAAATGACCTGTGATTGGCCAAAGTCTCCTGTCAGGGGCTAGATTTTTTAAAGCCTGAAAACAGAGCCATAAGGAGGAGCAGAAGTCTAGTTTTCTCTGAGAACACTTGAATTACAATATGCTGAAAGGTTAGTATGGAAGTTTTGCCCAATAATACCAAAAATATTCTGCCTACTGCAGGTTTAAACTGCATCCACGTTTCCCTCACTTGCATCTGTTCCTTGCGTCTCTCCTTGCATCCCCAGTGGGAGGGAAGCAAGAAAAAGATGTAAGTGAGGGAAACATGGATGCAATTAAAAGACTTCGGATGCACCCATAGTCTGTGATTCAAGTATACCTCAGGGGCTGAGAGTATAGGCACAGAGGACACATGCCATTCAATGGACTTTCTTTTCAGGATTCAGGATGGTGACAGTGCTTTTGGATGTGCATGAACATTTTTGACACGAGCGCCTGAGCGGCCCAACCCCCCAAATTATATACTTAGTAAAATACATAAATGGATATGTATGAATCGTCAAGAGGTGACTGATAAAATAGAGATCAAAATGTAGAGTAGCATCAAGTGGCTAAGAACATACAGCATAAAGATTTAGAGGCGTTTTTGGTCTAAGCAAGCTGAGACTCTAAATATGCAGTCTTTAGAAGCTGACCACAAGATGAGAAGTAAACAACGGGCACGAACACAGAGAAGGCAACCCAATTCCATTTTTTTATGTGGTCACACAGCAGCAGCTGGCATGCCAAGAGCTGCACTCATGCGACCAGCATACCTGCACTCGAAACAGCACTGTGTTTGGTGTCCTTTTGTCTATAGAAACATGCCAGCTTGTATTTCCCCAGGAAGGATATACCACCATCTTTAGCCTTGGCAATGTGACTCTACACATTTAGCCACATTGCACCATATGTCTCATTCACTTGCCCTGCCCAGATTTTTGCAGGTAGGATCCAACCTGGCAACCCTGCTACCCACTACAGACTGTCTGTATTGTTAGTGTAAATACGGGGCCATGGAGACATCTGATGGGCCCCTTTCAGGACTGTCTGCAGGGAGGTTTTCAGATGCAACCCGATTGTCTCCAAACAGTCTGAGAAGCTGCTCTGTTGTAAGGAAGACTCTGGCTGACGTCACACGCTACTAATAATCCCGTTGAAAGGTCAGATGGGTGTTGGAAAGACAGGCGAAATCACAGCCCAAGACGCCGGGTCTTCCTTTCCCTCCCTCCTGCTCTGACTCAGAGGCAAACGGCTCTCTCCATCACTCACTGGAAAACTGGATTAGGATGAATATTGCTCCGAGGAACCGCAGGGCAAACCAAGATGCTCAAAACACAAAAACACACAGTTGTAAAGGTATGCTGAGAGTCTGAGGGGGGGACACACACACACACACAAAAACAGGTCTGGAGAGAGCGGGGGCCTTTTTTATGGCTGCACTTTTACAGCCGTGTGTGAACTTTGTGGTTGGAAAAGCCAGCCTTAGAACAGCATGTGCCTTTGAAAAACACTCGTGTTGGATAATGGTGACGAAAAACGTGCTTAAAATCTGTGATCCCGTCCTCTGGTTGTCATTCTATGTCACGCATAGGTGTGTGTGTGTGTCTTGTATAAATCAAAACAGCGTGAACACACACATGCGTGTGCACCCCAGTGTAGAGGGAGCCACACTCTGGGAGGTCACAGTGATCCAGCCATCTGCTGTTGCAATCAGACACTGAAGCGGCGGCCTGACAAACACACACACACAAACACACACAGTGTTCATGGCAAGTTCACATATAAGCACACAAACATGTACACCTTCAGCACACATTAACCAAACATACACATGCTGTCCTCAAAAAGGACACACACATTTTGAAAGGGCTGACTGCCAGCACACAAGCAAGCACAGGCATTGCATACACACACACACACACACACGCACACACACACGCACACACACTCTCTCTGTCGGCAGGCTCAGATTGCAGGAAGCTCTTTGCACGCAGCTCAGTCCGCAGCAGCCGGTACTAATCAGCACAATCCACCTGCAGATCGTTATGGATCGCTTACTGCAACTCACACAGCCACAAACACACACACACACGCACACTCTCATGCACGCAAACTTGCCTGAACACTCACTCACTCACACGCACGCACAGGCTCGGCCACGTGCACACGTCCAATCAATAGATCTATACTTGAAACACACACTTTAAAAAAAAAAAACCCACTCATGGTGCTGATTAGGCATTGTTCACGGTAGTCTGAAAATCACCCACTGTTCCAATAAAATGTTTATGGGAGCTCGTTGTGTATTTATGACAGCCAATGGTGACTTTATAGTGAGCGTATCAATTGTTTTTGAATCAATGTTCTAATCTAAAAAAATCATCTCCAAATGTTTAAAAGGTTCACGCAAGGACTGGGAAATGCCTTGAAATATCAACACAGCACCATTTCTCTCTCTCGATCTCTAGCCCTCTCTCTCTCTGTGTGTGTCACACATGCACGCGCGCAGGGGCGGGCGGACACGCACGTCACGCACGCACGCACGCACCCCCCCCCACCGGTGTTGTAGGGCTAACCGGTTCCCCACAGGCGCGCCACGCTGCGTTAGCGCGGCCTCACCGGGGATAATTACAGCCTGGCGCGGCAGGGCGAGCATGGCTCTGAGCCAACAACACTGCTCTCTGAGAGAGAGAGAGAGAGAGAGAGAGAGAAAATGAGAGAATGAGAGAATGAGAGAGAGAGGGAGAGAGAGAATGAGAGAGGGAGAGAGAGAGAATGAGAGAATGAGAGAGGGAGAGAGAGAGAATGAGAGAATGACAGAGAGAGATAATGAGAGAGAGAGAGAGAGAGTGAGAGAATGAGAGAGAGAAAGAGAGGGAGAGAGAGATAATGACAGAGAGAGAGAGAGAGTGAGAGAATGAGAGAGAGAGAAAAAGAGAATGAGAGAGAGAGAGAGAGAAAGAGAGAGAGACAGAGAGAAAGGGAGAGAGAGAGAGAATGAGAGAGAGAGAGAATTATGAGAATGAGAGAGAGAATGACAGAATGAGAGAGAGAGAGAGAGAATGAGAGAGAGAGAGAGAATGACAGAATGAGAGAGAGAGAGAATGAGAGAGAGAGAGACATGGCCCTATAGATTAAACCCTAATCAAACCCTAATCAATAGGCTGCTAAATTCATCGATGCAATCAATCAGTGGGCCCTGTGACGTCAAATAACCCCCTCGATCAATCACACTTCTTATTCCTTATTAACCTTGGGGGATCATAACCCCCCCCCCCCTCAAAACCCCCCTCTCCAAAACGCGCGGACTAAAACATTGAACAGTCGCGTCTTTTTCCTTTTTCTTTTTTATTTTAGAGAGAGAGAGAGAGAGAGAATAAAGATTAAAACCTTCAAACGAACCTTATCTGAGAGGAAGGAGAAGCGGTGGCGGCTCTCAGCGCAGCACAAGAAAGATCCCCTCCTCCTCCTCCTCCTCCTCCCCCTCCTCCTCCCTCCATCCCTCCCTCCCCCTCTCCTCTCTCTCGTCTGTCGGCCTCTCTGTTGAGTTCCGCTCATAACCTCACCTCCTCGCCACCCAGCCTCCCACTTCCCCGCCTCTCTCCCTGCTTTCCGCTGCTGGCTGGGAGCGCGCACACACACACACACACACACACACACACACGCACACACACACTTTACACACAGAGCAGAGGGAGACACACACTCACCTCTTTATAGCTCTCTCGCTCTGACACGCACCCACAAGCGTGCACAGCCTTGCACACACACACACACAGATGACACACACATACACACATACACGCACACACAGAGGCAGCGTCAATAAAAAGCCGCGCTGTGAGAGAGAGAGAGAGAGAGAGAGAGAGAGAGAGAGAGAGAGAGAGAGAGAATGAGAGAGAGAGGCCGCCGGCACTCAACTCCCCCCTCCTGCCACTGCGATTAGCGGAGGCTGGCTGGCTGGGGAGAGGCGCCCCTCTGTTATCTGGGGCGGTGGCAGCCTGTGTGTGTGTTGAGAGAGAGAGAGAGAGAAAGAGAGAGAGAGAGGGAGAGATTAATTTAACTCTTTCGGAGCCAGCTCGCAGCGCACGAAGCTCCGCTCGCTCTCTCAGGCAGCAGCAGCAGCACAGCCGAGCTGTTATATTAGACAGGACGCAGCAACACGCGCTTCTCAAGACATTATTATTATTATGGACTAATGTTAATTCAATTACAAATGAAATTGTTAATTGCAGCACTAATTTAGACCCGTTATATAGGGAAGATAAAATATACTAGAAATAGAATTGGACAGTTAAAGCACCAGTAGGTAGAATTGGAGCAAATATGATTAAAAAGTGATTTTTTGTTAAACGCTCATCTTGACAGTAGTGCATGAGACAGGTAATCTGAAAAAAAAAGCATGACTCTGTGTCCTCCAGTGCTCCTATAGTGGCATTTGCAATATTTCACAGAGCGGAGGAAAACAACCAATCAGAGCCGAGCTGGAGTCTTGCCGTCTCTGAGCAGCTGTCAATCACTCGCAGACTCCGATCAAACGGTCAAACTAGGCCGCGCTGATCAAATACGAATCAATATTCTCACTGTAATGCCTATTTCTCGCCTCAAATGTTTTCATAAACATCTTGTAGTGTACTGTTTAGCTGTAAAATGAGAAAGTTTACTCCGGCTGGTGTGGCGGTGCTTGGTATTTCCTCAACAGATCTCAACATGGCATCAACTTTCTCATTTTACAGCTAAACAGTACACTACAAGATGTTTATGAAAACATTTGAGGAGAGAAATAGGCATTACAGTAACAGAATATTGATTCATATTTGATCAGCACTGCCTAGTTTGACCGTTTGATCGGAGTTGGTAAGTGATTGACAGCTGCCTCTGTTGAATGAACAGCCAATAGGAACTCTCTCTCTCTGAAATGACCTGTGATTGGTCAAAGTCTCCATCACAGGCTAGATGTTTTAAAGCCTGAAAACAGAGCCATGAGGAGGTGCAGAAGTCTAGTTTTCTCTCAGAACACTTGAATTACAATATGCTGAAAGGTAATTTTATAAATTTTGCCCAATTATGCCAAAAATGTGATGCCTACTGCAGGTTTAAATTAATAAATATAATATATAACTGTTTTTTTTTTTTTAAATACTCAAAAAATTGCACTGAGTTTGGTTGGTGACAAGTCTGCAAGGGCCAGTATTTAGTGAAAAGGTGACATTTTGTTCCAAACATGTATGTAAATTGTCAAAGTGGTCTCATTTTATATTTTGCCAAGCTGGGACATACATTTTGCCACTTTTAGACATATTGGAAACTCAACGTTGAAGCATCTAAGATATGCCAAATATTTTTTTCTGATTTAATCTGCTGCATATCATGTTGGTATCCTTGAAACCAATTAGATTCTTTCACCTCACGAGCCTGCGAAGGTCTTTGGAAACCAACACAACATCGTCCCCACTGTAATATACTAATGTTGAACCTTGAAACTTTTGTTTTCATGTACTGTACATCTGGTGATGCTCCTGCACCATTGAGGATCTTTGTTCAGCTCTTCTCTGAGAAAAAAAAAGGCCGCAGAATCAAGGTCAGTGTCAAGAGGAGAGTGAAGAATCCCAAGAAGCGCCGTCTTTGCACAATCTGTTTTTTCATTTACGGCCATTGTACAAGAAGCAACTACCTGAGAGTTTGGTGTTTGTTTGCACACTGGTATTTGGGGTAAAAACATAAATTTATTGTACATTCTAGTGACAGTTTACTGTACTTTGTAATATTTATATTTACCTGCTCACTGACTGGCCGTATCAGACGTATTAGACCTTTGGAAAATAGTAGTTACATGTTTTTGTGCACAGCCACTGCATTCAAGATAATCAATAAATATATGGCATAAAAGGCTGCTTCACTGTTTTCCAAATTGTTGTTTAAAAACACACCAATGAGCCACACTGTTGCACGAGCGGACTTGTTTCTTCATAACAATGAACATGACCACTGTAGTTTATTTTGAGTCAATCCCACATACACGTCCTGCTGCCATAAATAGGCCTACTCAATAGGGCTTCAAATGTGTGTTAATCCACAACTGAAAATAGTCCCAGACAAATGCACTATATAGTCCTGTTTGAGTTATGTTTGCGAAAAACTACAGTGCCCAATTTTTTTTTTAGAAAATGACTGAGCCTTTTAAAAACTAAAACTCTGCATATATTTGGGAGCTGTTATTTAACATGGATTTTTTTCAGTAAGAACAAATGGGCTGAGTGCCACAGAAGTTGGAAGATCCTGAAATTTGAACACATTGTTGGTTTTAGTCTTTCACGGGATTTGTTGACAATAGGAAAAGTGTAGAATAACACCAGACTTTTCAGGATGCAGTACGCAGGCTGAATCTTAAAGCAGCAGTCGGCGAGATTGTAGCAAATATGATTAAATAAAGATATTTTTATAAAACGGTCACTATGTTCTGGCAGTAGTGCATGAGACAGGTAATCTGGAAAAAATCATGTGCGTCTGTGTCCTCCGGTGCTCCTTATGGCATCTGCAAGATTTCACAGACCAGAGCGAAACAACCAATCAGAAGCGAGCTGGAGCCTTGCCATCTCTGAGCAGCTATCAATCACTCACAAACTCCGATCAAACTAGGCAGCGCTGATCAAATATGAATCAATATTCTGTTACTGTAATGCATATTTCTCGCCTGTTTTCAGAAACATCTTGTAGTGTACTGTTTAGCTGTAAAATGCAAAAAGTTTGTGACCCGGCAGCCCACCAGCTGGAGCACAGCCAATAGGAACACTCTCTCTGAAATGGCATGTGATTGTGATTGGGCTAAATTTTTTTAAAGCCTGAAAACAGAGCTATGAGGAGGTGCAGAAGTCTAGTTTTCTCTCAGAACACTTGAATTACAATATGCTGAAAGGTTATCATGGAATTATTGCCCAATGATGCCAGCAACATTCTGCCTACTGAAGCTTTGAGGCTTGCGCTTTGAACATAAAATTAACTTTAGCATTTCAAGTTTTGTATCTATACTCAAATGCCCCTCCTTTGTCTGAACATCGGCAAAAAAACAGGGCAATTTGACACTTGCAGTAAAGCTCCAGTTCAATAACAACAGCCTCGAGCAAATAGCTAATTAAAACATTTGATGTAGAGGGCTACACAAAAACTTCCAGTTAATTATTTACAGTTTTAAGACATCATTCATGCAGGCCCGTAATCTCCCCATTAACCTTCTCCAGCCTTATATTTACTGTAAGCGGCGGGTGAGCCGGGTTTAGGAGGGGTTATACCCTCCACCACATCCCCCGCCTGTAAATACTGCTGGGGCTCTAATAGCCAGCAGCAGACGAGGCTCCCGGAGGAAGCAGCGCAGAGGAGCGACAAGGCCTGCCTCGCTGCTATCGCTCCGAGGTGACAGAGCTTCGGCTTGTTTTTCAGCCAGCGTCTGGGCTGCTGCTGCTGCTGTCGCCTCTCTCCCCCTCTCTCTCTCTCTCTCTCTTCCTCTCTCTGTGCGTCACAGCTAGGTCATGGCTGGACTCCAACAATGGCTCCAGTTTCTCGAGCCACATGCACGTGCGCAAACACACACACACACACACACACACACACACACACAGGCGAAAGCAGCACACAAACACAGATCTGACAAATGATAGGGTGGCGAGGCGAGGCGAGCTAATAGTAGGCAGCGCGCCTGCCGACATGCCCGTGGGCCGCGGGGTGTTAAATTGTATCCAATTACGGCGCATGCGACGATATGAGGGGGGAATAATAATTCTTCTTGCGTGACAGGGAGATTCGCTTATTTCCCGGGCTCTTTATATGGAGGGGGTGCGGTGGGGCTCCAGACGTTCAAAGCTTCTGCGGGAGAGCTGTGTGGGTCCGTGGAGGGGAAAGTCTGGTTTTCTGGAGGACGTGGCGCGCGTATTTCATTAATCAAAATCCAGTTAACCAGATTTGGAGACACGGCAGGGGCCAGCATGGGTCCGACCAATAATTAATATCCATTATTTAAGCAGCCCAGGTCTAAAAGACGTCTTAACACACACACACACACACACACACACATACACAGGGATACTTCACAGGAGGTTGGGAAGGGGCACGAGGGAATGAGGGACTGCATCAATGTGAAAATGAAATAAACACGCCCAGTCTGAGCTTTGTTATGAAATGTCTCTCCTGCTCATTTATTTGATGGAGTGCACAGTCAAGTAAAACCGGCAACAGTGCCAAAAGAGGGGTAGGGGCACAGTGCAAGTGTGTCTGTGTGTGTGTGTGTAATACTGTGGTGGGGGCTCGGTGAACTGCAAACTAGAGTTGCACTCTGGTGTCATTGACGCCCAGCAGAAAAGTTCAACAACTCAAGGGTAAAAAGGGTCAAGTGTCGGTTCATTAGTTCAACTTGTCAAGAGAGGCAGCTGACAGCCGGCAGCTCCTCGCGCCGACAGTGATGAAACCACCTCGATGTGTTGGAAGAAACCAAATGGGCTGAGGTTGAATATAAAGCAACTCTATTATCCTGCCAATCACACCTCAGCTATGTGTCTCCCTCAGCGCCACTGACAAAGGCCATGAGGTGATGAACCATCAAAGTCTGTCGCTATGCCGTGTATGTCACCGTGTCCAACCTGTTCTGACAGGCACCGTTGCAGAGAGAGCATGTGTGTATGTGTTGACTAACATGTTGTTGTTGTTGTTGTTCATAAGGCTATACAGCCCAGTCGCACAGCAGTTTGTGAAATAGTCATGAAATGTAATGTATTGTTTCGTGTACATGGACACAAATTTTAATTTATTTTTTCGTGATGGTCAGCACGAAATCAATTTGTATGTAATCCACGTAATTGTGAAACGGGAAGTATAAAGAGCGGCGAACGCCATGTAGGGAGGAGGTCGGAGTGGATGGGTGGGTCAAAAAACACTGGACTTTCGCCCAGGAGACTGGTGTTCATGTCCCGTGTGAAACCATAAGTCAAAGTTGATTTATTTGCCAGGTAAATTCCGTACCTAAGTTACTGCACTTACGGTGTTATTTTAACCCAAACCACGATCTTTTCCTAAACCTAACTAAGTAGTTTTGTTGCCTAAGCCTAACCAAGTCAATCTTTTCCTAAACCTAACTAGTTTGTTGCAAAAGCCTAACCAAGTCAATCTTTTCCTAACTATACCTAAGTAGTTTTATTTTGAAAAGACTGGAGTGGAAAAAGACACATGCTTCATGTGCTGTTGTGCTGAGCGTCACGAACAAAAAAGGGGAAATTTGTGTCTATGTACACGAATCAAATAGATTTAATTTCGCGACTATTTCCCAAACTGCCGTGTGACTGTGTTGGGCTATATGTAGTGAATCTGCTCGACTGTCAGGTGAGAGCAGCAGGTTTGGACCGAACTTCCAGTCCGAGGCACGTACAAAAATAGAGTGTACACTTAAATATATACATTGATAAATACAGTATAACAAACAAATGTTCAGAAAAATACAAACAACTTTTCAAAATAATACTTGTGCGAAAGTTGCAACAACGGTAATGCAGAGAGAAAAACAAATACTGTCTGAGGAAGGAGAGACTCCTTTGGGACTTATTTGCCCTCCCAAGTCATCTTCACTGTTTTTAAAACCCCCTCCTGTATTTCCCCTGTACCCCACCTCCCCCCACCTATCGGGAAGAAAATTGTTCACAACCGGGATCAATCTCTGCGTAGACGCTTTCACGTCTGACACACAGGGTGCTTTTTAAAAGGCCTGGTTTTCACCTCGTCCCCTGCAGAGAAGTGAAAAGGTAATTGCTGCGAATGCTAAACTAACACCTTGTTATGATTGCCTTTCAGCCGTTCTTTATGTTTTTTTTCCTTCCCTTTAATTTTTTTGCGGTATGCCAAAACGCTGCAGAGTGCAGGAGTCAAGAAGGCAGTGCAGAGAAGGGAAACTGTTTTAAGACCTTTGGGATGCAGCAGATGCCTTTAACATTAGGTGGATCTTTAGAGCCGCTCCTCTCTCATAGTAGTATTGCGGGGAGCTGCGGCTCTGCTCAGTGTGTGTGTGTGTGTGTGTGCGTGTGCGTGTGTGTCTTTAGGATATTAAATAGTAAAGGATGGGGATTAATAATGGAACCTGACAGCTCATCTCCGCCTTCTATCTGCCCGACTGTCCCACCAATCTTTCCTTCCATTCCCTCCCTACCTCTTGTTCCTCCTCTCAGTTTCTAATCTGCTGCGTCTCTCTCTGGCTGTGACCCTCCATCGTGCTCCTTTTCTCTCTCTCTCTCCTTCTGTCTCTGTCTCTTCCTCTCTTCCAGCTCTCTCTCAGGGCCCTCGGTCTTTCAGGGCCATGTCAGGAGAGTAGAAGAGCACGTTGGTGTCATCCTCGTCGTCATCGCTGAGGTCGACCAGGTCAGCCTGTGTGTAGCGCACCGCCCCCGGGTGGTACTCTCCGATCCGAGTCCTGTCGCACAGTCGAGACTGCAGAGCCAGCTAGAAAACAGACACAGGGTTTGAAATTAGCGCGCATAGTTTGTACTGGTGTGTGTAAAGAGTATGTTTACACACTCAAAAACAGTCTCCTGGGTTGATAAATGAGAAAACGCTGGCTGTTCAAAGGTAAGACAGGCGTCCGCTTGTTGTGAACTGAACCTCCAAATAACATCCTGGTGCTGCCATTTAGGACGCAAAAAATCGCAGTGCCAACCTGGAGAAGTTGAGGAAGCAATGCTTGTTTTGATCCCCTCTGGAAACTGAAGCCCAGTTGTTTTCATTTACTACTTCACTCAACTACATAAAAGTACCGTACTTCAAACAAAATGGAGGAAAAGCGCACTGTCACGGTCAATGGCACTCGATGTGATGTAACTTTATGGCACTCAGGATTTGAATAAGAGAAACTTGAACATGAACTACTTTGTCGTGCACCACTATCGTGGACAAAGGAGAAAATAAATGTCCGATCAGAGCTACTGTAAGTATGTAATTTACATGCTTATTGCTAAATAAGCGGCTGTGGCTCAGAGGTAGAGCAGGTCGTCCACCAATCGGAAGGTCGGCGGTTCGATCCCCGGCTCCTCCGGTCACATGTCCAAGTGTCCTTGAGCAAAACACTTAATCCCAAATTTGCTCTTGAAAGGCTGTGCCATCGGTGTGTGAATGAGTATTTAGATTAGATTCTGATGGGCTACCAGCTTGGCACCTTGCACGGCAGCCTCCTACTTGGTGACGTCACCACGCTACGGAAGAAAAGGCGGGACTTCGAGCAAGGCAGTTCAGGAGCAGTGTTTTCTGTGGGGGAGAGCAACTCCCTTTGGCGTGGACTTTGGGCTTTTATAACTTTGCCGACCTTTTACATGCACCCACACTAAAGGAAAAGCACAGAAGCATAATAGGTCCCCTTTAATGACCTGCAATCAAGTCACTACTTCATGCTCATTCAGTTTGTCGGACCAGAAACAGAAAAATGTCTACACGGTACTTACGAAATGGTGAATTTCGACTATTTAAAACACATTATAGGTGAACACAGACAGCAAAAGGAGGCAGAACGTTTAAAGTAAATCTGAGACTCAGCAGAGTAACCAGGCTGCGTCAACTTCTCCTTAATACATGACGGCTGTGACGCGCAGTTTTGTTTACTGACCGAAATAGGACGACAAAGAAGAGATCTTTACAAAAAACAACCTGTGTAGACACACATTGTTTATACACATAAAACAGCATTTTCAAAATTAGCTGGTTTAGTGTGGACGTACTCTAAAATTGCAGCGATACCGAGGCATATGGGGATTGGGAGCAGCTTTTTCCTGCATGCACACTCACATACACACACACAGACGAAGCGAGGGGTGAGCTCTTTGCAGAGCCACAGGCGTTTCAAGCTGTATGGCTAGAATGCAGATCAATATCAGGGAAGGAAAGAGTGGAAGAGGGGGGAGACAGGGAGCGAGAGGAAGAGTACACAGGTGGGAGGGAGATGCTACACAAAGGAGCGCGGCAGAAATAATGTAAGAGAGATAAATGCCAGAGATGCTGTAACAGAGTAAAGGGAACAGAAGAGGCTTGGGAACAGACACACATACAGTACAGAGATAGAGATAGGAAGAGAGAGAGGGAGGAGGAGAAGAGACGGAGACTGCGAGGAAGAGAGGGAAAAACAACGGAGGACAAGATAAGGCAAGAGATACAAGGCAGCGGTAGGCAGGTTTATATGCACACAAGAAACCAGGTTACTGAAAGAAATTGCAGGTAATTAGATGACACGTTTATATACACAGTAGAAACCTGGTTGTTGTAAAATCCTTCTAAGTAATCAGAAGAGGTTGTGTAAGTTTAGCTTAAGTTTGAGTTGCACTAACTCTACTAACTAACAGGGACAAGAATGGGTGGGAATCTTTGGTTTGATTTACATTTTCACGATTCGATTCTCATTTCAATAAATGAAAAAACAAAGTGGCACTATTTTTAGCATCTTTCTTCGAACCATTCACTCATGTTTGTAGTCGGCTGAATCGCAGTATGACACATAAATGTCAGTTAAGCAAACTGGTGTTTAAAGAAGGTCACCATGTGGGAGTATGAAGCTTTTTTTATTTGAAAAAGTTTAAATTTGGAAACATGTTACCGTCATCTGCCTGAACAAGAATAATGAGATGAACGTTTTTTTTACCGACCCCCACCACTGGCTTTAGTGTTTATGCTCTTAACTAGAAGCATAGGATGCTCTCTGTGTTCTGGAGTCAGAGTGCTCTGCTGTGCTGTTATCAACATTATATCTCAATCAGTAGAGAACACCCTGGGAGTGTTTTGTTTTGCCTTAACAAATCAGTAGCGCATGATGTATCCATCCCTCAAAAGTCATTTGCAGTTGACATGTAAGCTACAGTCGCGGTTGCTAGTGCCGCATCCACACTCATCGCCATTTACCTGCTGCTATTTGTCGCAAAGCTAGCTATGTCAGAGTCGATGTCCCCGTTTTTAGTTCCATATTTATTCCCATCTACAAAATTCTGACTGGTCGACTGTTTCTCCAACCAAAGGAAACAGTTGTTATGACACCACATCAAACCTGTTTGAATCACTGAACATATAGTCCAGTCAGTCTAAAGGTCTATGTCTTTTGAAGTGAGGAAGACTTGTGGTGGCAGTTTCTGTTAAAACAAGACACAAACCAACGTAACAACTTGTCTTTCAGTGAATTTAATAAAAAGGCATACATTAATAACTAAAACATCTGCAGATGGACTGCAGATGGACTCACGAGCACAGCCACCTGTTGTGGACTGTGGCAAGTGAGCTCCGAATACAAAGAGTAGTCAGTATTTATACATTTAAAGCATAACATGAAGATAAGTGCAAAGAAGAAAGGAAGAGAAGGATAGAAAGTGTATCAATGCGTCAGCACACAGCAGACAACAGAGCATCACAAGACATAACAAGTATTTCAGCAATCTGTTGTTTGCAGTTATAGAGAACTAAAATGTCAGGTCATTGTCCCATGGTGACGAAGTTGAACATGTGAGGCCCTGAGATTATCTAAAGGTACAGTGTTAAACTGCAGATATGAAAATTGCCATTACAGACTATAAATTGATCTCCATAGACTAGATCAGGGGTTTTAAAAGTCTGACACTCCATTGTGAGTAAGCCGTGCCGTTGCACTGGCCTTTCTGTTTTTTTCCCCCTGGTGTGTCAAATTCAATTCCGGCCGGCACCGCAAGCAGGTTTAGTAAACAGTGAAAATGTTACGGTGGTTAATTTTCCCTACAACTTCTTTTTTTTTTTTTTTTAAATCTGTTACTTATTCAGTCTATCTTCCAAAACTCCCAAACCAGAGTTGGTGATTGTTGGAACAGTGGAAAGACTAACAAAGACGGTTTTGATGAGTTTTATTTTGTTTGTCGAGTTTGAATGAAGTGTGTTTTACGACAGTAAGCGGAGGTCAAATTACTGTCTTACTGGAGTCTGGTGGCTTTGAGGAGAGCATATTAATTGTATGTTTTGCATGTTAATAAATTATAATAATTGTCAAAATCCCTGTTGATTTTATTTATTATATATTCATTTCAACTCTGGAAAAGGGACGATTTCCATCACTGCCAATCGGAGCTGGAGCCGATTAAATACCCGTGACTACTGCAGAGTCATTTGTCCCGGGTATGAATGCCGATCGTAATTTTTCCCACTGAAGGCAATAGCAGGATGTTAGTGGGTGTTAGTGGGGTTTTGTCCAGTGGGAAAGGGGCTTGAGTTACACTGTAGGCTACAACTTGAGCCCCGTTTTTTTAGCCTGTATTTGTTTTTGTATTTGAAAATTGTCAATATTAAAAGTATTTTCCGAATTATCTATTTGCAGTTTTTGTGTGCGATGGATGTACAGACAACTATCACTGGATTACGTTGATACTCAAGAGAATTTAAGTTGTGAAGTTACAAGGAGTGTCTATTTCTATGATTTCTAAATGGATTTATGGATGTTTATTTGCGACGAACATCGGATAATGATATCCTCGGAAAGTTTAAGTCACACTGATTAAACGAGACAAACAATAACCATCTTCCCATTGGTTTCAGAACACAGGCATGCATCTGTCCCCTTTCACCTCCCGCAGTATCGTTTCCTTCGCCTCTCTTCCTCCGTGTGTCCCCTTTCAACTCCTCCCATGCCCTGGACAAGATTATACCAACTTAAAGTGGTGCAGTGTGTTATGTCGGTTGACTGGCTCGTTAGCTCGCTACCGTTAGTCTCTGAGTGATGGTGTACAAAGCGTTCGCAAAATACTTCACCTTCATCTTGCAAAACTAGTTATTAAGCTATTAAATGCAAAATGCTCCCAAGTGCTTGCCGGCATTCAAGATGCCCTAAATTCACAGTTTCGCCTTTTTCATTATGCCAATACAGCGGGGAGAAACACACCAACGTGCTAAAATAAGAATCCGAATCATAGAAGATTCTTATGTAAAATGTATTTAAATAAAAATCAAAATTTCTTTCACTGTTGTCAAATCAGGAGGGGAACCCTGAATGGCGAGTACGGTGAGGAGGGACTGCCAACTCTTTCAATATACATAAGGCATGTGCGTAGTAGTGTATTAAGACCTCAGCCAATCTCTTTAAACGCATGTAAATGCTCCGCAGGCGAACAACACGAGAGACAGAAAGAGAGAGAGAGAGAGAGAGAGCCTGTGAGTGAGCTAAAGGAGGCAGGGTTAGGAGGGGTAGGGTGGGTGGGTGGGTGTCTGGTACGAAAGCGCAGATTTGTCGCGCTGAGGGAGGAATGCTTTGACGCTGTTACAACCCCCCCCCCACCACCAACCCCCCTTCTCTCCTCCGCCAATCTCACACCTGATGTGTGGGGGCTGCTGGGAGTCGCATGCCAAGATGAATAACAACCGGCTGTTAGTCACGATAGAGCACGAACACACACGCCGCCTGTCTCTCTCTCTCTCTCTCTCTCTCTCTCTCTCTCCCTCTCTCTCTGTCGTCTTCTTTCTCACTTTCTCTCTCTGTCTTCCTCTCTCTGACACACAAACAGCATTTTCTCTATGATTTACGAACACATAGAGATTCCATTTCACTCCTTGGTCTCTCCGCGTCTCTTTCTCCCGACTCACCACAGTGCAACATTGACATTTGGGTTGAAGGTCATACCACACATTCCAGTCTTCCACATTGTGCTCATGACCCGTTATCAGCGTGGTTGGTGACACTGAGTAGGTGACAAAACGTGTGTGTGTGTGTGTGTGTGTGTGTGTGTGTGTACGCGTGAACTAAGACCACAGAGACTTTTTTTTTTCTTCATGGTTCAATATCAGCTCTGGCTCTTATCCGCAGATACTGTCAATGTTTGCAGATTGAGACAAATCTGTGGAGAACTGTATTGATTGGGGTGTTTATTGAAATGCAACCGATGAGGTTTGCGGTTTGCATGTAAAAACATCATCCGTCTGGTAATTTCGCCTTCATTACATTTCCCTAAAAGCTGGATTTGTGAAAGAGATAAAAAATGAGAGTCTTAGTGATGTGTAATTTCACTCTTTAAATAAGGGGATTTGGGTATCAGACCCAACAATTATTTCCTGTGTAGGTGATTCGGGAACACCTGTGACAGATGGTACCAGACAATTACGGAAGTTAAGTAGTCTAATTACAAATTCTGAAGCGAGGAACTCGGGGAAAAAAAGCAAAAAATATGTTTTTTGTAAGATTAGCACCTCACTTAAACTTATAAGAAGTATTAGCATTGCTTGAACTCTTTCTTCTTACATAGTGATTAGGAAATATAGATGCATACTGACAGTGATTTTTATTATCAATTAAGCGGATTCTCGATTAATCACTTAGCATATAAACTGTCAGAAAATAGAGAAAAATAAAGCTCGACCAACAGTCCAAAACCTAAAGATATTCACTTTCTGTTCATATAAAACTAGGGCTGTCAAAGTTAACGCTATAATAACGCGTTAACACAAATTAATTTTAACGCCACTAATTTCTTTAACGCTTTAATGCAATCGATCTTTCGGAAGTAGCATTCATTTTAAAGCTAGAGTGAAGATACTGGTATCATATGAAACTAAACAATCTAAGGAATTCATTGGTACCAACCATGTTGCGAAGAAGGCTAAATAACGCTCCAAACATGCGCTACATTTTGGCGGGGAAAAACTGTCATGGTCATATTCAAAGAGGTCCCTTGACCTCTGACCTCAAGATATGTGAAAGAAAATGGGTTCTTTGGGTACCCACGAGTCTCCCCTTTACAGACATGCCCATTTTATGATAATCACATGCAGTTTGGGGCAAGTCATAGTCAAGTCAGCACACTGACACACTGACAGCTGTTGTTGCCTGTTGGGCTGCAGTTTGCCATGTTATGATTTGAGCATATTTGTTATGCTAAATGCAGTACCTGTGAGGGTTTCTGGACAATATTTGTCATTCTTTTGTGTTGTTAATTGATTTCCAATAATAAATATATACATACATTTGCATAATGCAAGCATATTTGCGCACACCCATGTCGATACGAGTATTAAATACTTGACAAATCTTCCTTTAAATTACATTTTGAATGGGTAAAAAATGTGCGATTAATAGCAGTTAATCATGGACAATCACGCGATAAAATTTCTTAATGGATTGACAGTGGATTTTTGGCATTTTTGTTTTGCAAATTACGACTACTTATCAAGTTTGTAGCCAATTACTTTTCAGTCAATCGACCACTTGTTTCAGCCGTTCATCGGTATGAAACGCTCCTACTACCAATACCACTGAAACCCTGTCTACACCAGATACTTGTGGTGCTGGTGAGAGTGGTAAATAGCGAGGAGGAACACATAGCCCTTGTTTTTCTGCTGTAATATGAATAGGCCTTAAGACATTGAGGAATCCTGCTGCTGCTTTGCTGGCATGTTGCTTACACTACGAGGTCATTGTAGACAAGCGTGAGTGGCCAATCTCCCCCAATATCTTAATTTACCGCCTCATTATAGACAGACCTAATTTATAGAGCCACAACAAACAGAGCATGGTCAAGAGTAGTAGTGCTAGTATGCTAGAATTAGATTCATAAAACAGCTTTAAGTCCTGTAAGCTGTAAGCATAAGTCCTTGAAAAACATTTGTCTCCAACAATGTTTCTAGTTCTTAAGCTGACAACTGACAACCTCCTTCACACAAGCGTAGCCAAATATCCTACAACATCTCAAACATACGGGGACTGGAAATACAGAAGAAGAAAAAAATAATTCAGTCATAGGCCTTTTACCCAAAGCATGCTGGGATAGACTTCAGCCACCTGTGACCCTGAGAGGAAGGTACACTGCAGAGGACAATCAGAAGTTTATAAAGTCCTTTTCAACAGACAAGGAATCTGTATGGCAGTGTCTATCTGTTAAAGTAATGGCCAAGTAGTAAAGTAATAGCTATGTTAGCGATGTTGATGTCCCCATGTCTAGGGATGGTGATGTTGTCCACCACTTTGGTCCAGACTGAACTATCTCAACAACTACTGTATGGATTGCCATGAAATTGAATGGCATTCATGTCTGCAGAGGTTGAATCCCAATGACTTTGGATTACCTGGGTTTCCCTGTAGCGCCCTCATGAGGCTGACATTTCTCTTGATATGTCCCATTAACTATTGGATGGATTACCATTAAATTTAATACTAGATATACATGGGGCCCAGATAATGACGCCTTGTGACTCTTGTGATCACCTGACTTTTCCTCTAGCACCACCGTGAGAATGACAGTTGGGCTTTGATTAAAATGTCTCGCCAACTATTGGATGTATGGATGTATGGATGTATGGATGGATGAATGGATGGATGGATGGATGGATGGATGGATGGAATGACAGATATTCATGCCTCCCCCAGGATGACTTGTAATAACTTTGGTGTTCCTCTGACTTTTCATCTAGCGTTACCATCAATTTTGATTTATGATTAAAATACTTGCAAAACGAATCAGTCTCAGCTGTTCTTTAGTGCTAATTAGCAAATGTTAGCATGCTAACACACTAAACTAAGATGGAAAATATGATGAACATTATACCTGCTAAATATTAGGGCTGGGACGATTCACCTATCTCCCAATTCGATACTATCACGATACTTGGGTGCCGATTCAATATGTATTGCAATTTTTAAGTACTGCGATTCTACAAGTATTGCGATCCAATATTACGATGGAAACTTTTTTAACACTAGACCATGGGAAAAAGTTGAATCATACACTTCTAGGGACTTTTACTTTGGAAAATCTCTAAATTAATACAGCAAGAATGTTTGATTTTCAGCATGTATGTAGTCAGAGATGTCCTGAAGTCAAATATATCAGTCATTGACAGGAATTATTTATTACTTTTTATCCAGCAACCCAAAAATATAAAGAATAAAGACATTTCCCTTACAAATTAGAGGTATTTTCTTTTTTAATTTATAAGGGACATGTAATGTTTGTAATTAATCGATTTCTTTTCCCACCCCTACTAAACATCAGCCTGTTAGCAGTGTCATTGTGAGCATGTTAGTATGCTGACATTAGCATTTAAATACAGCCTCACAGAGCCGGTAGCATGGCTGTAGACTCTTACAAATATCTCCATAATGTCAATGGAAGTGTTACGGAAAAGTTACCAGGTCCGAGCAAGTCAGGTTGGCACGGCGACTTTTGTGGAAAAAATGACTTGAGGACGTATTCAGACATGATCAATAAGTTAAATTCCAAACACATTTACGTAGTGATTTGCATGTCTGAACAGGGCTATGGATGTACGTGTGTGAAGCTGCTGTACCTGCATGCCAGTAGGGCTCAGTAGGCTCCACCAATCCCTATCCAGGCTGAAGACGAAGGCATTGGCCAAGCCGTGGAGTGGTGCCGACAAGACGTGCAACAGGGTGAGCGAAAAGGATGGATCCTGTGGGTAGAAGGCATTATGGAGTCTGTTGGAGGAGAGAGGGAGAAATAGAAACATAAGCATTGAGTTCATCCATAAAAAAAAAAGTTGTAAATAAAGAGACAACATGCAGGAGAGCTTCGAATGGTGGAGTAATTGAAGAAGAAGTCAAAAGGAGTAGAAAGGCAGCAACAGGAAAAAAAGGGGGAAAGACAGAGAGAGCGAGAGGTTGATCGACAGAGCACCAGAAAGAGAGGGAGAGGACAAGTGAGTGACAGACTGAGGGAAGGGGTGAGAACGAGAGGTAATGAGAGCGAGCGGCAAAAGCAGAAAAAGAGAGGGGGGGAGAGAGAGGAAAAGGGGGAGGGCGAAAGAGCGAGTGAGCTTTATATCAGCGTTTAAGAGCCCATTAGGCAGCGTGAGACGGCTGGGCTGACACATTCTTGGCTGCCGCCTCGACAGCACGCAGCACTTTACAAGGACAGGGAGAAGTGTAGCGCTCAACTCCCTTCCTCTCCTTCTCTCCCCTTTTCTCTCATCTCAGTTTGCTGCTTCTCCTGACCACAATTTCACCGTCCCGTCTTTTCTCCTTCTTTTTCATTCCACGCACGTTTTCCTACACACCGCCTCTACGATATCTCTCCCGTTTCTTTGTACTCAGTTTCATCTGTCTGGATATCTCATTTTCATCTTGACTCATGAGGGCGATCCCCGATTCTTCTCTTTTCAATTCCCCTCCCTGCGCCTATCTCTCTGGGAGCCTGGGGCATGACTAGAAGGAGAACCTGATATTGTGTGGTGGTGGTGGCTGCAAACTAATGGCTGCCTCCGAGAACGATGCTGCTCAGCCATTAACCCTGGATTAACCCTGTATTAGCGCTGCTCGTCGGGTTAGCCCGCCGCTAATGTCTTTTATTGATCTATTAGCGAGAGAATCAAACCGCACACAGCTCACAGCGTTCTCCCCGTGTGCGGTGGTCCTGGGCTGGGTGTGCAGAGTGAACTAAGTGGCCGCGGTGGTTGACCTCAGGGTCGGGGAAAGTCATCCCTGAGCACTTTGTGCCCGCCAGTGAAGGAAGATACAAAACCAACCATTTGAGGAAAAGAACCACTGTTGTGTTGTGGTTACAAGGAGTTACGTGAGACACACACAGTCACTCGTCTGTTCCTGACTGACAGTCAGAGGATGAGACACGTCGCCGGCTATTTAAAATGATAATGATTTGGTTGAAATCTTTGGTAACAGCACAACTGTTGTGTTTTGTACTATTCCCCCTATTAATCACTTCACAACAGTGTTGCCAATAGTGTGACATCATTGCGCATCGCTGAACAAACACATAGTGACACAAGCCAAGCTATAACTTATAAGGCACCTACACCAAAATCTCTACTGGTGCCAAACAACAACCAAATGTAAATATGGAGACATTCACACTGTATAAATATATAATAGGTCTGCACAATAAATTGCATATTAATCACGATTTTGGCTTCCCACTAGGGCTTACGTCGGCACACAGCGTTACAGATAGTAACATCACACACACACAAAACATGTCGTCGGTGTGGACGTTCTTCACTGCGAGTGAAGAAGACATAAAGCTGCAATTTTTAATAATTGCATGTCCAAACATAAGCTGTGGAGGAACAACCTTGGAACAACTAACTAAATCAGACATGTATTCTATTCTAATTCATTCCCATGATGCTGCTCCGAGTAATCACAGTGACCACAGAGTGCATTATGGTGCATTCAAGCTCTACTCAGTAAAAATTAGTATATGGTAGATTATAATGTTATCATAATGCGTTCAAATGTAATCTTGTAATATGTAGTTTTTGGGGAGAAACTTGAAAAAATCCAGTTATTTGAAGGAGATGTTTTCACAGCAATATAAAATAGATTTTGTGTGAACTACTAATGACAATATTCTTTTAACCAAACCAAACATTTAAACAAAAATATAATCATGTATTTCTTAATCATTTGAATTTTGTGGGGTTTTTTTTCTTCAAATAACCACTATAGATGACAATAACAAAGTAAAAGTATAACATTAACGCTGTATTTTTTTAATGTGAAATTGCAATAAAGATATTTTGTCCCTAAAATCTATGAATAATCGTGATAAATAACCGTGTCGCTGAGTTGCCACTGAAGTGTTGCTCAAGCGCTCGTAGAAGTAGTTATGATGTGAAATAGCACTGGGAAATGGCTAACGACAAGAATATGTTTTTCTTCCATTTTTTGGATGTGACGGAACAGGAATTGCGGGGAGAGAGAGAGAGAGAGAGAGAGAGAGAGAGAGAGAGAGAAGGGGACCCGAAATGTGAATCAAAAACATATGATTGGTTGACGCTGCGCTTCGTCAAAAAAAAAAAGCTCAGGGGTGAAAGTAGATTGAAGTTCTTGCCGGTAATACATAGCTCCCCCAACCGCCATCATTTGTTCTCCACCCCCAGCTTCATGCATCCCTGAACACACAATTCAAAGCCCGTATGGTGTAGAAAGAAATTAGAAATACTTGATATCATGTATAGCACATTATTTATTTAAATTGTGAAAGTGCTGCAGAATAATTTGTTAATGTTGACAAAACATTTCAAGATTTGAGTTGTTGTTCCGACTCAAGGGGGAATTCACATGAATTTTACCAGTCGGGAACTCCCATTTACGATTATTCCGACGCCACATGAATGCAGCACAAATGCCCTCTGGCAATGTTAATGAAAGTGAAACCGCATTGCCACATGTGTCAACAAATCGAGCTGTGATATTTGATACACCACACAGTTGTACCGGCAGGGATACATAGCCTACAGTAGTGCAAAGATGCCGTTTCCATGGTTGCCACGCATAGCGCCTGGCGTTCACTCGCGAAGCGCTTATCTGCATAAGGAGTGCAGTCAGACCCCACCGATCCAAGCGAGTACGCAGGCGGAGTGTCGCTCCCCTTCTGAAAAGACCTTAATGCGTGTACAAACAAACAGACAAACCCAACCGAAACATAACCTCCTTGGTGGAGGTAACTAACTGTATGTTGACCTAATGTTAGCAGATGCGTTTTCTTGATGGAAATGCAATCGTGAGTGATGGGTTGTATGTGGGTTATGGCAGGCAGCTGCTCTTCCCTCTTTCCGGTACTGCGTATCGACACTGAAACTTTTAGTTGTACGGAGTACCGGACCGTATCGGCCTACTTTCACCCCTGTTGTAGCTTTATGTCACCGGCTTCCATTGAAAATGACTTGTAGCCTGATGCTGTGTCGCTTGTAGTGTGAACACAGCATTAGCCTTATATGTGATTCTTTATTGTGCTTTCAGATGCACACATGAAAGCCTGTCTGAAAGAATGAATTGACCAAAACATATCGACATAACTTTGGATGACTTCAGTTTTGATGAATGTTTCGTTTACTGCCCAGTCCTCCGTCCTGTGAATGTCAAAAAAAATGCTGCACCTTTAAATTACAGGTAAGAGGAACTTTTACATTGTCAAACTAAAGCAAGCACATCATTATGATCTTCTTGACTGCAGCGAGAACTGCAGGTGAACAGCACAGAAGATGATTATGGAGATTCGTCCACAAATCTGGTTATAATCCTCCTGTTATCCTCTTTTGCCGCACGACGTTGCAAAGGTTTATTTGCTGCTAATCTGTCTCCATTTACTTTCCAACTATCCTTTGAAAAGTTGTGACAGGGAAGAAACCGCAAGTTGGGTTGGCCCGAAGGTTGCTGAGAACCTACCTTGCTCTAAGTCTTTCTGGGTAATGGTGTCAACTAAATGCCTAAATGCAGCTTAAAATAAAACCAACAGTGCAGCTATAGTGGAGCGCAGAGTGGCGTGTCCTGGCACTTGTCGGAGTAAGGACCATTTCAGAGCGACGCTGCCTATTTTCTGGGTTAGCCTACTAACCGCTGTATCTCCGAGGAGCAGACCAGCTGCTGCTCACATTCATTTCACTTCCCATTAAAGGTGAAATAAATCAGGAGTCCCCACACAACCTCCTTAGAGACGCAGGAAACACACACACACACACATACGTGCACGCGGCGGAAGTCGGACACAAGCGGACATTGCGTGAACGCACACAGAACCGCCTGTGCGTGTGCGTAGAGGTGTGTACATACAGTATAACCTAGGTCATATGCATTGAGGGAGTCAGATGGAGAGGAAATGCAGTGGATGTGTGTTTGTGTGTGCGTCTGCCGGTGTGTTTGCGTGTGTGTGTGTGTTTGTGTGTGCGTCTGCCGGTGTGTTTGCGTGTGTGTGTGTGTTTGTGTGTGCGTCTGCCGGTGTGTTTGCGTGTGTGTGTGTTTGTGTGTGTGTCTGCCGGTGTGTGTGCGTGTGTGTGTGTGTGTGTTCCTCTGACAGCGCAGCGGTGAGAGTGAGTGGGTCTGTGTGAAGGGGGGCTATTTCTGGCGTCTCATTTTTTTTTCCTGCTGCCGCAAAGAAATGCGATCGGCGTCCGGGAAACGAGAGCTGGCAGCAAGCAATCATCTGCCTGCCACACACACACACACACACACACACACACACACACAGAGAGCACCTCGCAGCGCCGAGCAACACGCGCCATGGCAACGGAACAGCCGCAATTAGAGGCGAAGAGCCTTTCCCCTCCATCGAGGGAGAGACGGAGAGCGAAATGAAAGGAAGAAAGAAAGAGCAGGCAAGAGAGAGAGAGAGAGAGAGAGAGAAAGAGAGAGACAGGAAGAGGGGAGGGAGGGAGGGGGGAGACGAGTGTCAGAGAAACAGCACCACACAGGAAGGAGAGAGAGGGAGAGTGGAAGAGGAAAGGAGAACACGATAAAGAGGTGAGAATGTGCAAGAGTGAGGCTGCGAAGGGGAACGAGGGCCGAGAGCAATGGAGGAGGAGGTGGAGGAGGAGGAAAGAGCTGAAGGAGTGAGGCTGAATGGAAAAGACTAAAAAGAAGAAGAGGAGGCAGAGAGCGAGGAAGAGGAGGAGGAGGGGGAGAGATATCCAAAAAGACAGATTGCAAGACATGAGCGAGACAAACAAAAGAGATTACGTGCGAGAGAAACCAAGATAAGACGAGGCGAGGAGGTTAGATAGAGAGAGAGAAGATGGAGAGACGGGTGGAGGCGTGTGGAGGAGGAGGAGGAGGAGGAGGAGGGGGAGGAGGGGGCTGTTTCTCCTGTGTGAGCCGGGCTAATGAAAGATGAATGAGGGAGGCAGTGGTGGGAAGGAGAGTGTGGCTGCGGGCGATGCCTGGCTGAGCTGCTGTGTGTGTGTCTGTCGGGGTTTGTGTGTGCGGCGCAGTCGAGCGAGTCTCACAGTTGGCTGACTGGTGTTGGACAACAGGGATGATATTGTGTATACTGTATGACTCAGGAGCAAACGGTCAACAACAATAAACACACTTACACGCTCGTACACACACAGAAGCAGACATATGTAGCTTTCAGCCGAAAGCCTGCTGCCACCTGTAAGCATGAAGTCAATCATTAGTACTCGTGCGGCGTCTCCGAGCCTCGCTCACTTATTCAGACCTTCCATCTATCATGCTGTCAGTCACTCTTTGAACCCGTCTCTCTCTCTCTCTGTCTCTCTCTCACTCTCCAGATTCTGTGCAAAATCCCTCATCCGCTGCCTCTCCCCATCTCTTCCAATATCCCACCCTGCCAGTCTATACCGCTTTCCAGCCATCAATTTCCCCTCCTCCCCTCCATCACCTTTTTGTCTGCCTCTAATTGTTGTGCCGAGCAATCCTCAGAGCTGAGGGAGAGAAGCGTACTGCAACAGCTTGCACGAGAACTCCCTTTCCAAGAGCGGAGGGCGGCCAGACAGAGAAGTCATCCTGACCCCGATTGCACTTCTTCCTCTCTCTCCGACTGACTGCCTGACTTCTTATATTTTTTTTTCCCTTCCTCCAGACGAATCACATGCTTCGCAGTGCCAAAACAAGGCCCTAGTGCTGCCCGCGGTGCTGCTGCTGACAGCAAATCCGAACTTTTTCTCTGACTAAAAGGGATTTCTGCCAAAACGAGCTTAATCCCTCGAATCTGTGTAAGGTCAGAATGTGGCTTCTTTTTTTTTAAACTCTTAACGTTTTGGCGGCGTCCAGATATGACGAGGCATGGGTAACTTGTTGACGCAGGAAGGAGATGTCGCGAAATCAGCCTTCGTTTCTGAGAATAAATCGCTGTAACTATGGTGCACTATGGGGGGATTTATATACATGAATTTAAAAAACAAAAGTATGACCACCTGTGGTGATACTCACTGTAGAGCGTACCTGTACATTTCAGAAAGCTGTTAGGCTGCGTTCACACCAAATCAGGCGTTGCGGAGTCACTTTAATGGCCCATTATGCACAACGATTAACGTCTTTTGTTCCCTCATTGGCTGGGTTGTGCAGCTGTGGTTCACCGATTACATGATTGGCCACCGCAGCACGACGTCGCTTCGCGTTTCTCCAAAACTTGATTCTGTTTCTACTTTTCCGTAGAAAAGACGCAGCCTAAACGCACTACCCCCATTCAAAATGAATGGGAGGACTTTGCCGCAACGCCGGATTTGGTGTGAATGCAGCATAGGTTTTATTAAGATGATTTTTGTTGAATTTGAACTAAGAAGAATCCAAATCCTTCAAAGCATGATCAGATCAACAAACTTATAAATACTACTACATGTTTTTGAAGAACTTAAACTCAATGATTGATTTTGGATCAGGAGGGAAACCTGACCTGTGGATACACTGGTTCAAAAGATTCTGTCGGTTGTTCACTTGTCTATTGTGCATGCGTGGCGGCCTTCAGGACAGCAAAGACAGAGGACAGGCCTTTCATTGTCCAGCGACAACATGTGATTAGCAAACTGAAATGTGCATAAAGCTCTAAATGCTTGTGAACTATCTGCAGGAATATCGTGTACTTTACGGATATGGACATGTGAATGATCTACTTTGATCATAAGGTCAACATGGGGATTACTGTCACAGTTACGGGTATGACTCCCATTATACACAAACCCACAGATGCAGACACACACACACACACACACATTTCTTGTCAACCCTCTGCGCGAACAAATATGTCTGGAATCAGGCTGAAACACACAAACAGGCAGGCGGGTTGTGCAGACACGAAAAACACACACAGACACATAAACATGTGAGCGAATGCACACACACACACACGCACACCTGCACGGGTGCGCACATACGCTAAGAGACAAAGAGGCACACATAGACCTTGGGGACCGAAGCGGCTAACGTTCACCAACAGAATAAAAACCCAAACAAAGAGACATCCTGTTTCCTGGAACACAACACCACTCAACCCTCTGTGCTGGGAGCAGCCAGTAAACACACACACACACACATATATAAACACACACACACACACACACACACGCTCACAAAATCAGTTCATTGTCCGTCGCCGTGCGTGTTATTCCTTGCGCCTGATTTATGTACCGGCGTGTGTCTGTGCGTCCAGCGATGCCACTGGCTGTGCCTTCGAGTGTTGGTGCACGTGAGTTTATGCTCGTGAGTGCGGGCTGTGGCCAGAAGTGTGTGTGTGTGTGTGTGTGTGTGTGTGTGTGTGCGTGAGTGTGTGTGTGTGTGTTTGTGAGAGAGAGAGAAAGAGAGAGAGGGAGGGAGAGCAGATGATAGAGTAGACTTTAGCGATTCCCTGGAGTGTGAGGCAGCGTTTACGGCACTCTCAGAGCAGCCAGAGTGATGAATATTTAAAGACGTGCCTGAAAGAGCAGAGGGAGGGAGGTCGGGGGGGTGGGGGGGGGGGATGGGGGGGGGGGTGAGCAGGGGGTGTATGTGCATGTGCGTGCATGCGTGTACGTGTTTGTGTTTGCATGCGCCTCTTGAGTGTGTGCACATGCCTGAGAGTGTGTGAGGGGGAGGTTATCTAGTATCTCCTTTAGCATTTGCATGTGTATACCATATGCATGCATATGAATGTAGGAGCCTTTACTTTGTATGCCTATATAAGAGTATATAGCTTATATGTAGGTATATAGGGACTTGTATTGTTTATTTGCCTGTATATGTGGGTGTTAATGTTTGCATGTCTGTCTATGTGCGTGTACATTAGTGTGTTTAAATATGAGTATTTTATGTCTGCATAGTGATTCACTTGCATGCAAATGTGTATATATATATATACTGTATGTCCACTATGATGTTAAATCCAGGGCCTCTCTCTGTGTGTGTGTGTGTGTGTGTGTGTGTGTGTGTGTGTGTGTGTGTGTGTGTCCAGCCTCGATGCGGGTGCCTGCCCCGTGTGTGTGTGTTTGCTCTTCACACAGCCCTGTAGGCCAGCTCTCTGTCTCGCTAAATGGGGATGAATAGCAGAGCGCCGCTGCTGCTCAACGGGAGACGAATGGCTACGGGGCTCTCCGTCTCCAGTTACACACCGATCACTGCCTGCAGACGCAACAGCACAAGCGCACATGGGGCACACACACAGTAGCCACGGTCATAGATCCACCTAAAATGTTATGTAGGCCACACGGCCACATGTGGCTCACGCAGACAATCAGGGTGTTCAAAGAGCGTGACATCTTGACACCACAGACATCTTTGATTTAAAGGATTTTTGTTACCGGCGTGTGAATACAACAGTATAGAAAACGTCAAAAATAATCTGAACATGAAATTAGAGCAGTCACTCTATATGCTTTCTTAATGGGCTACGTCTTGTAAACCTGGAGAATCACTCCTACAATGATGGGAGATCAAAACAACACAAAAAGGAGTGATGAAATGATAGTTTTCGAATGTGAAAAAAGAAAAAAATCACATACCTGGAAGCTATATCAACCTCAAAACTTATTTTAGTAAACATGGTAAATTGAATGTGAGGAGATAGATAAATAAAAAAAATGCTTGCAGACAAATAAAGATGAGAGTTTGGAACCCTTGCATACTGCCTTTCAGCATCTGAGGAGCTCGCTGGTTCAAGTAAACAAAACACACCACAAAAGATATTAGGGTATATACAGTGCAAAACCACACACCAGCCTACACACACACACACCGAGGCACAAACACACACATCCCTGCGCGCTTGAATGCGAGATATTCCGAGAGGCGAGGAGCGGAAGGAAGGAGGAAAGAGAAAGCAGGAGTGAGAGAGTGATAGAGAGAGAAGAGAAGAGCGCATCCTGGGATGCAGAATGCCGAATACAGTGAGATAAGAGTTAATGTATCCCCCCCACCCCCCTCTTCATCCCTCCCGTTTGGCTCTCTCTTTCTTCCTCCCTCCATCCATCCATCCCTCCCTCCCTCCCTCCTCCTCCTCCGCCTCCTCCCCGTTTGCTTTGAGGGATGAATAATAACTGCTGCTCTGAGATTTCCTCCCTCGTTTTTCAAAGCGCAGAACGGAGATGGGGAAGGTCTGCCTGGCCCGGGTTGCGCGTGCGGGCACGCACACACAAAAGCGCAGACACGCACTGAAGCACACACAGTCGCACGCACACGCTGTCTTGTTCTCGCTGCTCGCCTGGAGCAAGGAAATCAGATCTCCTCCAGAGAAAGGCGGGGAGGGAGTGGGGTGGTAGGGGGGGCTTAGGCGCTGTAGGGAGCCCATACAAAAATCCCCTGCAAGCACGTATAGGCCTATACACACCACAAAACCCACACGCAGCAACGAGGGAAACCAAGAATAACTAGGAGGATGCGAGCTTGCCTCCCGGAGCGACAGGGTGAACTCAAGGTTATAGACACATCACCGATTCAAGCCCCGCCGCCAGGGCCAATCCGTCCGCGCTGAAGCACCCCTCTCTGCAGGGCACGTAACCCTGATTGCTCAAAGGCAAATAGCTCTCCTGCCATGTGCCTCCGCTTTGAAGGTTAGGGGCTTCGAGAGAAAGCCTTCAAGAAGAGGACACACTAAATGGGGGATGCCGGTTTCTCCCCGCTCGGTGTCAAAAGGGGAGAAGGCGGGGGGTAGTGTTTAAAGGAGAGCAAAAACAAAAGTCCTCGTAAAAGACAAGCAGGGCTGTCCAGGAGGAGCACTCCTCGCACATCAAGCCGCGGCGGTGCCACAGAAATCGGCAGCTAGGTTCCGAGGAGAGGGCTTATTTATGCAAACAGGCGTACAAGCGCGCACAGTAGGAATCTCGACAAGCCTTGTAAACAAACACACACCCACACCATAAAGCACACAGGGGAGGCGATGTGAGAAGCAGACTGTGAAAACTCTAGTCGTGCCCGGGCAGTGCTTCCACACACACACATATATATAACGAGCTGAGCGAGAAAGAGAGAGAGAGACTGAAGTGGCAGGGAGGCAGGGAAAAGAAGGACAAAGAGAGAGGAGGAGAAGGAGGAGGGATAAGTGCGAAGGTGTGAGTGTCTGGTGCTACTTTTGTGTTGCCAAATGAGGGCAGAGAGAGAGAGCGCGCGAGAGAGAGAGGGAGACGTGGTAAAATGATGTATAATGACTCGTCCGTGCATGTGTGTGCGAGCGCGGGCGAGGGAAAAAGTAGGAACGCTTTCCCATTTCAATTCGCAACAGCTGGTGTCGAATTAACACATTTACCAGTGTGCATTTGGAACAGATTAAAATTGTGTGTGGCGTGTGACTGTCTGTCTGTGTGCGTGCGTGCGTGTTTTGTGTGTGTGGTAGTAGCAGATGAGGGGCCAAAACAAGAGTGTGTTTGTGTGTGTGTGTGTGGGAGTGTCTGTGTATTAACGCAATGGATCAGGGGCAGGGAGAAATGGCAGAGAGAGAGAGAGAGAGAGAGAGAGAGAGAGAGAGAGAGAGAGAGAGGGAGAGAGGGAGAGCAGCAGGGAGGGATGTAGGGTGAGCGAGCAAAAGGGAGAGAGAGAGAGAGGAGGAGGGGAGAGTGTGAGAGAGAGTGTGAGAGAGAGGGAGAGCAGCATGGAGGGATGTAGAGTGAGTGAGCAAAAGGGGGGAGAGAAGGAGAGAGAGAGAGAGAGAGAGAGAGAGAGCTCTACCCGACGGCTTTAGCTGCTGCCCTGGGCCGTCTCTCTAAGCCCTGTTTAGGAGGCTTTGGAGCTCAGATAGAAATAATCCCCCACTCAGACACACACACACACACACACACACGCTAGAGCATGCACACACAAAATAAAAAAAAAAAAAAAAAAACGCACACACACACAAACACACGGGAACACTCACAAACAGACACGCAAAATGCACACACCTCGGAGTCGAGGCGGACAAACAAGTGCGCGCACACGAGGCAACAAGCAGCGACAGCACATTCGCCTTGACACGAAACCAACCACCCGCCTACACACACACACACACACACACAAACACACGTACGGAAACACACACACACACACACACACACACCGAGGCTGTCTGCCGTGCGCTGCTTCCGCACGGCAGAGCACAGCGACATCAGCACGGCGCCGTGACAAACACTTTACACACTCCAGCAGCACTCAGCAGAGGGGAGGGAAGGAAGGAGGGAGAGATGGAGAAAGAGGGGAGGAGGAGGATATGAGCCAGGGGGAGGGAGGTGAGTGAGTAGGGGGAGAGGAGAGGGAGGGGGGGGGGGGAGGCTAACAAATTAATAGGAGCCGGAGATATACACAGCCAGCGCTGCTGAACGAGGGAGGTGGTGGAGGTGTGGTGGTGGTGGAGGACGACGACGAGAGAGCAATTCATTCCCGTTTTCTCCTCGTTCGCTCTCTGGAGAAAGGCAGAGCGGAGCGGAGCTGAGTGAGCGAGCGAGAGCGTGTTTGCTCAAGAGGAGGGGGGAGAGAGGGAGAGAGAGAGAGAGAGAGAGAGAGAGAGAGAGAGAGAGAGAGAGACGGGGCTTTGTGTGGCAGAGCAGAGGAAAAGTGGAAGAGGAGGAGGAGAGAGGAGGAGGTGGTGGGGAGGTGACATTAAAACACAGGAGGAGAAAGACAGAGCGAGGAAGAGTGGAGGAGGAGGAGGAGGAGAAAGGAGGAAGAAGAGGAGAGGAGGAGGAGAGAGGAGGAGAGAGGAAGAGGAGGAGGAAGAAGAGGAGAGAGGAGGAGGAGGTGGTGGGGAGGTGACATAAAAACACAGGAGGAGAAAGACAGAGCGAGGAAGAGTGGAGGAGGAGGAGGAGGAGAAAGGAGGAAGAAGAGGAGAGGAGGAGGAGAGAGGAGGAGAGAGGAAGAGGAGGAGGAGGAGGAGGAAGAGGAGGAAGAAGAGGAGAGAGGAGGAGGAGGTGGTGGGGAGGTGACATAAAAACACAGGAGGAGAAAGACAGAGTGAAGAAGAGTGGAAGAGGAGGAGGGAGGAGGAGGAGGAGAGAGGAAGAGGAAGAGGAGGAGGAGGAGAGAGGAAGAGGTGGAGGAGAGAGGAAGAGGAGGAGGAGAGGAGGAGGAGAGAGGAGAGAAGAGGAGGATGAGGAAGAGGTGGTGGGGAGGTGACATAAAAACACAGGAGGAGAAAGACAGAGTGAAGAAGAGTGGAAGAGGAGGAGGGAGGAGGAGGAGGAGGTGGAGGAGAGAGGAAGAGGAAGAGGAGGAGGAGGAGAGAGGAAGAGGTGGAGGAGAGAGGAAGAGGAGGAGGAGAGGAGGAGGAGAGAGGAGAGAAGAGGAGGATGACATAAAAACACAGGAGGAGAAAGACAGAGCGAGGAAGAGTGGAAATAAAAGGGGGCTATAACAAAGACGTTTTGAGCGCAAAAAGAGGAAGAGAGGAAGAGAAAGTGACATTAAGGGAGGGAATGAGGGGAGGAGGGGGGAGGGAAGGAGGGGAGGGTTGGTTTGGGGTTTGCACAGGAGGCAGTTTGTCATCTTCATCAGCCGACAGTTGGGGCACGGGAGGGAGGAGGAGGAGGAGGAGGAGGGGACTGGAAATGGATGGAGAGGTGATGGAGGAGGATGAGGTGGAGAGGGTGAGAGGGTGAGGTGAGTAGGAGGAGGAGGAGGAGGAGGAGGAAGAGGGGGGATGGGCAGTGTTTAAGCGGAGCCTTTGAGAGACGTTGACCCTGTAATTGACCTGTGTCTCCGCCTACATCGCCGTGGCGACAAGCAGAGCCGCTGCAGCTAATCACTTAGTAACCCTGACCTGTCAATCACACCGGGTTCCGTGTGGAGGGAGGGAGGGAGTGAGTGGTAGCAAATGAAAGAAAGAGGGAGCGAGAGAGAGAGAGAGAGAGAGAGAGAGAGAGAGAGGGGGAGGAAGGGAGTGAAGGAGTAATAACAGCACCGGGGTTATCATTTACTGGACCACCCGCCTCCTCCCACCAACCCTCAGCTGACGAAGCCCTGGTTTTAAAAAAGCCAATAAAATGCTCTGTGCCTCCAACACACACACGCGCGCGCGCGCGCACACACACACACACACACACACACACACACACACACACACACACACACACACACACACACACACACACACACACACACACACACACACACACACACACACACACACACACACACACACACACACACACACACACACACACACACACACACACACACACACACACACACACACACACACACACACACACACACACACACACACACACACACACACACACACACACACACACACACACACACACACACACACACACACACACACACACACAATCTCCCAGTGTTCGTGCTGCTTCAGAGAGAGCGAAGCACCGAGGGTTCAGATAAGAGAGAGGGAGAGAGCAGGATGGGAAAGGGAGGGAGGGGGTGACGGGCTGAGAAGAGATAAGATAGCAGAGTGAAGCCAGCATGCAAATAAAACAAGGGAGCTCAGAGTTTATGTGCTGTAACAGGGCAGCAAGTGTGTGTTATACCTGTTGATGAGGGGAAAGATGGACACCAGCAGGTAAACGGAAGGATACCACTTCAACGGCTTGATCTCTTCAGCCAAGGAAACCTGGAGGAGAGAAGAAGTGTGAAGCTGACAAGGGATGCACTGATCACACTCTTTCAGTCCCGATACCGACACCGAGTATACCGAACCAATACCGGTGTTTAATTAATTAAAACTGTATATATGCCTCACTGTGTGGAAGTGACTGGGAATCATTATTTTACTGTGTAAGGCAACGTCAGACTGAACTCAAACATCGCTTTCCTAACTTTGTAAAAACAAAATGTAACAAAATAAATACATAGATATAAATTTACTGAATTATTTATTATTAAAATAACAAATCGTACACCAGTAACTTGGTAAAATTAACAGGAATTACACTTCAAGTATAACCCTTTTTTATAACCTTTTACCAACAAATTGGTCAAAACTTAAACAGGAATTAAAATTCCAGTACATAATGTGTATAGTATATAAACATAGACCTATATTGAACAGATCAGCCCCAAATTATCACCGATACCCGATCCAGCTATTTGAGTCAGTATCGGCCCGATATCTGGTCTCGGTATCGGTTCATCCCTACTGCTGACCCAATGTAGAGAAACTGAATGCTCAAATGAAAAGTCTTGTCTCTCAGACCCACACACACACACACACACACACACACACACACACAACCACACACAGAGACCGTGTCTCAACCGGAAGATCAGTGCACTAAGGGCAAACAACAAAGGCCAATTAAAGCCTAATAAAATATTAACCTGCTGATAATACGCAATATCCACACAGTTATGAGAAGAAACGGGGATTCCAATTAAACTGGAAGCCAATACTCGGTGCCATAATGTGAACGGGATGAATTCAATATCTCTCGTGGACGAGCAGACGAAGCAGGGGCAGGAAGAAGACAGAGAGATGCGGCAGCAGCAGCTAAAAGTCGAGGAGGGGGAGAGCCTGGCGGTGGAGAGCTTTTACAAGCCGTTATCTAATTCCCCGGAGAGGACTCTTGCGCCCGGAAGAGGCTGAGAAGCGCGGCCCCTGGATCGATTTTCTGCGCTGTGCTGTTTTTCTCCCCCCATCCTCCTCCTTCTCCTCCTCCTCTCCCCCCCTTAGGCTAGGACGCAGCAGCAGCGCTAAACCTCCCTCTCTCTCTCTCTCTCTCCCTCCTTCTCTCTCTAACACACACGCAGTCGGAGCCAGGAGGCAGGCCCACGAGCTCTGGTCTCTACCCCCACATGCTGGAAATTAATTACTCACCAGAAAGACCCCGAGGCGTGCAAGCTCTAACGCAGGCATTTTAAACAATTCAAATGAAAATCACGAGAGCCCCCCGGTGGTATTTCATCTTATATGTGTGCCTGTGTGTGTGCGAGTTGAATATACTGAGAGCCAAGTTTCCACCGTGTAACGTATGCTGGCTGTATTGTGATCAACTTAACGGAGACCGGTCGTATTTCCACATCGCAAGTCTGTAACAGCACAAACCCAAAGGCAAACATTAGGCTTAGTCCTATTAAAGTCTATCATGATGGGAAGCTCTGACATCACTGGCCATGTCAAGCTCTGCCTATTGTCATCTCAAGTGTGTGTGTGTGTGTTTGTGTGTGTGTGCTGGGATGAATGTGTCATTGGGAGAGAGGGAAAAGGGCAAGCCAGGAGGAGCCTGAAGGATGCTAAGTGGAAAAGGAGATTTGCGGTGTGTATGAGCCATTGTGGGTGTATTTTTTTTAAGGGGGGGGGTGTTGAAAAAGGTTCCAGAAAATTTGGTTTAAAAAGAATGCATGGAGCCAGTAATCTCAGACAACATTTTAGGTGAGGTGTAAAGGCAGGCATTTGAGGAATTTCAATGCACGAGAGAGACAGGATGTGGAATAGAGGGAGTGGAAGAAGAAGGAGGAGGAGGAGGAGGAGGAGGAGGAAGAGCACGGCTAAAGAGCCTGGTGTTTTTAATCACAGTCCTCCCGTGTCAGAGGCCCCTGCGCTGCTCGGGAAGCAGAGGGGAATGAAACCGTAATTATGTGCGGCGGGCGCAGCGGTCCCAGTGTTAATGACGCACGCTAGATTACAGACGGTTATCAGGAGCAACCCATCCCCTTCACCACCCACTGCACTCACCCCTCGCTCGCAGAGATACTCTAAAAATAACAGCGTCAGGTTTCCCAAACGCACTTGAACATCGAATTCAAGGACTTTTCAAAAAGGTCCTTTTTCAAGGAGACTAAAACTTATTCAAAAATGTCAGACAATTTCAAAAAGAAATGTTTCTATGGGACATTATAATCATCTGCTGCAGTATTAAAACAGCAGTAGGTGACATTGGAGCAAATATGATTAAAAAAAGTTATTTTTATAAAACGGACACTATATCCTGACAGTAGTGCATGAGACAGGTAATCTGAAAAAAAGAAATCATGTGCCTCTGTGTCCTCCGGTGCTCCTAATGGCATCTACAAGATTTCCCAGACTGGAGGAAAACAACCAATTAGAGCCAAGCTGGAGTGCATGCCTTAGCTTTAAAATGAGAAAGTTTGTGACCCAGCAGCCATGTTGAGATCAGTTGAGGAAATACCAAGCACCGCCCACCAGCTGGAGCAAACTTTCTCATTTTACAGCTAAACAGTACACTACAAGATGATTCTGAAAACATTTGAGGCGAGAAATATTCATTACAGGAACAGAATATTGATTCATATTTGATCAGTGCTGAATAGTTTGACCGTTTGATCGGAGTTTGCGAGTGATTGACAGCTGCCTCTGTTGAATGAACAGCCAATAGGAACGCTCTGTCTCTGAAATTACCTGTGATTGGCCACAAGTCTCCCATCACGGGCTAGATTTTGGAGGTGCAGAAGTCTAGTTTTCTCTCAAAGCACTTGAATTACAATATGCTGAAAGGTTATTATGGAATTTTTGCCCAATGATGCCAAAAACATTCTGTCTACCGCCACTTTAACACACATATCCATCACAGACTTTTTTCTCATGATGCAACATGTTGATTCATTTACAGAAAGAGGTTCAGAGTGTGTATTAATTAACTATGATGTTATATATTATTGTTTTGACAACTGCCATTTCCAACTTTCCAACTCAACATTTAAACAAACATTTTCTACCTTGAGGAAAAATGAAAATGGAAATTTAAACATCTACAATTTCATGACAGCTACGCAAACTCAGAGAGATGGTGTGATACCATTGAAAGCTCCAGAACAGCTAAAAAATTGCACTTTTGGTCAGATTTTTCCGGCAACTAAAACGCCATATCTTAATTATTTCCTTGAATTCTTTCTTAATATACTTGACATGGGTTGCACGGTGGTGCAGTGGTTAGCACAGTCACCTCACAGCAAGAGGGTCGTCGTTTCGAAACCCGGCTTGGGGCCCTTCTGTGTGGAGTTTGCATGTTCTCCCCATGTTAGCGTGGGTTTTCTCCGGGTTCTCCGACTTCCTCCCACAATCCATAGACATGCAGGTTAACGGTTGCCTCTAAACTGCCCGTAGGTGTGAATTTGAGCGTGAATGGTTGCCTGTCTCTATGTGTCAGCCCTTTGATAGTCTGGCGACCTGTCCAGGGTGTACTCCTTCTTTGCCCAATGTCAGCTCGGCTCCATCCCCCCGTGACCCTGAATAGGATAAGCGGTTACGGATAATGGATGGATACATGACTGCCTCATTTGTTTTTCTGAAATCCATAAAAGATTTTCAGGGGCAGATGAAACCCAAAAGCATCCTGTCAAGATGTCAAGAAACCAGAAGTGATGCTGAGGGCTCAAAGCAACACACAGCTGGGGAGTCGATCCCTACAAAAGGAGGTGGAATATGTTTTGTCAAAGCCACGTGTCGCGCTGGAGAGCCCTTGTGAGACGAACCAAACTGTCCTTGCAGCTCACTCATAGCGAGGATGTTTTTTGGGATGTTGGCGACATGAAAAAAGTAAAATTTGGCACATGAATGAGGACACACACATGCAGAGGCAACACTCACCAAGAAACGAAGGCTGCGCATGCATGCGGGCGTACACACACATACAAAAACACACACGTATACAGACACACAAGTAGACACATCGCATTGTGACTCAAGGCGAAGCTTGTGTGGATCAGTAAACAAACACCCTGGGAAGATAACGAACAAGCAGCTCGCTGTTTGCTCAGCCAGCTTTGTTGCTACCCGACGGGACCGAGCTGCTGTGTGTGCAGTTGTGCAAATGTGTTTAAAAGGTGTGTGTGTGTGTGTGTGTGTGTGTGTGTGTGTGTGTGTGTGTGTGTGTATGTATGTGCGCGCGGCCACACTCTTCTGAATATCCTCCCGCCTACCTGCGCTGCTGCAAGACCTTGTGGTGCTGTGTGTGCGTGTGTGTGCGTGTGTGTGCGTGTGTGTGCGTGTGTGTGTGCGTGTGTGTGTGTGCGTGTGTACTCGTGCATGACCACAAACAAATTGCTCGGGACACACAGACGTGTCAAAACCATGTGACTGACGGCCCTGATAACTGCCAACACTAGTTATGTACGTCATCACTCCAGCCAGATACACACTCGCGTGCACACGCACACACGCACACACGCACACAAACACACAAACACACACACTGATAGCGAGGGAGGGGGGATAGTGCCAGGCTGAGTCAGAGAGAGAGAAAAAAGATCAAGAATGGCGAACGCAGTAAACTACATGCGTGAACACAAAACATGAGAAGCGTGCGTGTGTGTGTGTGTGTGTGTGTGTGTGTTTGAGACACAGTAACAGAGAACATGTGAGGCGCAGAAGCAGGGAGATGTGGCGAAGTGAATGGAAATAACCAGAGCCAGCGGTCTTCAGACACCCAGCAGGAATCGCTTTCTCTAGTTTACACCTGCTGCTACACACACACACACACACACACACACACGCATACACACTCTCACACACACATATATGAGCCAGAGCTCGCTGGCTTGCCAAGCACAATCGGGGAGGCTGTTGTTGTTGTTTTAAAGCATCGCAGCGCGTGCATAAACTCTCATAAATATTCATGTCCATGAACCTGGCTTGCTGCTTTATTCATGCTGGGTATGAGTACAAGAGAGAGAGAGAGAGAGAGAGACAGAGAGAGGGAGGGAGAAAGAGAGAGAAAACCAAAGAGAGGGGGGGGAGACAGAGAGAGAGAGAGAGGGAGACAGGGAGCGCAAAGTGAAAGGCAGAGAGAAAAACAGATGGAAACGAGGAGAGTGATTGGGAAAGAGAACTACGCGGAGACGGAGAGTGTGATAAAAACCACTGCTGACTTATTTACACTCTGTGCTACACATAGCAATTAGCCCACATGAACAGTGTGTGTGTGTGTGTGGTTGTTGCTGCCACACATTCATGCACACACACACGTCACTCGTGAGGGTTACGCCAGTTCAGTGTGCAGTAATTGGATTTGCCACTTAGGGGCAGCATCTACATAACCTTAACCCTAACCCCACCTCCCACCTCCACCTCCACACACCTCACCCTGCAGGGTGGAGGTGTGACAGCAGAGCAGAGGAGAGGGAGGAGGAGGGGTGTGGCAACTAAAAGCAAGACAAGTAGGGGCCGCTGCTTTTTACTTTTTATGAGTAGCACTGTGACACTGATCACCTGTGTGGAGGACGTTAGGTGGATTTTAAGGCTTCACATTTGAATGATTAGGTGTCTCCATAGTTATGCATGATGTGTGGGCAGGTAGCGTCTTGTTGGAGGACACTTGAACGAGATGAAGCGTCTGTAGCCAACAGGCCAGATGAAGCAATATAGTCCGAGAGAAGAAACACTTCCTAGTATCAGCATTTCACAAGTAATCCATTACTTAACTTAAAGGGGCACTCCGGCATTTCAGTACTGCACTTCCGTAAAGTTATAGACGGGAATCAGAAGAGACACATTTCAAAAAGAATGTTTTAAATCAAAGAGCAGAGGCTGAGATATCCTGACTTTTAGTCCCTAGTGCAGTTCTAGTGTGCAAGCACTAAAAACTGCATTCTACATCTCTCATGATGCAACCAAACAATAACATCTTTTTGTTAGACCCTTCCTGCCCACATCTTTCAGACTCAGCTAGGGATGTCAAGAGAACAGATACTTCGGTACCAAGCTGATGCCAAAATTCTGAAAACGTGACGGTACTTGTTTTTACGGTGGCCTTAGAAAATCTTTTGGGACGCAGTAAACTCACTATACATTCAGAACAACAAATCCGTTTTGAAATCGACAGGAGAGCTAGTTAATGTTAGCTGTTAGCTCCGTGCAGGACTGAGCTGCTTACCAGCTTCTAGCAGCTAACTAGCTCTTGTCCTGCCAATTTCATCACGGCTATTGATTTTACATTAGAGTGCGTTCCGTGCGTTTAATCTTCACGCTACTTTAGTGTCCGATGTGAAGCAATTGCGGCATAGTACCATCTCCTGGAATGTCAAGTCCGTTCAATTTCTGTGGTTCAACGTCACAAGAGTTCACGGAAATTCATGCCGTCTCCTTTTTTTTCGGTAGTGATACATTATAGCTAAAAAAACTAAAACTGAAATTAATTGACATTAATTTCTATTTTATAGTAATTTGTTTTCAACCAGGATATTTAGTTTTAGTTTAGTTTGAGGTTACAAAAATGTTTTTTTCACTGCTTATTTTCGTTTTAGTTTGCTATAATAACCCTCCTCTCCATGACTAAAATGACCTTTAAGCTGCCAGTATACTCCATCAGGACTGCTTGTCGGATGGTCAGATAGCTTTGGAAACCCTCTCCCTCCACACCTGACCGACGTCGAATTAAGAGGAGCCTGTGTCCGACCATTTCTGTTACCTTCCAGAAACTGACAATCCAACATCCACACCCGCTTGACGCAGTGACTGGCCAGCTTTCATGTGAACAATCGAGTGCAACGCTACGAATGCTTTCCAGGAGAGACTGCCTGAAAATGTGTGCCGTTATCCCCTTTATCTCCCCCCCTCCCGCGTCTTATGAACTACTTCTGTTTCGAGCATAACCCGACGCTTGTGTGTAAAATCAGGAGGAGAGCCCCTTTAAGCTAAGAGGAAAAAGACATCACATTTACTCTCTCCCCTCATGTCCTGTTTCGCAATCTGGCTTTTCTGGGTATTAATATATTTTACGGGTAGCTTTTCCTGTCTCCTTCTGTTTCAGTAAGGTCAGGAGCAGAACGGAGAGGCACCGCAGCTTCCCAAATTTAAACACACGCATACGTGCGCGCCCTCATTTAAATACACGCGCACAGGCGCACACACACACAGGGAGAAGCGTAGGTGTCGAGAGGTCAAATTGCTCCCCGCTGTTTGACACCTACCCAGCGTGACCACAAAAGCTAATCCTGCACACACTCTAATCCTCACGCTCTGTGTGTGTGTGTGTGTATGCGTGCATGTGTGTGTGTATGCATGTGTGTTGAGAAATGTGATGCTCCGGACAGGCCATTACCTTTCGTCTCTCTCTCTCTGGGTTGAAGGTTCCCAACCATGACTGCATCTGTGCAGAAAAGACACAAAATAGGAAGAAAAGGTCAGGGCAGAAAAGCAGAATAGTGGTTTGATCATGTAAATGAGTTGGGTTTTTTTTCCTAGAGAGGAGCGGCCCTTAGGTTTAGAGTGACAAGCTGGAACAAATATCACGTCGGCTATCACACCAACGTAAAACACTCCCCACCTCCTCACCCATCCCTGCCTAATTCACAGCAGAGTGCCTAGCTTAGAGGCAGAGGGGAGCACTTAGACAGCTCCCAGCGTCTCACAAAAAGAGGGAACTGATCAGCTTCAGCGCACACAATGTGACACGAGGAAGAAGAAGAAAAAGGCAAAGGGTGTAGGGAAAGGGGAGACATTTTTTTGAAGAAGTGTTAAAGAAAAAGGAAAAAGTGGAGCAAACATGGCAGATCTGAGATCTCCAGAGAGAACGTGGGAATACTTTTTCGCTCTTCCTCTGTCTCCTCTCTCGGGGGAATGCAGGGAAAATGTCAACAGACGCGCGCAGGAAAACACACACACACACACACACGCACGAACACACCCATGCACAAGACTGGGATTTGTAATGGTGGGATAAGGGGCGGGGGCCGTAGGAAACCAGAAGGTTTATGTAACCCAAGACATCACAGACGAATCTCTGGAGGCCCAGTGTGAGCTTCACACGCACGCACAAAGAGGCTGCATGAACGCCGCGCACTAACAGCTCCTCTGTTCTGCAATTTATTAACTCGATGTTGCCATGGTTTCTCTGCGCTGACGTGATTGTCATTGTAAATCTATGGTGTGACCGTGGTGTGTTCGTGCAGCGAGAGAAAAAGAAAAATAGCCATTTGGTCATTAGAACCGAACTTGTTCCAGTCGCACCACACTATCCATCAAAATCAACAAACACTGATAATAAGTGGAATATCATTAAGCTTCGGCCAGGTCTCCGGTGTGCGTACCCCGGCTTTTGTTGCGATCTCTTTTAAGCCGTGCCACCGAAAAGTCGAGCAATTCAGACAGTTAGTCAGTTAAGTGTTGAGGCGTGAGGCTTAAGAGGGAAGGAGTGGGCATGTACAAATCGCATCCATAAAACAAACACACCACCGCACTCCCAGACCTCTCTGTCTGGCCTGATAATGACTCATTAGCTTTCAAATCCCTCTAGTTAGTATGAGCTCACACAGTCACTCAGAATGTGTCCATGTTTTTCTAAATAATCCCGTTGTAAATGACTTGGTAAACTAATGAGCTACGGAGTCGTTTTCACCCACGATCCTCCCTCTCACTCTCTCTCTCTCCCCCGTCTGTCTCTGGAAAGCGGAGAAACTTCTCCGTCCAGCTAACATCCCACCTCTATTCGCTCAGCCTCCTCGTCTTTATCCCTTTCCCCCGATGCGTCGCCACCTACCCTGCTTTCAAAGCTTTTGAAATTCTTTCAAGTGAGACAGCCTGCAGCTGAAAAGAGATAAGGCTTGAGCTCTTCATAAATATGATAGAGAAAGCAAAACGGCAGAGTGAAGGGGGGGGGGAGAGAGAGACATATAGAGGCGGAAAGGAAAAGAGGGGGAAATGACGGGGAATAGAGACAGATGGAGGTGGAAAGGAAAAAGAGAGGGAAAAAAAAAAGAAAGGTGGAAAACAGAGATACGGAGAGAGACAGGAGGTTGTGGGGAGAGACGGCTGAATACTGTGAGCTGAATGAGTTATGAGATGCAGGTTGCAAACCAGCTATATTCAATTCATTCTCTTTATCACATTCATGATAAAGAGCTGTGTAGTCTCCTTTCCGTTCCCTTCCCTTCAGCTCCCCTAGCTGTCTGTCTCCGAAAGTCGTCTGTCTGCAGCCCCGGCTATCTTTAAATCTGTCTCACCGTCCTCCATCGCTCACTCTGATTGCCACCCCAAACAAAGAATGCTAACATTCACGATGACAATTTATTGTGAGCCTGATGTGGCTTTGATTCCCCCGTTACTCCTGTTTTTTGTATTTGATGAATAACATCAGAACATATTGTTGTAACACGTGTCTGCCGCCGCCGCCTTTCCACTGGCAGTGCAGCCACATAGCGTCCTCAGATCGGGGGAATGAAAGCTATGCGAACTGCGTGGAATGCTGCCTCTGGGCTCCGGCTGCACCCTGCATGGAAAATCACACAGAGCTACGAGCCAACACGGAGAGGAGATCGACTAAGTGGTAAACCAATTAATCAATTGATTACCTACACAAATTGACTGTTCTGAGTAGCTGGAACAGGTGACGGGTGGACATTTTTTGCTTAATGAATAATTTAAAGCCACTGAGTGTAGAGTTTGAATTAGAATTCTGACTTTGATGCGTCCCTTTAATATGAAAAAGACCAAAACAAATACACGCATATTATAAATAGTTATGTGATCTGAATAATTAGTAGCTTTATAGGGACAATTCTGGTTTATTACAGCTTGTAGAAATGTCGCAAAATTGTGAAAAATACAAGTACTGAGAGGCGATGGTGATGTCTTCAAATAGCTTGTGTTGCCCAACCGACAGCCCAGAAACACAATGTGATCAATCATGTAAAACAGAGAAAAGCGGGAGACTCTCACATCTGAGATCAAGTGAATGGTGGACATTTTTGCTTGATAAATTAATAAAAGCCATTATGTATAGTATTAGAATCAGAAGCATGAAAACAGACCCCCAAAACACATTAACACAGACATTTCTACACACAAAAATGTTATGTTATCTGAATAATCAATAGCTTTAAAGAACAATTTGGGCTTATTGCAACTTGGAACTTTTTCTAGTTGTGGGCTTCCTTCCAATTAGCATTCGACTGTACTCGCCAGGTTAATTGCCTGGATCTGTAAGTTCATTAAAAAGCAGTCAGACCATCAGACTGAGTTACTCTTTTTATCCATATCTAAATGAGAATTGTTGGAGGGAGATCGAAGATTCTCATTGCCAACGACTGCTTCTCTGTAATTGCAGGTGACAATAAAGAACTTGAAGCATGACAGGTTTCAAACGAACCCCGAGGTTAGCGAAACAAAACCGACAGGTTCAACTATGAACTACTTGTGTTCTTTCAGTTCTACCTCTAAATCACGTAGCGACAACCTGCCTGACAAATTGCTTGGCTTGTTAATAACCTGTTGTTTGAACTATGTGTTGTTTGCCCCCAAAAGCGCAAAAAATAAGACACAAGCTGTAATAAACTAGATTTATCCTTTAAATGATTATTGGAGCAGCATTGTTTCTACAACATCAATTATTGAAAACACAAATTCGAATTTTATTTGAACCTGAAACTCACTCCTTACCCTAAAACAATATATCACACACATACAAGGGTTTTTTCTTGACTCTATTTTTGTGAGAATATTTGACAGTAGAGAAATACGAGAACAAACAAACAGCAGTCCTGTCTGTGTTCTCAGAGATGTCAGCTTTCACTAATGTCACTTTTCTAAAAGGTCACAATGCACTTGGATTCAGCTAAATTGCGAGTGTCTTGGGCGGCACGCATGTTGAGCACTCACCCTCGCATTGGCCACGCAGATTATCCTGGCGTAGCAGCAGATCATCAGGAAGATGAGGCTGAACAGAGGCACGTACCATCTGCAAAAGCACAAAACACGAGCAGGTCGTAAGGAAGGAAACTGCAAATGAGCGATGTTGTTAAAAGATCATTTCTGTTTGTTTTTCTTTGGTCTCCTTGTGGTCCTGTTTCAGGAGGACGAACAGGAGGTTTGGTGTACTCTTTGGGCCAAAAGAAAATGTCAAATGAAGAAAAAAAAAAACCCACGGCATTTAATGAATTTTTAATCCACAAGTAGAGTGTCATATATCCTAATGGAATTTATACCATGATAAGACGTAATAACATACTAGGCGTCCAATGTTGAGATATTAGGGCTGTCTAAACTGATTAGAGAGAAGCTCATTTAGAGATTTCCTCTGCCGGACTGCAACCTGAGATGGCCATTGTTGTTGGATATGATTTGGCAGCTGGACAAAAGCTTGTGTTATTCAGCCTATAAATGATCTTGCTGCTTTATTTTAAACAAGAAACATTCCTCAAGTCCTCCCTTAAAACTCTTTGAAAGAGTCAGATTGACCACGAGCAAATATTCAATAATGTTATGTATAGATAAGCCTGTCTAGCTGGTGGACACTGGACAGCATTATTCTAATACTGTAGGTGATGCAGAGGACACACAGTTTTGCACATAAACCAGCACAGAGTGGAACAGGCCTGACTCAGCACCCCTGGACCATACCGCGCATAGTTTCAGTGAGCAGAGAGAGAGGTTGACAAAGAACAAAAGATGATGTTAAAAGTCACAACAACCGGAAATGCATGGCATTCCTATGGGATGAAGGGTTGACAATCAAGGGAGGCGCGGAGGAGAGAAACATGTCAGGTATTTTCTGAGTGGATGAAAGAGAGCGAGACGAGCGAGGGAACCGGGGGTGATGGATTTGTTGGAATGGCAGCCTTGCGTTATGCAACCTCTTGGGAGGTGATGTAAGCTCGGAGGAGTTTCAACCTCTCCCTGTAATCATGAAACAGGCCTTTGTCTCGCTTTGATAGACAGGTTCCTGGCCACCACGTCTCTGTTCAGCCTCAGTAACTCTGAGCAGTCGAAGCCGCGCTGTGCGACACCCAAGTCCTCCCGAGCACCTGGCACAGGCGGGGAGACACCGGCCAAATGCACCTACGTGATACGCATATCAGGTTGTGCAGAGGAAGAAGCACATCAAGAGTAATCATCGCAGGCCTTATCATGATCCGCAGGAAAAAAAAAACGTTTGAGACTGAATCTGTCTCTGACCCATAAATACGGGGACACTCATGGGGAAAATGGATTGGGAATAAATGTCCAACACTGTGCCTGGAAAAGTCCTTGACATGTGGGCTAGAAACTGCAACTTTTAGCAGCATCTAAAAAGGCAAATAGTAGGTCCTTGGCCTAATTTAACTTCGTCCACACTTGTCTTGCAAGCCTGCGGGTCGAAAAAACCTCACTGAGCATTATCAAATTAAACTTTTTATTGGCAGGGGAATCCGAGATGGTAGCCGTTTGTTTCACAGCAGGAAACGGGGAGGGAAAGGCTGCTTTTTTTTTTACACATCGTGTTCCTTCACGTCTTGTAGGGAACATCAATATACAAAGAATACCCTCTTTGAACATGTGTGTGAGCGCGTGTGTATGTGCGCGTCCACGCAGGTTCAATAATGGCATGGGACAATGATGAAAGCGTTTCAGGGGGGAGACCTGCGCGAGCGTCACCTCGGTGTGATTTAATAACCCGCTCTCTGGAATAAACAGCGTCCAATTACGCCAGCGCACGTCCCGTTAATGATGGAGAGACGAGGTGGGGGGTGGGCGGGTTGGTGGAGAGGGAAAAAAGGAGGGGGTGGCCTTTTTAACGATAGCGCGGGGGGGATGCGAGGAGGAGAGAATGACGGGCGGCAGCTACAAAGTGCTCTAATTAGCATGATAATGATCTGCCATTAGAGTCCGCTGTGCTCTACAGCTGAGCACTACCCGGAGAGAGAGAGAGCGAGAGCAAGAGGGAGACGGGAGACAGGAGGCGAAGGATGAGACAAGGAGAGAAAGAGAGAGGAAGGTTTGGAGTGGGCAGGTGATGATAAAAGTGAGAAGAGAATAGAGGTGAGGATGGAAAGGTGGATGGAAGACAGATGACTGTGGGTCAGGAACAGAAAGAGCAGAAATAAGCATTGGGGCGATGAAAAGACGGGGCGAAGGATAAGGTCATAGTGCGAATGAAAGGAATAGCAGAACGAGGCTAGAGCCAATACATGGACTAGGGAGGGATGGATAGAAAGACGGATAAACAGAGGGGTTTTAAGAGGACAACAGTGAGCGAGAGTGGAAGCCTGAAACCGGCAGAAAGAAAGATCATCGCAGACGAGCACAGATTCAATCTCTCGGCCTCAGCCTGGCCTTCCCTCCAGTACCACTCTGAAGTGAAGAATGAGGCTCGGATGAAAGGAGCCTTAATTGAAGTGCTCGGTAGGAGATGAGAGTACTGTAGGGACCCGTCTGTGCGGGTTAGTGTTCAACTTTGACAAACAAGATCCTACCGCTGAGTGAAAGATCACGATCTACCTGTTCAACCACTCAGACGGGGACAGGACAGACCGAGACACGGAAAAGGAGGAGGGGACACAAAGGCCAGGTTGAGCAGGGTGTGTAGGGTGCGCCTCACCAGATGTACTAATGTAAAAGCTAAAACGAAGTCTACAGGCATGCTAGCAGCTCTGTAAGAATGTACTTTTGAGCTAAATCCTACAGTCAAAATGCTCACAATGACAATGTGAACATAAGGATGTTTAGCAGGTATAATGTTTATCATCTTAGTTTAGTGTTAGCATGCTATCACTTGCTAGTTAGTGGTGAACATAAAGTACAGCTGAGACAGATCATTAGTTTTGCAGGAATTTAGTCATAAGTATTTGACAAAATTACATTTTTACTTGATAATAGCACTTGAAGAAAAAGGTCATCCTGAGGGGAACATGACTGTGTGACACAAATTTCATGGCAATCCATCTAGTCCTGTCACCTCTCTAAAATAATGTAATTACAGTCTTGCAGTTGTATGCCTCCGCCAACTAGGGGTGTAAGAAAATATCGATAAACATGTGTATCGCGATATTATGTTTTGTGATACTGTATCGATTCTGCAAAACACTATTGATTTTTAATCGGATGGCCCGCCGGCAGACCCGTCTTCCCGTATTCATTCTTTGAAAATATTGGCATCATATGAAAGTGGAAAACCTATGGAATCAGTTGACCAACTACGTCATACTTGCATATCACCAAGGAGGCTAAACATCGCTCCAAAGTTATGCTAAATGTTGGCGAGGAAAACTGGAATGGCCATTTTCAAAGGGGGCCCTTTACCGAAATGCCCACTTTATGCTAATTCCATGCAGTTTTGGGCAAAAACCAAGTTGCATGCAGTACAAATGTGTTATTTTCACCTATTCTAATATGGTGTATTTAAATATTTCTGCATCCCTAAACAGTTTTAGAATTACATAAATTGGGTATGACTGGAAAACTGAGACTCTTGTGGATCCAATGAGTCCAATTGTATTCATGTGTGATGATATTAGTGCCCATAGTAGCCATTTCAAATCATGACATATTTTTACTCATACGGTGGTGTGTTCTTTATACTATGACCGTTTTTCCTAAAATCAGATTTGAAAACAATCGCAATATATCGCCTCGCTTACAGTATCGCAATATATCGCAATATATTGAATCGTTACCCCTGTATCATGATATCGTATCGCCAGATTCCAATACACAGCCCTACCACCAACGAGTCAAGTTGTAGTTTACATCCATGTCAGTCCAAAATGTCACCACTTCATCATTTTACCCTATTAGACATTATGTGATTGTCATAATAAGCATCTTGAGTTATGGCCAAAAATGTGTTTTGTGGGGTCACAGTGACCTTTGACCATCAAAATCTAAGTTCATCCTTGAGTCCAGGTGGACGTTTGTGCCAAATTTGAAGAGATTCCCTCCAGGCGTTCCTGAGATATCACGTTCACGAGAATGGTACGGACAGACACCCACGAAAAAACATACGTCACCTTTGACTTTTTTTTAGATAGATCTTCTGGGAACCATGAATGTCTACATACAATTTTGTGCCAGTCCATTTAGTAGATGCTGAGATATTTCACTACATAAGTGAAAACTTTGACCTGCTGGTGGCACTAGAGGAAACAGTCAGTTGAATACATTAAATTCATCCTCTGGACATCATGAATATCTGTAATAAATGTCATGGCAACCGATCCAATAGTTGCCAAGATATGTCACTAAAAAAAAAAAATGTCGACCTCATGGAAAAGTCAGGGGGTCACCAAAGTCATTAGGGTTCATCCTCTGGGGACCATGGACGTCTATACCAAATTTCATGACAATACATCCAATCAATGTTGAGATATTTCAATCTGGACCAAATTGCTTTATTGACTGACCTCCCTAGAGCCACCCAGGTAATTATAAGCTTTCATTTGTGAACGTCATTTTCTCCGTTTTTCCGTGTCATGTCTGACCGCGCGGCCCATGACACACACCGACGGGGACCTCTAAGAGCGGTGACTCAGCTAAGCTCGAGTGCTTCCAATTGCTGACTCAACCCCTGAAATTCTGCACCTCCGTCACAAAACGCTGTCCTCTGCTTTTCACTCTCCTTCCTCTGTCGTCCCCTTTCGCACCGTCCTCCTCCACCTCCTCCTCCGAGCCTCCCCCGCCTGCTGCTCTGTCCTGTCTGCGCCGCTTCGCTGAACTCTGATGAAGACACACTACGGGGCGTGGGCAGGGACGAGGGCAATCTATTTCTCTCACTCTCCTCTCTCCTTCCCGTCCTGCTATGCCGCCCCTCTTTCCTTCTCCCGCTGAGTAATTCCCCGTCTCTCTAACTGTACCCCGTATGTCTCCCCTCCCACCTCTTCCACTTTTCACCTTTAATACTAAAACCTCTGCTCTCCTGCGCCGCTCCCAGCAAGCTGTCGGCGGCGTGTGTGTTTGAGTGTATGTGTTTTTTTTTTCCTTGACGGTTGCTGCCTTGGCCTCTAATCTCTCGTCTGGTTTGATGTAATTAGAGCTAATGAAGATTCCCTGATCCTCTGAGCTACTCGTCCCCCTGGGCCACGACAGCGTGGAAAACTAGAAAGAGCCGGGGAGCAGAGGAGCACTGATAAAAGAGACGCAGACTCGTTTAGCGCAGCTGATAGCTATGTGTTGTTCTGCATGTGTGTGTGTGTGTGTGTGTGAGTCTGCCTGTGTGTGTGTGTGTGTGTGTGTGCATGCTTATTTGTTTAGAAAGATTGATTCCCTGCTGATGCTGCGAGCAGCAACGCGATTACCTTGGCTCATAGCAGAGTGTTGTTGTGTGCATGTGTGTGTGGCTAAGCGTCTGTGCCGGGGGATTGGCAGAGCCCTTGCAGACTTAGGGCCAGTTGCAGAAAGCAGCAGACAGGCATAATCCTTCATAGCCGTCCTAAACACTTAAATACACAGTGTAGCAACTCCCCTAAATCTGACAAGGCAGAGACAGGCACATCCACATGTGCACACACACACACACACATCTTGGCCTTACACCAAGAGGGAAAAAACCCTGCAGGCTCCCCTGACATGCAACCCTTCACATTTCCCCGCAGAGACAGCCCTCCTCCTCCCCATTACCCCCAGTGGGGGAAGCTTTGATGCCGGCGCTGAAAGGGTCTACTTACATCCCAAATCTCCAGGCTACGTGATCGTCTGTGATCCAGCTGGGGGAAGAGAGAGAGAGAGAGAGAGAGAGGGAGAGAGAGAGAGAGAGAGAGAGAGAGAGAGAGAGCGATGAGGGGGTTACAAAGGAAAGGGAGAGCGTGAGCGGAAGAGAGACTTGTGTGACTGCGGAGGGGAAAAGCTGTGCAGCTGTAGCTATTAATAAGCCGAGAGTGGAAAGAGAGAGCCGAGCCCGGAGATTAAGGCTCTGTCCCAATTCTCATTCCACCGCCTCCTCTCCTCTCCTCGGCCTCTTCCCCTTTTTCCTCCCTCCTTTAACTCCCCTCCAAACAAATAATGCCTTTTCCTATTTCACCACGAGAACTGGAGGGTCTGAGGCGGCGTTTTTTACTGTTCAAAGATGTGCTGATAATTGCCAATTTCGATCACATAAAATCTTATGAGAGAGGGAGCTGGAATGAGGCCAGTGCTGTGGCCCTCGTTGAAAGGAAGGACATTTAACAGAAAATCCGCTGTGGCTTGCTGAAAGAAACTATGCTGTATAGCTTGGACCGTCGGCTGTACTCACCACCAGGCTCCTGCGGGACCGTAGTAACCCTTTAGCAGTGGCAAAGAGGCCATGACCAGTGGCACCCCCCACGCCATCAGATGGTACAACCTGATAAAAGAAAGACATTTATTTCATTATAAAGCACTGAGACCAGGGAGCTTTGCCCCTGAGAGAAAAAAACCCTACGACTAAATCAATTCTTTTCTTCTTCTTTGTTGGCACTCACTTAGGGGTCATTTTTCAGGTGCAGACAAATGCCTATACGGCAAGATTGACAATTACTCATGGTAATATAAACCATAATTACTCTCACTGTTGTGCAAAAAGATGATTTACAGAGGATGTGTCTGCATCAAAACCACAAACAGGATGCGGATTCTCACTCAGCAGGTGCTAGTGACCACGAGATATGTGGACAAAGCTGGCTATACTGAACTTTACTGCACAAATAGGCTATTTTTTTAATGAAAAGGGTTAAGAAAGCTGGAGAGGCTCATACTGGCGGTCAATGAAAAATGACAGGATCAGTGACGGCCTTCTAAGAAGTTTGGAAAATCTCAATCTCTCTCTCTGTGTGTGTGTGTCTCAGACAGATGAGGTGTGCGCTCCAGTGTCTTGGGCGTCGGTGTGGGCGTCGATACTTTATAGAGCGTACAGCGTCGCCCGGTCAATAGAGTGGAAGTCCTGCACTGACTTGGTCCAAGTGTGGTCAATCGAGCGGTGGCGACACGGCTGACACACTCAATCCCTCTCGACTTGTGCGGCACAGACACACACACACACACACACACACACACACTTTCTCACTCTGATTTCACCGGGGCACACCGTATCTCCCCTCTCTGCCCTCATGTGATGGACAGCAGTGTGCGAGTGTGTGGGAGGGTGGTGGAGAAAAGAGAGATGGCTGGTGGTTTAAATAGAGCAGAATAGTGGGTGGGAAAGAGACATAGGAAATGTATAGATCCAGAGAGAGAGAGAGAGAGAGAGAGAGAGTTTAGATGAAACACAAGAGGGAGTGTGAGAGAAGGGGAAAACAAGGGGAGAACGGGGAGGAAAAAAAGGAAATGGTGGAAGCGCTGAAAGAGAAGGCAACTAAGCGAGTAAAGGAGCGAGAGTGAGAGAGAGAGACAAAGAAAGAGAGAGAAAGAGAGAGAGAGAGTCTGTGTGGTGGTGGTGGGAGGAGAGATATAAAGGGTGAAATCAGTGCTGCCAGTCCGTGGCGTGACGATTGGTGCAGGGGGGGGGAGACTTGTCAGGAAATCAATGTCGAGAGCTCGCAGACCCGCAGACACACACCACACACAGACAAGCTGCCTGCAGCACATACACCACACACTCGCAGCGCTTCGAGAGGGAGATGACGAGGTCCGGAGCCGCGCGCAACATGGGCTTAATGAGGCACAGCAGGACCGCTATATGCTCTGTATTTCACACACCTGCAGGCACCGCACATACACGTTTGCAGACACGCACGCATGCACACGCAAGCTCATATAGAAATTTCTCCCGAGGCTCAATCTCATTTCTCACTGCCTAATACCACTTCCTCTTTTTGCCTGAATCTGCCCTTCAAACACACATAAACACACATGCGCGCACACACAAACACACTTTCCCCATCCTCTCTCTTGCATCCACTTCAATCACTCTTAGATCATCCAGCCTCCGTTCTCCATCTCCTCTGGCGATTTGTTCATTCATAAACCATCACACTGTGCCGTCACTCTGTGTGTGTGTGGGAGAGAGGGTGGGAGGTTGGGTTAAGGGGCTGAGGGGTAATTGTGCATGCATGCAAAGCCTCATACCCGCCTGCCGAAACACATACAGCTTATCTATGCGCAGTCAATACACGACAACCCCCCTGACGCCCTGTCTTCTCTTCGCTCTAACCTATTAAGTGCCTGAGTGTTTTTTTCTGTGTGACCAGCTCCACACAAAAATACAGACACATCCTCCTTCCACCTTAGTCCCTCTGGACCCATGAGAGGTATGCAGCTGACGAGGCTCCGAAGCCGATTTTGGCCCCCTAGCCTGCCCCCATCCCTGCACCCATAAAGCCGTCTCCTTCTGAGTTATAACACCATTATATCGTCCGGCTTATTGCTAATCAATGCAGGGAAACTCCCATGGGGAAGAGGGGCGGAGGGGGTGGGGGAGGCCACCTCCCTTTACCGGCCTAACCCCTCACACCCAGATGGGTAGGAGGGGTGTGCACACCTACGCGCATCTACAGGATACAACCATGAACAATCGACTTGCCTAAAAACAGAGTTGCCGCTAACTTGTTAAAGTTTTTTTTTCTTCCCCCGCCCACAGAGCGCATGCATTCTTTTTTTTTTTTTAGAATGTGTTTGTGTCACAAAGATCCGCGCGAGGCACGGAAAATGAGAAAATATCTCATACGCACACAAGCAAATTCACACTCGCGCTGCGGAGAGCGCTCATGGGAGTTTGAGCGACAGAAACAGAGAGCCACAAAGCGTGAAGATGGGTGCGCACACACACACACACACACACACAAACGCGCACACACACACTTAACGGCTGACACTCACTCCCTTTTCAATTAGAGCGTCGGCTGGAACAGAAAAGAAGGAGGGGGAGGAGGAGGAGGAGGATTGGGAGGAGGAGGAGGGGGCTGTCAATGCTCTGCGGGGAGACACATGCTCCGGCAGACCAAACACATGCACATACACACACATAAAGACACACGCAGAGGGAAGCGGCCACAACAAAACAAGAGACATATATACATTTAGAGGAAGACGCAGCGGTGCATGTAGAGACAGAAAATGTTCGTGCACATTTGAAATAATTCGTTGATTAATCGATTACTGGATCGTCAGAAATACAATCTGCAACTATTTTGATAATCAATTAAACATCATCAACATCATCTCTGGTTCCGGCTTCTTCAGTGTGAGGATTTGCTACTTTTCTCAGATTTTAAAACATAAAAATAAAAACAAAAAATACTGACAAAATTATCAGTAAATCAACCAATTAATAATGGAAATAATTGATAGCTCGCAGCTCTACGTCGCAGACTCACTTCTCATATCTGTTGGTGCTGATTTCTCGGACCAGGTTGAGGTACAGGTTCACTGTGATGAGGCAAACCCAGGCCAAGGCACTCCAGTCTGCAGAGACACACAGAAAAACAACAAGGTCAAATTACAACACAGCTCTCACACCTCCCCACCGCCACCACCAACACCACCACCACAACACAGCATGCAATTGTGTGTCCAAACACACACGAATGTACGAGTGTGTGTGTGTGTGTGTGTTCCACTTTTTGATAAATGAAGGCCCATTCTCCAGTAATATGAGGGAAACCTGTGGCTTAGGGTGATGGATGAGAGGGGGGAGCTCAGAGAGAGATAATGATGAACTGTGGAAAAGCGGAGGGAGATAAGCAGGAGTGGGAGGGGGGCGAGAGAGGAAGAAATGAGAAGGGGTGCGGGGGGTGAGGAGGGGTGAGTCGAACGGAGTGGACCAGAGCGAGTGTAAAGAAACTGAAGAGAAAAGAAGAAACGAAGAAAGGGAAAGGAAGGCGAAGTCAGCAGAGGGGGGGCAAAAATGAATATATTTTACAGAGACAAGGAAGAGAGTCTAGAAAACGCTCACTTCCCTTTTTCTGCCCTCGTATTCAGCCCTTTTCCTTTGTGAGTGTGTCTGTGTGTGTGTTTCTGTTGACAGGACAGGCACGGCTGGTCGTCACAATGATGGATTCTCTGAGCCGCATACTCAGCTTACTCAGTTTCACACAACAAACCCCCCACACATGCACACACACGTATATAAAAACGCACACTCCTTTTACACTCAAGCAATGTTTAGGAATAGTGTGCAGTGACTAAGAAAGAAGGAGGCTGGCTGTCGATGTCATTATCACAATAAATCACTGTCACAATGCGTCTTACATAACCAGACGGCAGCCACCAAAAGCTCCGGTTTAACTCCCGACAACGGCGCAGCTCCGGCTTCGCCACCTGTCGTGACGCTGCCCCCATGCAACCATCTTCCATCCATTTCAAACACATTTCATAAAATTTTATTGGTCTGAGTTAAAAGCAGAGCTGTGCTATGCGGATCCCACTAGACTCGGCGCTTCGCCACAGAACAAAGTGCCCGCTCAGCCGGTGTTTATGTATAGCCGTTTGTCCTAAGCGTGAGGATCCTCGTGATAAACCGAGGTGACAGGCACCAACCCTGCAGCACTAACTCACTGCCCATTACCCTGTATCCGTCTGTGTGTGGATGTGCCTGTGAGACCATTAAAACAAGACTAGTGGAGTGTTGTATTAGCAGCCAGTCCTAACTAAGAATCCTTATGCTAATCAAGGCTAAAGAAGGTGTATTTGCAACAAATGCCAGCAAATAATGTAAACACAATCCTGCCCCACCGGGCCGAATCACAAAGAAATCTTCCCACCAACTCCCAAATTGATAACCTGCAGATGTGCCTAATACACCCAAATGAAACGGTGGAGTCCTGTACTGTCATTGGAGGAAACTCATCTCCTCATACGGAAGACGGTGATGACACACCGAGGCGTCTGGTGTGAGGGTGTGTGTACTGAATGGCTGCAACGGGCCAATAACTACACAGCATGGTGCTTGACTCCCAAGTATTACACCATTGTTGTGGTATTCTTGGTATGGGCGTGTGAACGCTCCGAAATGTGGTGTGCATATTTAGCCGATGTGTTATCACCCTTGACAACTGGCGGTGTGTACACAAATGACAAGTAAATATCCTCCCTTTGGGACAGGATGTGCAGGCTGAGTTGACTAAATGAATGCAATAAATGAGGAAGTAGAGAAAGAATAACCATAAACTCACTGTTAAATACAACACAACACATATAACCATAGATATAATATACAGTAAGATATAGGGCTGACAGGAATGCTTCGAAGCTTCGACTGCTGCTATGATAATCAACCTCTACATCGGTATTCAAATGCTTTGTTTTTAGTTTTGCTTTTAGTTATCTGAGTATTTAATAACAATGAATAAATCCCCAAATAGAACATGAAATAAAGGAATAATCCCACAACATTATTCATTACTTATATTCAACATGAATTATCATTAGTTATTCTCAGATGGATATCGCTGTTTGTTGTGTATAGAGGTTTGTGTGTGTACAGTTGTGCAGGCAGCGGCGTTGTTCCGGGCACTGAAACGGGGGGAGGGGATGGAGAATGACGGACAGAAAAGCATGTCAGCCTGCTGAGCCGCAACGAAGCTTCGAAAACGTTCAAATATTTCTCACCGAAGCTTTGAAGCCCAAAAAAATATTAAATTAAAATTAAAAATATTCAGGACAGCCCTAGTAAGTCATGAAAAAACTCATGGTTGTATGCCTCCGCCAACCAGTCAAGTTACAGTTTACATCCATGTCTGTACAAAATGTCATCATTTCATCATTTTATCCTGTTAGACATTTGTGTGAAATTGTCATAATTAGCATATGAATTCTTGAGTTACGGCCAAAAATGTGTTTTGTGTGGTCACAATGACCTTGACCTTTGACCACCGAAATCTAATTACTTCATCCTTGAGTCCAACTGGACGTTTGTGCCAAATCTGAAGAAATTCCCTCCAGGCCTTCCTGAGATAACATTAAACATAATGACAACAGCCGTTGCCGGCGCAGAGGCATGGAAAGAATAAAGTTGGGTTTTTTTAAAAGCTGGATTTATTAGCATTTCTTAGTACTGAAGTCCGGTGATTTGGGGACACCAACGTATTTTTATGTATCCGCACCAGTGACAGCTGTGGCCGCAGTTATTATGTTTTCAGGTTGTCCGTCCGTCCCATCCTCGTGAACGTGATATCTCAGGAGGGAATTTCTTCAAATTTGGCACAAATGTCCACTTTGACACAAAGATGAACTGATTAGATTTTGGTGGTCAAAGGTCAAGGTCACTGTGGCCTCACAAAACCCGTTTTTGGCCATAACTCAGCAATTTACATGCTAATTATGACAATTTCACAAAAATGTCTAAAAGGATAAAATGATGACACTTTGGACAGACATGGATGTAACCCTGCAATTTGACTTGACTTGCATACAACTGCGAGGCGGTAATTCTAGTTTTAATATACATCTGCAAGTGTTTGGTAGTCTTTTGACCGATAGCAGTGACTTAACAATTACTTATTTAAATGCATCTGTTTATCACTTTCAGAAGCTCACTTTCTAGCCCGTATCTCCCCCAGGAACAACTCCCCACGTTGCATTTCAAATAAGCTCTGGGTGAATGATGGTGCTATAAGCTGGAGCAATCAGTGTCAAGGCACATTTTGTTCTCAAGCCCCAAAAAAAAAAAGGAAATTACAAAGTAATATTATTTTTCCACTGTGATATATGAGCTCTTCAACAGATGTCTTTGTTGAGTCTTTGCTCTTTTCTCTGCTGGCTTACTCAACCTCTATTGTTTAAAGTGTGCCAGTGAGTAATTAATTAAGTTTTGTCTTACCGAAGTAAGTTAGCCAGCAGGCCTGGAAGTCACAAAGAGATCCCTCTGGATGCGAATCACCCTGGAGAAGGAAGGAAGGACAGCACAGGGAAACATTTAAAAAAAAAAACGACCACCAAGATAAAAAAAAAAAACTGCTATGTGGGTGTTTAGTGAAACAGACTCGAGTAACTCACCATGACATATGCTACGCTATCGAAGCAGGCAGCTACAGTCAGGCTGAGAATCATCTTCTGTACGGTGAAAATGAGAGGAAGACATGAAGAGGGACTCTCCAACAAAAACATTCCTGCTTAATATGCCAGTGCATTTATATTCACATAGAGAGAAGGGCAAATTATAGATGAAATGATCACTGATGTGGCTGACGGCTTGGCATACGACGTCCCCGGTGACAACTCTGTGAAAATATCACAGGATGGAGGGGAGAGTCTCCTTCGTTCCTTCTATATAAACTGAATTCATTGTATTTTGTATGAAATAAATCAATAATCAGTGTGCTACAGAATTTTAAGAGGGCAGTTGCGATGCTTCCCAACTGTCAGTCTTAAGCTGACTTTGCCGACAGAGGTGGCTACAAACTGTGTCTATGGTAGGAGGCACAAACACACACAGGCCTTTATGAATTTGTGTCCAGCAATGACCCTGCCAAGGCTACAGAGAAGGTAGGAAGGGGAGGAGGTAGAGACAGAAAAAGCCCTAGAGAGAGAGCATTAAAGACTATTGACTGGCGGATAACCTTTGTGAGGGGACGGAGGTAAGGAGAGGAGGAGGAGGAAGAGCAGGGAGGAGGTGAAGCCACTCTGTGTGACCTGGTCCAGACGTAATAGGATCCATCAGAGCCCCACGTTAAGCTGTCATTTACTTCAGATTAGGAGGATAACGTGGAGCGCTGCTAAACCTGACAGACCTGCTGGACTGGCTTCAAAAAAACGCCACACAGGCTGCACACTCAAACAAACACCATAAACAGACACTGATCTGAAACTATAGAAGAAAAAAAAGGAAAAAGAGTATCTAACTAACATTATTCAGTGTGTTGTCAGAGCTTTTCCCCATTTGGAGAGGGGAAAGACAGCCGTCATTATCACAGAACAACCGTGAGTCAATTAACTCCGAAATTGATTAATCTGTGCATTTTAATTGGGTTCAATTATGCAAAGATTTGCCATGGCTAATTGAACATATATCCGGTGGCAATGAAGCAAACAGAAATGGGGGAAAAAAGCGTCAAAACACACTTTACATTGAAGTGCAAATTTACCTGAGCCAAAGAGTGATACCTGCGAAGCAGCCAGATCACAAACAGCATGCAAATGCTGTGGAGAGAAAGAAGAAAGACAACAGTGAGATGTTTTTTTTTGCTAACTGCAAGGGCGACCATTTGAACAGGACAGGTCATTTTGCTGTTCTAACAATGATATGCTGTCTCACTGCGCATATTAATACATCATAACAACTCCAAAACGTATCCCTTCAGGCTCTATTGTAACCTTCACTCTCACTGCTGATATTCTGTTTAGACTGAAACTAATGAAACCTGCAGAAAAACCAGCCAAAGACCTGCTCAGCAGCATTCGAAGGAGTGAAGGACGCAGACAAAAAGAAACCACCACAGCTAAATGTTGAAGCCAAAATGGTAAGATGCAGTTCATCAAAATGCCACCTCCAAAATCACAACTTATTATTATGAAACAAATTATTTAAGAAATTATAAATGTGTGTTTTTTCCAGAAGAGATTAGTGTCCCAACGTACTAATTTCCCTTGTTTGTTTTAAAAAAAGTATTGTTCAATTCAGCTGATGTGTCATTCTACAGCGTATAGCCCTTTGAAACTTTGACACAAATCATTTAATTTCATTGGAAAATGAACTTTTAACATCTTGCATGCAGTTACATTTACCTTTAGACTTTAATTACTTACATTGGACACACATTTCTGACATACAACACTGCAAACCACAGCTTCTAAAACTTACACAAAATTTAATGAACACATCTCAAACACAGACTCAACAACAGCAACAACTTTACAAAGATAGTTGTTGTCTATATGTATAAATCTATATATAAATCTTGCTATTTTATTATTATATTTTATGTCATTACCATTATTATTTATTTTTATTGTATTTTTTTTTCTTTTACTTGTAAATGAGATCTCAATCTCAATATGATTTCCTGATTAAATAAAGTATATGTATAATATTCACTATTGGATTACTGTGAAAGGTCACATTAGTTTGCACAGGTTAAAGGTGCCCTGTGGAGTTTTCTTGTAAACCAACACAAGTTGTGTTTACATTCAGTCCTTGAGGTCTAACAAACGTGTCAAGTACCATGTCCTTTCCCGTAAACCATTTGCAAAGCCAATTTTTCCGTATTTTAAATCCCCCAGCTCCATAGTGCTACTGGAGATGTAAAACTCTACAGGGAACCTTTAAGAGTTAATTCTTCCACCACTCAGATTTCATATCCAATTATAAATAGAACTCAGCCAAATATATATCAGTGTATCCCTATAACTGTGAACAGTTAAACTATCTGGTGTGAAATAAAAGTCAAGGTTTTCAAGACAAAGTATCGTTTGAGAAAGAAATCATTTGAGGAAATATTTACCATCCTACTAAGGAGAAGGTTCCTGTGGCTCGTTTGACTGTTAAAATCACCACCTGTAAATCACAAACAATTCATTACTATATGGCTCACATCCATGAATAATAAAGACAACGTATTAAACTCTATAGTTGACATATGCATTGCTTACTCTGTGTAATATTTTTGTTTTAAGTAAAGCACAGACTGTGCAAACTTCCTGAGAAGTGTAACACAAATACAGTACTGCTATTATTATAATCATAACCTTAGAAATTACTGGGTTGACAAGACTGCTATTTGTTCAGGCATGTCTTTTGTATGCTTGGGTGCATGTGTGTAATTAAAAGAAGTAGGATAAAATGTAGTTTGCATGCACTCCCTGGCAACCCGTGTATTAGAAACGTGAGTATTTGCAACCTACTGACACCTTAGACATCTACCGTGTTTCTGAACATCACCTCTGCATGCATTTTAACATGCTATAAAACACAGAGAGCTGTTAAATGACAGCTGAGTGACATGAAAAACAAGAACCTGACACTCTACATATTTTGCGCAAAGCAACATCCAAGCTGAAGCTGATCTGAGAGTTACTCAGAGAGAGAAAAAAAAAGAGCGAAGGAATGAAAAGAACGTGAAATGTGTGAGTAAGTCCTAAACGCTTCAGGGAAAATGAAGGGGCCAGGTAGCAGTCTTGCATTCAAAATAGAGCAGGACATGTCCACCGCACTGTCAGCTGTGCAACACTACCGCTGTGGCCTTTTGCACACAGTCTCATGCACCTGTTTCCTCTGAACACAACAAATGACTATCTTCTCAATCACTCTGACAACCTGCAATCACAGGTGTGTTCTCTATAAACAGAAACCGCATTCACATGTAGCTTATCCGTCATCACACAGATAGCCGATGGGTTCCGAGATTGCGCGTTGCCCTATATAGAAAACATGGACATCTATTAAAAGGAGCCAGAAAACTTGGCTGTTTTTATTTAATGTATGGAAGTGGGTTTCAAGTTTTATATAATAATTTATTTTTGCAGTAACTCAAGATTTCTGGATACACACACAGAAAAGATTTGCAATGGGAGATAGACAACAGACAGGCCTTTTACCGTTGTATTACTGTTTTAATTACATTTGAAGGACGGCTCCCAATATGGAACTGCAGGAGTGTTAAAAAAAGGCTCAGACTCTGCACTTTGTTACAAATGGTTTCATAAATAGTGCATGAGTGATCTTGTTTTTGAAAAGTTTATTGTGCTATTTTTGGGTATGGATTTTCCTCCTCATGAAATGCAAGTCACGCAAACATCTGTATTTTTTCATGGACAAATACATTATGATGAGTTTCATCCCTACATAATACAGAAAAAGGATGAGCGGTAAACTCGAAGTGAAGATCAAAGGTCACTTCTAATTAGTTAAGTAATTTGGGCGGCAACCAATGATTATTTACTATTGAATAACCTGCCAATTATTTAATTTAATTATTAATCATCATGATGAATCAGCTGTTCCATAAAAAGAGCTTGAAAAGTTACTTAAATTATTAGATCATCAAAATATTGCTGATTATTTTTTCTGTTGATTGACAATTAATTGACTTATCGTTTCAGTCTAAGTAATAGGCTAAACAAATCCTTAATATAACACAATCCATCAAGGCCCTTCACTCAATGGCACTGAGCAGACTTGAATATCCCAAGATAAAAGCACAAGTATATAGTAATAACCTTGGACAGCCCAGATTTATTAACATGACACACTTCCCTATCGAAGCACAAAACCCCCTGAATCATTTCTTAAATCTGTGACAATCTGTTGTTCAGCTGACAAAGAAAAGAGGATGATGCAGGGAACAAAACTGACAACAAGAACGCACAAATAGTGAACAGTATGTGAGAATTATAGGGAATGTCTGAATACTTAGTGTGATACCAAACTCAAACTGGCATAGCTGGCTTGATCAATGTGGGCCATCTGTATCTGGGTTAGTCCGACCGAGTAAGGTGACCCTGTGCTCGATCGATGGCAACTATGAGCGATTGCTTGTCGTTAAAGGAGCGTTTTGGGCTCAAGGCAAGACAGCATTACTGCAGAATTCTTAGTTAGGCCGAGAGAGTGGATGATAACCTGGAGCCTAAAACTGCAAAGTTACACCTACTGTACTCATATCAACACATGCACTGCACCAGAGACAACACTGTTTCTTTAAATAATCTGCCCGTATGTGAGCCTTGATTCAGCAACAAGCTACAACTGATCCAAGCTGGGTATTTCCTAACAAGGTTATTCTGAAGATTATGAAACTATTGACTGATTTATTATCATCATCAGGGCGTGGACTCAATGCTACAAACACTTGTCCTGACCTGAAGGTCATGATGTGTAATTTTTGTGCTTGAGACTTTGCCAGAGACGTGTTGATTCAACCCCTCGGTGGTTTCCTATAGTCTATGGTTGGTGTTGTTGTATTGGATTGCACTATGTTATACAGTGCTCCCGTTGGTCTGAACAAAATAACAAGAACTTACAGTAAAAATCCTTTTAAATACAAAATTACAAACCACTACATTATCAGGGTTTTTCCCGGCTCAAAATGACACAAAGGTGGTACCATCCTGATCATGTGCACACACGTGCATGTGTACTGTGGCGGCGTGCCTGCAACTGGCTCAAGCAAACACTTTTGTAGCAGTCATGTTCTCAGATGTATTGTAGTGAACTAATGTCACGTTATACAGATGTCAGTTTGAACTTTTGTATCTGATAAAGTGGGGGAAATTGATTAAAAGTAACAAACAACCACTGTATTTCCTTACCCAGTACCAGTCTTGCATTCAAAATAGAGCAGACCACACTATTAGCTTTGCAACAATACTGCTGTGGCCTTTTGCACACAGTCTCATACACCTGTTTTCTCGGAGCAGTCACAACAAATGACTATCTTCTTGTTTCGTCTGACAACCTGCAACCGCATTGCGTGTTCTCTATAAACAGATTCTGCATTCACGTGTAGCTTGCTTTCTGGATACACAGACAGAAAAGATTTGGCAAAGAGGGATAGACAACAGACGGGCCTTTTACCGTTGTATTACTGTTTTGATTAAATTTGAATGATGACTCCCAATAGGGAACTGCAGGAGTGTTAAAAAAAGGCTCAGACTCTGCACGTTGTTACAAACGGTTTCATAAATAGTGCATGAGTGATCTTGTTTTTTTGCAAAGTTTATTATGCTATTTTGGGGTATGGTATGGATTATTTTTTCATGGACAAATACATTATCATGAGTTTCATCCCTACTTGCTTAATACCGAAAAAGGATGATTACTATTAGTATTAACTGCCGGATCGGGCGGACTGCCTTTACAGTGGTGGAAGAAGTATTTAGGTCATTAACTTTAGTAAAAGTAGCAATACCACACCATAATACAAGTCCTACTTTCAAAAGTAAAAGTATAGAAGTATTATCAGAACAATATACTTAAACTACCAAAAGTAAAAATACTTATTATACAGACTGGTCCCTATCCATGTTACATTATGATGTTACTTGATCATTATTGTTGATGCATTAACATGTTAGCAATAGTTGAATGTTGTACAAGGCAGGGAAATAAATATGAACTGCTTTGTATACTTCTGGGAAGTTTAATCTATAACAATGCATTGTATGATCACTGATTTTGTTTGTAAATTTGTATTATTGTTATTATTTGTATTATTGTATTATGTTAACTAAAGGTAGTGGAGTGAAAAGTACATTTCCCTCAGACATGTATTGGAGTAAAGGTATCAAACAGTAAAACTAGTAAATACTCAGGTAAAGTACAAGCACTTCAGTAAAGAAAATGACCTAAGTACTTAGTTACTTTCTACCACTGATGTGCTACCTTTGTTGTTGTCTTGCTCTCCTTCACATTCATCTAACTGGAGAAACAGGTTCACTAATCTATCATCAAGATCAAGATAAGAAACTCTTTGCTTATCTTCAATCATATTATCCACAACAAACAACCTCTGTTTCCGTCTACACGTGTGAGGCTCAGATCCAAAACAACGTTGGTAAACATCATTTCATTAAGTATGAGTAACAAACAGTTTCTTTCTCTGGGCCATAAGAACTCTAAACTCTGTCAAACAGTAAATACCTCATACTTGTGCAATAATTATATTGTTTTTAGTGAAATAGCTAGACTATTTATACACAGTTTTAATTGCACTGATCTGGAGAAGCACTCCAAATATGTGTGTATCATGTGGGGAACGAATGGGTACTGTGGATGTTGTGAATGTGTAAAATAGAGGAATGAATGCGTATTGTAGCTGTATGATTGTTTTTATTTATCTATTTTTAACTGCACAGAGCTGAAGAAACCTTTTCCAAATGTCGTTGTACCATGTACAATGACAATAAAGCTTTCTATTTCTATTCTATTTCAACAACTAAAAGATACAAAGCTGGGAATGCTATGTGCAATATATCCTGATGCAATATACAACTCACGTGCAACTATACCTTTGTTTACATTTTATTTATCACATCTACCCTACCTGTTTTACAAGTGCAATTACCTCTGTTTACATTACATCTATTTTTATACTTTATACTTCTAGTGTAACACTTCTGTTTATATTTATTTATAACATCTACTTTACCTGTTTTATTTGCTTTATAAGATAAGATACAACTTTATTAATCCCGAAGGAAATTCTTGTGCCAGAGATTGCTCAGAAAAACAAGTTCAAGTGTATAAAATACAAGTGTATAAAATAAAAAAGTACTATTTTCTAGCACCAGTGCTTTATAGAATAACAATTAAGTAAGATATATTTAGTAAAATGAGTAAATAAGATAAGATAAGTAAAATAAAAAAGGTAAAGTGAGCTAACAAACAGAAAAATAAGTAATATTGCACACAATGAACAGTGATATTGCTTTATATAACTGTGTGTGTGTGTTTTACCTGTTATATGTTTTATCTGCCTCCTTTAGTCTTGTTAAGTATTTGTTTTAAAGCACTGACCAGAAGTGGAAACTGTGAATCTCGTTGTATTTTAATACAATGACAATAAAGCTTTCTGTTTTATTCTAAAGGTAACAGGTTAGGTTGGCTTTAGTCAGCTTGTCAGACAGATAACAGAGTAATGTTATCTCTCCATTAGCAGGTGATCCATGAAGCTGGTTTGCTTTAAGTCACATTAACATCTAAATTAATGCAGCTAATTAGCATGTTAAATGACTGACAGCTCAGTTGTGCCATCACAGTTTAGCATAGGGAACAATGCAGGTGTCGGAGCCTCCATACATCAACTTATCAATCATTAAATCAACATATCGATCAGCTCAATCAATAACTACCAACGCTTATTAGCCAACAGTGAAAACAGTTATGTAGCTAATTAGCTAACAAGAAGAAGCTGAGTTTATGACGTCATCTACTTACGCACTGATAGTCTTCTGAGTCTGTGTTAAAGAACACGCAGCGTGAATCGTTGCTCGTTGTTTTGGGGTGTTGATTGTCCACGTGGAGACTCATTTTAGAGATCATTTAGCTTCAGTTTGTTGTTGTTTTGCTCTTGTTGGAGCTTTTTCTTCTACTTCCGGTTTCTACGGTGCGCACAGAGGGACAAAAAGCACCAGACCGCTCTGAGTGAAGTGTAGTCCAAGGGGCCAGAGGTCTGACTAGACTGGAGTTTGATTTGTACATTTAAACTCTGCGTTACAACGTTTTCTTAATTCGTTTTAAGTCTCAGTGCATGTTTATTTGTGTACTTCACTTCAACAAAAAAATAAACAACACTTAACTTATTTGTAGGATGTTTTAGGTCAGGGGTCTTTAAGCAACCTGTAGGTCCGGAGCCACATCTGTAGCTCCTCTCCAGTGGCTCCCTGTGGATTTATAAACATGGAAATGAATAACTGTTTTTTGTTTACATTTTTATTTATCATTGTTGTAGGTCTATGGTACGACGGCATTAGGGCCACATTGAGGGAAAAAAATATATCTGAGATTTCGAGAATAAAGTCATAATATTATGAGAGTAAAGTCATAGGTTTACGAGACAAAAAGTCGTAATATTATGAGAATAAAGTCAGAAGTTTACGAGAAAAAAGTCGTAGTATTATGAGAATAAAGTCAGAAGTTTATAAAGTAGTCATTTTTACGTGCTATTTTCTTTTTTTCTTGTAAAGTTGTGACTTTATTCTCGTAATATTAAGACTTTTTTTCTCATTAAGTTATGACTTTATTCTCGTAATATTACGACTTTTTTTCTCATTAAGTTATGACTTTATTCTCGTAATATTACGACTTTTTTTCTTGTAAAGTTGTGACTTTATTCTCATAATATTACGACTTATTTTCTCGTAAAGTTGTGACTTTATTCTGGTAATATTACGACTTTTTTCTCGTAAAGTTCGGACTTCATTCACGTAATATTATGACCATAAAAAAGTCGTCAAATTATGACTTTATTCTGGAAATCTCAGATGTTTTTTCCCTCAATGTGGCCCTAATACCCCGTCATATATTTGCACTTTGGCCCTCACTGTATTAGACTTATATACTATATACTTAGACTATAAACTGTGTTACCTTCATCACAATACTCAAATGTTTTGGGGCTCCAAACAGATTTTTTTATTTATTTTTTCCCTAAAATGGCTCTTTTGATGGTAAAGGTTGCCGACCCCTGTTTTAGTGGGATTTTTGACATCAGTCAGTACATTTAGTGTAATACCGTGCTTTTTTTGTGGTACTTTGCTTGAGTATTTCCTTTTTATGCTGCGCTCTACTACTACTACTTCTACTCCATTACATCTCAGAGTGGAATATTGTACTTTTTACTCAAATACATCTATCTGACAGTTATAGTTACTTTGCAGATTGCATTTTTGAGCCTCTAAAATATGATGCACTGTCACAGATTAAACTACCCAACAGTATCACTCATTTCCACCAGCTGCAATGGTATTTGTATTTAAGTAAAGGATCTGAATACTTTTTCCACCACTGATATCAGCTAATATTCCTGTGAACCGCTTGCGAAAAAATGTTTCTGTGTTTACAACTTAATTAGGCTCTCTTTATCAGAAAAGGCCTCTGGAAGAATGTCTGTGTCCTCCTTAGTTCTGTAGCTCACATCAGCATTGTTTTGAGAATGACACTACACGTGCAGTAAAAGCACTGCTATTCAGTGATAGCCTCTGTCATTCACCTAAAGATTAATGATAAGGTTATCTTACCGGATGTTTTTAGAAACCAGCAACCTCATTCAGTCAAATGTAGAAATGCACGTTGCCTTTGACCTGAATGTGTGACAGCAGTGACTTCCTCAAACACTCTGAATCAGAGAAAAAGAAAGAATTTTCAAGGTGTGTCATTTTAAAGATGTTTGAAGAACATTGCTCCCTTTGTAAGACTTTATCTGGATTTCTAAGAGTTTTTAAGTTTCCCGTTTCTCTGAAAAGAGATAGAATATATTAATATTATAGTCATTTTGTCAAGTTTTTGTCATTTTAAATTGACTGAAAAAATTCAGAAAATCCAAAAAATGTTAAAGGGACTATTTGTAACTTTGTACGCGCATAAATGTAGCGGGTCGTCACACATGCGCGCTCACATATGCACGTTCACGTGTAGCCGCTGTACCCTCCTCCTCTGCCTGCTCGCCTTCACTCAGACCGCTCAGCTCGCTCCACCTCTAGACGTGAACGCGCGTTCACTACACACTGCAGAAGAGTTAGTTTAGCTCTGAGAATATCTAGTGAATGCACAGGGGACGTTTGTGCAGAAATAACTGCTGCAGCTCCTCCAGACCAACAGAGGTTTTCCGTGTCTTGTGAAGTGACGGAGCTCTACAGAGATTTACGTTGTCTTCTCGTTACCGACCGGGTGCCGGTGTCTCCTCTGCTCTCTCCGCCCGCAGCCGGAGAGAGCAGAGGAGACACGCTGGAGAGCCCCGCTGCCTCAGCCTGCACTTAGGCAGGAAAAGCCAACAGGATCAGATCTAAATCATGTTCATGGAGAGACCTTCGTCTGGTCAGCTAACATTACTGCTAAGCAACTGAAATATAGAGTGATATTGTGGTTTTAGCTGACTTGTGTCGCCTCACTGTTTTGAGTGATGAGCGAGCAAGCGCGAGCCCGACGCTGACTTTCGTTGATTTCACGGCCACAGGTGTCGCTGTTAAGAAGCATTTCTGAAAGTTACAAATACTCCCTTTAATGAAATCTTACCTAACATAATATATATATTATAATTGTACCCCATATATTGGTATTTTGGAGTACAGCTGTATAATATTAGGCTTCAAATCTATTGTCAACTATTCATTATAGTGCTGTGTGTCCACTATGGCATTCACATTGAGATATACAGTAAAGTGACTTTCTCTTTCCTCTGTGATTGTCTTTCCACTGAAAAGGCAAAATAACATTATCAGTAAGACATTTTTTGCATGTGTTCTCCTTAATGTGTTGGGATTTTATGCACAATTTGTTGGTATGTGAGTGATTGTGTGTGTGTGAGAGAGAGAGAACGAAAGTGGCCAGTGGGTGTGTTGCACCCTATTGACCTATTGTGACACTGAAACTCCAGCTGCACCCATTTTCCCTCGTTGGCCTTTGAGGCTGTCACTGACAGTGACTAAAACAACAATGTTATTTATACTGGCAAGGTTTTACATAAAACAACACTCATGCAAGCGTGCACACAAACGCACATGTATCTTTCCTCAGTTATTTATAAATTTGAAAATAATAAGGAAACTGAAGGTGCTATTGATAACATTCAGCCACTAGATGTGGCATTCTCCGTCCCCCGTTCCATTGCATTTACTTCACAACAAGTCGTTGCCAGGCACTTACCATCAATCTCAGCCATTTATCCATTTTTTCCACACTAACAGACGACCCAGAGATACCACGTAATACCAACAACATTTTACTATTGGCTCAAGCCTTGTTAGAAGTGGGAACCAAACGTCAAAACATTCATTTTGGACCTGCAACATTTTTTTAATGATTAATTCTTACTTTACTTACCCATACTTTTATTCAGTGCCTTTCTAAAAGATCTGTGGATTTTTTTTTTTTTTAAATATTCATCCACATAAAAATGTTATCAAGACCTTTAACTGATTCCAGCGCATACTTGTAATTGTCATATGTAGCTCTGTAGCTATTCACTGTGCTGTACAGTTCACATTTGTATGGTTTTATTATAAGATACAGCTACTACACTGTATTCTGGGTAATATTCACTTGACATTAACAAATTGAGAGAAAAGAAAGCAAAAAATTGCTTTTGGATGCGTTCAAAATGGCCTCATATGATGTTACATTATTGAACAAACCAGCGCTACTCCTCAGGCTCTTTGCTTTGAGTTTGCATGGTTCAAGGTGTTGTTTGAAGCTGAACTGACAAGGCAGCATTCCTCAACCTGCAGATATTTTAAATCCACCTCTGAGGGGGAACAGGCTTTTTAGAATGCAAATGATGGTGTTTCTAACAAATCTGACTTTTGTTTCACCTTACGAGGCATATTAGGTACTACTGATGCCAATAATAATGCTGTGTTGTATCGTTCTCATTCAACAGGGTTGTAGTTTTAGGTGCAATAATTAGATCTTAACTAAAATAAAACCCTTGAACAGCAAGAGGAAGGTAACAGTTGAGACTCTTTGCAGTGTTTGTATGCTGTCCACTGTTGCTGAGGGGAAATCATTTAAGACACACCCATGAGGAGATGCAGAAAATACTGTGTCCGTCCTGATTCGTTTACGTTGTCAGTTTATATCGTGTACCTTAATCCTTTCAAATCTCTGAATTAAGCAATCAAAGTAAAACGTCCTTGGTCCTGAATAAAAAAATATTTCACTTTCAACTATATATGCTTTACACTCAGATGTTTTATGCCACACAAAATGTATAAGTGCTTTTTGACATAGCATTGACCTGTAATATGTCAGGAAATAACACTGCACAATGGAGAACAGCGCTATGCAGAAACCTGATTAGCTTTGGCCTATAGAAAGTGTTGGTCGTCAGAATGGGTCAAATTCATTCTTTTTTCTGTCATGTAAAGCTCAATTTGTTGGCGTAACTGCATTCATGAAAAACCAATACAAGTCAAGCCAAGTAAGTTTATACAAAAGTTTATTAAACAAATATTATCTGTTCAAAAATGGTGCAGAAGGTGCACACAAAAAGCATTTGCTTATTTTGACAGATGGCCAACAACACATGACAATAACAACAAAGCATCTTGTAGAAACCCCTCATTATTCTCCATGCAGAGGCTTTACCAGTTGATTCTGGTTCATTGGCCATGTAGGGCATTAGGAGATCATAGGCAGCTATAAGCATCTGCCTCCGTCCACGCAATCACGGTTTAATAAAGACACAGACACGTCAGATTGGAAGGAGCACTAATCATACACAGACATATATATCTGAACACACTGGCATCATCAGCAACACAAACAGGAAGCGGATTCTTTTGTCAGTATCCCCCTCAAGGAGAGGGGCGGTTCAAACAACATGGTCCTGTATAGTTCATGCAGTACACATTCTTCTTCTCTGACTTTGACATAACAGTTTTGGCTCCCAAACTATACAGTGAGGTAATAAATTATTATACAATAAATAATAAAAGGTTTTGTTTCATCTGTGCATCTAAAATGCACGGTGTGTACACAACTTTGGAGTGCAAAAGTTTGTTGTTGAGTACACACAAAATGCGTTTCCTCTTGGATCAACACATCTAAAGTGAATAATACCACAGACCTAAAAAAAAAAGAGAGAAATAAGCTGCCTTTTTTTCTCTACCATTCAAATGCTTGTCCACAAATTTCATCAGTAGTAACAGCAGCAGCAGCAAAAAAAAAGGGCACATTGTGAGAAAGTCAGTTCAGCCAGTCCAATAATAAAAAAACATTTGTGTGGGCTCCAAGTTTACTGGCCCCATCCTGCAATACCAATCTCCTGTTTGTAGCGTTTGGTGAGAGAGTTGGCGTGCTGGGTGAGTTTGGACAGCACTCCTTGCAGCCCAGTCAGATGGTACTGGAACTGCTTCTGCAGATCCTCATCCTCTTCCTCATCCTCTTCCTCTTCCTCGGATGATTGTGATGACGATGCAGAGGAGGAGGTGGATGCAAACGAGTCCATGCGGCTGATCTTCATGCTCTCTTTGCGCCTCTCGTCTGCGAACCGGACCCCCCACTCGATGTCCCTGCGGATACCCTTGAGCAGCTGGTAGTAGCTGTACATGTCCCCCTCGTCCTCGTCCGACTTCATGGAGCTCATGTCCCTGTCCTCCTCCAAGGGGACGTCCCGCAGCATGCTGGGCAACATCACCGTCTGGTCCATGTTGTTGACGGCGCCGATGAATCGGTTCATATGGTTGAAGAGGGAGTTCTTCTGAGCGGATGTTTCTTGCAGCTGCATCATCATCTTGGCGAGGATCTGAGTTTCTTGTCTTTTGTTTCTTTCCTCTGTTGAGTGTCCTGCTTTAGTTCCGGGCTGATCGGATTAGAGGAGCGTCTGGCTTGGTTGTGTTTGAGCCCTTGTTGTAGTTTCTAGTGTGCTGGAGGAAGAGTTGCGCTTTTATATAGAGGCTGCTGCTGGTGCTGGTTTCGTGCTTTTTTAAAGGCGGTCCTCCAACCTGTTTGTCAAGTTCTTCCAACACAGTTTGTAACCAAACCCAAATGACCTGAAGTAGCACGCAGAGCAGAGAGAGAGAGAGGGTTTGGCACATTTTCTTCAAATGACAGTTAGGGAGTCTCAAAGAAGGAAAAATACAGTTACATGCACTCTAAGAAAATTCCATAAAAATACAAGCCAATTTACTGTGTTCATATGAGGGAATTTTCTGTATCCAGTTTTCATAGGAATTTTACCTGTATTTTTTTTTTTATTATTTATTTTTTTGGGGTGATTTTTAAGCATTTTATTGATAGGACAGTGGATAGAGTGTTGGAAAGGGGGAGAGAGAGAAGTGACATGCGGAAAGGACCACAGGCCGGATTCGAACCCGGGTCCACCGCTGCTAGGACTGAGCCTTGGCATTTACATGGGCGCTCGCTCTACCGACTGAGCTAACCAGCCGCCCTTACCTGTATTTTTAATTACGCATTGCATTGTAGGAACAAGAACCTTCACTAGCGCGAAAGTTGGAAGAGGTAGAGACCAAAGTTTAGTTCACATTTCGAATTTGGAGGAATCTTTCTCTCACTTCTGTGGTAAAAAAAATCAACAATTAATGTCTAACCAAAATGATTTACGTTAAAGACTTAATGTTAGCTCAGTATCGGTTTAGCTGGAAAGCGGTTTTGTTGTTTAGTTCAGCTGTCGACTGTTAACATTACCAGATACACCAGGAATATTTAGCTGACTCATTTTGAGACTAACGCAAGTTTGGTATTGTAGTTTACATTTTACCTATGTTTATATTTTAGACTTCAGTGGACGTCAGGTAAAGTTAGCCCCAGTTTTAGCCTCAGGTGGTCCACAAAGACCGATAGGTAACGTATAAACGCTAGAGTTAGCGTCTGTTTTTTCCTCCAGAACGTACGTTTGGGCCTGCTGTTGTGTGTTGTGTGGCAAGGCACGGAGGATATACTGTAAATCAACAGAATTTTGCGTGTGGGTTAACACGCATGCACATATACATACACTTTTAAGAATTTCCCAGTAAAATAACAGTAAAGAACTGGCAGCAGGGTTGCCTTTATGTTATTGTAAAATTAACATTATTATACTGTCGCTCAAATGTACAGCTTTGTACTGTTAATGAAAAATACTGTTTTTTAAAATTAATTTCACAGTATTATTACAGTTAATTTATTGTTTAAAGATACATTATATAGCTGTTTTTCCACCTTTCTTTTACATTATCTTACTGATTTGTTTTAATGCACTATTTAGGTTGTATTTCTTTTACATACATTTTAATAAACATTATTTTTTGCCTAGATGAATAGACTTAGCAGGTTACAGACATAGGGATAGTCACACTAAATACAATTAAAGGCACTTGCTAGGAAAAAGGCTATAATAAACTTGTTGACACTTTTCCCAAAATGTCTGTCTATAGCTGGCTACAAACACAGAATGCAAACCATAACAACATATGAGTGAAGAACAATAAAGCTAATTCACTGATTTTCCAATCATATACAACGTACAAGCCTCACATGTGCAGATCAGGTCCCAGAATTAAAAAAATACTGCATGAAACTGTTACTGATGATACTTTAGACAGTTGATCAGCAGTAAAGTGCTGTTTTTTAAGAATGCATTATAGTTCAGTTAAAAAACTGTTGAAATCCTGCTGTAAATTAACAGTAATTGTAATCTTTCTTTTTGTCATTATTATTATTGTTATTTCTTTTCTTTGGTTTTGAATATTGAGGTTGTTTTCTCTAGTGTACTTGATGGGTTTGTCTGTAAGCTCATCTATTTAAAAGTTTCTTTATAGACTGTTGTAATTGCAAACAGCGGATTGCATATATGAAAACAGCCTTGAAGAAAGGAAAAAATAAAGAGGTTTTTGAATGTACTTGAATTGTGATTACTAATTGGCCTTTTATAAAAGCTCATTATAACAGTCTTTTACTCATGGATTTTATCTTGCTCTCTGTCTGTGTATGTATGAGATTTTGTTGGCTTCACTGTTGACCTGTTTTTATTCTGCCTGTATGTCTGTAAAGCACTTTGGTCAGCTCATGTTGTTTTAAATGTGCTATAGAAATAAAGGGCTTTCCTGTGAATCTATGGTGCTAAGATTTGTCTTCCATTGAAAGAAGAAGTGGCTGATATATTACATCACCATCCCACATTCTGTTCTGATGACACACAGAGGGTGAGGCCCGAGCGAGCAGAAAACGGTGCTATGAATATTCATCAACCGAGCCATCAGCCCACTGCTCGGGCCAATCACATGTCCCTATGGAGGCGGGACAAGTCCATGTTGGACCAATGACGAGGCCATTGTTGACTCGCTCACATACAGAAAACAAGAGTGCAACACGTGGTCGAGGACTAAAGCTTTCCAATAACTTACTGATTTCATTCCAGATTGACTTTCGGTGTGTCACCTAAAAAGTATTCTATAAGTAAAACAAATAAATGAATGTATAAAAAATACATAATTACAAGCAAAAGTCGTAAAAGTACATGATCAGCAAAGTTAAAGTTTCAAAAGTCAAAGTAATCCTGCTGCAGACAAAATAGCCCCTGATAATAGGCCTACTGTATATTAAGTGGCATAACTGGTATTATTAAATATGACATTATTTGATTGTTTATGCAGCCATTTTTAAGCAGCATTTTGACTGGCATGAGGCGGCACAGTGGTGCAGTGGTTAGTGCTGTTGCCTCACAGCAAGAGGGTCACAGTTCAAACCCGGATCGGGGCCCTTCTGTGTGGAGTTTGCATGTTCTCCCCGTGTTAGCGTGGGTTTTACTCCGGGTGCTCCGGTTTCCTCCCGCAGTCCAAAGGCGTGCAGGTTAGGTTAATTGTTGACTGTAAATTGCCCGTAGGTTTGAATGAATAGTTGTCTGTCTCTATGTGTCGGCCCTGTGATAGTCTGACGACCGGTCCAGGGTGTACCCCGCCTTCGCCAAATGTCAGCTGGGATCGGCTCCAGCTCCTGAATAGGATAAGCGGTTACAGATAATGGATGGATGGATGGATAGCTTTGAGCACAAGTAGGTAGCCTTGTTTAGTGCAGTGACTCCAAACCTCAGGGTAAGACCCCCTCCATCCAGTCACAGGATGGATCTGAGGGGTCATAAGATGATTAATGGGACAGGAAAGAAGACAAAAATAATACATTCTAGCTGAAAACTGTAGTTAAAGTTTGGTTCTCTTTGGCGGCGCCTATGGTGATAAGATAAATGCGGTTGGTCAACCCTAAAACTGGGTTTAGTGTTATTCCCTTTGTCATTTTGACTAACTGTCAAAAAAGGGATCCACTGATATTCAACACATATAAGAGCAGAAATGGAAAACACAGCAATAATTAAAGATGTCCTGGAATAGAAGTGGCATGAAGTAATTGGCACTACATCAACGGGCATGCCCAAAAATTATATCCTTGTTGCACTTGTCCAATTATAAGACAATTACAGTGATACAATGGGGAATGAAAATGTCATAGAGGTACCCTCTTTACTGAGTGCCACATCCACAGTAGCAGTCCTTGCAGGGATATTACAGGCCTGGTTATTTCCCCTCAGGGTAACTTTAGCCTACGCCAGTTACAGTACGGACTTATTTTTCAGATTACGCTTAAAACCAAACTGTTGCACCAGCCGGTTCCCAGCAGCGATGGTGGACAGCTGATTTCCCCCCCAACTGCTGGTAAACAGGGGGACTCCCAAACAGCCCCTGCACCAGAAATAGTCCACCATTAATACTTCATACAGTGTCGGCACTTGTGAAATCGCTCAGTCTGAAATCTGAGCTTTGGTAAACACCTCTGGTCAAACTGAAACTATAGAACATGTTTGTCACCGTGTAGCCATCAACAAAAAATAAATCCGTCTGTCTGGTGTTGAATCAAAACATGTCTGACTGATTCAGTGAATGGATTTAAAAAAAGGGCTAGGCTCACAGGAATGATATGATATATAAAAGAGGGAGGGGAGGGTGACTTGATTGATACTACATGCCAAATCAGAGTTGTCTATGAGCACAGTCTGTTCTAGATACTGAACTGTACAAGCAAATGAATCACTGTTTAAAAATTGCTGCTCAGCAAGAATGGGGAGAATGTGGACGGCAAAACCTGCTGGTTGACTTCTGTCTCTTCGTTTCGGCCCCATCCTACTTCCGTCTCCTTTCTTTTTTCTACCTCTGCTGGTACCACGACTCCCTGTCCTGAAGCCAGCTCATTTAAGTAGTAATACCACAATGTGAAAGTGCTCCATTATCAGTAAAATCCTTGCATTACAAGTAAAATTGTGTCAGCACTATTGGATTAACATGTAAACCGCATTGCATGTAGTTGGTCGAGGTGACACTAATTTTAACTATTTCATATAGGCTAGTGTTGGTAATGGGTAGAGTAATCTATTGTATTTGATATGTTTAGCTTTTTAGCATCTTTTAGGTTTTCTTTTTTAGTTAAAGTATAAAGTATCACCAAATTGAAACACTGAAGTGAAGTAGAAGTACCTCAGAATTGTACTCAAGGTCAGTATTTAAATGTACTTAGTTACAGTGATGGAAGACGTACTCAAATCCTTTACTTAAGAACAATTTGCTCAATTAAAATTGTGTGTAAAAAAATAAATTAAAAATAAATAAAATAAATAAAATAAATAAAATAAATAAAATAAATAGTACTCCATTACAAGTAAAAGTCCATTCAAAATATTACTTCAGTAAAAATAAAGAAGTATTAATAGCCAAATGCACTTAAAGTATCAAAAGCAAAAGCACTTAAAATGCAGAATGGTGCCAGTAAGTGTTACATTATTATAAATGATCTCATTGGATCAATATTACTGATTTAGTCAAGGTGGAGCTGATTCTACCGTAACTAATACTTGTATACTGTTGGGTGAGTTTAATCTTCAACAATTCATCATATATCATAATATGTTCATAGGTCTTGTATTTAAAATCTTACTCTAGAAAGCTGTCGAATAAATATAGTAAAAAGTACAATATTTTACTCTGAAATGTCAAGTATAAGTATAAAACAGCACAAAATGGAAATACTCAACTACAAGTACCTCGGATTTGTACTTAAATACAGTGGTTCCCACTCTACCCACATCTCTTCAATCCTAAATCTGTCTCGGAAGCAAAGCTACACAAACACAAACCGACTAATCTTATTCCCCCTCTGAAGATAAACGGATCCCAGATCCAGTTAGAGAGAAAAAAAAGCAGGTCAGCAGAGCAAAAATGTGCACCGCCGCTGAGAAGAGATCAGATAGGAACAGGAGCCGGTTTTTGCTTTCTCAACAGGGCTGTCAATCAAGGCCCCACCTCACTGACTCCCTCCATTCTCCCGTGGAAAAGGCCTTTCCACTTGTCAGAGGACGCACTGTGCCTGAATGCAACAATGAGACCCGGATCAGTTCGAAAGGGTTTCTCGATTGTGTGTCATGTCAGGAGCTGAGCATCCACCGATTACGGCGGGTGTCATCATCATCCCACAAGGCTTCAAAGAGAGAGAGCAGGAAGTGGAGGAGTCAGGGACGGAGGGGTTGGGGGGGGGCTGCACTATAGGAACAGGCAGCTTGAGTGGGAACTCTAGTACTTGTCATCACGTCTGCATGTTACTGAAAAGTGTGAGTGTCTGAGTTCAGCAGGGAAGCTGGAGGCGAAGCAGCAACAGCAATTAGAACAACAACAGCAACTACTCACATCACAAACAGACGGGTGGAGCGGGACAGGCCTGCTATATTACTTTATAAGGCAGTAAATGAGGCTATCACTGCGGATTAGAAGAGAGAAGTTCCCACAGTGTGTGTGTGTGTTTGAAAGAGACAAAGCTTAAGTGCTCCCTCTGCAAGTTTTTGAAAATGAGATTCATAGTAAGATCATATTAAAGCAGTAAAGTAATTCATGTCATAGGTTTAATAAGATTTTCAGTCTGATCAAATTGCCATTTGAAAACACATTTCCTTCATACTGAGCCACATGAGCCACTTAGTGTTATGATTTGAAGCTGGTAATCTTCACTAAAACAAATTACTCTTCTGATGAGCAGCACACATCAACGTGACACTGAGATGGTACGAGTCCATCCCTACCCAGCCTCGGACTTTCCCTTAAACAACATAATGATCCAAACAATTGGTTCATCTCATCTTCTGGGTATTTCATTCTGGGAGGTTTTGGAGATTTTAACAACCTGCTGAGGAGTTTAGATTGTTTCAAGCAGCAGTGGGTAGAATTGGAGCAAATATTATTAAAAAAAGTTATTTGTATAAAACGGTCACTATATCCTCACAGTAGTGCATGAGACAGGTACCCTGAAAAAAATCATGTGTCTCTGTGTCCTGTGGTGCTTACTTAAATTACAAACAATATTATGGTACTACAGAAAAATACAATCTCACACAATCAAACATAAGAAATCCACATCATTAAAGACAAAGTGTCCTATCAGAGTCTGGTCAATGTTTTCTGTTACTTGAAACGTTTATGTTCTGATTCTCAGTGTTCAAATGTTTCTGTTTACCTTGTTCAGCTTTGTTGTCTCTGTTTTTGTAAGTCTATTTCCGTGCATGTACACTGAGAGCTTGAAAACACTGGAGTCAAATTCCTAGTAAGTGTTGACACCTACTTGGCCACTGAAGCTGATTTCTAGCCTTCTGTTGCAGCAATGTCACATATTTCCTTCAAGGTAACATGAGGACACACATTTCAATTTTTAGTTAGTCTTTCTTTTTTGTTTTTGAAACTGTCCATCGTGACTCTAACAATGTTTTGGGGGTGTAAATGCTAAATCTGTGGACTACTCCTTTAAATTTTTTTAAAAGTATAAAATTGGTGAGATTTAGATAGAACAAGTTATGTTTACCTGCTACTTGTACGTTTAAAATTAACCTTAGTAGACCTTAATACAATTTCCTTTTAAATAAGCTTAACAAAAATATTTGAACATACAGTACCTTGAAAATAGTATTTACATTTCTTGCTTTTTTCAAGGTAATTGGATTTCAAGATATTTGATACATTTTACAGTGAGATTGTAGAAAACAGCACGTATAGACCTTCATGTTGGGAAATAAAATTTACAAAAACTATTATGGTACTACAGAAAAATACAATCTCACACAGTCAAACATACGAAATCCACGTAATTAAAGACAAAGTTTCCTATCAGAGTCTGGTCAATATTTTCTGTTACTTGAAATGTTTATTATGTTCTGATTCTCAATGTTCAAATGTTTCTGTTTACCTTGTTCAGCTTTGTTGTCTCTTGTTTTTGTAAGTCTATTTCTCTGCATGTGCACAGAGAGCAGGAAAACACTGGAGTCAGATTCCTTGTATGTGTTAACACATACTTGGCCATTGAAGCTAATTATAGCCTACTGTTGCAGCAATGTCACCTATTTCCTATATCCTCATGTGAACCGATTAAAAAAAGAGTCTTCCAATTATTTTTTTTTGTGATTTCTTTCCTATTTAGGGTTAAACGAAAATCTACAATTTAGGCTTTTTAAACTTTGTTTTGTATTTTACAGCATGTCCACTGTAGTGGACCACAGGACCATTTCAGTGTGAAAAGACTAAAAAAATGAACAGATTATGGCCGTAGAGTGATATTAAACCAAGAATACATTACAACTTGATTAAAAAAAACACACGTGCCATATCACATAACTATGATGTCCTCTTTACAATACACCAGGGGTTGATAGAGTAAGTCAAAAGAGTAAAAGGAGATGAACGTGGACAAAATGTCCACTACAGAGGACACATGTCAATGGGCTGGGTCTCAGGAGGTCATGACCTGTACATGACATAACACGATGACACACATTTCAATTTTAGTTAAGTCTTTCTTCATCGGCATTTGTTGCTTATAGAGTCAGAAATTAAGCTGACATTTTCTAAACATTTTGTATTTGTATTGATTGCAACCAGCCTTTTTTTTTCTCATTATTAGTCTGGCTGCACTTGAACGTGTCCGTGCGCTCCTGAGTCCGGCTGTGTGTGTGTGTGTGTGTGTGTGGCTCCCTGCACGTCCGGCCTCGCCTATAGGGAGTCAGTCTAGCCTATAAACCCATTAATAAGTGTATTGTGGAGGCGGAGGTGGAGGAGGTGGAGGGTGGTGGTGGGAGGTGTAAGCCAGCGGCACGCTCGCTCCATTAGCGGACCCACTGCCGCGCCGCTCTGCCGGTAATTTGCGTAACGAGATTGAAGCGAGCCGGTTAGCGCGATGTCCCCCAGTAACAGCCTCCTCTCTCTCTCTCTTATACACCGTCCTCACCACCGCCTTGTTTCAGATGCAGCGTGCAGCAGCAGCAGCGCAGGAGAACAAGCGGACGGAGAGAGACGGAGAATGTGTGTGTGGTGCTCCATCTCCATCTCCACCTCCACCACACATGCAGATCTCCTTCATCCACCACCTCCCACCCCCACCCTGACGTCTCCACAGCTCCGTTTTCCGCTGATACCCAAGCGCCTCCATGTGGACGAGGATGGTACTCAGTGATGTCATAAAGTAAACTAGCCGTGAAGTTCAGAGGATGCTCTTTAAAAAAAATTCTGTCACAGTTTTAGAAAATAATAAATAAATAAATAAGTAAAAAAATAAATAAACAAATAAATAAAAAAAAATAAAATAAAATAAAATAATAAAATAAAAAAATAGTTGAAAATAAAAAGATATGGCTATATATGATAATATATAAAAAATAATCATGTCACAGTTTTATAAATAAATAAATAAACAAATAAGTAAATAAATAAAAAAATAAATAAAATTTAAAAAAATAATAATAATTGAAAATAAAATAATATGGCTATAGATGATAATATATAAAAAATAATCATGTCACAGTTGTATAAATAAATAAATAAATAAATAAATAAATAAATAAAATAAAATAAAAAAATAATTGAAAATAAAAAAAATATGGCTGTATATGATAAAATGAGGTTGAACATAATGGCAACAGTGAAAACAGTTTGGGAAGCACTGCTCTAATAAACTGTCAGCGGATGAGTTGCATTGTGATTATAAATAATAATAATAAAAAAAAAATATGGCTATGTATATGATCAAATGGGGTTGAACATAATGGCAACAGTGAAAACCACAGAAAACAAGAGAATAAGAAAAGAGGAAGCCGGTTTTGAAGGAGCAGTCAGTACTAGGGCTGTGTATTGGCAAGAATCTGGCGATACGATACGTATCATGATACAGGGGTAATGATTCAATATATTGCGATATATTGTGATACTGTAAGCAAGGCGACATATTGCAATTTTTTAAATTTAATTTTAGGAAAACTTTCGTAGTATAAAGAACACCAGAAACACATCACTTTAACATAGGCAAAAATAAAATATTTTATACTGCATGCACAAAACTGCATGTGATTATCATAGAGTGGGCATGTCTGTAAAGGGGAGACTTATGGGTACCCATAGAACCCATTTTTACTCACATATCTTGAGGTCAGAGGTCAAGGGACCCCTATGAAAATCACCATGCCGTACCAAAATTTAGGGTAAGTTTGCAGCGTTATTTAGCCTCCTTTGCGACAAGCTAGTATGACATGGTTGGTACCAATGGATTCCTTAGGTTATCTAGTTTCATATGATGCCAGTAACTTCACTTTCTATCTCTAAAACTGAGCCTGCTACAACCTCCGAAAGATTGAACAGTGCCCAGTCCCGACTGCGGGCTGTCGGATTTTTAAGTTAATTAAAAATCAATACAGTGTTTTTGAGAACTGATACAGTATCGCACAACATATGATCACAATACTCGTGTGTATTGATATTTCCTTACGTCAGTAGAGTCTCATGTGTTGCTCTGCTTCTAATGCAAAGTCAATTTATTCCCAAGTAAATAGTGAATTTTGTTTTGGCCTGTAAGTGTGTCAAATTCTTGGTATTTGTCTTTTATTTTGGTAAAAAAAAGCTTGGTTCCTATGTCATTTATACAGGCTGCAGTGTAGCAGAAGGGGTTGTTATTTGTCGTTACCTCTTGTTGGCAGAACTGACAGCCTGTTTTCTCTTTGTTGTCTGCGTCTCAATAGCAGGTTGTTGTCACACACAGTCTGTAAAATGTCTGCCTTTCTCAGTTTTTAGGTTGCTCACGGTAACCCAGATAATCTACCACAGTCTGTCCGTCCTGGAAGAGGAATCCCCCCTCGAGGTTTCTTCCTGTTTTTGCCCTCATAAAAGCTTTTCTTACCCAGGATAGAAGACGTCACATGATGTGCAGATTAAATATAATTTTGTTGGTCACAATTGAGCAAGAGCTGCTTAATGCTATTTAGTTCTTTTATGAATCCAACTGGAAGTTTGCCTAATTTATCCCAGCATTGTTTGTTTGTGTTGATGTGTAGATTATCTTCCTTTGACAATCACAGACAAGTTGAAATTGTCTGTAGGCTTTAATTTTTAGTCCTAAATATGTATAATTATAGTTAGTTATAGTTTTAGTTATAGTTAAGGAACAACTCAAGGTCTACCGGGTGACTATTGTTTTAAAAGGGAATCTTCATTTATTTCATTTTTGTTGTCCTCATTAAAGAGAGGGAAAATCGCTGCACAGAATCAAGACCATAGGCTTCACTGTATGTGGTGCTCTATTAAAGCAGCAGAATATTTTTGGCATCATTGGGCAAAAATTCCATAATAACCTTTCAGCATATTGTAATTCAAGTGCTTTGAGAGATAACTAGACTTCTGCACATCCTCATGCCCTTTTTCAGGCTTTAAAACATCTAGCCCGTGAAGGGAGACCTTGGCCAATCACAGGTCATTTCAGAGAGAGAGCGTTCCTATGAGAAAGTTTGCTCCGGCTGGTGGGCGGTGCTTGGTATTTCCTCAACTGATCTCAACATGGCGGTCGGGTTGCAAACTTTCTCATTTTACAGCTAAACAGTACACTACAAGATGTTTCTGAAAACATTTTATGTGAGAAATAGGCATTAAAGCAACAGAATATTGATTCATATTTGATCAGCGCTGCCTAGTTTGACCGTTTAATCAGAGTTCGCGAGTGCTTGACAGCTGCTCAGAGAAGGCAAGGCTCCAGCTCGGCTCTGATTGGTTGTATTCCTCTGGTCTGTGAAATCTTGCAGATGCCATTAAGAGCACCGGAGGACACAGAGGCACATGATTTTTTTCAGATTACCTGTCTCATGCACTACTGTCAGGATATAGTGACCGTTTTATAAAAATAACTTTTTTTTTTATCATATTTGCTCCAACCTGCCTACTCCAGCTTTAACTGACTACTCATACACAAACCTAGCAGTCCATTTTTGGTCTACAAGTCCAATGTTTTGGTTGTCCCACACCAAATCATGATAACTAGAACACCCACCCACACATATGTTTATCTACACAACTACTCTCAACATGACTTTAACCTTGACCCGACCTCTTCTAACACTAATCCTGCAGCTACAAATACAACTTGTCCTGATTAATGTGTAGAAACAGCCCAGAGGATCCCTTTTTACATTCTGCAAATGATAGAACAGCTAATAAATCAGTCAAAATATATTGTTCATAAACTGACTAATACATCAACGCTTTGTAGTAAAGTCTCCAAGTTTAACAGGGGTTTCAACTTCAGAAGCAGCCTCCTGGAAACATGTGAAGTGACCTATAGACCAGCGCAGCTTTGGTAAATACATGTAATACGGCATCAGTTTAACTCTACATTTAAAATGTACAGAGCTGTCTCCATCGTAGCAAAATGAACAGACGCTAAACGCAATTGTTATTCTGTATATTTATTGATAATAAGACCACTGATGGTGACTTAGTCAATAGTAGACAGCATGGTGCAATTCTTTTTGAGTGTCTGGTGACCCCATGTGTAAGCAGGATGGTATTACAATTTAGTATTTACAGGACAATATCAGTTTGGGGTAAGGGAAAACATACATTCACTAAATAAATTTACAGCTTTAAAAGCATTAAAGGTTTGAAATGTCACAACCAAATACTGACCAAAATTTAAATATAACAGGATCCACAAAATCTAGATGTTCTCTCTCTCTCTCTCTCTCTCTCTCTCTCTCTCTCTCTCTCACACACACACACACACACACACACACACAAGGAAAATACACACTCAAGGTTAAGGAGACAGTCAAATAAAGAGAGAAAATCACACACACTCGCACACGCATCCTGAAAGAGAGATAGAAAATCCCTTAGTGAAACTGTAAACTTAATGCCAACCAAACCATAATAAATATACAGCTAAATTGAAACACCTACATGTTGCACGTTACTACCAACAAAACATTGGCCACAATTACTTTTCCAGTGCGAGTTTCCTATAAACTATCAAACGAATACGGATTAACAGCACAAAGTGCGGAATCAAAACTGCGACACGACATTTATACTGATTAGCATATATTAGTATGAGAAACATTACATCATATAAATTACATTTCCGATAAATATCTACAGGTGATGGTGATGATGGCGTGTTGATGCACTACGTAGAATACGGTAAATACTAGATGGAGTCCCGCGTATCTCTAATGTCGACTTCTCTCACTGAAACATACATTATATTCCACCATGAGAAAACAATTGATATGATTTGATATGACCCTAACAGGCTGAAAATCTGCGTTTCACTGACCTCTTCTGGTTGAACATTTTCCAACCTATAAACACCCAGAATCCTTGTTTTGTTGCACCTGTAACCACCTCGACACCACTGCAACAAGGTGAGAACTCAAGCCTCTGGAGGTCGGCAAACAACAAGATTTTCAGCTGGTGTTAAGTTGCTCATTAAAGCTAAATCTTGACATTTGGGAATTTAGTCAGTCGCTTTAACATAAACCAGAAAGACAAGTACTGAAACACCACTAAGGTGTCAGTATGCTTCAAATGAAGTGCTTGTTGGATCGTCGAGCTGCACACAAATTGGCCAGATGTGTGGAGGTGTGAAAGTTGGCAGGATTTAAACCTTCTCTCTCTCAATCTCTCTTCCTTTATTATTCACACAGAAGAATCCATCAGTTTTCATCTGACAACACAATGTAACACTACGTATGCCTTTGAAAAGAGAAAGTGTGCGCTGTTATCCCTGTTTGTATGATTCACTGTATCTCTAACTTTTTCCTCCCGCTGTTCCAAACCGCCATAAACTATTTTTACCTTTAGACGACACCTCATGCGAAATACAACATTTGAAGCACACAAACCTTTAAGATAATCGAGTGTTAGTGTTGATTTACAGCCTAAAATGGGCCACCAGCATTTAAAATTGGATTTTTTAGCGAAATCAGTTCATTTCAATGAAATCTCTTAACTGACAGTTAATCTTAAGACTTTAATTGATACCGAACTTCAATTCTAACATGTAATTTACATCATAATCTGCTTTTGGGTTAAATTATCAGATCCAAAAAATATTGTGCCTCATCTACAGGTAAAAATATGCTAATCTTCCTTTTCTCTCCTTTGTCAGTTTCCCTATTTTCCATATAAACGTAAAATATCCTCCTCAGCACGCATGATCAGTTCACAAAATGTCACAACCATCGGAATATACAATGGTGAGCAATAGCAAAGTCAAATGCAAAACTAAACCTATCTATTAAAGTATTACTTTCAAGCTTCAGTAATGGCATTCTGTACAAAGATGTGCGGTGGTCTTCTGATGACGGCCGGTGGAGCATGCGTGCGGCCAACTGAGAAGCCAAGTTTTGCCCAATCGCCTATCTGAGACCAACCGCCGTCAACTCAAGACAACTCTGGTCTGCCTGCTTGTTGTAGGCTGTACTGATCCGAGATATGTGCTAATGAGCAACTTCTACATCAAGCAGCGGTGGGATGTGTGGTATAGAACGCTTCGATGCAACAGCAGTTAAGTAAAGGAATGGTGCTTTACAGTAAGATACATTAAGATATTACATTAAGATCACAGGCAGAGAGACAGAGGGAGGTAAATTCCAATTCAGACGTGTGATAGTGTTTTGGGAATTTACTCTCGTCATGTGTCAAGGCTCTTTGTCTCTTCTTCTCTTCCTCTCCCTAAAAAGACATAAACACAAAGAAAGAAGAGTTATTTGTGTATGAATTAAACCAACACTAACTGATTTTATGGCCACTTGGAAGCAGCAAAAACACACTCGTCATGGCAAAAATGTTAACAAACAGTTGCCTATTTATACATCAAGCAAACACAAATCAACATTTGTATTTATTTGGAATCATGTCTTTGGGCACATGACAAATTTAAGTCCAATACTGACTTTCCTTTTAGCTCTGATTTGGTCTCTACTAACTCCTGAAGAAAATATCTGGCTCTTTAGCTGTGAAATGCTCCACTATGTTCAACAACTAGTTGCTAACTTTGTTCATCAGCTGTTTTGTGCTGGACAGGTAGCGTGCAGTGCTGGAAACAATGTTAATGAGCAGTTAAAGTTCGGGTCGGCAACATTGGAGAAACCAGCAAGAGTACGATGTTTTTTGAAACTATCCAGCTGAAAAACACAGCCCAGTGTTGCCAACTCTTTTCCAGTGAAATTAGCTATCAGCACTGGCTCCAAAAGTCACCAAGTCAGCAACACTGACAGCCCGTCCCTGACATAAACAATGCTGGCAAAGTAAGTAAAGTACCATTAACATCATTATCCAACTCTCTCAACAATGCCCAACACACATATGAAACCATTGTTCCTCGCCAGAGTTGACTCACAAACCTAAAACCTTTGCGGGCAAAACAAGCCATGCAGCAAGCATGTCAACTTTAACAACTGAACCAAACATGCTAACCAATTCATCCGTTTAAAACAAGTTGGGAAGAAAGCAGTGTTTTATAATGTCCTCCAACCTGCCTGTGCTACCATGTGATGTGACTTGGAGGTGTGTTCACAGCGTTTCCACATCATAACCGAGAGCAGCCTATTAAAAAATACTCTGATCCTGATCCTGAACATAACTTAGCCCTTTCAGATGGCAATGTTATCTGTGTTGGGGAGCTCTAATAGATAGCCTTGTAGTTAATTCTCAGCTAAAGGAAAATAGGAGAATGTTGACATAATTTCCCAAGACAACACAAGATTTGTTTCTCTCATTTCCCATGTGTTTTCAATGACTGGAAATGTGGTCAATTGTTTTCCAGGTTTTCCAGGATGTGTGGGAACCTGTTATTACAGTTCTGTGACAGCCACACATACCGAATTTTTTTTCCTTTTTTTGTCAGAGCATTTGATTTATTGATTGCTGTCGGGCTGTAATGAGAATTTCAACAAATTCTAAATTTCTAAAATTCATTACCTACCCTAGCTTTAAGCTGTGGGCTGTAAAACCAAAACACCGTGCTGAAATGAACTATAAAATTTAATGCAGAGTTGGTGATAATTCTCTGACACTATAAGTGACACCTTTTACATTATCCTAGTAATGTTATTCATTGTTAGTATAAAAACATTGATTTTAGCAGCTTTAACTCTAAATGTGTGTGTTAAATGTCTCTCACCTGCTACGTCACATCAGCTAAACCATCTCATACTGATTGGCTGTGATGATCCTGGACAGACAGCAGGCCAGCAACATGCCAATCAGCTGAAAGACAGACAGAAAAGGGTTTTGGATTATTTCATGTTAGGGGTAAACAAATATTTGGATTAACATCTTCCCAAAATCAAGACGTTATTTCCTTTGACACCTTCTCATTCCTGTTGTTACTAGTATCTCTCCCTCTAGCATTGTTTCATGTGTTTGTTTAGAAGAACAAGAAGAAGGATAAGCGCCTGTGCATTCTGTCAAAAGTGATTTTGATTTGTCATAGTAAAAACACAGGTGTTACTAATAACATTAACAATGGCTCTGTTTTATTCAGGTGTCCCAGTAAGCCATGAAAGTGGCTGAATTTGAAACCGCCTACTACATACTACAGAGGAACGCAGTATGCAGTATACAGTATACTGTACATACTGCGTTCCTCAGTAGTATGCAGTATGAAACTGTTAAAGTGATTTATTTTGCAGTAAGCTAGATGAGGCTTTAGCCTTTAAACAAGCTCTTAAAGCACTGGACCAAAAAAACAAACTCGTACCACTACTGCAATATAATCGATAAATACAACTTTAATTTTTTTTGTTTGTGACTAATGTTTGTTTGCTTTATAAGATACTGCAGGTTTAGCTCCACCCCCTTAAACAATTTATTGTAACAGCTCATGGTGAAGGAAGACAAACAGGATCATCAACGAGGGCTTTTTCAGTTACAGCCACAAAATAGTGTAATGATATCCCCACATATTAATGTCGAAAAGGGTCATGTTGTCTCAGCAGGTATCTCTCTGCACTGTCAGAGGCAGCTCTCTCCCTCGCTTCTTCCCTCGCCACTGGTTCTCGAGCGAGCTACGCCCGCTGGCGACTGTGGAGCTTTTCAACTCCAAAAAGGCAGATAACCACAGGTTGTTGTTAATTTTATAATGGACATTTGGGTTGTGATATTAAAAAAAAACATCCTTCAACAAGGAAATAAATGCCTCTAATCTACGAAACCGGTCTCTTGCGAGAGCTCCAGCTCATAACGGTCTATGAGCGTGACTGCCCGGCTGGCGAGGTAGTGACGCTGGCAGGCGGTAGCTTGCTGTCACGGCAGTTTGTGGAGCTTCTAAACTCCAAAAAAGTTGGAGCAAATGTTCGATTCGCCATCTGATATCGTAAAACTGCCAATATTCAAACTCTACGCTGTTGATTTCTCGCATCAAAAATGTTCAGAAGTGAATTTAGTGATGAAACAGAGCTACGAAAACTGTAAAAAACGGGCCGTTTTGGCTGCTGTTGTTGTTGTGACCATAGCCTGTACCGTTCCAACGCTTTGCATTATGGGATAGGTAGACTGGTCCGATGCATACTGGAGATTTTTTCCAAATCAGTACGACATCCGGGTATTTTTAGAATACTGTAGATTTTGTTTTTGTTTGCATACTACATGCTATATTTTGGCCAAATCAATACGTACTACTAGTATAGTATGCAGTTTCGAATACAGCCAGTGTGACAGTGAGCCTGCACAATACTCAAACAGCTACACTGAATTCATCCATCATTAATGTAAATATTTACACCTGTGCTTTTCCCACATGTCAAAATGTCTTTATTTATTATTTAATAATAATAATATTAATCATTTATTGATGCTAAAACATCACACATGCCATCTTATATTTGCACATCATCATCTGCAAAACATGACACACTTTTTTTTCAACTCTTACCTGTGAGAAGGCGATCCCAAACGTCACGCCTGCAATAATGGCCATGTTGGTCTCCATGAATGAAGTGACCAGCTCGTAGCAGCCCTGTAACACAGGGGGCAGGTTAGTTTGCAGGGGAGGGTACTGGGACATGTTATATGTGCAAATTAGTGGCAAGATGGATAACTGGGAGACTATCTGAGGCAGTTGTTAGTGAATGGAAAGAGGGGGATGATTTGAAAAGGTGAATGAGGACCTGTCAGATGTAAATACAGTCACCTTCTGACTGGTGAGATTCATAAACTACATAAAGCAGGATATACAGTGACATACTGACCTGGTGGTAGACCTTGTTCGGGGCTAGAGTTGCATTGCGGAGGTCTTCTGGGTTGCAGTCGGAGGAGTTGAAGCAACAGCTGGCAGGAATGCCATTGGAGGGGTAGTACACACTGCCAAACCAGCTGGTGTAGTTGTACACTCCACAGCAACGCAGCTACAAATGCGCAGAAAAGGACAGAGCATTAAGAACAGATGAGAATTAAAAGACTTGTATTATTTTATATTTTTCTCATTGGCAACAAATCTCATGTGAAGACCAAAAAACAGCAACGTGTCAGTCAGTCTGAATAGTTTCCGACTTCACTACCTTGTCTGTTGCACTCAAGCCCTATTGGCTATTATTGAAGACATAAATCTTTAGTTTAATTAAAAATAAAAATAATAATTTCCTAAAAGAGCAGAGCACAGTAGCTTTTAGCAAGTGCTAATCAAACAGTAGAAAATAATAAGATACTATAATCTATAGTTATAGATAGAGATACAGAGTCCCACGGTGCAGATTGAACCGTTACAAACATTCATTCCTGCCGATGTCTATTAAACTCCTCAACAACTCGTAACATAAAGCTATCATAATGACAGTGCAATATGTTAAATTGGGACATTGCAATATGTTGCATATGTGTAATATTGGACTATTCTCTGTGCAATATGGGCTAGACGGTAGACGGTGCAGTGCACTACCGGTGCAATACCTGCCATGGTGTGTGTGATAGTGTATGCCATTATGTACGTGGACTGTGTACGTGTTGAAACATCTGTTTCTGTGAAACTGTTTCCCTGTCTGATGTGGAATTGTTTATTATTGTTGTTGATGCTGTTTTAATTTAGTGTTTGTAACTTGCAGTTGGACGGAGTCCAGGAAATATTTCCCCACGGGGACAATAAAAGTATATCTTATCTTATCTTATCTTATAATAATAAATAGGGCATTTATTGGGGATTATTTTCAGCTGTGGTTTAATACATATTTGGTGAATCATTTTTTATTTATTTTTGATGACTCATAATAATTGTTTTTGGACAATAGAGATCTACGGCATGACAAATAAGCTATATTAGGCTTTGGCTACACATATATAGGCAACACTTGTTTAGAGCTGCAACGATTAATCGATTAGTTGTCAACTATTAAATTAATCACCATCGATTAATCAGTTTTCAAAATCTCTGATTCCAGCTTCTTAACTATGAATATTTTTGGGTTTCTCCTCTATGACAGTAAACTGAATATCTTTGAGTTGTGGACAAAAAAAGACATATGAGGACGTCATCTTGGGCTTTGGAAACACTAATATACATTTTCGACCATTTCGTGACATTTTATAGACCAAACAACTAATCGATTAATCAAGAAAAATAATCGGCAGATTAATCGACAATGAAAATAATCGTTAGTTGCAGCCCTACATTTGTTAGTAGCATAAATTAATTTGAGTTTTTGTCTTTTGATGGGATTTGTTGTCAACAAGAAAATGATAGAATTGCTAGTGTCATCCTTTAAATAAAAATCGAACCTTTAGCGTTCAGGGTTGTGTTTTGACTTCCTGTGGACGCATATTTTAGCTGTTTCACCTTGGTGATTTCCTGTCACGGGGGGATGGGGGGAGGACGGGGGACTCACCTTGTGCTGCAAGTTATCAACAGCGCGGCTCGCCTCATCCTCAGCATTGTAGTTCAGAACTGCGTCAGTGTACGTCCTGTGAAAGGTTCCCTTTATCTGCAGCATGCAAACACGTGCACAGAATCACACACGTTAAGGCATAAGAGTGCTTCACACAGCTTTAGTGTTAGACTTGTGTGTACCATCGTGTATTGCATGCTGACCTCATGGCGAAACACGAATCCAGAGATCCCAGCCACTAACTCAGCGAGGAAGACGAGCGACAGAAACATGGCATACTACAGAGAGAGAAGGAGAAAGAGGGAGATTTGCATAGTTTGCATGAAAACCCTCTGCCTTAGTGTATCATTTGCTTATGTACACATACACACGTACTCTAACACACTCACTTGACCACCATTAGCCGAACTAAGTGCCCTTCCGCATCTATTGGATTTCTGATCCCTCTCCACAGGATAGAGGTCAACCATTATTCCCTTTATCATGTGACCTGAGGCTAATTAACCAGCATCTCATCCTGCAACATTATACCCCACCCTTCCTCCCTACAGCCTCTCACCAGCTTCAGCATCCATGGGCTTCCTCTGCAGGTGGCGAAGCATCCGAACAGGCCAAAAACAATGATGACGGTCCCGGTGCCGATGAGGACGTATGGGGCGTTGGTGGAGTTGTCGGCTATCAGAGAGATGTACGGGCCCAGCATCAACTTCCCCCATACTCCCACTGCCAGCAGGATAGCTCCTGTTATCTAGAGGGCGGAGGGAGGGGGTGTGAGGGGAGTTGGAGAGATGGATGTAACAAGAGAGAGCACAGGAAACAGAATGAAAGCGGGGAACGGGCCTTTATCTCGGCACTCCTGCGAGATTACAATAGCTGTGTTTTAGCAGCCGTGGCGAGGGGGAGGAGGAGAGAGGGGATCAAGGTGGAACAAAAAAGCAGAGCAATTAGAGTAAGGAGGAGGAGATGGCAGACAGAAGACACAAATTCATCTGCCGTTCTGGATAGCAATCACCTGCTTTATGAATATGCCTGCACACACACACAGAAAGAAAGAGAGAGAAAGAGAAAGGGGACATATCAAAGAAGCTCTTTGATCCGAGGCGAGACGCTTCCTCCTGTTGCGCCTATCTTAGCATTTCAAATGAAGGCTGCGGATAAAAGAGGGTGTTGTGCGTGGCAGCTGAAGCGGCGTGTGTCTCAGCTGGGTATGTCTTACTGGCATTGGAAAGAGAGCGGGGTGTGGAACGGCTGCTGATGATCAGACTCCAGCGAGGGCCAACTCATCATCCTAACCTCCCTCCTTTCCAAGAGGAGGCTGTTCGCCGTCCTGCTGCCAGGCCCTCTGACTAGAGAGGGAGCAGTCTGTACAAAATGTCTCTGTGCACCCTGAAACCTCGAAAACTGATGAGAAGAACGCTCTCAGCTCTCAGCGGAAAATGAGCCAATATGACTGAAACAGCAATGACTCCATCAGTTCCCTCTTAACAATTAGTCAACAATGTCCTGAGGCTTAATGTCACGTTACGTACAAATAACAAGAATTCAGAAGTGATTAACAACTATACAAACATGATTTCTTAGGGCTGCCATGTTCCCTCTCTGACCATAATTCTGCAGGTTAATGACTGTGTTAACAACATTTACACTTTGCCCCATTGGCAGGGTGTGCACATAATGACTGGGCAAAGGTTTTTACCACCATGACATATCACCAGTCTGTTCTTTGACTGCTGTATTGTTCTAGATTTGGTCGCAGTTTAACCGCAGGTATAAGGCGTCCTTTTAGACTGGATCACAGTGAGAGTGGTTTTAAAATGTCTGTTACTAGCTACTGTGTAAAACGGCTGAACTTGATAGTGTCTCATGCAAACATCCACACACGAATTTGCATATCAAAACTATGACACACAAGGACGATGAGTTTCAGCTAAGGGTGAAATGATAAAACACATCCCCACACACACACACACACACATGCAGCTCCTGGAGAAAGCACAAAACTATATTTTGAAATTATAGATACTCTGGTTTAAGGCTGCAACAAACAATTATTTTCATTATTGATGAATCGTTTGGTCTATAAATTGTTAGAAAATAGTAAAAAAAATGCCTATAAAATTGTTTTTTTTTGTTCCACCAACAGTTCAAACCCCAAATATATTTAGTTTACTATCACAGAAGAGTAAGAAAACCTCTGAATATTTACAAAATCATGTAGCAACTCATAATATAGTAACTGTGCATAATGTAATAATTTAATTTTAATAAAAGCTCATGATGTAGTCATCAGCATATAATGTAAGAAAACCATGAACGCATAATGTAATAACAGTTTGTTTTTGTAATAACTTATTACATTATGAGAACATTGTTGAATAATTTAATAAATTCAGCACATAGTGTAATCATTTTAAAAAAAGAGCCCTCTGCTTGTGTCTGACTAGAGAGAGAAAGTGGTTAACTGATCATCAGAATTGTTGTTGGTTTCCCACACTATTGCTAATGCATTTCTCTCTTTGTATTTATAACTTAAAGATGTAGCTGTGGTTTCCATTACGTAAGCTGAACCTGCAAAAGAGGGTATTATTGACGAGCTGTGGGCAGTTAGATGCGAGTTGGATGAATCCTCAGTGGCATGACATTTGATGGAGCTGAACCACATAGTGAGAACTAAGCCGGAAGATTTTCTATTTAAAATCGTCTCAAGAGTTGTCTTGCTTTATCTGAATCCTCATCCTGTTGTTCCCTCTACAGCTGTAGCTGCTGTGTGCACGGATGACATTTTCTCAAGGCCTATGTGTCTTTTGTTTGTTCAGTAGTGTACAATCTCTAAACACTTGTGCTGTAGCTATTAGTGAGGCTGAAAATGTCCACTTAAACTATAGAGTCCAAGCATACTTACTGAAAAAATGATCTGAAAATATGAAATGAAATATGGTAACAACATGGTAAACATAGTCAGAGACTCTCCAGGCTCCACTTGGCCACTTCGGAGCAGCTGTAAAAACAACATTGACATACAGTTTCATCACCATACAAAGCTGATATGGTGAATGTGTTAGCAAATAAAAAAATCACTATTTACACATCCAACATTAGCAATGACTTGGAGTCACGCTTCTGGTCACCTGATGAATATAATTCCAATATTCACTATTTTTTAGCTCTGTTTTTGGTCTCAACCAACTCCTGAGGGAAATATCTGTCTCTTTAGCTGCTAGATGTTCCACTATGTTCACCAGCTAGTCGCTAACTTAGTCTGTCCCCAGTTTGGGGCTGTCTATTCATCTGACCTATTGTTAAAGGTGCAATTGATAACACTGATAACATTCAGCCACTAGATATCACATTCTCCCTCCTCCGTTCCATTGCATTCCCCCTAGAAGTGGGAACCAAACATCAGATATCTTCCTCAGAGATAAACAAAACATTAATTTTGGACCCGTCAACATTTTTTAAATGATTAATTCATAATCATAATATTTTATTTTTAGGAAAATACATACTTTTATTCAGCCCCTTTCTAAAAGCTCTGTATTTAATTATTCATCTCCATACTTTTTTTTTTTATCAATTATACCTTTAATATAAAAGTATTGAGCAATGCTGCTTTAACTAGTCAGAAGCCGGAGCTGTCTCAGGTTGTTCTTGGTCCTAAAGGAAATATACACCTAGCTATCCTTCGCAAATTAGATTATACAGAATATTTATTTATAAATATTCCTGTAATGAATGAAAGGCTTTGATAGTGAAACTGAACAAGTTTGTTTGGAAGGGATGCACCTTTAGGTCTTATTGTAAATTGCTTTAGACTAGGGATGAGAAGCATGGATGAAATGATCTATCACAGTACATTATATGTTATAATGTTGTAATTTTAGATCACAATATGAATAAATATATTGTGACATGGTAAATTTGTTTTAATGATGAACTGTTTATGGATAACAAATAAAGACAAGAATTTATGTTTAAGGATAATGCAGCAAATTAAATACTTGACAAATGAAAGATACTTTATCAAATCGATGCAAAAATCCAATACTGCCATAAATCAGTTTTGCTCATTGATTTTCAACCTTGCCCACAATGGTCTTATAATGTGGTTCTCAAGCTGTGGGTTGGAGCCCTCCAAGCAGTCACAAGATGACTAACAGTATAAGAAAGCAGAACAACTCATTTCTGCTACACAAAATTATCCTGACTTTTCTGACTTTTCTGACTTTTTTTTATCTTAGCTTTTAGCTTGTGAATTACTGGATAATTTTTCATCTTTAGGCCACTAAAAAGTATTAAAATAACACTATTTGAATGTTTGATTGAAATGGCCACCAGGCATACACATGATTATGGTATTAAGCCAAAAGCCCAAAAGGTTGAGAAGCAGTGAACTAACACCTTACACTGTATATAAGAAGTGGACGTTGTCACCCATTGAAGTCACCCATTGGTTTGTGGACTGCCGTTTTGAAGCCTTGAGGCATTTTGGTTGTCGCCATCTTGGTTTTTGGCCTTCGCCATCTTGTTTTTTTGCAACCAAAAGTGACACGAGAGGGTGGAGCTAAGTACAACCAAACGCTAAGACATTTTTAGGCAACCAAAATGTTAAAATTAATGAACTGAAAACACACTGTGAAAGACTGTGTAAGAAGTTCCAAGACAAAAACACGCACGACTCCCAGACAGGACAACGCCGTGGTAGCAACCTGTCAATCACAAGGTAGCCACGCCCTGAAACAAACCCTGCTTTATGGTCTATTTGACTCTAAATTGGACCATAATTTACAAAATGAACATAATGCTGTATTGAAGAAGACTTGAAACTAGTGATTGAGACCATAAACTCATGTTTACAATGTTTACTGAGGTAATAAATCAAGTGAGAAGTAGACTCATTTTCTCATAGACTTCTATACAATCAGACTTCTTTTTGCAACCAGAGGAGTCGCCCCCTGCTGGCTATTAGAAAGAATGCAAGTTTAAGGCACTTCTGCTTTGGCTTCACTTTTCAGACCTGGAGGAATCCCACTGCCTAACACGTAGAGAGACGAATCTATATTGTGTCAAAGTAACGATTATTTTCATAATCAATTAATCTACTGACTATTTTCTCAATTAATTGATCAGTTTTGTCTTAAAAAATGGTGAGGAATTAATATAAAGTTTTATACAGCCCAAGGCGATGTCTCTTAATGTCTTTTTTTGTCCAACCAACAGTCCAAAAGCCAAAGATATTCAGTTTGCTATCATGTATGACAAAGAAAAGCACCACATCCTCACATTTGGGAAGCAGCAAACGTTTGCCATTTTTGATTACAAAGTAACTAAAACGATTATTGGATTATCAAAATAGTTGCTGATCTGTCAATCGCCTTATCGATTAGTCGACTAATCGTTGCAGCACTAATGTAAAGGACGCCTTCTTTTCAGCCACTCCCCGGCTGAATTGAAGGCCTGCAAGGCTGATGATTCGATTGGTCGGTAATGACATCTACGGTTTCTATTAACGGCAATTCTAGCAGCCAGAGTAGACTGTCATTTCAGAGAACAGTCCTCTAGATGACGATGTACTCACTGTTTATGGCCTACATTATCAGTAACAAAATGTCTCGCCCCCTAAGAGCTTCCGCTGCATACAAATAACGGATCGTCTTGTCATTGCTAAAGTGTTCATTTTAAAGCCAACGGGGAAATTAAGTCCAAGGAGCTGGGGCAAGTCATCTGCACTTCATGTGTGCTGCTGAATCCCAAACAGCTCCAGACCCCCTTTCTCCCCCCCTTCTCCTCCCTGCATGTTTTGTTTGAAATTCAATGCCAGGCCGGCCACCCTGGTTACAGCACAGTTTAAAACAGGTCACCCCTCTTCCCTCCTCCTCCTCGTTCTCCTCCTCCTCCTCCTCCCCAGGCCTAATAAAGCAACAGAAGGTGCGATGACAATATATGCTGGCGAGGACACCCCACAGACCCTGCCACCTGCTCTGCATTTAACCGTCCCGTGTGTGTAAAGTATGGCGACGTAGCTATTCACACATAAGACATTATTCGCCGCGACAAGCTGATGACAGTGAAACCGAGGCCTCGGCATTGAAGGCAGCTCTCCCACTGCCAGTGAACCTCTCCATTGCTTCACCCCTCGGGGGTCGAAGACAGACACTAAGCTGCGAGACACTTCTGCACTGTAGACATCTGAAACCTGACGCTGTCGATGTAAGGGAGCGCAAAGAGACGCCTCAATCCTGACTAAATATAAAAGTTCATGTCAGTGACAGCAGCACATGTCTGCAATGCAGGGAGATACGCAGCACAGCTCTTCTCTCTTTAAGCATTCGTGAACACAGAACTGAAATGCTGATATCAGCTTCTGTGTTTCCACCAGGACTCTCCTCTGCAATGGTAGGGGTTGGTTTAAGAAAGCAGAGAAAGTACTCAGGACAGATAAATCTCTTCCATGTGTTCTTATTAGATAATCCTACCCTGGCTATGTCTGGCTGTGATCAGAAATCAGCCTATAACCCAGAATTATGGTCAAAACCGCACTAAGTTCATCAAACTGCTTGTCACAGTATCATATTGTTGCTTGCTCGGATGCTAAATCATATGTCAAGACTGATGATAATAAAAAGGTAAACAAAGGCATATCCAAACCATTTAAAACCAAACAGGGAATAAGAAAATACTATTTTAATTCTTAATCTCAAGAGTAATTTATCCCAAAATTGGAGGCAAATTTATTTGGTTTGAGAGATGCTCTCTGGAGTGATCTGCTGGCTCAAATCCTGAGGACACTTACTACAAAGAGCCTTAATTACAGTGAACATATGAGCACAATCTATTCTTCAAATGAGTGTTGTTATATACTGCGTGCTCAGCATTACAGCATTTTTACGAATTTCATATCAGAGTGAGGCTTTGCAGCTTTTAAGACCTTGGCAAGAAGTCCTTCAGAGGTATTGATTCATTGATTTTGGGGTAATTTGAGGCTTTTGCGGTGCTGTGTTATGCGTGATGTTGTCAAGCATGTCTAATGTTTTTGCGGTGGACAAAATATCACGCAGAGACAGTGGAATGTGCACACGTCCACGTCCAACCCCAGCTGGGTACAGGTGCAGGACAAAAACAGCATACAAAGGAAAAGGAGAGGAAGTCCACACACTGATATTTGCAAGATCCCCAAAATGTTGCCTGTTTTTAGTTCGCATGGATGTTTGTACGCGGAAAAATTTAATTATTGGGAGCTTGCGAATGCCTTTTTGGTTATGGAACAAAATATTAGAAACACTGGCAACTATTTTGATAATCATTTAAGTCATTTTTCAGGCAAAAAATGCTGACAATGTTATGGATCCAGCTTCTCCAATTAGTTTAGTCCCCAGCATTTAGAAACTATTGGGCATTTTGCATAATTAACACAATTAGCATTATCACATGTATGTATATTATTTCAGCGACTGCTTGGCCGATTCGGACAACATTGGAGTAGTGGTTCAAAATTCAAAATAGCCAATTAAAACCATATTACAACTCCCGGACAGCCACATTTTTTATGAAGTTGAAGTCAATTTAGAAGTTTTAGAGGATGCTGAATCGATTGGATTGGACAGAGAACTTATTTGAAATAACTTCAACTCAAATAACTAGACTCACAATTGGGTATTGAAGGTAACAATGGCAAGAACCACGCCAAACTAGAATAATATGACTATGGCTAAATAATATCCTCAAGGGAGAAGGGAGAGCATCATACAAATGAAACATGTTTAACAGGTACACTCGAACATGTGAGTTCTGAGACAGGTTTTAAAACACAAGTAGATCAGAGCAGAAAACTGTATGTGCACTAGTAACTCAACGCGTTACAACTTGAAAACTTTCATTAGGCAAGAGCGCCGTGCCGACATATAGGTTTAAACTTTGTAGTACTCAACATTTCCGGGTTCACATTGCTGGCCAGTGGACTAAATGTGAGGATTTGCTTATTTACATTGTCTTACATTATAGTAAACTGAATATCTTTGGGTATTGGACTGTTGGTCGGACAAAAAAAAAGTTAATTATTATTTATTAATCGATAATTTAAAGCAACTGTTAGTTGCAGCTCTACCTTTAATACAATGCTGTATTATACAACACAACCAAAAGTATAGCCTCAAAAAAAAATGTCAACAAACTACGGTAGTAGTCTCAACATTAACTTAACATTTAAAGTAAGTAGCAGGTTTTTTCTGGTTTAAGTGCAGTGGTGGAATGTTCCGTAATACAAGCACTATACTTAAGTTTGAAGTACTTCAGTATTTCCATTCTTTACTTTATACTTCTACTCTACTACATATTGTACTTTTTACTTCACTACATTCAACTGACAATATTAGCTACTACAAATCCAGATTGTTAATACAAAATATAAATCAACTAATAACAAGATTTTGAATGCTTGATTTTACTTGTAACAGTATTTTTACTACTGCAGCTACAACATAAAATGCTTTTTACATCTTACTGCCTTGTCAATAATCATCAAATATTAGATGTACTCACAGGGGCCATTATGCTGCAAAATGAGTACTTTTACTTTAGACACTTTTGCTGATAATACTTCTGTAGCCTATGTTTAATTAACTATGATTTTGAATTTGTAGGACTTTTACTTGTAGCAGAGTATTTCTACACTGTGTATTATTACTTTTACTGAAGATTTTGAATGCAGGACTTTTACTTGTAACAATAGTATTTTTACACGGTGGTATTACTATTTGACTTAAGATTTTGAATGCAGGACTTTTACTTGTAACAAGGGTACTTTTACATAGTGGTATTACTACTCTCGACTGCAGGTACAACATAAAAATGCTTTTTAAATCTTAATGCATCAGTAATATTAGATGTACTCATAGGGGCAATTATGCTGCAAAATGAGTACTTTTACTTTAGATACTTTTGCAGATAATACTTCTGTAGCCTTCTTTAAATTAAGCATTAAGCATGATTTTGAATGCAGGACTTTCATTTGTAATGAAGTATCTTACATGGTGTATTATTGGCCTATCTGTATGGGAATATCTATAGCCTACTAAAGGGTGCAAGGTCCCTTTAAGAATCTATAGCAACCAGCCCAAAATGTGCATTATGTGTTGATAAAGGGGCCTTATCAAACAGACAAGGCCCTTCACGTTGCTCTCATCACACAGAGTTAAATGGTGATGTTATAACATCCTCTTCCTCTTCGCTGACTGACAACAACCATGATGCTATGTGTGTGTGTGTGTGTGTGTGTGTGGGCTACAGTATGTGGACACCACTAACCAGTCCGCAGCCAAAATAATGTGCAAACCTTTAAACACGAGTTATATAATACAAAGACGATAAAATCCACATTTTAAACGATGAATTAAAGCAAGCAGTTTTTATTTTCCATGCACACAACAACAGCATGATCCCGTCGATGATGCTGCTGCTGCTGCTGCCAGAGAACACCCTCTTCATCATCACGCACAACAGAAAAACACATTATGGTGGATTAAAAACAAACGAGAGAAAGGCTACGTACCCAAAACACGAAGGAGTATACGATGAGGAGGGTTTTGAGGCAGGTGATGACCGGTTTAGTCTCCATTGTGGAGCCTACGTTAAACCCCAGTGTGTTAATAACGGGGGGAGAGGAAAAAACGTCTTGTCGCGTTGCAACCGTTCAGTGATGCAGCCACACAGCGTCACTGGAGGCGCGCACCACACCAGCCTGCACGTTACATTATCACACATTTAGCTCCTAGTGAGGGATTGTATCCTTTATTGTGGAGACAAAGCAATACTGGGCCCATTATGTCATTTCCCAAAAGCATGATAAAGGTTCGGCAAGGTTTTTGTGTGTGTGAGAATAGCAGTGGTGGATTGTAACTAAGTACTTTTACTCAAGTAGCCTACCTTTACAATACAATTTAAAGGTACTTGTAATTTATTTTTATTTATGCTACTCCACTACATTTCTGGGGGAACTATTGTACTTTTTACTGCACTACTTTTATTTGACAGGCATTTTTTTATTTATTATTATTTTAATTATATTACATAGTTCAAGCTCTTGTAACTGTACCTAAGTACAATTTTGAGGTACTTAAGTATTTCCATTCTATGCTACTTCTAGGCTACTCCAAAACATTTTGGAAGCATATATTGTTCTTTTTAGTCCACTACATTTCTAGAGGAAATATTGTACTTTTTACTGCACTACTTTAATTTGACAGCTAGGTCCTAGTAAGTGATTGTATCCATTATTGTGGAGACAAAGCAATACTGGGCCCATTATGTCATTTCCCAAAAGCATGATGAAGGTTCGGCAAGGTTTTTGTGTGTGTGAGAATAGCAGTGGTGGATTGTAACTAAGTATATTTACTCAAGTAGCCTACCTTTACGATACAATTTAAAGGTACTTGTAATTTATTTCTATTTATGCTACTCCACTACATATCTGGGGGAATTATTGTACTTTTTACTGCACTACTTTTATTTGACAGGTATTTTATTTATTTATTATTATTTTAATTATATTACATAGTTCAAGCTTTTGTAACAGTACCTAAATACAATTTTGAAGTACTTGAGTATTTCCATTCTATGCTACTTCTAGGCTACTCCAATACATTTTGGAAGCATATGTTGTACTTTTTACTGTACTACTTTTATTTGACAGGTATTTACTTATAGTAGTGTGTTTTAATTACATTCAATCTCATGTACTGTACTTGTAAGTACAATTTTGAAGTACTTGAGTATTTTCATTCTATGCTACTTTATAGGCTACTTGTAGGCTACTCCACTACATTTTGGAAGCATATATTGTTCTTTTTACTCCACTACATTTCTAGGGAGGAAATATTGTACTTTCACTACTTTAATTTGACAGGTATTTACTTGTAGTAGTGTATTTTAATTATTACATTACATGGGTCAAGCCAAGTGGTGGATTGTAACTAAGTACATTTACTCAAGTAGCCTATACAATGTAATTTAAAGATCCCATATCATGCTAATTTTCAGGTTCATACTTGTATTTTGTGTTTCTATTAGAACATGTTTACATGCTGTAATGTTAAAAAAAACACTTTATTTTCCCCATACTGTCAGCTTGAATATGCCTGTGTTCACCCTCTGTCTGAAACGCTCCGTTTTAGCGCATTTTGACGGAATTGCAACAGAATTGCGTTGCTAGGCAACAGCTTGGGTGTCCATGTGTGTGAATTCAAGCCTAAAGGTGATTATAGTGAAAATTATGGGCAAAATAGTCATTATTAAAGATCCCCTCCATATTTTAACACATATAAAAACACTCTATAGAATGATTTATTTGTGTGTGACTTGTATGTGAAAAGTTATTTGTATGTGAAAAATTCAATTACCTCGTTAAAATTACATCTACTCCTTCTCCCTCATTGAACATTTCAGAATATATTAATATGCAAATATGCAGTATTTCAGTTCAAGAGTTTAACTATATCACACTTGCATATTAGACATTGGTGTAAGAAGTACACAAGTATTATCAGAAAAATGTGTTTAAAGTATCATCATTAGTAGCAGAATGGCCCCTATGAGTATATTATTATATTTTCACGATTATTATTCATGCATTATGATGTAATCACATAAATAGCATTTGTATGTTGTAGCTGGTCGAGAGGGAGCATATTTATAGGTTATAGGTTTTGTATGTAAAATTTTAATATGCAAACTAACCAGTAACTGAGGTACAATATTCCCTCTTAAATGTAGTGAAGTATAAGGTAGCACAAATATTATATTCTATATATTATTTCTCTCTACCAATGATGCTGGACCACTATTGGCCTCCAAACTACTTATGATGTTACAAAATCAATTGTATTCTCGTACGAGATTCAAGGTGAGCACATGGAGGAACATCCTTCAGCAGATGAATGTGAAAGCAACCTTCAAGTGTCAAACTTACATCATTCTGCACAGTGAAGGTCAAACATCCAAGTAACAATAAGCAAAACACATTTTTGAGCATCTCAAAGTTCCTTGAGACTTTTATCAATGACCACAATCAGAAATCTCAATAATCCTTGAAAATCCTCCTCCAGCATCACACTTACGGTGTCATTTTAGCTCTTTAATTCAGCAGGAAGACCCCGGTTTGACCACTAATAAAATCCATGTATAACTGCAAAATTAATGGACAAGTATAATATTTTTTATTAATGATTTATTGACATATATAGAGTAAGTTGACCGAAAAACTTTTGCTGATGGCCTATGAGAAACTCAAGAAACCTTTATTAATGACTTTCTTACATTAAAACTAGTGTTTATTCGCTTTCACTTACTTAGTTTAAGTTGACTGCATGTTTTATAAGCAAAACCCTTTTATTACTAAGAACCTAGTATGCAGTATTACCAGGTTTTCTCACATGAAAACACTCAAAGTACAAGTACCTAAAAATTGTACCTAAGCACAATAACAGAGTAAAAGCACATAGTTAATTTCCACCTTTGTATACATTTAAAGTTGGCCACCCTAAGTGTAACACTAAGCCTTTACCATGAAGAGAATATCAATCTACCCACAAAAGACAGGCCTAATTCTGATCAGTCCTTACCTGTTCTATCCAGGTCTCTCTGGCCCCGAGGGGTAAGCCTCCGTCTACTGTAAGCACATGTTCAAAAAACACATCGATCACTTATCAAAATCACCACAACACGGACTCAAACCCTGCATCCACCTCTCTCACCCGTTGGGAGTCCTTCACCATCATCTTCTGGTCTTCCAGAGCCCGGGGTGAACTCCCTCGCCCTCGCCACGTTCTTGGAAGCCACGCTGAAGTGAGATCATATATCACACGGACACCTGAAATGAGGTCCAGAGAACTCCAGGAATCGCTGACATGGTTACAGGGGGTTTCTGAGAGAATATAACCTTATACTGCCAGGTGTTTCTATTATTTTGCCCACCCCATTTATATCAATGATCATATATAATAGAAGGTAATCGAAACACCTCTCTGTATAATGCAGTACAGTTCAACAGAGTCACAAACTAAAGTCTACAAAATGATCATAAACCTGAATCAACACCTCTCTAAAACAGCTTCAATAAAAACATTATAACCTTCATAAATGGAGTGTATATACATTATATATATACAGCATATATATTTCAATGAGGAAAAACAAGTCTAACCACAATGGACAAGTATATAGTCATATCCTACAAACTCCTTCATTGGTAGACAGAGGACACCAGGACACATTGTACACTGAATAAAACAATGTGTGTTGTTATGGGTTGATTGCTGTGCTGCAAAATAATTTCAAAATACTTGAATATTTCTTTGTTTCTTAGCTAAATATTTAATCACACTGCAAACTGAATAAATGGTATATGGGGATACTGATAACAGAGTGAAATGCTCAACTTCAGGAGTTTAAAAGGCTACTATAGGGACGAGTCAGGTTTCATTAAGGAGTTTTGGAAAATTTTTAGCTTTCAAAACATAAAAAAAAAAGAGATTAGTGACCGATTATTTTGAACAGCCTTACAATACAATGCAGTGTGATTAGGGGACGCAGAGACTGCTCGTTCTGCAGTAAAATCCATTTTAGATCCATCAAAGGACAAACAGTCAAGAGGGGTTAATCAGTTGAGCACATAGAAGAGTGCTCTGTACAATTTGTCCTACATTTGAAAAGTAATAAGCAGGAGAAAACATTTCAAATGTCAAATGCACTTCTGTTGACCTGGAAAAAAAAAAAGCGTTTGAGAACTACAGAAGAAACAAAGAACAATAAATGAACTATGACGACATCCATGAAGAATGGCAAAGGGTGCACAGTGTATTCTGACAACATAAACAGCCGGTATGTACAGTCAGGATGATACAACAGGCTGATGTACATGTGATGCTGTTTCTATCTTTTCCAAACATACACAGGCAAATCTAGACATTTCTGCTACACAGCTCTGCTACAGATCCAAAAACATGAGCGAGTCTCTAAATTACTTCACGAATACTGATCATACTGTCAAGAACTGATTATTTTGCGACTATCAAGTATTTCAATGTCTTGTAGCTCACATCACGGGTTTAATACAATATATCAAAAATAACATTCCAATAATTTCACAAGATAATCACAACTCAAGGTCAATTTACAAGCTTTTTTTTACAAGAGTTTTTAACCTTGTCACATAGGCTTCATGGAGTCTGCCCAGTTGTCATGGAGATGTAGCAGTTATGATGTCATCCGTAGCAATTTTAAGATTTTGTTCTGTTCATGCTGGGTTAATGAGTTCATTCTCAGCTTGAATGTCAACATGACAACAGAGCAAACTCAATCTGCTGATGAAGACAGAGTGATACGGTTGAAAGCTCTGGAAAAAGGGGCCTTGAGTTGGGAACCTGACTCACTTTTGGGTGATCAATTTAACAGTTTCATAAAATACAGGGACCATTACGTAGGCGAGGTTTAACTGAATCCTTTAATGAACAATCCTGGGTCTAGTGGCCATGTTCTTTTTAGCATGACTACATTTGTTTGTCTCAACAGAACTAAAATTGAAAACAAATATTAAAACCAACAACAACAACAAAAATTCAAACACATAATAACCAGACACTATATAACACAGAGACATTGTGGTTCTTCAAGTGTGTTCAGTCAGTAGTAAGTACATGGGCTCCTGAAGGAAATACATTAAAAGTGCTCAAACATACAGTTCTTTATGACGATGTGCCCCGTGCAAGAATCACTAGTGGTAACAGATTTGCTCTTAGGTGGCACGATCAAGTGATTTCAGAAAACAGAAAGTCTGAATTTTGATGCTTTAATCTGAATGATTATAATCATTATCACGGCTTGCCAATTTACTGAGAGGTTTGACAACATGTTTTGTAAGTTTTCTGGGCAAATTTTGGCATGTCCACTTAAATTATTCAGTATTTATTAGGAAAATTCTCTCACTGCCTCTGGCTAATTAAGATTATTTCAGGGCTCCTAATACGACTACTTCGACTCCTTAAACTTGTTATGGTTTCGACTGCTGATTTCTGACGGCAGGATGTGAAGCTCGGCAGTGTGAAATTCTTATTTTTACTCTTTGGTAACATTTTTGAATGAAACTTGCCCACAAATGGAGAAAAACAAGGACAATTTTATAGCAATTTTAGAGGCGTTGATTATCCAAAATGATCAAATCTAATGAACGCTCACCTACTTGTAAACAGTTGCAATTCATCAGGTTGAAACGGGCAATTTACGAGCAAAGTTTGTTTGGTGAATTTGACTTTTACCTCTAGTACGAACATAAGAATACGAAAATGTTATGAAAATGTTCTTGCACGAGGACGAACATGCAAGTAAAACTGTGCATTCCCTGGTCTACCGGTGTGTACTAGGCTACTTTCTACATTAAAAGTTCCCCTTTCTTCCTCGGGTCACTTAAGTCAGTCAACAGCTGAGAGTCTCTACACGGACAATTGTGTGGAAGCAACAGCGAGGGGAGGGTATGTGAAAGGGCAGGAGTGAAGCCACTGAAAGTTCTCATCATGCTCTCTCAAAGGCACCGGTCCTCTGATGCGAACTTGAGCTCCTGTATAATCTTGATCCCTGATGTGCTGCCTGGTTCACACACTTGAGTTCACTCCGCTCCGTGACACACACTCCCGAGTCTCTCGTCTTCAAGGCTTTCATCATTTTTCAAAGTCCTCCTTTCAAGGTTCTGGTCCCTCTGGGTCTAAACGGTACCGTTCTCTATACTGACCCAAACTCAGACATCCAGGCTACGTATTTCTCTAGGTCGGCGGCGGAGACAGACTTTGAGATCTTCTTCAATGTGAGGGTGAAGTCCTCCATGGTCACGGGCATCTGCAGCTCGTCTTTCGACAGAGCTCGGATCTCCTCGGGGCTCAAGCCTTGGATCCGACGACGCATTGCCATCATGGACGCATCTCTGATGTGCATGTAAAGACAGGAGCAGAGAGGGACAGGGGTGTTTAAACACATATATACATAACACTTTTTTTTATAAATATGCTCCCTAAAACATTTGAACATTATTAATCTTACTCCTGCCAAATGGATGGAGTCTACGCTGTGATCACTAAGCAACAACTGGCTGCAATGCTGCAGGCTACAGACTGTGTGTGGATGATGCTCACACACACACATCCAAGGTCAACATAACAATGCAAGCTGGAGATGAGCAGAGACAACTTAGGCATTATAAAATACCTGTCATTGCAAGTATATCCATGGTAGAAAAGACCACACCAAGGACAGCGTGGCGGGGTAAAAGTGTTCAACTGAAGCAACCAGTAGAAATAATATAAACATATTCCAATAATCATTGCATACTTTAAAATAATCATTGGCGTTATCTTTTTATATTTAGGTCACATATTAATGAGGAAGCTACATATATATATCAATAATCATCACTGTTTTAAAGACCAATCGGTCTTTTGTGATCGATTCAATAGTGTAATAATAAAATCAATATCAGTCAGAGCTGGTTAGTATTAGACAATAACTTGCTCATAAAGAAAAGTAATCTGTCTCTGTCTCGCACGCACAAAACACACACCGTCTATGGTTGCTCTTGTAATTTCAAAATCTAAATGGCTGTTGTGTAAACTGTTTGAATACAGTCTGCGTAACCATTGCCGTCAGGTCTTGACATTGCATCTATATTCTAGGCCACTGGTTCCCAACCTCGGGGGTCGCGACCCCCACTAGGGGTCACCAAAGCTTCACAGGAGGTTGCGTGGCCCTCTTGATTTCTAGGGGTGTAAGACAACGTTTTTTTAAAATATACAGTTGGCCTATACTTCAGCATTTTGTTTGATTCTGTGAAGAAAACTAAATGACATTGTTATTTTTTTTAGTTTGGATTATTATTTAAGATATATACAAAAAATCCACAGAATAAGACCACGGTGAAGATCTGAACACAAACTATATTCACAAAGGGCTTCCCTCTCTGCTAAACAGCCTCGACCTGCATTAGAAAAGTATGCAGTTGATAGAGCTGATAGAACAATGGTCAAGCGTCAGGGAGAATGAATGATTTCATGATTTTTAAAAATTAAAAAAACAAAACAATACACAATACAGAAAATTGTATTAAAAGTCCCTAAAAATAAGAGGAAAACTCATCTCTGATGCAATATCCACAGGAAATAATCTGCTCAAAATTCATCCAAATAGCTCGTTTTACAGACGTCCTGCAGTTACTGCGTTCACTATTTGGTTTAATTTTACAGTTTATCAGTTGTTCTGTACTGTTATTGTTATGCATATTATATGAAATACCCATAAAGTATGTCACTTAGTCAGGGGTCGTCAGATTACTCAATGATAGAAAAGGGGTCCCCTAAGGTAAAAAGGCTGGGAACCACTCGTCTATCTAGCCGTGAGGTGAGGAGATTCCAACCAAACTGAAGCCTCTCCCTTGTGCCAAGAGTGTTGGAGATCTACGGTGGCCGGCGCAAGAACACGAATGGCCCTCTCTAGAGCCATTTGGAACCAACTGTCCAAAACATGGACAACTCCCAGACCGGACAACGCTGTGGTAGCGACCTGTCAATCACAAGGTAGCCACGCCCTAAAGCATCCCCTGCTTTATGGTCTATCTGACTCTAAATGTGACCATAATTTACTAAATGAACATCATACTGTATTGAAGAAGACTCGAAACTAGCGATTAAGACCATAAACTCATGTTTACAATGTTTACTGAGGTAATAAATCAAGTGAGAAGTAGGCTCATTTTCTCATCAGACCTTGCATTGGCATTGGCTTCACTTTTCACACCTAGAGGTTACCCACTGGTCCTAAGTCTGTCTTTATGAGTGCATTTTCATTAGGAGGTGAAGGGAATGAACTGATTATCAATTTCTCGATTTTTGTAATTATGCACAAGTGCATGCACTACCACACACACACACACACACACCTGCAAACGTTGGTGATGTCTGCTCCAGAGTAACCCTCAATCTTCTCAGCAATGAGGTCCAAATCCACGTCATCAGCAACCTCCACCTCCCTCAGGTTGATCTTTAGAAGCTCCACCCGACCTAGAGCTAAACACACACAGAAAAATACACAAAACGGTTTTAATCAGATTTTAGGAATGTTGTGTGCAGCCTCGGTCAGATTACTACAGTGACCACCGCTCTAGTTTGTTGTGCAGTTAGCCTGTTGGTGATGAGGTCACCTGTAGGCAGGGCGATGTAGATCCGCTTCTCCAGCCGTCGTCGTAACGCCTCGTCGATGTCCCAGGGAAAGTTGGTGGCGGCGAGGACCATCACCATCTTAGAGGGGTCATCATTATCCAGAGCTCCCCCAACGCCTGGTCGCAAAACACACACAAACACCACAATTAAACTAGAAAACGCACATTACTGCACCATTCATGTGACATATGATCTTGGAACCTATTTACATTACTGAATTTGTTTTAGTTTAATACTGGGCTTTATACAGCTCTACTTATGTTGATCACATTCAGTAACAAGGTAGATTTTATCCCAATCATGAGTTTTGATGTCAAAATGTGCCAAATACTATAAGAAAAACTGGTATTATTCATGCTTTTGATTGTAATTTTTCTTGAATGAACTCCACAAGCATTCCTATTACAAACCCCCCTCATATCTGCACCTTCTCACTTCTCTATTCCACTCACCATCCATCTGAACCAGAAGTTCTGATTTGACCCTGCGGCTGGCTTCATGTTCGTCAGATGTTCCTCTTCTGCCACAGATGGAGTCGATCTCGTCTATGAAGATGGTTGTTGGTGCATAAAACCGAGCCTAAGAGAAGAAAATAGTTTAAGAGACTTTTTCTCTGCCATACAACAAAAACATTTTTCAGTTTTGGTATTTTGAGATTTAGGCTCAGCAGGCCAAATACATGTACACAAACTTACCATTTCGAACAGCAGACGAACAAGTTTTTCTGACTCGCCCCTGTATTTGGAGGTGAGGGTGGAGGAGGACACGTTGAAGAAAGTAGTCCCACATTCTGTGGCCACAGCTTTGGCTAACATGGTTTTCCCCGTCCCGGGAGGGCCGACCATTAGCACGCCCTAAAACAACATGTTACACACTGTTGAAACTCAAGACACATAAAAAAAACACATGTACACAGACAGCACACTGATGCAAATCTCTTCAGTAAACATCAGGTCTATTACTGCTGCTCTGATGTTTGACATTTCTGCATCTGGTTTGCATCTGTTGCTATGGAGATTACATAAACCACAAAAGGACCAGTGACACAATCCATAACATTTTTATGTAATTGTAGCCCCTGCTGCCTCAGAACCCACACAGGCTAATGTGTGTTATGTTCCCTGCAGGATGGGGCAGACAGATTTTCAATATAAAACACTGATGCAGGCGGGATTGATCAGAATCTCAGTAGGAGCAGGTGTGAGTGGGATGGCTCATCTGCAGTAACGGTGCAATGTATGTACAGCGAGCCAGTCATTGTTGCAAAATAAACCCCGACAGGGTGATACAGGACCCCGACGCCCTGAAGGGGTTTATTTCACAACCGCTGTCTGTACATTACCCCATCTATTACACGGCTATTTACTTAAGAAATCAATAATTTTACACAAAAATGGTCCTCCAGAGTCCGACATCAAAACTGCGTCCATAGCAACGGCCTTTTATACATAGCAGTGATCTGCTATAAAGAAATAAAAGACCTTACAACGTCGTGATTGACCAATCAAAACGAAGTATTCAACAAAGCCGTGTAATAAATACCAACGACCTTCGGCCTACCTGTGTGCCAATAAAACAATCATGAACATTTTTCTATAACTAATGTATTAATCCTTCATTCTACTGCGCTTTCAGTTATCTGAAAAAAGGGCTCTGACTAAGTAAAGAGTTCAATTATGCATGCATATATCAGACAAATGAAAAGCACTGTGCTGCTGTAAAAAACGATTAAGTATTGACCCTCACATGGCGGGCCTGAGGGGGAAGAGGCCTCACATGATGAAGTTCAACAGAGGCCGAGACGGAAGAAAACTAACACAGTCACGTAGATACTGAGAGGCAGCATGACTGAATTAAATATGTCAGTGATGCAAACACATGTAAGGGTTCACATTAAAGGTGTGCTCATATCTGAGCGAAACAACAGCAGGCTGTCATACCAGATTCAAACGGAGCTTAGTTTGAGCGTAGTGCGGGAGTTATACTATAGCTTTGTAAAAACAGATTGCACCATACAAGTTAGTTACAACGTAGAGTTAAGATCAATTTTAAAATGTATCTCCCTGAGCAGGTGTAATTCATTCATTATTTACTGTTGTCATAGCAGAGCCAGAGGATATCTTTTGTATCTTTTCAATATCTACACATTGCTTGTGAAAGACTACATCCATTCATTGGTGATATGAGAGGTGAGATATTTGATGTGTGCTGCTCATGTTTATGTGAACATCACTATTACCAATAAGGAAGTATCTCTTAGCAATGTTTGGAACAGACATGAAAAGAAAAGAATATACAATAAAAAAGAGTGTAACTGTGTGTGATGAATAAATAAAAAAGAAGTGCAAAAAACAGTATTTGGATTAGACGAGGGCACAACTGTGATTTTATGTTGCATTCTCCTGGAATTGCCGCTAAAATTATGTTTTTATATTTTATGACTTATACTTACGTATATATTATGTGTTATATAGCCAACCTCACCTTAGTAAAGAAACATCAACGTGGAGCAGACGTGGTCAATAAATGATCGTTAAATTATTAATGGGGAAACGGACGCGTCACACAGTATACTGTATTAGCTAGTTCACGTGTGATCGCATACATTACTTTCTCCTTTTTAATTAAACAGTCTCTTATAGGTGTCCTACTTTCTTTTTTTTTAAGTTAGTTTTTTATATCTTTTGTTACAACATTGCAGTTAATGTTGACTTTACACTCCAACTTTGTATTTAGCTTTCGTTCAGCTGCAGGACTCTAAAAATGGTGGGTGTGTTACACTATTTTACTGCAAGTAGGGCTGTCAAAGTAACGCAATAATTAGTTTTAAAGTCACTAATTTCTTTAACACATTAACGCTATTTGGTCTTTCGGTGGTTGTAGCGGGCTCAGTTTTAAAGCTAGAGTGAAGGTCCTGGCAACCGGCATTGCCATTTTCAAAGAGGTAAGCCAATATGGCTGCATGTAAAAAGGCAATCATCGAAGCAGATTCAGAATTAATTTCAAGTCCGAGCGCAGAACAATGTGAGCTTCTCACTGCTGAGTAATGTGTCTCTATCGATTTCTCAAGTATTTTTTTAAAAAGCACACTAAAGAATTGCATACAGCTCAGAGTACGTAAGCGAACACATTTGTGTGTGTGTGTACCTTCCAGGGGCGACGAATTCCCTTAAAGAAGTCGGGCATCCACATGGGCAACACCACCGCTTCTCTCAGCAGCTTCTTGGCATCTTCCAGGTCAGCAATGTCTTCCCTAAAGTTCATCCAGAGAACTCAGTCAGCAGTGTGAAAAAAACAAAACTTCCCCCACAGCAAAACGTATAAAGAAGTGTATAAGAAACTATGTATGCTACCATACCAGTGTACGTTAGGGTTACGAGACACAATATCTCTCTCCAGTGAGTCCACCAGGTCGCTGTCATATCCCGTGCCGTCAAACTTCTTCTGCTCTACATCCCCTGGGCAATCTCCAGCCACTTTCTTCCCCTGATGAAGAAAAGAATAAGATTTATAAAAAAAAAAAAAAAAGGACAGATTGACTCATTTCTTGGTGACCTCCCTCATCCATCCATCAGTCCATTCAAACCACCAATCAACTGCTGTAGTCTGACCTTATCGTCTTTGGCCTTTGTTCCTCGGGCGTCTCTGTAACCCGGCCGGTCTGGTTTAGGGTTGGCCTGACCGCGGCCTCCTACCCCTGCCCCTCGATGGTGCAGACCAGGGGATTCCTTCCTCTGCTGCTTCGCCGCACTGGTGGGGCGCTTCACTGCAACAGGATTCCTACAGAGACACACACACAGACAGGAATAATACTATACACATGAGTAACAGTAGGACACACGTGCAGACAGAAACAGCAAAGATAATTTGCAATGAGGGAATAGTGGTAATAACATAGCATGCCAAAGTCCCCACACAACCAGCTCCACTAGGTCTCTATAGAGGTAAACGCTTGATATGTCCACTTTAATGACCATACGGTTAAGAAAAACAAAAATGGCTAAACAGAAATGCAAAATATGTCTCTCTGTAGTTCAAAGTGCTTCCTTATAGAGGCATTTTGTTCTACAGACATTCAGGGTAGTATCAACAACAATCAGTTCTTCCAGAAAGTAAAGACGTTGCCTGGATCAGCACCTGAGCAGGTGGCTGAAATAAAGAAACCAAAATACCCACATACTGCCGTCTTGTTCCCAGTTCTTTTATTCTACATAGAATGAAATAAGAACTGGCAACCAGACAGCAGTGTGTAGTTGTTTTTTTTTCAGTTTTCAGGGCATGTTATTATATAGAATTAATGGGTGTGTTTCTTGGAGATTGATTGAAATGATCCTCAGTCGAAAGGCTTTCTAATGTACTGTATGTGACAATAAAATGCTCTTTCATTTGAAGTTTATTTATAAAGTAAATATAGGAATCAGTAGGGGCCAGACATTGGGCATTTATTTTAATATTTGTGAGTTTGGAGTATAGACAGGCTGGTAAATATAACCCAATCTCTTCAAGAACACAGTGTGACACTAAATAAATGCTATCTTGTGTTTTTACACTAAAACCTCAATACCCCAATTTTAGTTTTTTCTAGCACACACATTAAAAACTTCATCTATATGTTTATATGTTTCAACTGATAGTAGTAGAAAAAAGATCCATGAAGTTTGATTTTGTTGCAGTGGACCCTGCATGAAGCACACAAAGGCTTTGGGTCAAAGATGTAACCTCTACACACACACACCTGTGTTCTGCAGGGGTGGGAGGGGGCCACACTGCTGGATCCACGGGTCTCTCCTCAGACTGAGGGGCAAGAATGTCAGCTGGCCTCTCTGACTTGAAGCTCTCCAGAGTTCCCATGATGCCTTTCACCTGCTCATACTCCTCGGTCAGTTCCTGCCTGACCTGGTCACAAACAGAAGAAGGAGAGTATTGTATCAGCATTGCATCACAGAACATCCTACTAAAAGTAGTTGACGTGGTATCTGTAAAACAACACAGGGCTAAGAGTATAAGCAATGAATAAAACAAACCTATAAATACAAAAAAGTACTTGTCAACAAAAGCATCTAGAGAAAACAGAGAAAAGAAGAAACCAGAGACACTAAATGACCAAACTGTCACCAAATTACATTTTACCAATCTAATGGCTAATAGAATAAAAGACCCCATATACCTGTTAGAGCTACCCATGGATTGTCTATGGTACCAACTATATGGAGGTAAATTAAACTCATTGCGTAAAGGGTACTGGGAGTCCAGCGGGCTGACCTGAGCTTTGGTAAAGTTAATGTTTGCTTACACAACTGACATTATGGCATGCTTTCACAATGTTTTAGTTCTTGGGATTACAAAACAAACAGATCAATAACGGAAGTGTAAAACACTGTCAATAGAGACGTCAACATTGAAAAATTATTTTCTTTTTTCTTAAAAAATAAAATCAAATCATTGTTGGCATTAGGATGACCAGGAGTCCCACTTTACCGGGGACTGCACAGCATTTTTATCCCTTGTCCCACGTCCCACATATTGAGATGATGTCCCTCACTGGCTCTAGTTTTCAAAAGTCAAACCACTGCAGTACGGATGCTTTTTTAAAATCTGGATTTTATCCAATGGCTGTGAGGAAAGCAGTGAAGGCTGTCTTCACGGGGCTGTGTTTGCTGTCAAACTGCGCACACGTGGGTCGAGTGCAGGTTAACATTTCACCGTCCTTGCTACACTATGCCCAAAGGAGAAAATTCCAAGTCACCGCAAAGCTATGCAGATTTAGGCGGAATATGATGGAAACTACCACAAAGAAAAGGAAGAGCAGCTACAATTACGACTGTGAAACTACTTATTTATAAGTATTTATAAGCCGGAGGAAGACGATTCTCAGTTATTTGTGAAATTTTGCCAGTTATTTTTCAAATTCACACAGGGGGAATACGACACGAAGCGACATAGTTCATGTTAGTCTCACAAGAAATGTTCAAAAAGAGACGTGCCGATCTATGGAAGCTTTCGGGAAAAGCATAGAGATGTTACAAGATAAGGGGCAGAATAGAAATGTTTATTATTTAAGTTAGACAGACATTATGTCAAAATTGTAGACTACCTCTCAGCCTTTGGTAACGTGCCCCTTCTTTGTGCCACGTTTGGTTTGTTGGGATCTGGTCACCCTAGTTGGCATCAATGGAAAGTGTGTCATCCAAAATGTTTTTTTTTAAAATATATGTAGTGCTGAACTGCAGTCACAGCACAGGCGTCCCCTATACTGATGGTTTAATAACTGGTGTAAGGATGGTATGTATGGTCAGGGGGGTTTTGGGGGAACTCACCTGTTGCCATTTGCCTTTAAGTGCAGGGTCTCTGAGGGACTGGCAGTGCTTGTGGATCTGTTGAATGACGCCTTCGTAGTACACGATGGAGGAGTCATAGTTACCCAGCAGAGCATACTCACGTCCCTTCTTGGCATTGTCACATATCTCAGCCAAATTCATGCTGAATAACAGCTGTATGGTGAGGGAGGGGACAAGTAGGTTAAGTATTTTGACTCAGTATTGGAACAATGAGTTGGCTAATACGATACAACTTTATTGTCAGTTTGCATTGAAATTCATTTTGCATCCATAGGCGGCTCAGTGTGAGAAAAAGTACACATACAATAGACATACTGTTACCACAGACAGACAGACAAGTGAGACCCATCAGACAAAAAAACAAAGCACATCACAATTATTCATACATAACCCATTACAAAATTACCATCAGTCCTCTGGATTTACATGTCTTTAGCAGCACATTAATTATTATTTAGCAACAAGATGGACTGATGGACAAAAGCCTGTTCTTCAGCCTGATGCAGGTTAAATGTAGGGACTCTGAATCGCCTCTTGGAGGGCAGAAGTTGATATTCCCCATTTAAAACATGTGAGGGATCACAAGAGATGCTGTTGGCAAGTCTGAGTAACTCTTGTTGTGAGCTGCTTGAAAGGAGGCTGCCACAGGTTGGCCAATGATCTTCACACAAATGTTGATTTGGCTATAAAGTTTAGTTTTAAGTTTTACAGAGAGACTACTGAGCCAGGCTGTGCTGCAGTACAACAGGACACTTGGCTACTGGCTCCAAGTGATCTGAGTCTTGCTAATGTCGGGTAGTTATAACGTTTTAAATCAACGAGCTAGTGGTGTCCTCATAATAAATCCTACTTATTTACAGGATGGTGCAGCTCTAAAGTCAGTCACCTATCAGATAGCAGCTATAACACTGATAGCATACACCTGCCAGTCACGCTAGCTGTTGTCAGAGACTGTGATTTTAAATGAACATATTGTTTTTTATAGCAGCCAGTTCACCTTAAATCAAACTATCTTCTTTTCTTGCCTACACCCTGTCACATTGCTTGTTAGCTTCTGCTAGCTTGCTGCTAGGCCACAGACAGAAAACAAAGCTTAAATAACGTAAACAGCCACTTAATCCCTTCCAGTATGTGTTGAATATGCATGTAGACAAAAACAACCTACATTATATTCTTTACCTACATACAGAACATGAAAATAAGTCTCGTACCTGCATTAAAAGCACTTGTTTGTGTCGTTTTCTTTCATCAGAGGTCCAGTGTTGAGAGTGTTACCATGACGCCGCGGAGAGACGCCGTGTGACGAATACAGGCGGCTCGATTACCGTGCTGCGTTAACGGACTTGTGGCAAGGCTGGTAAAGATGACACCCTAGTAAGTGATTAGCGATCGAGGTTGACATTACTCTAGCAAAACCTCGCTATCAAATGTGTTAAATTGACGCAGTAGGACATTTTTTTATATCTCGTTTCAGAAAGTGCATTTATATATCATAAATAACATTTACAGTCAGCGACACATACGTTGAACTAGATGATTGGCTCATTTACAGGATTTGTCGAACACATCATCAGAGCTAGAGCTATGCACACGTTGGCCACTAGTCGTCGCTAAAATCGAGACTGCAAACTAGGATGAAGCGGTGGAAACAAAGATCCCATTAATGGCTGTTCTGGAGCTGTCAGTCATATCACATGATCTTCATCGGCAGATGAAGTTAACCTGGTTATAATGGCATTGCAGGTGTTCAAATTTCCATGTTTTATGAACACCTCAAGGACTTCTTGTTCCTGTTGGCTGAATGGATGGATAAAGAATGTTTTTCTGTTTTTCAGGCTTTATCACCATACAAATACAATAAAGTGAAACAAAATAATATATAATATTATCCTTCATTATATGGAAGTATCTGTTATGATTTGAAGAGCCTTAGATGGAGGCTGCGTCACCACACCAACACACACCAGAGACAATTTAAATCACACTGGCAAAACCACTTTTATTGATTTGCAGTTTAACATTGTCACAAATCTCCATTACTGTTGGAAAGTGTTTGCATTATTATACACATGCAAAAAATCAGATGTGATTTTATGTCATCAATACTTTACAGCATTACAAATTTCAAAGACAGCTGAGAATGTGTTCACTCAACTATGTGGATTTGCATTTTGTCCCAAAAGACAGCTACATTTTGTCACTGGTGAATTCTTTCCAAAGAACTGTGTGTAGGCCAATTAGCTGACACAAAGCTGGTTATGTTCATATTTATATTTGAGAAGTACACATTCACCAACAGCACCAAAACTCATGCTGCATTTATTTTTTTTAAGAACTGAAATATAACTTAAAAACATAACTTAAAAGAAAATGATTGCACGGTTTTCTTCACAGTTTCAATTTACCTTATTGGTCCCTTTGCTCAAACTGAAATCTATTTTGTCCTTTAATTCACTGTCTGCATTGCCAGTTGTAGTGCTACTAGACGACTAATTGCATATGATTTGCATACATATTAAAGTGCACTCTGCAACGCTCTGTTCTTTGACTCAAAGTGATTTTATGTGCAGTTTGAGCATACCTCCATTTCCATTCATGCATTTCATTGAAATGTTGATTTAATATTGTGCAAACTAATAGGCCCATACTGTCACAAGCTTTACCTTGCATCAGACAGGGAAATGTGTAAAACCATGATACGTTTCTTCCTTTTCTATCTCATGTTCATATGAGAGGCTTTTCTGAATTCAGTCTCAGCTTTATGAAGAGACGCTGCTTTCCTCAGCCCCGTTATTGATCCTGAAGGCTGTGATGACCTGCACACTCTGAGTACATCCATACAGGATGGAGGTGACCTCAGCATTGACAAGTTGCTGCTCCCTGCTCTCTCTGGTCCCACAGCTGCCTGATGCTGCTCTCACTCGGCTGCTTTAGTCTCAGGGGTTTGTGGCTCTTCAGTCTATAAGCCAGAGTAAGAAAGATAGCGTCGACGTGTTCCTTCTCAGAAGGTTCCTTGGCTGATGTCTCAAACAGCGGGAAGTTGTAGCTGTCGGCAAGACACTGCGCAGCCGTGGTGGGGACCTCCCGGCGGTCCCTCAGGTCGCACTTGTTGCCCACCATGATGCGGGGCACCAGGGGCCCTACACAGTGTCGGCTGCACTCCTCAATCCACTCGGGAATGCTCTCGAAGGAGGTGAGGCTGGTCACGTCGTACACGAAGATGACGGCGTGGACGCTGCGGTAGTAGTGCTCCACCATGCTCTTCCTGAAACGCTCCTGACCTGCCGTGTCCCAGATCTGCAACTGGCACAGCAGAAACAGATATTGATATGACCAAATACTACTGTAAGGATAAAACTAAATAATTCTATATTTTTCTTATTGGCAACCAGAAAAGACTAAAGCCAACAATGTTGTTGTGGCCATTTGTCGTAAAAATCAAAATCAAACTTAAAACAAAGGGCCACTGACGCACCATGGGTATGTGGTTTACGCAGGCAAAAGAGTCCATTGTCCATGCAAAATGTATGTGTTTTTGATGATTTTTTTATCCAAAATGCAAGCAAACAAAGCACAAAGAAAACATGGATGTCGCTGCCTCTCTTGTTCTAGTAAAAACCATAAGCCCACCCAGGTGAATGCTGGTCCTATACCTGCCTACCTACCTATATAACCGCGGGTGCTCACAGTTTTACCCAATTCATAATCAAAAGAAAACAAAATACTAATTACGTAAAAAAACTAACAAGAAAATAATTAAACTAAACAAATAACTATCAAAAGAAAACACTATCAAAAATCAAGTCTAAATAAAGTAAACATCTAGAATAAACTCAAACAATACTACTTATTATTAGTAAAACAACAACGAAATACTAACATCAAATAAATAGCTCCTACAAATGTATTAGTCCTGATTATTTATTTATTCCTAATTAGTTCTGAAGATATACAACTTTAACAATTGGTCACAATTACAAATATATATTTTCATTTAAAAAAAAAAAAAAAAAAAAAAAAGGCTCAAACAGCTGGGCACTGTGGTTTTTAGCAAACACTTAGTAAAACAGGAGTACGTGGTGCATTTGGGACTACTTTCAGCAACAGACTAATACAAATGTGGTACATTATTGAGTATGATTAATGTGCGATTGATTCAAAACAAACCACTGTGTGTAGTATGGCTGTCATGAATACCATTATTTGGGGTTCGAAGCTTCGGTGAGAAACATTTGAAGGTAATTGAAGCTTCGTGCGGCGAGTCAGGCTGACATGTTCTTCTGTCTGCCTCCATCTCCCCCGTTTCAGTACCTGAGACAGTGCCACTGCCAAACTACTGTACACACACGCACCTCTACACACAACAAACAGCGATATACATCTGAGAATAACTAATAATAATTAATGTTGAATATGAATAATGTTGTGGGCTTATTCCTCATTTCATGGGCTTATTTGGGATTTTACATTATTATTACATACTTATATATATATATATATAACAAAAAAAAACAAAGCATTCGAATAGTGATTTGGAGGTTGAATACCATGGCAACGGTAGAAGCTTCGAAGCATTCGGGTCAGCTCTAGTAGTAGTAGTGAAGGAAAATGTCACCCAGTGCAACAATGTGGCTCCATGTGTTGTTATTAGTTTTTGGACACTTGTTAGTGGGACCAATTCATTGTTGGTGTTGGTCTTTTCAAGAGATTTGTTGACAATAAGAAAAATACAGAACATGACCTGTCACAAGCTGTCTGGCTCAATGTGTGTGACGAGAAGGTGGCAATGAATGTTTAATTTTAGAGAATCTTGAAGGCAGTATAAAATGTTACATAACTACTGCCCCCAGTAGACCACTTATACTTACACACCAAAAACTGACAATAACCTGATATTTTCAGGTGGAATTCAATTTCATTCTCACTGTGCAATATCATTTTCCACTTGTGCAATTTTGTTAATAGTCTGTTTATTGTCAATACTGTATATACTGCTCCTGTTTTCTATACTTCCTTCTATTTAAATGGTTTATATTTTGTTACACTTTGTGTAGCTCTTTTTTTTTTTTTACTGTGTTAGCTGATGCATCTTGTTTTCTGCACTATCCCCTTTGCTGCTGTTCACTGCAAATTTCCCCACTGCGGGACTAATAAAGGAATATCTGATCTTATCTTACCTTATCTTATCTTATCTTATCTTATCTTACAAATCAAAACCTGGAGATGTGGAGCTTAGGAAAGAGATAGACCTTTTTCCACACAAGTATAATCACAGTAGGAAAAGCACAGGTGTGTGTAATTAAATTAATGTTGGCTGGAAATTACCTGTGATGTCTTCTGCTCCCTCTATACAGTATATCATTGATTAAAAAAAAAATCTGTGGGAAAATAAGGGGAACAATGTGTCTGACTAGCAGATTAACTGGCTAAACCTTATTTATAGGTATTGTAAAATGTCCACAGAGATGTAGACACTTTTGCTGTACATCTTTTCTTGCCATTATGTATGTTATTGGGTAAGTTAAGATGGTATAGGACGCCAGCTGGTCATTTCAAAGAGGTGACTGTTAGGCCTACCTTATATTAATACACCCCATTTATTTCATGTGTTATATTTAAAAATGTTGTATTCTGCTTTAATTTCATTTTTTACAGTGTTCTTGTGTGTTTACTAAAAAATAAGCCTATATATATATATATATATATATATATATATATATATATAATTAAATTAATGTTGGCTGGAAATTACCTTGATGTCTTCTTATATCATTGATTAAAAAAAAAGCTGTGGGAAAATAAGGGAACAATGTGTCTGACTAGCAGATTAATGGGATAAACCTTATTTATAGGTATTGTAAAAATGTCCACAGAGATGTAGACACTTTTGCTGTACATAATTTCTTGCGATTATTGTGTAAATTAAGATGGTATAGGCTGCCAGCTGGTCATTTCAAAGACAGGTGACTGTCAGGCCTATACCTTATATGTGTTGTAGTGGTGCCATCTCCCATGCGCAGCCTGTTAACTGTCTAAAACAGACTCCAGGTCAGGCTGTGTCCAGTCATAAACAGCAGTTCAGGCAGATGGCTGCGTTAATCTTATAGGAAACACAGTTGTGCATGTCTGTGTGTGTGACATTAAAGTGTATGTTGTATGTTTGCCGGTCTTCCTCTATTTACCTTGATAGTCTCCCCATCCAGCTGCAGCGTCCTCTCTCTGAAATCGACCCCGATCGTCGCCTCCGGGTTCTTCAGGAAAGTGCCCCCGCAGAACCGGTAAGTCAAACACGTCTTTCCTACATTTGAGTCTCCTATGACTATTATCTTGAATATCCGAGCCGGTGCAGTGTCATAGTCGTGTTGAGAAGAGAGCTCTAAGGAGTCATTTTGACCGAAAACGGTGTCAAATTCGTCCCCAGGTTTGTTTTCTATTGCCATTGCTCATCTTCTCGCGGTCTGGGATGTGATCGGCTCTGAAACATCGCGAGATTAGGAGGATGTGTTGGTAGCATAACTAGAATAGGAGATTTTCTATGGTTGGTCATTTTTCTATTTTATTGGGGAAATTCTTCATCGACAAAGATATTTTTTTTTGGTTTCCACACCTCATTCCCTCCTTTCTTGAATAAATTTACCAAAAAATAAAAAATTAGCAAGTGCGTAAAACAATGTAGAAATAAATGAATTGCCTTATTCTTTTTTTTATACTTTCTTTTTTCCCTGTTTTGAGGTTGTTTTCATATATGCAATTTACAGTTCGTAATAACAATAGTTTATAAACAAATTTTCTAAGTAGTTGAGCTTATAGACAAACTCGTTAGGTACACTAGACAAAACAACTTCAACATTCAAAATTGAAATAAAATTAAGTAAAGAAATAATAATAATAATAATAATAATAATAAAAAGAAAGAATAGAATAAAAAAATAAATAAAACATAATATAAAAAACAAAAATAAAAAAACAAAAAACAAAATAATAACCCATGTAGCTATATTTTTCCTTCTGTTAGACTCCATCTCTTCTCAAAAACATCCTCCATATTCCTTATTTTGTGAGAACTTTTACTTCTTGAATTACACTTTTCCATTTTATAAAACCTGGGAGTTATATCTAGGGTAATTGCCTTATTCTTATGCTTTTCCTCTTTATCAGCACGTTTTTTTTTTATTAAATTAATTTAAAATTTAATTTCACCATTTATTTGTCTTTCGTTTCATTAATTAATGTTACTTTTTGTTTTATTTATTGTGAAGTAATGAATGAAATTTTATTTTCTTGTCTGGCCATATACATGACATGTCATGGTACTATTCTATTAAGTTAATCAACAACAAACAAACAATATGTGCAATATGTACCCACCCTCTAACAGCACTATAGATCGACCACACATTTGCACATGCAGGGTACAATCCAGTATATATATCCAACAATGGAAATAAAATAAATATATTATGCACACACAACAAAAACAAAACAAAATCTACATTCATGTGCCATTAATAGTGAACAGATTGTATGTCAGATTCATTTCATGAATAAGTAACATATAGTCTGTAACGCACATAAAATATGAGGTTATTTTTTTGATCTATTGTAAGTTATTTTTATCCTTCTATTCCATGCTTTGGATATATTTAGAAAACTTGGTTAAAACTTTCTAATCAAATCTGAATATGGAACTTGAACTTTTTAAAACAATGTTTGTTGTAAATCAGGAAATAGAGACGGTGGTACATACATTTTCTTTTCCACAATACTCACAGATCCTCTCATTTTCATCTATCCCCCTGTATAACCTTCAGTTTCAACATGTACCTGTAATATAAATCATTCTTATACTACAATTCTTTTGAATCTTGTTGAATAAAGTTTGGGATAAAAAACAAAAATACACACAGAAATGCTCTTCTGCATTGGACACGGGTGTTTATTTGACACATACACCAAAACAGCTTTATAATCCAGACCGTGTGTTACCACAGACAATCACCACTTCGCCTTCACACACACACACAAAACTAAAATTATAACACTTCAATTATCCATCATACAGAAGGACAACATTGAGAACTACATTCATTAACCAGTTTATTAGGTAAAACTAGCGGAAACTAATCCAGCCTCATACAACAGCCCTGTAATTAATCCTACCTTCATGAAGGTGTTAATGTTCGCTGTTTTACAGAGGTGTCGATTCAACTTTGTTCATTTCAGAGGCTGTAGTTTATGGTATTGCATTAGATACTGAGAGGTGATTCTAATATTTTGTCTACAGCATTTATATCAATGATAGTAGACACATTAGAAACACTTCTGTGTGTTTCAACACAGCTAATAAACTGGTAACTGAGTGTATGGGGTGGTTGCGGAGGACGGATGGCTTTGCAAAAGTTCCACTACATGCAGACAAAATGTCCTCCAATTAAAAGAATTCATCAGGACCAAACAATACTTTGTGAAATATAAAGTTAAAAATCATGGATAAGAAAACACATACATACACTCCATAAAATACTTTTAAATAAATTTCATACAATTTATCATTTGTCACCAAAACCACCTAATTTTTTACTATATTAAAAAAAAAAAAAAGTCAATCATGGCATACAGGCTTTTGCTGAAGCCTAAACCTGAGTGAGCATACAGTACATTGGCTTCTTTATTTCACACATTAGTTTTCACAACACCGGCTGTGTGTGTGTTACGTCTTGATGTGCATCAACAACATACAAAAAAGGACAGCGAATTTTTAAAGCCCTGTAAATGACCAGTGTTTGAGGTCATAAACGTGAGGCACTTGAGCTGCCTGATGTCCCAAAAGTCACAGTCATGATTTTACACCAATCATAAGCAGGTGTGCCCATTTATTCAAGCTTAAATCAAATGTATATTTCAGTCACAAACGTATGTCTTTGTAGAACACATCACGAGCGCCGAGCATTAAAGGGGCCCTCCATCGATTTAACACATCAAAGTCAAGTTACTAGTCATGGGGAGTACTACTGAGCAGACTGTGCAAACAGTTACCTATAATGTCTTTTGAAGGAGCATTGTCAAGTATAAAGAAATTTGGAATTTGCATTACGGCAGTGGTTCCCAAACGTAGCTTTGCTATACCCCCACTTAAGAAACTGAAAAAAATGTAGCAGAGGTGCCATATACAAAAGACACAACACTCCCCTGCTACTATATTGACAGTAAACTCAAGACAAAGATAGAGTTCTTTGTATTTTTTGGAGTTGACTGATGAGTTTGCTTGATGAGCATCACCAGTTTTTCTTTCCCACCCTGTCAAAAGTCTGTTAATCTTTTACTAAATCAGTCATTTTGTTTCTTACATGAATCTTGGTAGCCTTGGCATAATCAGAGCACTCTTGATTTTGATTCACACACCTCATTCACAGCAGACATTTTGGCAGGAGGAGCACAGGTGGAAGTAATAACATTAACGATGTGCCAGCAATTCATGATCTTATTAGTAACACCTGTGTTTGACAATTTAAAATGTTTCTGCAGAGAAAAGTGATGCCTTCAAATGGGGTCGTGTTTTACCGTGTTCCAAGAAGACTCCATATGAACGTCCCCCTCTTGTGTTTGACAGGACCTTGTAAATGGAACATTTCTGAAAGCTCAGAGTTCACGAGTTGTGACGTGTTTGTTGACGTTATCGGAAATGGCGGAGGCCGTGGAAGTTCATTTTTCGGTACATAATAAGTTAATAAATTGAAATTTCAGTCTTATATTGTTTGTCTTTGTAATTTGTTGATATTCCCAACGGCCTCATCTTTTTCCTCTGTCATTACACTTTTGCATTTCCTGCATTATGTTACTCACTTGCCAGTTTGCTAAATTGTTAGCTTCTGTAGCTTCTAGACACTGACAGTACTGTTAATATTGCCGTTGCTTAGCAGCGGTGTTCTCACGACAAGCATATCGTGAACACGACTTCCCATGTTGTAAATACGAGCTCACGATTTTCATTTGAAGGCACCATCAGAGCACTCTTGAATTAGATTCACAGACCTCGTTCACAGCAGACATTTTGGCAGGAAGAGCACAGATGGAAGTAATAACATTAACGATGTGCCAGCAATTCATTATCTTATTAGTAACACCCGTGTTTGACAAGATAAAATGTCTCTGCTGTGAAAAGGCAACTTTAGTTTCATTCCAAAATTTCCCTCTGGTCTTGTGCATCATTTATCATTATGGGAAGTGTAGGATGACCTTAAAGACAAAATGTCAGGATATAATCAACAGCTGCTGCTTCGACTTTTGATCAATCTTTGTTAATCTGCCTCTCGCCAGTTCCCCCAACTTTATGGAAGTGTAATTCTACATATGTGGAGTAACTCAGCTGCCCTTATCCATGTGCTGAATTATGACCCAGTTATGTTTCTGTCTTATATTTGTCTTGAGTTATTGTGTAAACAAGACTCATGCTGACAATACATGATACAACTGGAACAACAAAGCCCTTGTCTCTTGGCATTTCTGAAACCAACTCTGCTTATAGTTTCTTCTCTCCTTCAGTAAATATTCATTAAAAGCCATTCTGGTGAAGAGAAAGACGTCCATGTGAAGAAAAGATTTTGATGGACTTCTACTGTAAATGGCTGGCTTTAATAAAAAAATTTAATCTGGATCTGTGAACTCTCCTGGCAGACAGAACCCTGTAAAATCCATTCAATTATAAATAAGTTAAACTTCTTCCTTGACACAGTAACACATTTCACTACCAGTTCTCATCGGAGAAAGAGCTAGAGCTGCCAGAGTCAGTGTCTGCGTCCGTCAACCCGTCAAAGTCCCAGTCGGCGCTGGAGCCGCTGTCGTCGTCCTCCTCTGTTGAGAAGCTGTGAGCAGAGCCCAGGCATGCCGGGTACACGCGTGTTGAAACACACACGGGCCCCAGGGTGGACACATACACTGCCATTATGTTTTTCCAGATGTCCCTGGCTGGGTCGTATTCATGGATGAGGACCCTGTTTTTGTTGTGCTGCAGTAGAGTCTGAGTGAGGAGGAGCAGCTTGTTGTTGTGCTGGATCACCTGGTAGTTCAGGGCGCGACTGTCGATGGGAATGTCGCCAAGCCTCTTCCATTCCCCTCTGGTGGGGCTGTAGGCTTTCACCACGGGGATGTCACACACACAGATGATCTGGTCCTGATACACGCAGGCCTTGTGAAGCTTGTCCCTTCTCAGCGATCCACAGTGGCGCCAGCGGTTCCTCTTGGGATCGTAGCAAAGCATTCTCCTTTTGTTCACCACATACAGGTGGTCGTTCAGCGCCACCACCTGCATTTTACCTAAAGAGTGAGGCAAAGGAGCCACGAACGTCCACTGGTTCCTCTGGACGCTGTAACACTCCACCTCCTTCAGTCTTGCATCCGTCACTGGATTTCTTCCTCCCAGAAGGTACACGTAGCCGTTGAGGTAGCCCATCCCAGAGTGTATCCTCCCCAGTGGCCTCTCCGCCAACTCCTGCCAGCTGTTGAGCACAGGGTTGTACAGCCAGAAGTGTTTGGAGAGGTGGGAGGCCAGGTACAAGTTGTTTTCAGGTGTGGCACAGGCGATCAAGGACTCCATGGTGGAACGTTTGTAATCCTGACTGCTGAGGTCCTCTAAAGGAGGAGCCATGAAATACAGGTCCTCCGAGTAGGGGTCGCAGCACATGATGTTGTCATTCGGTAGGCCGAAGAAGAGGATCATCTCTTTCGCACTCACACCTATTCTGTGTTTCGGTACGTCCAGAGATGCAGACATCCCACAGCTGTCCTCTGCAGCAGACGTGTTAAAGAAAGACTCAAGGTATTTCTCAATTAAAGGCCTGGCCATGAGGCCCTCCAAATAACACTTGTCCTTCTCTGTGAACAAATTCCAGCGTACACACTTCAGTGCCTGTAGTGCATCCTCCCTTTTCTGGGGTGCATTCGCCTCAATCCACTGCAAAGCAGCCGAGCACACCTTCCTCTCACAGTCCACGTCCAAAGTGTCCAGAGACAGCATCTCCCTCAGCTGCATCAGATCCAGCTCACACAGCTCCCCTCCATTGCACACCTGGCTGAAGTTCCTGGCTATGAATGCTTGTGCATTCTCCTTCAATGCAGGGTTGTCATAAGTGTCTGCAAACTTCAGTATCCCCACACAGTTGGACAGATCCAGCCTCCTGGTCATGAAGCTGGAGCAAGCCTTCCTGATGTACTCCAGCTGCAGCATATTAGCAGCTGCGTACAGCCTCTGCACATTAGCCTCAGTGATGGTCACCCTGCCTGTGTAGCAATAGTCGATGATGACGGACATGGACTCAGAGTCCACCCCGCGGATGACCACTCTCTCCTGCATGCTCTCGTTCAACCCGCCGGTGAACATGCTCTTGAAGTAAGGGCTGGCGGCGGCGAGGACGTTGCGGCTGCACAGGAAAAGTTGGACAATGTCACCTCTGGCTGACTCCAGTGTCTCCTCCTCCTCTTCCTCTTCTTCTTCCTCACACTCCACTCCGATAGTGACGTCCCCGAGCAGCCGGCAGTCGTACAGCAGCTTCAACTCGTTCATTAAACCTCGAGCGTGGTTCACGTCCTCGAGCACCTCGGGACCACTGAAGCAGCTCAGCGCCGTCGCCATGCCTGCGACTTCACAGGGAGCTATTTTTTACGTCGAAAATCAAACATATGCTGTGAAATATACATTACCAGCTGAACTGTGGACCCTGTGTCCGCAAACCAATACTCCTCGGCCTCTTATTGATCATAATGTCGCGTTTAAATCGGAGATAATCCACCGACAGTCGCTGTGACAGTGGTGTCTTGTATTTTTCGGGTCTGTTTTGAGTGCTCATAAAACGGTCCGGGGGGTCGAAACTACAGCTTCCGGGTAGAACTTTCCAAAATAAAATAACATGAATTACTTCTTTATTGTTTTCTTCCATTTACATGCATGTTCTTTTTAAATATCTATATATTGTAATTTGCTTAATGAATTGTATATATGTATATATATGTTTTTGTTTTTATTTTGTTAGACTATTAACAAAATTGTACAAGTGGAAAATGATATTGCACAGTGTGAATGAATGAATTAATGAAATTCCACCTGAAAATATCAGGTTATTGTCAGGTTATTATCAGGTTATTGTCAGGTTATTGTCAGTTTTTTGGTGTGTAAGTGTTCTACTGGGAGCAGTGCTGATTGTGGAGTCTGACAGCTGCAGGAAGGAAGGACCTAAATTGACTCTCCTCTAGATGGTAATATAAATAATAAATGTAACTCACACTCCTTTTATTTACTCCTCTACTTCATGTTTTTTTTTTTTTGTTTTTTTTTTTATGTTTTTTACATGTATCCTTTGATATTGCAATATATTGTTATTAATTGTTTTTTATTTGTTTGTTTGTTTTATTGACACAACAAACATGAATTACTTCTTTATTGTTTTCTTCCATTTACATGCATGTTATTTTTAAATATCTATAGATTGTAATTTGCTTAATGAATTGTATATATGTATATATATGTTTTTGTTTTTATTTTGTTCTTTTTTTTCTTTTTATTTATTATTGAATTGACGCTTTGGCAATATTGTTCACCTGAACAACACACATACATGAAACCCAGTTTCATGTATGTGCTGCACGGATTTTTCCTTATTTCACTCCATATCCAATTCAATAAATCCTCGAATGATTCTGATAACATAAGGTCACGTTTACCACTACTTCATTTAGTATTTTTAACCCCAAATGAAAAAAGATGAATCTCTTACTTTGAAAGTAATTTAGTAGTATTTTGTTTGGCTTCCGCTCTGGCTCACTGTGAACTCACACAACCTTGCTAAGAGAAGCTTCTCCTCTCTGATTGGTTGGTGGTACTCTGGGTCCATTAGTTTGGTTGATCGGGATTAATTCAAATTATATGAAGGTCCATGAATGCCAATATTAAACTTTAATTATCTAATCAAAATGTTATTTTACTATCCTTTTTTTTCATTTCGTAGACATATGATATATTACTCATTTTATATTTTAATTTGTTCAAGTCAATAATAATATTAGCACATAGCAAAACAAGAGATTACAAAGTGAATGTGCTAAATGCTATTCTTCTTCTTATTATTATTTATTTATTTCATTCTGTAGGCATAGGATGTATTACACATTTTACATTTAAAATTTTCAAATCAATAATAATAATAGTAATAATAATAATAATAATAATAATAGCACATATCAAAACCAGAGATTACAAAGTGCTTGTGCTGTTCAGTGCTATTATTGTTGTTGTTCAAAGTGTATAGCAAGATATAACATGTTAATTAGTATGTTTTAAAAAATAATAAGAGATGTGTGTGTCTAAGCCGACTGAGTTTTCTATATATCCATATATAGATGCACATCAGCCACCTCTCTGTATAGAATAACTTATTACATTAGCCATACAATATTATTCCAGTGTTCTTTGCATTACAATGCACACCTGCATTACTTGTAGCCAATATAAAGTAGCAACCTTATGCAGTTTACAGTAACAGTTGACTTGGGTATTGTATGTTTGTTGTCCATTGCTGTTAATATCTATTATCTTTTTATATATAGCTCTATGTTTATGTTTACTTATCTATCTATTTTGTAGTTTATTGTTATGTCTTTATTTCTCTCTGTACAGTATATATGTTCATGGCATATTCAGATTCTCTGTTATGGGCTTTTTGAACCCAGCTGTGCCTGCTACTGAAGTGATTCCATTATCGATAATCATTATCATTATTCTATAAGCGATTAATCATTTCTGTCATGTATCAAGCAAAAATGGCAAACATTTCCTGATTGCCGCTTCACAGATTTTTTACATCACTGCAAATGAAATAGCTTTCGGTTTTGTACTGTTCCTCAGACAAAAACAAGTACTTTGAAGCTTTTAATGGAATAAAAGGCATTTTAATAGAATAAAAGGATTTCAGGATGGGTCCAAAAAACTGGCAAAGCTTTAATTTCTTACAAGACAAAAAGTGGCATGACTATATACATGGCCCATGCCTCTCATTTGTTTAATCAGTGACATTCAGTACATTTATTTCAGCTTACTTACAGTGTGCAGTATAGCCTAGTATATGCTTGTATGATAAGAACTATGGGCGTAGCTACAGCTATGTGCATTTTCACCCAGCTTTAAGTGTATCTACGGCTGAGGTCGTTGATCCTACGTAGCGCGTCTTGGTTGTGGATGGTCTTGTGGACTGTGATGAGGAAGGGGAAGGCAGAGGGCAACTCAACCCTCTGGCTCAGCTTCTGGTGGCCCCAGTGGAGGCAGCGCAGCCTCTCAGCCAGGTCCCGTCTGCCTGCTCGCTCCAGTCCATCCTGCAGCAGCTTGGTCTTATTGGGCTTGTCCCATGACTTCTCATACCTGTGAATAAAGATGGACATCTGAGAAACATTTGAGACCAAGGAAAGGGAACAGAAGGCAGTCAGTGATGAGGCAGTGTGTTGAAAGCCCCTAAAATCAAAGCCCAGAAGAACAAAGTAAGACTCAAATAACATATAATAAAATCCTGAGCACATATTTGAAGCTATAGAGAATGCAGTTGTTTCAACTGATCCATTCCTGTCGCTTTGAAAGGTAAAATCTGGAACGGACATCGCACAGACTACCCTGCAGATGACAAACTGAAAAGTAGGAGGTAACTACATGTATAATTCTCATTCTTTTAAACATCACCTACATATGGATTTTTAACAAGTATACTACGCCCATTTTCAAATTTCATACATGTTATTCCTACAGTCTGAGACAGTCCAAAAATAATAGTAAACAGTGAACCCCAGGAAGATGAGCTGATTGCCATGGCAACAGCTAATGGGGATCCTTTAAATAACAAATGAGCCATCCCGCTGATATCCTTATAATAATAATCTCAGGAAACACCCCTGTATGTTGAAGTATTATGTAAACAAAATGACACTTTAATAATACAGTATCTGCACACTTGACAGCGACTCAATCTTACCATAACATCTCGTTACACACATATGCACACACACACACACACACACACACACACACACACACACTGTACCAGCTTTCCAGCATGGTCCTAGCCTGGACACTCTTCTCCGTAGATCTTGAGTGGAACCGCCCAATCTCGGTCCTGTTGAAGCCGAGCTCATACGCCAAAACTGTCCACTCAAAACCGAGCTGACTGGAAATCTCCTGCAGTGTCTTCAGGTTAATGACAGCATCCTAAAAAGCAAAACAAAATGACATGCAAAAATCACCTAAAGATAAAAGGATTTAAAAAGAATTTGTCAACTTCAATTAATGTGCCAATGAAAATATCTTTGCTGATTTCAAATACATGAAAGTGAAAAAAAGATCACACATACCTCTTGGGCTTTGTTGGGCATTATTTCAAATTCCAAAAAATCAGCAGTGCAAGTCTTCATAAACCGAATTTAACAAAGTGATCTTGTGAAAAATAATATCTCTACACAAATATCAGTGACTGCTTTACAATAAGCATAAATATACTGTCCCAAATTCCAAACAGCAGGCAGATATTATTCACTCACCCTGAGGTACAGTGTGATAGTTTGAGTGTTACTGGGGAGATTCATCATCAACACACTACTCTGTTAAACATTAGCCAATTTAGCACAAGGGTCCCTTGCTACCAGGTAAACAAGTGTGTCTGTGCTATAATTAGAGGGGAATCTTCACCATTATATTTTAAAGAACTTATCAGTGGTTGGACTTGTTTGCAAGGAATGCTGTTTGCTCATGGTGTTTCACCTTTAGGCCACCACTGCCTTAATTGTTTTACAACCTTGGACCATTAGAGTGGATGGTCTTTAGCTTCTAAATTTCGTGTGGGGTTAAAAGCATGTAAGAATTTGCCATGATATATGTAGTTTCAATTGAGCATCTTGTTTCAGAAACTGGTGACCAATGTTCTGTTTTTAGTCAAAATGATAAGTTTAGCTAATTTCTGCAAATTTACAGCGATGCTTTTTTTTAAACCATTAGTGTTTTTTAACATCAACTGTTAAATAAGCAAATAAATGTGCCACTCACTTACTCAAAAAGTATATTATTGACAAATAATATTACAGAATAATGTCACAGTGGAGTAACAGTGCCATCTACAGTTGATCACTGGCATTAATCTATTTGAGAAATTAACTTTTCTCATACTTTAAACCACCAAGTGATATAAGACTTAGTCATCCATCCATCCATTATCTGTTACCGCTTATCCTATTCAGGTCTCCAGGGGGGCTGGAGCCGATCCCGGCTGACATTGGGCGAAGGGGAAGTACACCCTGGACAGGTCGCCACACTATCACAGTGCTGACACATAGAGACAGACAACTGTTCACGCTCACATTCACACTTATGAGCAATTTAGAGTCAACAATTAACCTGCATGTCTTTGGACTGTAGGAGTAAGCCGGAGAACCCAGAGAAAACCCACGCCAACATTGGGAGAACATGCAATCTCCACACAGAAGGGCTCCAAGCTGGGTTTGAACCTGCGACCCTCTTGTTGGGAGGCTGAACTAAGACAGACTGGAACAATTAAAAAGATATTTTGAAAGGCTTTTATTCACTTTAAAAATTCACCTCCTCTTTAGTCATCCATAAAAAGCATCAGGCTCTTTGTGCAATATCATTGCAGCGATTATGTTTATCAAAGAGCATTAAAAATCTCAGCTCTTATGTAAACAATAAGTAAAAGAAAAGATAATGTGTGTGCACACTTTAAAGAATGTCATACTTTACTTGAGAAACTTAATGTGTTAATCATAATTCTGATCCAAAGTGCTGCGAGGTCCAGCCAATAAATATAAGGTGAATTACACTACGTTTTAACAGGCACAGGATGTAACAAAATTCCAGGTTCAACTTCATATCCGACACCACAGTCTGACAAAAATCAATAATTGCAAAATTAGTCATATGAAATCATTAAAAGCATGTACAAAAGCGTGGGCTAATCTTTTCCAAAGCTTTCTTAGGAGAGAAATTTTCATTCTGTTGAATGAAAGCCTTACTGTAACTATCCACAATGACAAATCAAAAAACACATACCAAAGGAGATCCAGTTCACATTTAACAACGGATTATCAGAATATTGCCAGGTTGTTTCATAGTGTGTCAGTCTGTGTTTCAGCAGGTAGTTATGTAAAGATCCAGCCTGCTGGACCCGTACGGTTCTCAGTCTCTAATTTGTCCTTCGGTGAAGAGTAGTGCCCTTTAAAAATGTTAACAGTCACTCTCTCTTGGGTCACAGCCCAAGACTGGGCCCTCCTGACGGAAACATTTGAAATCAGTTAGGTCCCATGCAGCGTTACCCTGTGCCCCTCTTGGACTCCAGTTTATTTGGGTTCAGTAGCAGCCATCTTTCCAGCTGCCATCCCTCAGGGCAGTCAGGGCAGCCAGGCTCTTTGGAGGAGTCATCAAACTGTAGACAGAAAGAAACAACATAATATATATTATCATTTGGTCTATAAAACATAAGAAAACAATGAAAAATGCCCATCTCAATCTCATAGAACTATAGCACAAGAGGGCATCATTAAAGCTAGGGTAGGTAATGCATTTTAGAAACATTTTTTGTTATATTTGTTGACATTCGGCCAAATGAACTGACTGAACGGCAAACATGTCTGCCTGCCTGCGTGCACTCTGCCCATGCACTCATTGCACGTCACCGGAGGGTCGTGTCTAGAAGGGAGCCCGCATATTGCAAAATCTGATCAGAGATCTGCAAAAACTTGCAAAAACTCCCGCAAGACTCGCTGCCCGACAACCTATCCTAACTTTAACTATTTAAGGTCAATGCCTAACCTTAACTATTCAAGGTCAATGCCTAACCCTAACTATTCAAGGTCAATGCCTAACCTTAACTATTCAAGGTCAATGCCTAACCCTAACTATTCAAGGTCATTGCCTAACCTTAACAATTTTGCGAGAGTTTCCCAGTTTGCTGTCTCCCTTCTAACCACTATGAGCTATGATGTAAAATGTACTATATATTAATATTTATAGTATTCTGTTTTTTGCAGTTAGTATACAATAAATTAACATTTAACATTGACCAAATTAACCCTTTTATACGAATGATCACTTAAACTTAACAAAGACAGAAAAAGGATGTTTTACCACAACCTAGGGCTGGGCAATATATTAATATTATATTGATATCATGATATGAGACTAAATATTGTCTTAGATTTTGGATATCGAAATATCTGCATTACAGTAAATGATGTAATTTTCTGAACTTACCAGACTGTTGTAGCTTGTCTATTATTTGCCTTTATCCAGTTAGTCATTATATCCACATTACTGATGATTGTTCATTAAAAATCTCATTGTGTAAATATTTATTTTATGAAAGCACCAATCCCGCAGTCAACCCTACAATATTATCGCAATATCAATATTGGGGTATTTGGTCAAAAATGTTGTGATATTTAATTTCCTCCATATCGACCAGCCCTACAACCCACCATTATTTTTTCAGCTGTGAGTAGCTTCTCTATTTATTTTGTGCATTGCATTGTGGGAGAACAGTAATCGCAAAAAATCAAGTTTTTTTTTAGTACTCATACTGACTGTTTTGAGTATACTTCTCACTTTTCAAGTATGAACACACTGCATATTCAAAACTTGTTTCAAATTAATTTCAAAATGCATAATGCTGTAAATCAAGTTTTACAGTACAGACTGAGATGAGATGTCAAACAAATGGACACAGTCACATTTAACTTGCTTTAGTTAGCATATCTCTATATCATACAGTATATCCCTTACCTGCGTGTGGGTTGGGTTATTTTGCTTGCACGTGGAAGTCCACTTGTTCCTACAAAGGAGGCTGGGCGAGGAAGGGAGCTGCGAATGACGGCCGGCTGGTTGCTGCTGGCTTTCAGAGGCAGTGGCATCAAACTGCCGCTGGGTTTGAGAGGCTGAGGCAGCGCGGCACTGCTGGGGATGCAGTGTAGACTGATGGAGGTGGACAGGGAGGTGGAGGTGGGGCCCTGCTGCACTGTGGGGCTTACGTAGGCTGTGGCTTTTAGCGGGTGACGGGGAGTGGTGGGGAAGTTCCCCACGCTCTGGACTCGCTGAGTGAGCTGACCTGGGGAGGGAACTGAAACACAGCAAGATAGCAGTTAGATGAAAATAAGTCCCAACATCAGTGACAGAATTGCAATTACGGCATTTGAAATTGCCGTGCCTTCAGACAACAGCTCTCAACATTCTCTCATGAATAAAAATGAGGCGTGCACCGCTGATTTATTCATAGACTTGAAGAAGAGAGTCTTACTGGAGGACTGGAGTCGTGCAAGCCCACTGGATGAGTCAAAGCTCTGGCTGCTCCGGAGGGAGGATATCGTTGGCAAGGAGGAGGGGCCGTGGGAGGGTGGGTTGACAGGGGAAGCCAGGCATGGAATGCTGGGAACACTGGGCATGCTGGGAGCTCGGATCAGGTTGGGCATGCTTCTCCGTAGCTTGTCTATGCAACCAGATCAGATATTGTAGATGTCGATTTGAGCTTTGGAAACTTTTGACTCACATTTCCAACATTAAAGGAATAGTTTGACATTTTGGCGAATATGAAAGTCGCTGCTTCCGGCCAAGAAATAATCGAAATAATAATTAGATAAATAATAAAAAAATAATAATAATAATTTGTTTTTTGTACAAATTAAACAAACAAAATATGATTTAGTCTAATGTTAATTATTGAGATTTTGAGGTGGATTTTATTACCTTTGGACAGAGCCAGGCTAGTTGTTTCCCTCTGTTTCCAGTCATTATGCTAAGCTAAGCTAACTGGCCGCTGGCTGTTGTCTCATATTTACTGTACAGACATTAGAGTGGTATCAATCTTGTCATCTAAGTCTCAGCAACAAAGCAAACAATCGTATTTTCCCAAATTTCCCAAAGTATTCCTCTTATTCCTTCTGACTTGACACACCAAGCCGACGATCGGCCGTCGGACAGTTTTAGGTCGTCGGTGAGCATCTGTCGACCTAGTTTATTTGGTGTGTCCTGCGCCGTCGGCTCTAGTCTGCCCGAGTTTTTTCGGTCGATTCAGCATGTTGAATCGGCGGCGGAGCCCGTCATTGAGCGAAATCACTCTGACTGGCTGTTTAGCTTAAGCGAATCAGTGCACGAGAAGAGAAACGGACGTGAGGAAAGCAAGCCAACGGGTAAAGTCAAGAGGAAAAACACAGAAGGCTCTTCTCATTTTTCATCTTCATCTCATCTGATCATTCCAATACACGGATATTTTCACAACGACATGGCCATCTGGGATAAAGCTAAGTGGTGAGTGAGAGTGGTGTGAAAATAGTTGGCAAACGGCGCTTTATTTCATGTACGTATCATAACAACAGCTTGTATATCCGCAGTCCTCGGTCTTCCGGTTCCCCTTTTTGAATGACAAATACAGATTATCATCGCCTGTGGAGAGTTATTTCATCTCACGCAGCCGCAGAACGTACATGCTATCTGGCCGTCGGCTGTAGTCTTTGCGTGTCTGAAAAAATCTGAATCCTTTTAGAAGTCACATCATTATTTAGGCTAGTTAGTGATCTTATAACTGCAGGTGGACAAGGAATTCTTTAGACACTCACCTGTGCTATTCCTGTACGCTGTGTGTGTTTCTGTGCTCAAGCTGGAGGGTCCAGAGTACTGGGAGAGTCCACTGAGTGAAAACTGAGGTGTGATTGAGCTGCGTCTGCAGTCTCTAATACTGGAGAAGGTGTGAGAGTGGGGCAGGCCGCCCCGCTGCATAGACCCCGTGCGGAACAGACGAGGCTGGGGAGGAGGTAGCTGGTCGTAGCCCTCGTCCTCCTCGTCTTCCTCCTCCAGATCCATCTCACTGCGTCTGAGGGAGTGCAAGGAGAAGCTGGAGCTGCGACGGCAGGCTGTGGTGGTGTGCGAGGTAGAGGCGTAGTCCTGACGGAGACCTGCAGGGTGACAGATCAATGCTTTTATCTGTGGAAAACAGGAGCCTGAAACCTCATATAGTGTATGATACATTTCCTTCTGTAAGGGGCCCCCTCATCTATTATTCAGTTAATTAATCGGTAGACCAGACTGATATCTTACAGTGATGTTCAGAAGGTTATGCGTCAATGTTTTATAATATTGTATTATCTCAGGACTTACGAAAAGTATAAATACACAAAAGAAATACAAAAGAAAACAGTCATCAAGAGGCAACAGTGAATTTAATATAATATAATATAATATAATATAATATAATATAATATATATAAATAAGTTGAATAAATACCAAGCACCGGCCACGGGCCGGAGCAAACTTTCTCATTTTACAGCTAAACAGTACACTACAAGATGTTTCTGAAAACATTTGAGGCGAGAAATAGGCATTACAGAAACAGAATATTAATTCATATTTGATCAGCGCTGCCTAGTTTGACCGTTTGATCAGAGTTCGTGAGTGATTTACAGCTGCCTCCGTTGAATGAACAGCCAATAGGAACGCTCTCTCTCTGAAATGACCTGTGATTGGCCAAAGTCTCCAGTCATGGGCTAGATTTTTGTAAAGCCTGAAAACAGAGCCATGAGGAGGTGCAGAAGTGTAGTTTTCTCTCAGAACACTCGAATCACAATATGCTGAAAGGTTATTATGGAATTTTTGACCTATGATGCCAAAAACTTTCTGCCTACTGCAGGTTTAACTAGGGGTGTAAGAAAATATCAAAAATATTGAGTCGTTTTTAATTAATAGTTAACATGCAAAGATTAACTCAGACACTACTTTATTTCATTTGTAAAGTAGTGCTATGATGTTGGATGTTACAGGGACTGTGACAGTTTTCCTAAAATTAGATTAAAAAAAAAAACACAATATATCACCTTGCTTACAGTATCGCAATATCTTGAATTGTAACCCCTGTATCATGATACGTATCGTATCGCCAGAGTCTTGCCAATACACAGCCCTAATGTTGACGCCTCTTGGAAAAGGACTTACATTCTGAAGTACTAAACCACAGTTACAAACACTGTTATGAAGGTGGTTAATATTAGGAATGCCAGCTTGTCAGCTGTAAAAGAGGCCTGGCACTCAGCCCTTTGATATATTAGTTTTCAAAGCAACATTCATAATTCAAACTTCAGGTCCTTTTTCATTGAATTGTATATTTTGTTTTCTGTAGCTGTAGTTTGTATCGCCTACAAGACATTTAAGATAGTCGACTCACTCTCCTCCTGAAGTCTTGCCATGACCTCCACGTCTGTCATGTCCTGCAGTTTGTAGCTCATAGAGATGGTGTCGTCCTCCAGCTCTGACACACCTATCTCACTGTCCACGGAAGACTGGGGGCTGATCGCCGCGTGTCGGCGACCCACGTCTAAAAAACACACAGGAGAGAGCCACATCTTTATATCACTGAGAGATATTTCACTTGATTGTGATACGGGCACTCAACGCACAGAGAAGACATTTAAGTGTGTATAATCATCACAGATGGATGGTGATTCACACCAGAGGTTACTGCAGAAATGAATGACAGAGCAGAGAGGACGTATTGTCAGTGAGGTCTTACTGTGGAGAGTGGAGTTTGATAGGAAGGTGGGCGCTCTGTCGCCGAGGCTGCAGCTGGCCCTGAGTGGGAGAGGTGGCTGGAGAAAAGACTGAGTGGATGATGGCAATGGAGCTGGGAAGGAGAGAAAAACAGAGAAATAAGATAGTTTGTTAAGGCTGGTCAAATCAAAGCTCAACTCACTGACATTTGTGTCAATATAAAATATGGATGAACACGCAGAGTTTTTTTTTTTTTGGTGGAGTTTGAGCTTGCTTGTCTCCATCTGTCCGAGGGTACGGCCTAATAATCTCCTCCCTGGAATCGGCTGTAATCTGATTGTAAACTGCAAGTAACAGGTTGTTTAAGAATCTGGGTTATGTTTATACAGTGAGCTCCAAAAGTATTTTGGAAGCTACAAATGCTTTTGGCTCTACGTTCTTATTACTTTGGATTTGAAATGTAGCAATGACTATGACGTTAAAGGAAAGAGTTGGTTTCATTTGAGCAATGAAGATGGTTATTTTAGGCCAAATAATTAGCCTTCATTTGCACATCCTATGAACATTTCTGTTATTTTGTTATTTGCTATTTTGTTATGCTGTTAGATTTTGGAATGAGTACAGCAGCGGCCTGAAGGTTAGAAAAGTGGGCTTGAGTCCCCACACTGGCAGGATTAAACTGGGTTCCAAAAAAAAAAAGCACTCAGTCAAACCACCCCGGTTAATGGGAGATACCCCAGGCAAAACATTGTTTTTATGCACTGGTCAATTTAGAGATTTTGTCTTTTGCTTCCATAACATGTCATCTTTCAGACTACTGTAAGGAAAATATACAAATTTAGCTGTTTATTTTAACTACTCTTTGTCTATTTGCGTCCTAAATTCGCCAAAAGTTAGCATTAGATAATGCCTCATTTGTATATTTAAACTAGGTCTGTCAAAGTTAACACGATAATAACATGTTAACGCAAATTAATTTTAATGCCACTAATTTCTTTAACACATTAACGCAACTTGCAACTTATAGGTTGTAGCAGGCTCAGTTTTAAAGCTAGAGTGAAGATACTGGCATCATATGAAACTAGAAAACCTAAAAAATCCTACAGGCTAAATAATGCTCTGCCAGGCTAAATAATGCTTATGCCATTTTCAAAGGGGTCCCTTGACCTCTGACCTCAAGATATGTGAATGAAAATGGGTACTCACAAGTCTCCCCTGTACAGACATGCCCACTTTATGATAATCACATGCAGTTTGGCGCAAGTCATAGTCAGGTCAGCACACTGACACCTGTTGTTGCCTATTGGGCTTGAGTTTGGCATGTTATGATTAGAGCACATTATTTTATGCTAAATGTAGTACCTGTGAGGGTTTCTGGACAATATTTGTCATTGTTTTGTGTTAATTATTGATCCAATAATAAATATATACATACATTTAGATAAAACAGCATATTTTTTCCACTCCCATGATGATAAGAGTACTAAATACTTGATAAATCTCCCTTTAAGGTACATTTTGAACAGATAAAAAAATTCAATTTTTGCAATTAATCGTGATTAAATATTTCAATCAATTGACAACCCAAATTTAAACATACAATTTCAGAAAACTTTGTATTCCAAAAAATAATTGTCTTAATGCAAGTAATCAACTCGGGAAGCTTCATGGCGATATCTGTTAATTACATTTTTCACCCTATTTACCTTTGGTGTCTCCCCTTAAATAAAAATTAACAAAACTGAGAGTCAACAGCCGTACTAGCCGCTCTGTGAGGCTGTATTTAGGCACAGCAGTATTAGAGGGGGGAAATGTACCCCTGTGTATGTAATGCCAAAGTTATTAATCTACACCATCGGGGCATCATGAATGCCTGTACCAAATTTTGAGCCAATCCATCAAACAGTCATCGCGACATTTAACTTAAAAACCAATCGTGTCCACCTAATGGCGGCATTTAACTAAAAAGTCAGGAGACACACCTAAGTTATTAAGATACACCGTCTGGGCACCGTGAATGTCAATGCCAATCTATCTTATAGATTTTATCATATATTTTCCAGGATAAGTAAATAATTTCACCTGCTGATGGCGCCAGAGGAAAAAAATCTGAGGATCTTTATCTTAATTCATCAGGATTCATCCTCTCGGGCTCATGTATGTCTGTACAAAATGTCATGGTAATAAATCTAATACCCACAACTAGAACCCACAACTAAAAACCCCTAGAGTCATACTGCCAGCTACAAATAAGATGATCAAAAAACACAATACTTCAATACTACTGTACTAATAATGACCAACAAATGATAATGTTTAGCATTTTGGCTTAATAAATGATCAATCGGTTGTAATGAAACAGTTAATGAGCAGTTCACTGTCAATCAGCTATAATCAATTCATTGAGTGTTAGTCTTTTGTGGTTAGCAGGAGTTCTATGCATGTGTAGCATGTGTTTGTGTTACCTGGGGACTCGGTTAGTGCAGCAGGTTTAGTGTAAGGCAGGACGGGGCAGCTGAGAGCGGAGAGGCCCTCTATGCAGCTGTATGGACGGACCGAGGAGACTCCTCGCCACCGCTTAGCTGGACACAAGATTGTAGCGAAGGACGTGTTAGTCTGATTGCTTTACCATGCAACATACACACATACATACACAAACAACCCCACACACATAGAGCACATTGATCATATTCTGACAAACTCTGGCCAAATGCTAATCTGCTTTTTACAGATCAGTATAGATGTTTTAAATGATTGGGTCACGGCTCGGACAGAAGAGGCTGATACAGTAAGACGGGGTTTAGCTTACCACCGCAGCTTATTGGGCTAAACTACAGATTTTTCTGGAGGGATCTTAGGATAAGCAGGGATTGTGCATGTAGGCTACATCCCATTCCCAAAATCAGAATTAGATCTACTACGGTAGCTTAAAACTGTTCCTAATTTCATGATACAACACTGTCATAACATCTACTGTAATAAAGGGTTTATATGTTGTAACTAATGGCTTTAATAATGGTTAAAACACAATTAAATGTAGGGCTGGGCGATATGGCCAACATCTTCTATCAAGATATAGGTCATTTCATATCTAGATAATGATATATATATCACAATATAGCATGTTTTAGGGAATTCAATAAATAAATAAATAGTCTATATGAAATAACCACTTAGAAAAGCCTATTTTTGTATACTCCTGTGGGAATTAAATACTTAACAAATGAAAGTACTTTCTCATTTTAAGAACTTGAGTGCAAAATGAACACAACAGTTTTAATGAAATTATAGAGAAAAAAATAAAGAAATATTAAGCCTGGCCCATATCAAGATAGAAACAATATTGTTTTGATGATATATATATATGATCATATTGCCCAGCCCTAATTAATTAATTTAATAGATCGGTAGTAAACCACTGATATGAAGCTTGACATGATTTTGGGTTGCCAGGCTTTGTCTGTCAGCTTAAATATTTTCCTTATGAGTGGCTTAATAACTATCTATTAGGTCTTAATAAACAACAATTAGTTACAAGTCTTAAACTCTTAATAAAGTACGCCTCGATAGAATGTGGTACTCTTGTTTTACACTAATCAATACTGGCTAGCAGTGAGTTCATTTTGGCTTGAAATGACAAAAGACATTAGACGATGTGTGTTCAATGTGTGAACACTGAGCTGACCCCCACTGATTGGTAGTCGGAGAGGCACACACCTGACAGAGTGGAGCATTTGGCATTCCTGACACAATTAGGCTCAACCGTTACTGGATAAAACTAGCATTCACAGCAAGTTAGACAAACAACAGCTACTGGGGCTCAGAGACAAGGATGTATTCATGACCCAGAGGAGGAGAGCCAACCTTCACTGAATACAGCTTTTAGAGGAAGAAGAGGATATTGAACCAAACACATACACAAACACACTAATGAACATTCAAACAAACACAAACAACAAACCTGCATTGTTGAATCACCGTTTGGACACAACAAATCCACAACATGAGGATAATTGATCACAGAAAATGTTAAAATCAAAGCATGCACGAATGCACGTACACACAGTGTATATTCATGCATGCAACAGTACAAGAGTCTCTTGTACAGGCTGTTTGAGTGCTGCTGAGCAAATCTGCTTCAAAAACCAAGTTAATGTAAGCATGGTTTCTATGGCAACCATATCCCAGTGCATGCACGAGTGTAGAAACTATAAAGCACCATATCTAAAAAAACTGTGTCAAGCAGCAAAATGTAATTTAGTAGCACCCTAGTACCCCGGTTTAGAAGGGGTTTTGAAGTATCCTGGTTATGTGTTAGTGCATATTAACATCATATTCTTGTCGTAGAAACTGGGATATTGTGGGATGTAAACGCCGTATCCGGGTCTGCCGTGAGCGCAGGTGTGTCCTCAGCTTGAGTTATGTTGTTTTTTGTCAGAAAAAACAACAAAGTATGATGGTTATGTAACAAAAGTCTACGTGCTGAAATGAAAATGAAAGCGGCGATGCAGTATCTTTACTCTCGTCCTCCATTACTGATGATTAGAAAAATCCAGCTAAAAATCAAAGTGGGTTCATCATCATCCACAGTTGAGGTGTCTGTAGTATGACAGATTTGTGTGATGTGAAACGAGTCAAGGACGGGCAACACTACGGACGGACCATCAGCAATCTGGATAATGTTATAATCATGTCTTACAAGGGGCTGATATTAGAATTTAAAGAAATAGTTCAACATATTGGGAAATATATTTATTTGCCTTGTTGCCAAGAGTTTGATGAGAAGATCGATACCACTTTCACGTCTGTACGTTGAATATTGAGCTGCAGCCAGCAGCCAATTAGCTTAGTTTAGCATAAAGCCTGTAAAAAGGGGGAAACAGCTAGCCTGGCTATATCAGATGATGACAAAATCCACGTACCAGCACCTCTAAAGTTACAAAAACTCGGCTTTTAGGGGAGTTATGTGAACTATTTATCGGCGTGACTACGTAGTGACTACATAGACAGTTCACGGGAGATATGTGGTATCAATATTCTCATCAAACTCTTGGCAAGAAAGCGAATAAACATATTTTCGAAAGTGCATTCCTTTAATATTTAAAAAAAAAACATGAATATGTATTAATTTTTTTCTCTTGAATTGTTTCGACATTCCTTTAAAAAGTCAAAGATGGAAAATGTGTGCGTGTAGAACCACTTGTTGGTGGTACAGTGTAATGGTAATACCTTGAGTACTTCTCTATAATCCCCTCTACACTGTTTTCCACTTAACGCGGTGTAATGCCATCCAACAGCACAGCATGGGTTCCTCCAAATGGAATTGTTTTTTTTATATATAAACCGAGTAGCAAATCCCTTAAAGTGATCTTAATTGTTCTCTGGCTGATACTGATATGTGTAAATGGGAGTCCTTCAACCACCGTAGAAAATAATCACTCTGTGGGAAGTTGGCTGAGGTACTTAAAAACCCATAAATTTAAAGAGAGCGAGTTAAATGGTCAAATGGTTCGAAACGATTGAGCTGCGTGCAGAGAAACGTTCCCACGGCTCAGAAGCCGCTGCTGGAAATCCTGCTGCACGTGGAGACATTTTGTTGGCGAAGTGTGTCACACAGCTTATGATCACATGTCAGCAGCCAGAGAAACAGATGTCCAGATGTGGCCGCAGATGAAGGCCATTAATCTGGGTGGTAAATACCTTGGTCCAGTCTGTGACAGAGGGTCATCTTAGCCAGCTCCACCTCGGGCCCCGGGTGGTCCAGTACCTGCCTGCACCACTGGAGAGGGCTGAGGACACTCTCAATCTGCAGCTTGGCTTTGGGACTCACATACAGCCTGCAACACAAACAGCACAACCCACAATTTAGTCCTGACACCTTTACAGCATAGCCAACATCGTTACTATACAGAGTGAACTGAAGTTAGATAAACTGGAGGCTGCTTTACTGCATAACTTAGAGATCTGGAGGAACCCATGTCTTACAGTGGCAGTATTTCTCAAAGCATGACTTTGTAAAGGTAAACCTGTGGCTGTGTAAAGGGAGTGATTTTCATAAAATCCAAATGCCAATACACCCTAAAGGTTCAAAATTTCCACAAAGAGCAATTGCCATTTTACTGGCGACAACATAAACTGTGAAACCAACAGTGTATAATAAAAATTCTAATGGCGACAGCTTCGTTCGGCGCAGTGATGAATGTGAAGACATGACTGCTACGGTGAGACACAGGATGATAGAATCTCTTCCCATTGTGGGTTGTAGCACTGAAACGATCAGTCAATGAATAGATTAGACGATCAACACAGGATTAGTCAGCAACTATTTGGCTAATCGCTTAATCATATCAGACATTTTTTTAACCAAAAATGGCAAATATGATCTGCTTTCAGCTTCTAAAATCGAATGATTTGCTGCTATCGTTTGTTATAAATGAATATGTCAATAAGGGCTGTCCCGGATACCATTTTTTGGGCTTCGAAGCTTCGGTGAGAAATATTCAAAGGTATTCGAAGCTTCGGGACAGTACCGCTGCCGTACTACTGTACGCACCTCTACACATAACAAACAGCAAAATCCGTCTGAGAATAACTAATAATAATTAATGTTGAATATGAATAATGTTGTGGAATTATTCCTTATTTCATGAGCTATTTGGGGATTTTTACATTTTTATTACATACTTATATATATATATATATATATAAAAGCAAAAAACGAAGCATTTGAATACTGATTTGGAGGTTGATTACCATGGCAACGGTCGAAGCTTCGAAGCGTTCAAAGCATTTGGGTCAGCCCTAGAGTCAATCCACAATCGTGGGGGTTTGGGATAAAAATAATTAATTTGAAGATGCCACCTTGGCATTATAATAGGCAATTTTCATAATATTCTGACATTTCATAAACAAATTGATGAATCAATTAATCAAGAAAATAATCAAAAGACTACTGAAAATAATTGCTTGTTGCAGCGCTAGATACTTGCACCTCGGCCAGACAAAAAATGAAAGAAATGGAGTTTATCACCTGGATCCCCATTTTATCAGCGTCTTGTTTTCAGTGGAACGTATATAGGGATGCACTGATCCCACTTTTTCTGTCCCGATACCGACAGCGATACCTGGGCTTTGGGTATCGGCCGATACCGAGTACCGATCCGATACCAGTGTTTATTAATAAGTTGTATCCTCACTGTGTGGAAGTGACTGGCATCATTCTTTTATGTGTAGGGCAACATCAGGCTTGACTTAAACATTGCTTTCCTAACTTTGTCAAACTAAATTTAACCAAAAAATTCATAGATATAGATTTACTGAATTGTTATTTATCATTAAAATAATAATAACCATCAACTTGATAAAAATCTTCAAAATGAACAGGAATTACAATTCAAGTGTTAACCTTTTTAATGCAGCAACACATTGGTCAAAACTTACACAGAATTAGAATTCCAGTATATAATGAATATACTGTAGTATACACACATAGAGAACTGAATTTAATAGATCGGCCCCATTGTCACCGATATCCGATCCAGCTATTTGAGTTGGTATTGGCCCGATATTCGATCTGGTATCGGTATATCCCTAAACATATCTGACCACTGAACGAAGAGGGCAAAACAAGCCATCTGATTCTGAATTTTGCTTATAATGACAAGATTGTAAAACAAATCAATAGTCTAAACATATACTGTAGGTTTGTTTGACTATGATACAATGATAGCTTCTTAAAAATGAACTAAACTGGGTTGTAAAAAAAATGATGTGTCACCTACAAACCGAGCAGAACTGACTTTATATTCGACAACTATAGGCCATGGTGTGTTACATTGACTTGTGGGTCAATTATGTTAAATGGAGTGAGGATATATACGCTGGTGCTACATTCAGCTGTGTGCTACATTTTCCACATCATCACATCAGATACATAAAGCTGCAAGCGGTTCAGTAGTCAGCATGTCAGTGTGTGAGCTCCCTAAGTCAGCATATACAGTGCAGAAGTAGTTCAGCCTGGGGCTGAACACTACACACAAAGCCGAGCTGTTTGATCACACAGGCTGAAGGGGGTCATTGTTTCTATTTTCGATTTCATCCCAGTGCTGTCTTACCATGAAAAGATACCTATGCTGCATGCACAATGCATTCTGGGAGCTTGTGTCAAATGTGTTTTTGTTCTTTTTTCCTCCTGTAAAAAGTCAGTGTCTGTAAGTCTATACCACCAGGAGAGGGATCAATAATGGAATCAATAATAGCAGGGTAGCATTACACATAATATGTGAAAAAAAAAAAAAAAAACTGTGTAGTTGACAATCTTGTGGCCTATGAAGCATCACTGATGACACTGTATTTTCACTGTAAATGCACACATTGTTGCAATAGAGTGGTGGATATAAACAGAGTACTTATAGGCTCCCAATGAGTAAAAATAAATAAAAATGAGTATAATTAAAAATTAATATTAAAAATATTTTAATTTAAAAAAAAATGTTCTATTGTAATACATATACAGTAAATATATAATATAAAAAATAATATGTAAAAAAAACAAAAAACTGTGTAGTTGACAATCTTGTGGCCTATGAAGCATCACTGATGACACTGTGTTTTCACTGTAAATGCACATTATTGTTGCAGTAGAGTGGTGGTGGATATAAACAGAGTAGTTTACCAGCTATGAGGCTCTCCGACAGAGAGTACGGTGCTGAGGTCCAACATATCAACCTCATCCAGGACAGTCGAGGCTCCATCAGCGGCGACGCGGTCCTCCTCCTCCTCCGCAGCGGCGTCAGGAGACACCGAGCTCGGCTGGAAATACGCGAACGGCTCCTCCTCCGTGGAGCCTCGCTGTCCGGGACTAGAAATGCCATATTTACTGGAGAAATGGTCCGTCGGACACGTCGTATGTGTACCCCCGTGCAGACACGACAACGAGGTCTGCAGATGATGGTGAGGGCCGATGGAGCAATTGTTTACAGCGTTCGCTCGAGTCCGCAATTGTTCGTTTTGCTTCTCCAGTTTTCGGACCAATTCCTGCAGTTTTAGCACCTCCAGCTCCGCGTTGGTGATCTTATTGTTGCCATTGACGTCTGCCATCATCTGGGGGTTCAACACCTCTGCTTCCATTTGGTAAACAGCACATTGAGAAGGGCAGAGAGAAGAAAAGCACGGCCTGCCTGCAGAGGGTCCTATTCAATTCAGAGAGGGTGTCCAGATTCCCCCCGTTTAAAGCTACTACTACACACACTCACACACACACACGCACACACACACACAAACACACACACACACACTGATGCTGCTGCTGCCGCTACTGGGATGATTGCACAGCCTCCATCTGATTGGTCAGCAGCTTGGAGTTCAACTCCCATCACACCACTGCTGAGGAAGTATTTATTATGGACCCACATACAGTGCATTTAAGAGTATATATATATATATATATATATAGAGAGAGAGAGAGATAATAATGCACTATACTCATTTTTAACAGTCTCTTCTGCACTATATTCACTTTTTTAATAGTCGTATATCACAGCTGTTACCCTGCACTTTATTCAGTTTTAACAGTGTTCTTCATCTCCTTGTATTTTTATATCTGGTATATTATTTTGTACTTTGCACTACTAACTTTTTTACTGCCTTTTTACTAACATGTTTTGCACTATGGAATTGTGATGCTGGAAACTTGAATTTCCCTCGGGATCAATAAAGTTACTATCTATCTATATCTATCTATATGTATAGATAGATAGATATAGATACATATCTCACTCCATGTCGCTCCTCTATATATATATATATATATATATATCACAATAAAACTTTTTTTTAAATTCAAATATTTTTAATATTCATTTTTAATTATATATATATTTTTTCTTTTTACTCATTGGGAGCCTATAAGTACAAACATGAAAATTATATATATATTACAATAAAACTTTTTTAAAAATTCAAATATTTTTAATATTAATTTTTAATTATAAAAATATATATTTTCTTTTTACTCACTGGGAGCCTATGAGTACAAACATGAAAATGACATCAAGCCTAAATCATTTAGGGTGCCAGATATAACTTATTTCCAAGTCCCAACAACATTATCCCCCAGCCAAACGCCAATGACAAAGTCTCTAAAATGTTTTACATAGGCCTATAGTTTAATTTTTAATATTTATTCATTCAATTGTTTAATTGTATTTTTTCCCCCTAAATGAACATCTAAATGCTCTTTCAAAGACATCCTTATGGAAGAATATTGACTAATTTATTCATTTATTTGCATAGTTAAACTTATTGCGTCTGTACTTGAACCAAGAACAGGGCAACTAAACACCAAAAGAACTGACACATTTTTGGATTAGCATATATTGATTTCCTTTATTGCACACACAAAAAAGCCCCCGGCCCTAAATATTGCATTATCTCCTTTCACGTTACACACAAGAGTCCCCTTAAAGGCTGCAGAATAGAATATCAGAAATACTATCTCAAATTAATGAAAACAGGGTAGATACACAGGCAGCAATATCCCAATGTCAACAACACAGTTAACAGCTATAGCTGCAATAGTGTGTGCATATTACTAAGAAAATGTATATTCATAACGTAACAGTAATTTTTCAAACCACCCAGATAACGCTTTGTCAGCTTGTAAAAACAAGTACAAGTACCATGTCACCCAAAACATACTGATAAATCAAAAAGCAATCCATTTGATCTTTAATCACTTGTGCTTCATCTCCAGTGAAGGCTTGGGAGAAACTCAGCGTCTCCATTTATCTGTGGAATGAAAAAAAATATGTTAGCTGTTTAATTCAAGGTGTTTTCCTAATTTTTCAGCAAAGAAAATAAACAAATACATGAAAACTTTTGACATTCATTTTAATTCCATTTTTTCTTTTTTTTACCTCTGGTGACCTCAAAGCAGTTCTCACAGTGCACCATGCGTTTGTAGATCCACATGCTGTCCCCAGCTCTCATATTACCCAGAGTGCTGTTACACACCTCGCACTGCCAAGACACAAACAAACACTCACATGAGGAAAGAGATTCACGCTGAGAAGTCAGCTGCACTGTTCCTGATAACATGCTGTTGCCAGTGTTAAATGCAAAGTACATTTACTCAAGCGTTGTACTAAAGTATTATTTTGAGATACTTTACTTAAGTATTTCCATTTCATGCAGGTTTATAACTCCACTTCCCTACTATTTCAGAAGGAAAATATTGCACCTTTTACTCCAATCCATTTTTCTGACAGTGATAGTTTCTTGTTACTTTGCTAATTAAAGGCCCTGAACACCCACACATGTGTTTCTAATGAGTCTGGCTGATTAGGCTTCTTGTCAGGTGTAAGTTGGGCGGAAAAATGCAGGGAATTACCATAAACTCTACGTACTAATATGAATTCCACAGAAGGCGTTTTGACATGTCACAGTAAGAAAAGCCCAGAATATATAAATTAATGATGGTAGAGTAATATAGTATTTTTTACAGTGTGATATTGCTACTTTTACTTAGGTAAAGCATCTAAATACTTCTTCGTCAACCACTTTAATGGAATGAGGGAATGAACTAATCTGCTCACTTTAAAGCAGGAAGCGTGGCAGTTGATCTTCATGTCATCCAGCACCATCTTGGCATCCCCAATGAAGGGCTTACGGCAAATGGTGCACAGGTCTTTCTCAAGCACCACCCTGTATGGGACACAAGTGTGTTACAGTATATTAAAAAAACATCAACATCATCATACTGTATATTCTAAGTTCATTATTGAACTTGGAAAAAGTAGTTTTGCAAAAACAATTCTTAGCCCATGCTCCATTCTATACGTGGATTGAAAACTCTGCTAAACCCAGACGAGGAATCCTAAAAACTTTGGTGGTCCCTTGACATTTCCTCTAGCGCCACTATGAGGTTGACATTTGGGAACTGTCTCAAACACTGTTGGATGGATTGCTATGAAATTTACTACGAAATTTGGATGAATTGCAATAACTTTACTTTAACTTTTCACGTAGCACCACCATCAGGTCAAAAATTAAATTTGTCCAATACTTTGGTATATGACCAAATACTGGCAGAATTAAACCTGCAGTAGGCAGAATATTTTTGACATCATTGAAATACAAAACGTCCATAATAACCTTTCAGCATATTGTAATTCAAGTGTTCTGAGAGAAAAATAGACTTCTGCACCTCCTCATGGCTCTGTTTTCAGGCTTTAAAAAAAATCTAGACCGTGACGGGAGACTTTGGCCAATCACAGGTCATTACAGAGAGAGAGTATTCCTATTGGCTGTTCAACGGAAGCAGCTGTCAATCCCTCGCAAACTCTGATCAAACAATCAAACTAGGCAGCGCTGATCAAATATGAATCAATGTTCTGTTACTGTAATGCCTATTTCTCACCTCAAATGTTTTCAGAAACATCTTGTAGTGTACTGTTTGGCTGTAAAATGAGAAAGCTTGCTCCGGCTGGTGGGTGGTGCTTGGTATTTCCTCAACTGATCTCAACATGGCTGCCTGGGCACAAACTTTCTCATTTTACAGCTAAACAGTACACTACAAGATGTTTCTGAAAACATTTTACGTGAGAATTAGGCATTACAGTAACAGAATATTGATTCATTATTGATCAGCGCTGCCTAGTTTGACTGTGAGTGATTGACAGCTGCTCAGAGACGGCAGGCTCCAGCTCGGCTCTGATTGGTTGTTTTCCTCCGGTCTGTGAAATCTTGCAGATGCCATTAGGAGCACCGGAGGACACAGAGGCACATGATTCTTTTCAGATTACCTGTCTCATGCACTACTGTCAGAACATAGTGACCGTTTTATAAAAATAGCTTTGTTTAATCGTATTTGTTCTAATTCTACCCACTGCTGCTTTAATTCCCATCAGCCTTGGTTATATTTCTGTTTTGTGCTAATTAGCAAATGTTAGCATGCTAAACTAAGGTAATGAGCATGGCAAACGTGTTAACATCAGCATGTTAGGGCTTTCACTGTGAGCATGTTGTTGCACTTTTCCTACCTCTCAGGAGCTGCATACACACTCTTCACGGAGGATGAGTAGGTTTGATCTGCCATGTCATCTGACCTGCTGTGAGAGTGACACAGACATCAGTTTCTACAAGAGTCCTGCTTTACTCTCATACATTGTTTCTACACCAATATTAATACCAGCCTTGTTAAACATGGAATACCTGTTGCTCCTGTATGATTTTGAGGAGTAGGAGGAGGTGGGACTGTTGAGACTGCTGTAGCTATATGAAGACAAAAGGAACCACATATGACATGTGAGATTTAGAATATGTCTTCTTTACTATACATTCAAAATAAAAATCATTATGCAAGGGCTTAGTTTGCTCTGCTTCCAACCTACCTGTCTGTTCTGTATGAGTAGTTTTTACTGCTGTAGTCATCGCTGTGTGTGCAAATATAGAGCAGATTAGGGATAATAGAAAAGACTGCACACACATTTTCATCTGGTTGTAGGCCTATAGGCAGACACCCCTGAGAGAGGTGTATGTTTGAGTGTGAGAGATGTTGATTACCTGGGCGCGCTGCTGCTGGAGTAGGAGGTGGTGCGAGTGATGGCAGTATCAGTGTACGGGCTGTAGCTTTGTGACAAAGAGGCATATAGGAATGAGTTGGATAGCAACTGAACATTGCTTATGTATTTATCTGGATCTTTATATTGATATTAGGCCTGAAACACAGACATCACATTATAATTTACATATCACAAATACCATTTTTGTTATACCAGTTGTCTCAATAAAGCTTCTTAATTCTTGACTAAACACTTGCAAAACTTGCAAAACAAAAATGAAAAAATGATCCTGATTGATAGCACAAAATTTATAGACGATCATACTGTACATACTTATGGAGGACAGAACCTACCACAATAAAGAAATTAATACATTTAAGTTAATAAAATAAATAAATAAATGGGGAAATTAAATATAAGAGTATATAAATAGGGGAATTAATACAAAGGTAAATAAATAAATAAAACAGAAATATCAATTTATGTCACATTTTATCAATGCATTAATGCCTACATTTATTTTTAATATTATTTTTGGTACATTTAATGCATATTAATTTGTTTATTGAATATTTTATTCATTTATTTTTTCTATTTTTGCAGGTTCTGTCCTCTGTATATAGTATTTCTCTGTAAACAGACAATGTACTTCAGATGGCATCAACCCCCATCTTATCCTACTTGAGTAGTCAGCATGTTTACCTGCTGCTGGTTCTGCGGGTGGAGGATGTTGGCGATGACAGAGTTGGGCTGTCTCCTCTAAATGGCACAAAAGACAATGTCAAAAGAAACTGGGATAACTATGTTGTAAAGAACTATTGCACAATCTCAGTTCTTCAAATCCAGCACTCACCCTCTGCTGCTCTCCACTGTGATGATCTCTCTCTGGGTGATGCTGCTGCTGCTGCTGGTCCCAACAAAATGACAATGTGATTATTTCAATGACAGTAAATGGTTGCATGTTTCGTGAAAAGTTGTTCACTGAGATGTCTCACCTGACAGGAGAAGGCAAACTAGATACAGATGTAATGGTTTTTGGCAGGAGGGTGCCATACAGGTCATCCTCAGCCCTGCAAGACAACAAGATTGTAAATATATGGTGATTAATGTATGAGTGCAAAAGTATCTTTATTAATACAAATTTTGACGAAGGTTTATCTTACGTGGAGGAAGACGTCCTTGTTGTGGTTGTAGTTTTAAAACCATTTCTGAAGAAAAAAAATTACAAAACATTTTTATCTGACTGTCTGGCATTGACTCAGTACTGGAGAAAATATACAGCATACAATTACCGATTGCCTGGCATTATTATCAATGTAATACATTTTCTAGGCTAGTTGAATGAAAGTATCACCTGCTCTCTGTGGGTGAGTAATCACTCTTGGGAGATGGGGAGACCAGTGTGTCAAAAAGTTTGTCCTCGGCACTGCACAGAAATACAGGTTAAATTGTAAATGATTTGCATGTATTGATTTGAGTAAGGGTGCTTTTTATTGCTTATGAATTCAACTTTTCTTTTCCAAGAGGAATATTCTGTTATCTGTTCTTTCAAAAGCTACATAGTCTCACCTTAATGCAAAAAAAGAAATGAATAGTGGTCAGATAATATTACTAAAAATGATTGATAAAAAGTCATTATTGTAGCTATCCATTGTTATACTGGCTCTAAGGCACAAAGACACAATGAAGGGGGCTCCAGGCATTGCAAGACCATGCAGTCACACACCAGTCACACGCATACATCTGGGCCTCCAATTAATTGTTTTCAAAGTGGGGTCTGGGGACTCCCCGGGGTCCTCGAGGGGGTTCCAGGGGGTCCCCAGCAAAAAGGGGAATAATTAATTTTCACTATAATTCCATCCAGCATAAATCCTATCAGTTGGGGGACCCTGGGACAAAATCTTATCAAATGGGGGTCCGTGGTCTAATTTGTGTCAGTTTAGAGGTCCTTGACGTGAAAAAGTTTGAGATTAAACTGTCTCTAGATGTGGAGATGAAAATTCATTATGTATGGGGCAGGATCAGTGAAATTGCGGTATATAGAGGATACCCTTATTTACGTCATGGTTTTAAAGGATAAGGCCAACACTAGTCTATATTTTACTTTTTGTCAACAAATCCCATGAAACCAACAATCAATATTTTAAGACTTGTCTGCCCTGTCGGTGGCATTCAGCTCCAAGCCCATTGGTTTCTACTGAAGATGTAAATAATCCTATCATTTAATTTGTAAAAAAAAAAAAAAAAAAAAAGGCTCAGTCATGCATGTCCTTAATCCGCTGGGTAGTTTTTAGCAAACATTACTCAAACAGGAGTAAATGGTGCATTTAATGGGGGACTATTACTGAATATTTATAGCAGTAGGGTTGTTGTCTGTGGGGTTGACTCAAAATACACTACAATGGCCAATGTTCTTTGTAATAAAGGAGCTTAGTAAGGCTCACCGATGTGTTTTTACTTGTTTTTGGACAATAGAGTTTACATAGGAGTAAGATATGTCAGGCTTTGGCTCCACGGGCAGTACTTGTTAGTAGGATCAGTTCATTGTTGGTTTTCATATTTTGATGGGATTTGTTGGCAATAAAAAAAATATAAAATATCACCAGACGTATCCTTTGATATTATCTATGAAAAAAGTACTTTCATCTGACTAACTTAAATAAAATGGATAGGATGAAACTCACTAAGTAGTGTCTGGGCTGCTTTTCACTATCACAGTCTCAGTTGAGGAGACAGTGGTTTGGCTGTAAAGAAGAAGATATATGTTATTACAGAACATAATTACTGATTGCCTCATGATCAATGTAATTATTTTTCTAAGTTTGATGAATGAAATATCACCTGTCTACGGGTGAGCCATCCGTGATAGATGAAGGGATGAGTGAGTCGTAAAGTTGGTCCCCCACACTGCACAGAAATACAGGTTAAATAATTGAAAGTGATGTATAGATTTAAATTGCACTGTGATTTAAAAATAATGTGAGATATCTGCTAATATCTTACTCTTTATCACTGGTATAGGTTGTCTCAGTCACTTTGGTTGATCTGCTAGGTGAGTAGCTTGTGTATTGTGACCTGTGTGAGAAGATATTAAGTACATTTACTCAAGTACTGAAGTTAAGTACAATCCTGAGTTACTTGTACTTGAGTATTTCCATTTTCTGCTATTTTATACTTCTACTCCTCTACATTTCAGTGTAAAATATTGTACTTTTTACTCCATTACATGTATCTGACAGCTACAATTACTGGTTACTTTTCAGATTTAAATGTTACATTTAAAACAATGGACTAGTTTATAAAACACAATGAATTGTTAAAGATTAAACCAGTGATTTGCAGAATTGAGACAGTCAGCGGCCCAAACAGGTAAAGTTATCATATAGTTCACAAAAAAACAACAAATAGAGAAGAGTACTTTTCTGTACTTTTACAGACATTTTCAATGCAGGACTTTGATTTTGTAATGGATTATTTTTGCATTATTACTGGTACTTTTACTTAAGTAAAGGATCTGAGTGCTTCTTCTGCTGATGATTAATATATATTTACCCTTGGCTTGAAGACTTGACCCGCTCACTGAATGTCTGGGTGGTGGTGGTGGTGGTGGTCTCAGTGGTTGAGCCATCCCTGGAGACCGAAGTGGTCCTGGTGCTGAATGAGGAGTAATACAAAACAAATTTACAAGATGCTCAGGTGTTGTATTTTCTTTCGGTGGTTGGATGCAAGTATTTCTTGTGAACCTCTGTGACAATAATCTTGGAAGTGGTGGTTCTGTTGTGACCCAATACACATTATATTTATTGATCTCTGTTGATTTTTGCTTTGTGTGTAATAGACTAGAGCTTTACATACCTGCTGGAAGGATCTGAGTTCTGGCTTGAGTATGTGCTGCAACAAAGAGACAGATTATTCAGATGATTTCATAAAAAAAATTTAAAAAAAAAAGTTAGATATTGTACCATTAGTTGTGTTATTATGAAAATGTACTTTTTCACGTAGGAGGATGTAGTGGAACGGGAAGGGGGGATGCTTCTACTAGAAGAGAAGCATTATTAGTAATTATTCATTTTATTGTTATTTTTTAATAATTATTAGTAATTAAAGTCACTGAAAGTGCCTTAACTTGGACAAAGGATTCAAGTACAAAAAAGCATTACAGTGTTGCACTGTAAAAACTATAAATACTGTACCAACCTGCTGACCGTATCATCCTGACCTCCAAACCTGCAACGGCAGAAATCACAATCAGAGGCTCTGCTCATTCAAGTGTTTTTTTTTAATAACTGCTAACATGATAACAACATGATGTTTATTTAAAAACAAAAATGTATATACATTAGAACATCAGTATAAAAAGATACCAGAATGTTTATTAAAATCATACATCTTGCTGAGAGCCCCCACACTCCTCCTTGGAGGCCTTATGACTTCTCCTTCAGCTTGACTGTAAACAAAAGACATAAAATCACATTAAGTAAAAGGATGAATGACTGAGTTGCCACAGTGAATAATAGTTTCCCATTATATTGACTTTTATTTGAGTTACACTTAATTTCTTGTTGTTGGCGATTGTTGCAATGTGCAAAGTATGGGTACGAGTAGGTCTAGTGATGTCTTCTGTGATTGTGTTTATTTTTTTTAATGAAATGCTGTTGTCAGGCTATTTAATTAGGCTTTATCAGTTGCTATAAGCCCCATAGATGTGGGTCAATAGGGGCCTACTACACCCACCAGTAGGTTTTAGTATCTATTCACATGGTAGATCACTGAAAGAAGGTATAAAAGAACACAACAGCGACCTCTAGCGACCGTAGTAAATATGACAGAAGCAGAAGCGGAAGTCAGGTGCTGTAGTATTGACAGTGTGAAACTCTATGAGGGGTGGAGGTCGGGGACGATGGATGGGACACAAAACACAGAACTTTCACCCAGGATACCGGACTTGTCTTTGTGTTTGTAGCTATTTTAACCCAAAACACAATGTTTTTCTTAACAAAGTGTTTCTTTTTTTGCCTAAACCTAAAGAAGTTGTAGTTTTATTGCCTAAACCTAAAGAAGTTGTAGTTTTGTTGCCTAAAGCTAAAGAAGTCTTTTTGTTTGTGTTCAAAATGTAATGTTTCATTCAATTTTACAACATATTAGAACATGTTGCTTTTAAGTTTCACATTCACTTTTACAACGTAGTAGACCTCAACTGACCCACATCTATGGTGCTTATAGTGACTGATAACGCCTATTCAATGGCCTGATAACAGTCGAATCGGGGGAATTTCCCTATCTATATATCTATCTATCTATCTAGTTGACATGTTTGTTTTACCCAACAGTAGTTTCACTGCGATGGCTTTGAACAGATTTGGTATAGTTTTGGTCTCGGCTGAAAGAAGACCACAAATGAATTCACCCATACTACCAGGGGTGATTCAACACTGTGTCTTGCCAAAATAATGTAGAAGGAGGCTTTTTCACTACTGCAAGTCACACCCAACAGTTCTGACATGTCCTAGGTGTATGTGTCTGCCAGTGTGGAACATTGTATCTGTGTTTACATGACTTACCCGCCAAGCTCATCCCCGTACTTGCCTTTTAGGTGTAAACACAAGACAAGGAAAACGTTAGTATCTCCAGCTTACATATTCAAAGCATGCATCTACACAAGCAGGTAAAGACTTATATTGACTTAATTTAATACAATAGAGCCTATTAGATATGAACTAATTAAAATGTTCTCTGCTACTACAATTACCTAAATGTTGTGGAAAATGAGAATAGCGGAATGGATGTATTTATGAACAGTTATGATTCTACAAACGTCTACAAACTTTTACCTTTTCGTCTTTGATACATGTACATTTTACATTTTTATATACTGAAAAATTGCATGGCCTATAATACATTTCATGATTTTAATAATTATATAACACACGTTTATATTTTTTCCTTGATTTTAATCTTTACATGTTTTTTTCTAATTCAGATTTGTTCCTCTTATTCTAATCATTATTCTGTATTGTGCACAGGCCTTTTAAGCACAGCCTCAAAAATGTGTTGTTTTTTGTTATTGTCTTTTATCTACTTTACTGTTTTTTAATCAATTTTCATCTATTTTATTTGTATTGTGTGATTTCATTTTGCATCGCTTCTATTTCTCCTATGCATTAGTCTCAAATTGTTTTACTGTCTTGTTATCAGCTTGTTCAGTCATCTGTAATGCCCTTTGACACTTTGTCTTGCACTGACCTGTATGAAAGGTGCTATAAATGTTTAATTGTTTGATTGATATGACACCCTGCAATTGTTGCACATATTCAAAGAATAGAAGATTTCATTTGTCACTTGCTCAAACAATGCGTGCAGTGAAATGCAGGATGGCATACTTTTAAACTTGCAGTAGGCAGAATGTTTTTGGCATCATTGGGCAAAAATTCCATAATAACTTTTCAGCATATTGTAATTCAAGTGCTCTGAGAGAAAACTAGACTTCTGCACCTCCTCATGGCTCTGTTTTCAGGCTTTAAAAAATCTAGCCTGTGACGGGAGACTTTGACCAATCACAGGACATTTCAGAGAGAGAGAGAGAGCGTTCCTATTGGCTGTGCTCCGGCTGGTCAGCTTGGTATTTCCTCCACTGATCTCAACATGGCTTCTGGGTCACAAACTTTCTCATTTTACAGCTAAACAGTCCACTACAGGATGTTTCTGAAAACATTTGAGGCAAGAAATAGGCATTACAGTAACAGAATACTGATTCATATTTGATCAGCGCTGCCTAGTTTGACAGTTTGATCAGAGTTCGCAAGTGATTGACAGCTGCTTAGATACGGCAAGGCTCTGGCTCGGCTCTGATTGGTTGTTTTTCTCCGGTCTGTGAAATCTTGCAGATGCCATTAGGAACACCGGAGGACACAGAGGCACATGATTTTTTTTCAGATTACCTGTCTCACTACTGTCCGGATATAGTGACTGTTTTATAAAAATAACTTTTTTAAATCATATTTGCTCCAATTCTACCCACTTCTGCTTTAAAGCTGTGCTTAAAGACTTTTGTGCAATAAATAATAATGATAAGAATAAAAGCTGAAATAGGTATCAGAGCAAAAATTAAATATAAAGGATGAAATCTCAAAGATAAAAAAAACCCTATAAAATAAGTATTATAAAATTGTATGAGCATCATGCGACAAATGTACCTTTGAATATTGACAAAATATTGACATTTTATTATTTGATATTTCTCAATACATACCAGTGGACATTTTGTAACTTCACCTGTAAGTGTGAAAAAACAAGAAGGGAATTCATCACATAGTGAAACTACACAGTACATTAGCCACTAGGTGGTGCTGTGGGCTGAGACCTTTCATATACAGTGCATGAAGTTTCACCTGAGATGAGATCACTACACCAGCTTAAGAATCAGTACTTATCTACAGTCTATTTGTGTCATCTTTTCTCCTTATATGCACTTCCTCATCGGGCTAGTTTTGTGAACATGTCATACCTAGTTTGTCACCGTGTCTGACGTATATAACAAATGACATTCTGCTCAACCCCAGCCTCACTGATTAAACCTTAAACTGGTTTGTCTTGCTCTCCCACATGAAGACACACCTACTCTCCATAACACACCTTCTCCAAACACACCATTGTCAGCAAAACAGAGGGGCGTACTGGTGACATGCCATTAGCTATTGATGATAAAGATTGTGCACTTTCGACTACATGCAAGCTCAGGCACAAACACTGTCATTAGGAGAACCTTACGGCAGATAGCTGAAGCTGTACAGAAGTTGTAACTGTAAATTCAACATTTGTCCAATTATCAGTCACACAAACTGTCTGATGAGGGCTATTTGTCCAAAAATAGTGTGTTTAGTGTTGTGGTTGTCTAAATTATTTTTCCTTGTGTGAAGTACATGATAGCAACAGATATCTTGAGGTATAGTGCTGAAACAGAACTTGTCTTTGAGCTTTCTGAATTGTTGAGATCATTGTCAAAAATGAACTGAATCATTTTAAGATAGATTAATTTGAATATCTTACACTTTTTGAGCCTTTTTGAAATTTTACAACTTTCCTTTTGAGGATTACACAATAATTATCCAAATGTATACTGTCCAATAACACACTGGTTCTGAAATCAGTTGTTGTATTTCTACAGGGTGATTTAAATATGTTGTTACTACACATGATCTTTAGCTTAATGTAGTTTGGACAGAAAACTCTATCAAGGCATAGCATAGTTGTTTCAACCGTACAGGGAGGCACTTAAAACAGTGCAAATTACGAATGTTTGCTAAGCCCTATCATTGTTCTAGGTAAAAGGTTCATGTTAAGCAATAAGCGTTAACAGCAAGCTTAGACATGAAATCCTCTGTGTGTGTGCGTGTGTGTGTGTGTGTGTATGTGTGTTTGATGTATCCCCACTCTCAATAAGTTATGCATTTCATTCCTCAAAGTAAAGTCACTTAAAAAGAAAGTAAAAGTACATCATTACACAATTTACAATATGCATTTGTTTCTGTTTATCCAGGGACCATTGCACCTTCGTCTCAAAGAACTCACACTTAAAATCATTACTTATTTTTCCAAGCACTTTTTTAAAAATCTGAAATATCTTTATACAAAAATATCAGTGAAAACTAGAAATTGTAAGTATTTGGAAAGAGACGGGCTACGTACCTCAAACAGACGACTGTGTGACTCGTTGAACAGACAAACTCTCACTACGGCTCAGGTCTCCACACCTGTGTATTACTCTGTAGTTTGCAATCACACCCTTGTCATTCCTTCTGCTTTTAACCTGACGGGAGGAGATTCCAAGGCCACCCAAGGGTGTGGCTTGAGACAACACTCATAGCATACTCTCGCTCTCTCTACATTTTTCTCTTTCCGTCAACAGCATTTTTGCCTTCATAATTGTTGTGGAGTCTGTTTGCAGTTTTAAAAAAAAGGAATTGGGTGGAGTGCTGAAGGACCTGCACGTCAACTTAGGTGTCAAGGAAGCATAACTGCGATGTGGGTGTGGTAGTTTGTGCTTCCTTGAAATGAATGAAATCTGATTTGATAGAGATACTGTTGAATAGTAGTCTCCTATTTGAAATATTTGATTCATATTCACTGTGACATAGTGCAAGTAGAACTATAATAAATATGAATAGTTAGTCTAGATATAAGACTCACCAGCCACTTTGAACTTATCATGAGAAAGAAAGCCCCCCCTACAAAGTATTAACCTGTATTATGACTGTGTATTAATATATCTTTTTAATACTTTAATACTGGCTGACAGTGGACTTTTGCACTGTACACATGTATGCTAATAAAAGAACTGTTAAAACAAAAGGTGGTTTCAACTGGGTTTTCAGGTTGTTCAGGTCTCATGTTATGGGATGAATCATCGCTGGCCTAGGTCTGATAAATGAAGTGCGTTCACCTTCACAGTGTGGTCACAAAGGTAACAAGAGGGGCACATATCACACAAGTGGCTACTGACGCCTGAGCAAGTCTCACCACAGTCACTGAAACGGTGAATGGAACTTCTACTAAATGGCATTTAATATCAGGTATAATTATTTTGATTAAGACCAAGTTATCTGTAGAGCCATCCAAAGGGAAGTACCTGAGTTAATTGCTTCATGATAGTTATGGGAGATTTAGGGTTACATAGGGATACATAGAAGTCCACAATCATCACATAAAACGTAAGTGACAGTCAGACTTTACAACTATAAATGCCATACTGTCTGTAACTGTGAGCTTCCTGTTTGGGAGTGCCGTGTTTTGAGTGATCAAAGGTATGAAAGGTGCATAGCATGCAGGGGTGTGACAACATGGTGCGTCCCTCCTAGTCATGATGAGAGCACGAAAGGAATGCAGACTATCTGCACTGACCAAACTACTAGGCTAAATGTCGACAGGCCGAGGAATTTTTTTTATAAAAAGACATACGTGTATGATAAGTACAGCTGAATATCACATTTTAAAGGATTCACAATAACAATTAACCATGTTCACTTCAGTCTAACTGAGTTAGCAACATGCTCAGCTAATTGAAGGCATACATAATTAACTTTAAGTAAGAAAATAACTACAATCAAACTTTCACACGTTGGTATTGTTCTCATTAAGAAACAGCTGCAAAATCCTAAAATGAATTCTTGCAGTCAAAAATGATCTCCTGACCTCTTTATGGATGCATAAATGAAAGTGGGAATGACTGACACTGGATGGCACTAGAGCTATAATGATGGAAATGACAATAGTGATTGTACCACTGTGTTACAGTTTTTCTCATTCGCTTTTGCTCAATTCTTGAATGGGAATATTTTTTTGCAGAAGAGCAAGTACAAACACACACATGGCTTGTCGATCAAAACTTATGAGTTGATTCTCAGTGAAATTGTCGTCCTCTTTATCATACTCTTCATGACTTTTAAACATTCTTTCATCGTTTGAGCCATCACATGCAAAATGATCCATTCAATTATCAAAATCTGTCAGACATACATGTATATTCCATACATATCTATGACGAGGAGGAGCAATTTGCGGTTTTTGAACTGAACTACTGTACCGCAGTTGTTTTTTTTCCATTCTTGCAGGGTTGTTGTTGTTGTTTTTTTGGCATAGAATTCATTTTGTGGAAAAATGTCTTTTCACTGTACAGTATATGACTTTAAATGAAAGATCAAAAGTGAATTTGCTGTTTACAGTACATGTAACACGTTGCTACACAAATAATTGTACTGTATACATACACATGTGCATATCCCTTTTCTGTGTAGCTACTACAGTACTGAGTTTTTCCAGTAAATTTTGACCTACTGTTGAAATCGGGCTCTAAAAAGTTCCGTGCGATACACAACAGCATTCAGCTAGACAGAACTGACATTCTTGTATCGTAGGCCTACAGTAAGCAGTCAGTGTCAATAAAAAAGTAGAACAAAACAGTATATGAGAAACATTTCCAGGGTTGAGTGCTGTGGTGAAACAACATCTAAACATTCTGACCAGTACGGCTCACACCATGACAAAACAACTTTTCCTTTTGGTGGCATTGGTCAACTTACTGACACAATAATTAGGTTTTGAAGCATGAATTAAATGTTTTGGGTGAGTTACTACCTTTTGCAAACATGCAATAGAGTTGTAATGTCCCATGAAACAGTTGTGACAATTGTACTTACAGTTTAGAGAAAGTTAAGAAAAATTAGCCAAAGCAATTGAGAAAAACTGTATACAAATCTCTGTGTTCTACTTTTTTTTTTTTTTTTTTACACTGACTGCTTACTCTACTGTACCAGAATGTCAGTTCTGTCTAGCTGAATGCTATTGTGTATCGCACAGAGCTTTTTAGATTCCCATTTCAACAGTAGGTCAATGTTTACTGGGAAAAGTCAATACTGTAGTAGCTACACAGAAAAGGGATATGCACATGTGTGTGTATACAGTACATTTATTTGTGTAGCAATGTGTTACATGTACTGTAAACAGCAAATTCAACTTTGATCTTTCATATAAAGTCATACTATGAAATGAAATTTTGCCACAAAATGACATCTATGCCAAAAAAAAACAACAACCCTGCAACAATGAAAAAACCTGCGGTACCCTAGTTTCAAACAAGAAATTGTACCTCATCGTCTGATGTATGCCTGACAGATTTTGCTAATTGAATGGATCATTTTGCATGTGAAGGATCAAACGATGAAAAAGTGTTTAGAAGTTGTGAAGAGTACGACAATTTCATCAGTTTTGATCAACCTGCCATGTGTGAGTGGTTATTGTACTTACTCTTCTACACATGTGCCAAAACACATGCAATCTGCTTGAATGAATGAGAAATTAAAATCTGTTGTGAAAAACAAACTAATTGTTTAGAGATTTAAACTTATTGTTTTGGAGAAAAAAATATTGTCATTCAAGAATTGAGCCAAAGTGAATGAGAAAAACTGTAAAGTAGATAAATATAACAAGCTGCCTGAGGCAATACGTTCCCTGATCATTTTACACTCAGTTAGTCAAAGTAGCAGGAATGAGCACAACCTGTGGTGAATATGAGAAAGTCACACACAAAAAGGCATTTCCATAGAAACCCCCCCCGAAACTGACTCAATCATTTTGCTTTTACTTGTGAACATCTCCAATATTTCTGAACTGAAGCAGTAAGAGTTGTTTTGCCATGACAACTGATGACATTGGCACACTTTCATATCATTCCAACAACCTATCTGGACTTTTTTTTTATCCCACTTCCTGGATGTGTGTATGTATACCAACTGGATTTCATCTCCACCAGTTCATCTCATGCTTGCTCTTTCCTGACCTATAGCATCATCTTGGCCTAGATATCCCATCCACTCCATTCGTGCTAACAGGACAGAGCTGAGGCAACCAAGGGGTTAAACGAGCAGAGCTCTGGATGCGGCTGCATCTTCAGGCTGCACAATTCAATGCCAAATCTTTTTATATCCTTCTACCTAAAGACCTCAAAGGAGGGCCAACGAATGTCAGCAGTTTTTTTTTATCTACAATCGACTTTTACAACACACTACAACTGAGCTGCTTTTCACTTCCAATATTTCATACTGAAATCACATGACAATCCCTCCGTTTTATGATGGTAAATTATTGTGTTAAGAGTCAGATGTCATCACTGATACATGCTGGCACCCTGATACTGCGCATGATAATCTCTGAATGCTTCCTGGGTTGCTATGAGAAGAGACTGTAGACCGACCCCTCGCTTGTCATTGGGCCATTGCAATGCCTGGCAGCCAATAAAACACCACTAGGGCCTGTGCAAATTTCTTTCTCTATTTCTCTCTCTCTCAATAAATGTGCATGCACATCCACATGTACCTACATTTATACCACCTTTTAAAAAAAGATGACATTAAATTGAACTTTGACATTAGACAGATTCAGTAGCATTTTGGAAATATACTTGCTAAATACAAGTTAAATCAAGCCCAATATCACAAATTTTCCTAAAGGGGCTTTACAATCTGTACAGCAAATGACCCTCGGTTCAGATATTATTAAAACTACCCCCCCAAAACCGCCTAACAGGTAAAACAAATGTAAGAAACCTCAGGAAGAGCAACAAAGGAGGGATCCCTCTCCCAGGACGGACAGACATGCAATAGATGTGGTGTGTACAGAATAGACCAACATAATACAATTACAGTAGTCAGGGTGACAAAATTATAGATAGATTATAAACATGAAGAATACGGATTACACATGTAATCGATCATGTACATCTCTGTGAAATATGCACTGCCTTCACCTGTTCTCTGTGTCCACCTTTGCATTGCAATTTGTATCGGCCTTCACTGCCGTACTGACTGATGTTACCCCACACACAGCGTCTCCCAGTGTTTTCTGCCCTTCAGCATTCCTGCTCCTCCTTGTGTTGCCCCTGTGAGAGGTTAAAAAAACACAAGTATTACTATCATCATACTGTGCATGCTGAATCACTGAGACACTTCAGTATTCCTATGCAATTTGATTTTTAGGCATTAATAAACACATAGTGCATCTACTATCTTGCCAATTGTGAGCCACATTATAGTATATTCATCCACTGTACCACTAAGAGGATGGCTGCAATCCTTGTGCAAACTGCATGATCAAATGGTACCATTTCACAGTTACACAGTGGACACACTGGAGAGGGAAGTATGATGGTCCTAGCTTGCTATTTAGTATGGAACAGTAGTAAATGGATTGTAAATGATAATAGCAGAGAATGATGAGCTGTAAAGTCAAAGCAGCCTTAACAAAATAAAATAAAACAGTTTTAAAGGTCAAACAGAAGCTTCAGTGTTTTTTTTTTGGCGACTACATAGCATTTCATCGCTTTTGTCTTTAGATAGTTCTCTTTTAATGCAAATTTTAGTGCTTTTAGTGTTTGTGAATTATATTTTATCTCTATTTGTGTCAATGTGTCTGCAGCTTTGTGTTCTTGCTGCTGACCATCTTGGCCAGGTCTCCCTTGGAAAAGAGGTTCTTAATCTCAATGGGACTAAAAATAGGTTAAATAAATAAAAAAATAAAATTTAAAAAGTGTGCCAATTTTAGATCAAACTGGGAGGGGCCCTAGTATAAATGGACCTCTGCAAATTAAATGTCCAGTTTCAAACTGTACACACTGTGCAATATCTAGCCTATAATATGGCTCTATCTTTTAACATTCACTTCCACTGTATTAATATGTGTTTGTAATAAAGAGAGGGAATCACTGGAGAGGGAATACCAATAGTGATGGTCCTATAGCTGCTATTTATTATGGAACAGTAGTAAATGGATTGTAAATGATAATAGCAGATAATGATGAGCTATAAAGTCAAAGCAGCCTTATCAAAATAAAAGCTTCAGTGTTTTTTTTTGTCGACTACATAGCATTTCATCGCTTTTGTCTTTAGATAGTTCTCTTTTAATGCAATTTGAGTGCTTTTAGTGTTTGTGAATTGTATTTTATCTCTATTTGTGTCAATGTGTCTGCAGCTTTGTGTTCTTGCTGCTGACCATCTTGGCCAGGTCTCCCTTGGAAAAGAGGTTCTTAATCTCAATGGGACTAAAAAAAGGTTAAATAAATAAAAAAATAACATTTAAAAAGTGTGCCAATTTTAGATCAAACTGGGAGGGGCCCTAGTATAAATGGACCTCTGCAAATTAAATGTCCAGTTTCAAACTGTACACACTGTGCAATATCTAGCCTATAATACGGCTCTATCTTTTAACATTCACTTCCACTGTATTAATATGTGTTTGTAATAAAGAGAGGGAATCACTGGAGAGGGAATACCAATAGTGATGGTCCTATAGCTGCTATTTATTATGGAACAGTAGTAAATGGATTGTAAATGATAATAGCAGAGAATGATGAGCTGTAAAGTCAAAGCAGCCTTAACAAAATAAAAGCTTCAGTGTTTTTTTTTGTCGACTACATAGCATTTCATCGCTTTTGTCTTTAGATAGTTCTCTTTTAATGCAATTTGAGTGCTTTTAGTGTTTGTGAATTGTATTTTATCTCTATTTGTGTCAATGTGTCTGCAGCTTTGTGTTCTTGCTGCTGACCATCTTGGCCAGGTCTCCCTTGGAAAAGAGGTTCTTAATCTCAATGGGACTAAAAATAGGTTAAATAAATAAAAAAATAACATTTAAAAAGTGTGCCAATTTTAGATCAAACTGGGAGGGGGAGGGGCCCTAGTATAAATGGACCTCTGCAAATTAAATGTCCAGTTTCAAACTGTACACACTGTGCAATATAGCCTATAATACGGCTCTATCTTTTAACATTCACTTCCACTGTATTAACATGTGTTTGTAATAAAGAGAGGGAAATCACTGGAGAGGGAATACCAATAGTGATGGTCCTATAGCTGCTATTTATTATGGAACAGTAGTAAATGGATTGTAAATGATAATAGCAGAGAATGATGAGCTGTAAAGTCAAAGCAGCCTTAACAAAATAAAAGCTTCAGTGTTTTTTTTTGTCGACTACATAGCATTTCATCGCTTTTGTCTTTAGATAGTTCTCTTTTAATGCAATTTGAGTGCTTTTAGTGTTTGTGAATTGTATTTTATCTCTATTTGTGTCAATGTGTCTGCAGCTTTGTGTTCTTGCTGCTGAGCATCTTGGCCAGGTCTCCCTTGGAAAAGAGGTTCTTAATCTCAATGGGACTAAAAAAAGGTTAAATAAATAAAAAAATAACATTTAAAAAGTGTGCCAATTTTAGATCAAACTGGGAGGGGGAGGGCCCTAGTATAGATGGACCTCTGTAAATTAAATGTCCAGTTTCAAACTGTAAACACTGTGCAATATCTAGCCTATAATACGGCTCTGTCTTTTAACATTCACTTCCACTGTATTAATATGTGTTTGTAATAAAGAGAGGGAATCACTGGAGAGGGAATACCAATAGTGATGGTCCTATAGCTGCTATTTATTATGGAACAGTAGTAAATGGATTGTAAATGATAATAGCAGAGAATGATGAGCTATAAAGTCAAAGCAGCCTTAACAAAATAAAAGCTTCAGTGTTTTTTTTTGTCGACTTCATAGCATTTCATTGCTTTAAAAGGTGTGCCAATTTTACATCAAACTGGGAGGGGCCCTTGTATAGATGGACCTCTGCAAATTAAATGTCCAGTTTCCTACTGTACACACTGCAATATAGACTATATATGGCTCTATCCTTTAACATTCACTTCCACGGTATTAACATGTGTTTGAATACAGAACAATGCATTAGAATATATGTATATATACACAGGGAGGTAATTAATCAATGATAGCATAGTCGTGTATGAGAATATCCCGGCATGCTAGCTCTGCAGCCCTCAGCCAGGGAGGAGGAGGAGGAGGAGGAGGAGGAGGGATGATGATGATGATGGAGCTAAGATGGCAGCCCAACTGAGGGTGCTGCCTCTCTGGGGTCAAGAAGAAACATTTAAGGAACGAATAAAACCCAAACACGACAAGGCGATTCTTGGAAATTAAACTCCTCCTGTTCTTGCTTATTTTAACACGGAAAACCCTGTTATGGCTTGAGAGAAGATCTATCTATTATCTCTGGAGAGACAGAGCACCGTGTTGTGACGCTGTGTAACCGGGGATCGGAAGACCCGTATAGCTGCACCACCACCACCACCACCAGCTACACAATCTGCGACCAGTGGATGCTTAATTTGTTGTCTATTTCTGCACCTTGGAATCAAAATAATGTGACGGATTTAATGCCAAGGAGGTGGATTGCACATCTGATGGCTAGATGATGATCTAGCTGTGCTCTCTTTTGTGTGATTTATGCATTGTTCTCCAAAAAGACGATGATGTGTGCTGCTGCTGCTGCTGCTGCAGCGGCCGCCGGTGGAGGTGTCGGTGTTGGAGGTGGTGGTGTTGGAGCCGGAGGAGGTGGAGGGATCCTGCCCTCCTCCTCATCGCCCTCGATGGGTGTCAGGGTCGTGTCTGGAGCCGGAGCAGAGCTCTCCACCATCGGTTCAGGGATGGGGGGATCTTCTTGTCCGACAGCCGGAGGAGCCCAGTCGGACTGTCGGACTCGGTACCAGCTTTTACTCTCAGGACGAGCTCTGGCTGAGAGGTACAGACGGATTTACACCACAGCCATCAACGATAAAGAGCAGGGGATCAACCAAGGAAGGTGAGTGGAGCTAAAACACACATATCTGTCATCCAGTGGGAGCTAACTGGAGCTAACAAGCTAACATTAACTCTCAATTAACACCAGCTACACCTAGATAACTTATAGTTTATCACGTCTCTTGATCTTTTATCATATAAGTCATTGTTTTAACCAGATGTTATCTATATATAAAACACCTGGAGCTCATTAATGTGGCTGCTTTGCTAGTTAGCATTTTGACTTCCTTAGCTTGTCGGAGCTAACTAAGCTAAGCTAACGTTAGTTCAACCCTTTGCTCGAGTGGTTTTTGCACCCCAGGGTGCTCTGGACATTGTGTGTTTTCGCTACTAAACATTGACACGCTGAAATAATAAAAACAAATCCCTACCTCGGCTAATAACATCTGGAAGAAGAAGAAGAAGAGCTTTATATATCCAAAGCTAGCCGGCTAACTAGCTGCTAACTGTCATAACAGCAATCTGTTTGGAGCAACAGCCACTACCCAGCTCAGCTAAACGGAAACAAACTCTATTTTTATTGTGTTTTTAAATAGTCTCTGCTTGTGTTGTCACCATATTTCACTTAATAATGTGATATAATGTGATGTAGTGAGCTGTGTATCTATAGGCCCAACAGCGTCACTGTTGCTATCCAGCCCTTATCTCTCTAAACGTTGACACAGATATCTGTTATTCAAGAAACCTGGAGCTGGTAGTGACCACATTATATGTTTAAACTATTCATTCATTTATACACAACATGGCCCTAAAACGTTGTAAACATGTAATGGGTGAGGATGTTGTTGGGAGGTGGATGAACTCATTTGCTTTTCTGGCATAAGCAGCGGGTAATACAGTTACGTCATTCAGTCAGTCAGGTTGTAGAGTGAGTAGCTGGATCATTGCAGCATCCTCCCTCACAAACTGATGTGTTATTCTCACCCCCTGTACCCATGTACAATTTGCTTTAAAACATGGTTTAGTATATATTGTTGAAAATGTCTAAGATTATATTGTTTTCATAACCAATTTTAATTTATAGGTCTATACAAATGATCTAGAAAAAACTATTTCAACCCTATCCATGATGTTATTTTGAACTACCATCATTGCAGCATCCTCCCTCACAAACTGTTATTCTCACCCCCTTCCCCCATGTACTTTAAGCATGGGTCAGTATATATTGTTGAAAATGTCAAAGATTATATTGTTTTCATAGCCAATTTTAATTTATAGGTCTATACAAATGAGCAAGAAAAAAAACAATTTCAACCCTATCCATGATGTTATTTTGAACTACCATCTTAGCTGACATCAATCTTTCTTTGTTTATCTGATAGTGAAATATGTTGCATACATAAAAGTGCAGATTGTATTATCTTATCTGACACCAATCTGTATTTGTTTATCTGATAGTGAAATAAGGTGAAGATTGTGCACAAGGGTTTGATTTGTTGATATTTGTAAATGGTAAATGGACTTGCTTTTATATAGCGCTTTTCTAGTCTTCCGACCATTCAAAGCTCTTTACACTACATGTCAGCATTCACTCATTCACACACACATTCATACACTGATGGCAGAGGCTGCCATACAGGTGCCAACTTTGCCCATCAGGATCTAATCTAAATACTCATTCACACACCGATGGCTATGCCTTCAGGAGCAATTTGGGGTTAAGTGTCTTGCTCAAGGACACATCGACATGTGCAATTGCTTTAAGCATGGGTCAGTGTATATTGTCGAAATGTCTAAGGTTATATTGTTTTCATAACCAATTTTAATTTATAGGTCTATACAAATGATCAAAAGAAAAAAAGCTATTAGTGTTTCAACCCTATCCATGATATTATTTTTATTTTATTTTATTGCCATTAATACAAATTAACAGGCAATTAATCATCACAAAACAAAACCGCCTTGAGACTGGGCCTCACCTGACACACATGTACACAAAAACAAAGTAACGCTGCATATGGATGGAGTGCACACACATCCATCCACATACATACCTACAAAAACTATACATCAAAGACAATTAAGTACAGGATTCCTGACTAAAGTATTCTATAACTAACATCCATCTCCTTTTAAAAATAGGCAATTTCAATTGTACAGTACCCTGGCAGTCATGTATTCCATCATGTACACCTGTTTGACTTTTTGTAACCATTGAGCAATTGTGGGAGGGTTAGTCTTCATCCAGTTAATAGTGATCATTTTTCTTGCAACCATCAATAAGATATGCAGTACATAGCACTGATCTGTGGTAAACAGGCGTTCAGGTGATCCATGATGTTATTTTGAACTACTATCTTAGCTGACATCAATCTTTCTTTTATTATCTGATAGTGAAATATGTTGCATTCATAAAAGTGCCAATTGTACCATCTTATCTGACACCAATCTCTATTTGTTTATCTGTTAGTGAAATAATCACATTTTTGTCAGCCTCAATTTAGTTTGGTATTTTGACGAGTAAAGAGTAACCCAGTCTGTCACTGTATGCTCAAATGTTTGAATATTCTGAAGCTACTTTGATAATCTATTAGAAATCAATATTCAGATGACAAGTATTAAGCTGTACATTTGTTTTTTCAAATTCCAGCCCTGATGGTACACCTACAGTACTGTACAGATCAGAAGTGAAATAAAAAAAATAATTACATCTTCTCAAGCAAGAAGTGTACAGAATTATTATATTAACAATTTTAAAACAGCCAATTTAAGATGCATTGCTTTCCTGTATTTAATAGAGTGTAATAATGATAACTAATTCATGCACTGCCTTTCTTATTTTAGTAGTCTTTCTATTTTTGGTCCCTCGCACTTGTCATTGTCAGCCTGATTTTGTAAGTTGAATTTATCATAAAAAGAGAGTTTCAGAGAGTTTCTGTTCTGTAGAACCAAGCTTCTGCTTGCTTTCGGGGCTTTGTCAAGATGAGTAAGACTGAATCTCGTGACACCTTGCTGCTACACATGTCTGATATACTGCACTTGGAAGAACACAAGCTATGTCAGCTGCATAAGAAGTAGGCTGAAAGTGAAAGTGAAATTACCATTAAAGACACGTGGAATGGATTCATGATTTTACCAGTTATCCTAAACAAATGAAAGGATGGATGATTTGTTTTTGTTCTGGCTTGAAGAACGTGTCTCCTCACGTCATCATATTTGTATTATAAAAGCCTGTGATAAGATAAAACAAAATGTCTTAAATCTTATGCTATGTGTTTGAGTGTAACCATTGCATAAGCGCACAGTATATTTTGCAATACTGAGCGATCACTGTATACTTTCAGGGGAAAGAAGGCTTTGAGTAAGAAGAAACTGAAAAGGCGACAGAAGGTCAAGTCAAAAGTCAAATCAAGAACAAAGGTAAGCTATGCATAATTGTTACACAATATTACACTTGTTCTTCTATGTAATGCTGCTATTGCTGTATTTATATGTGGGTATTATTAATACACACAGTATGTTTAGAGGGATTGTAAAGTCAAGAATGCATTAGAATGGCTGTTGTTAAACCATTACAAAATATTGTTTATGCCTCTAATACACAATATATAACACCACACAATGTTAATTGTTGCAGTGTTCAATCACAAATAGGTGTAATATTTATTAGTGGGGCATAGTCATGCCTAACATTCTCAGTACTACTTAAATCATTTTAATTAAATATCAACATCTAATATTTCCTCTTTATATTAATAAGAAAAACATGACTGACAGTTTTAATTTGCAACTGTCACCGCCTCAGGTATGCGCTGATAAATCCTTACAGCTGGTTTGACTCTCTACTGAATTAAATTAACAGATTGAGGATAAGATTAAAGATAAGTGTTAGATTCCCTGAAATCCTGAAGGTGTTTGGCAGGAACATTATTGTCATTGGCGGTGGCTGGTCAGGTGCCAGGAAAGCCCATCCACACATGAAGCTGGAGAGGTGGATAGGCAGAATGCGAGACACATGGGAGTGGCCCTGGCTTGTGCGTGATGGCCTGTTGCCGAGCGACCTAATGTGTTCCACATCTCCACGGCAACAGTTGCCTGCCTCCATCTCCTTCGTCCAAAGAGGGAACCTAGTCTGTATCAGTGGATGCGGTTGTGTTTTTACCTCTGCTGTAGGCTTTGCATGGACAACATACATTTTATCTATTTGATCTTTAAATTATGACAACAAATATAATCCACTCAGATTATGTTGACTCATTTCCTTGCTATTTTTCTCCGAGAAAGAGAGAGTAGCCTGCTCTGCGGATGGTCTGTAATATTGTTAGCCAGTATTTAGATCTAATTGTATTACACTGAGATACTTGGCGGGCAAAGACAAGAGAGATGGGTGTGATAGTAGCAGAGAAGGACCGATGCTCTACTGCTTTGTCATCGCTCACCTCAAAACTATTCTAGACAGGATATTCAACGTAGAGTGAGGCTAGTCAGTTAAGTTCTCTTCGGGTTGACTTGTTCGGTGAGTTGATGTCCTGGAACAGCAGAAGATCTTCTATAGAGACAGAGATTGGACAATGCTGGCTGGCAGGCAGGCATAACAACGTGGGTAGTTACACAGGCAGTCATGCTGTATTTGTATGTGTTGTGCTCACTCTTGCTCCGTCACGCCTCTCACACCGGCATAGTCAGACAAGAGTGTGGTTTGAAAAAGCCTCTTCTCCCCCCTTCGTCTGCTTCTGTGCTTATAAACATCAGAACAAAACACAGAGCATAAACGCTTATCATCCTGATGAAGAGGGTGATGTAACGTCTTGTGTATGAGCAGATGTGTGATGTGAAAACTGTAATTATAATAACTACTTAATGGTACAAAATGATATATTCCATAGAATAACATCAGAAAACGCAATAATATCTATATAATCTATATAATCTACAAAATCTACCCAGCTGCAGTGGTGCATATGTGCATATCTTTTGCAAAATCTGAGTATGAAACACTTTGTAAAGTGGATTGACAGATACCAAGTACTGTACACATGAGTACTTAATAAATTTGTAATTCATGCTGTTGTCATCCTAGCATAAAACCATGATTCTGGGCCTCTCTTTGAATTCTGGGAACCCCCCCACTCCTTCACCCACTACTCACCTAGCACTTGCAATTACAATGCACTTATATGTATTTTAACTTTTATTTAGGAGTGTCAGTGTGTTTGTCTTTAACTAAGTAATTAATAACTAAGTAATTGAATTGAACAGGAAGCAATTAAATGCTACATTTGTCATACAGTATGCTGTCTTTAACATACAAAACAGTGTAAGATAATCAACAGTATCCCCTACAAATTACATTCATATGCAACTGTTCTGAATTTGCAAGATACATTTTAGAGTAAATTTAATATTGCCATGATAACAGCTCTCTTCAATGTATCAGAATATTCTTATTGTATCTGCAAAACATGAATTGACAACTTTTTTTCAGCTGGTTACTATATACTATTAGTGCTTGGGAAGATTAGGCAGCTAATACCAGTTATAAAAGATTGTGGCCAGTTTAGAAATGTCTAAACTGGCAACTTCCTTTTTATTCAGTTATATAATTCTCACACTACTTCCTGCATTTAAACTGAGTGTTGCCATTAATTGCTAATGCAGTATAGTTGCTTCTAAACATGTATTTCAGAGACCGAATTGAATATAATGTACTCCTAAATTCATCATAAATCAAAAAGCATTGAGTGTGGAATTTAAATGATTTGCCATTATTAAGTATGAGGGTTAGTAGCCCAGTTTGTGCTTCTTGAGTATTCGCATTAATGTTTCACACGAGTCAAAGAGCTAAGCATCCGTTTCTCTGAAAGATAAATATGCAGTGATGTTTGGAAAACCCAGAAGGTCGTTTAACAAACGTATTTCTGGAATCCTCAAATGCTCTTTTAACTATCTGGACTAAAATATTATGTCTGCTGCATGATTAAAATGATTTTTTCTTATTTACAAAGTTGCAACTCTGTTACCTAATCCAAACAAAGGTGTTAGCCATGGGCATGGGGAGACATGGGGACTAGAGGTGATTTTGTGTCGCCTTAGGTTGAATCTAAGTAAATACAAGCATGACCTTTGGTCTTTAAGGCTACAAGTGATTATTGGATGGCTTTTAACAATTTGAATAATCTCCTGTTGATAAATTGCATATTTAGTTATCTGATATGGTGGTGCAAACTAACAATCACCGAGCTTGAGCCTCTGCTTTGGAATACACCACTGTTCTGCTATTCTTCTTATTTTTCCGTAAAGCCAGCAGTCTGAAATGTGTAGCTGTCTAAGTGCGGTCAGGGACTCTATACCAGCCCTCTCCAAAGCTTTTAGATGGCCATTAAATCATCAGTGCAGACAGAAACACAAAGGAAACCATCAGATGAGCAGCATGTTTGGGCTATGGATTGGTGCCATTACAAAAGTGAGAAGAAACCACAAAACATCAGCAGGTCATTAGGCTTTGTATAGTTGTGTCTGCCTCTCCTTATGTGCATCACGACAGAGCTTGAAGGTACCACCTTCAATGATTTGGTCAAAAAATTAAATTGGGAACTGTCAGCTCCAGTGACACCTCTCAAATACTATTTTCAACCATGTTTCAGCTGCTTCTTGCTCTGTTTGCAAGATGTAATCTAACAGATGTAGTGTGATATATCTAATATTGTTACCCTAATCATTAACATCAATCACAAGCAAACTGGAGACGTAGAGCTGCAAAGAAGTGGGCGTATAGCAGACAGGGAGGGTCTATCGAAAGACACCATCGAGTTGCATTATGGGAATGATTTACTAATAATACAGGTCTTCTAGACTTTTCACATTTTAATGGATTGAAAAGACCAGATTTTGATAATCAAGAGTCATTTCTGTGTGTTTGTGTCAGGCGCAGAAAAATTGATTGTTTTGGATCCGCTCCTTTTGTAATGACTGCGTATGGGAAAAGTCCCATCGGAGGGCAGCAGTGTGTGTCACGTGATCCTGCAATACAGAGGGAGGGCCACTATGTCCAATTTATCTCACAGCCCAGTGCTGATCCTGGGTGCTTGATATATACACATACAGATAAACAAGCATTACCTAAAGGTCGCGCAATTATTAAAATGACAGCAGCTTTTACTTAACTTTCCTGTAGATGAGGACATCAACGTGTCTATATCTGCAGATCTAAACTGCTGCTGCTTTTATTTTTTCTGACCTTATAAATTATAGGTATATTCACATAATTGATTGATGAAATAAGGTCATTTTATTCCTGTATTTATAAAGAAATCTATAGTAAACAAACATATAATAGCACCAGGAGAGACAGCAAAGTTAGAAAAGGTAATAAATCGCGATATGTATAGCAATAGATCTTATCGCAGCACTCAGCATATCGCAAAATGTTTAAAATTCCATTAAGATCATATCGTGACTTAAAACTTTAGGTAGAATTGGAGCAAATATGATTTTAAAAAAAGAAGTTATTTTTATAAAACGGTCCCTATATCCTGACAGTGGTGCATGAGACAGGTTATCGGAAAAAAAATCACGCGCCTCTGTGTCCTCCGGTGCTCCTAATGGCATCTGCTAGACACACTCACAGGCTGGAGGAAAACAACCAATCGGAGCCGAGCTGGAGCCTGCCGTCTCTGAGCAGCTGTCAATCACTCACAAACTCTGATCAAACGGCCAAACTAGGCAGCGCTGATCAAATATGAATCAATATTCTGTTACTGTAATGCCTATTTCTCACCTCAAATGTTTTCAGAAACCTCTTGTAGTGTACTGTTTAGCTGTAAAATGAGAACATTTTTGACCCTGCAGCCATGTTTAGATCAGCTCAGCTCTAATTGGTTGTTTTCCTCCAGTCTGTGAAATCTTTCAGATTCCATTAGGAACACTTGAGGACACAGAGGCACATGATTTATTTCAGATTACCTGTCTCATGCACTACTGTCAGGAGATAGTGACTGTTTTATAAAAATAACTTTTTAAAATCACATTTGCTCCAATTCTACCCGATGCAGCTTTAAGTATTGTGATCATATTGTATCGTGGGCCTCTGGTGATTCCCACCCTACTACATAACAATGATGATAATATCATATTCGATCTCATGACTATCAGGTAAAAGGAACTATCAACTTAGGACTTTTGTTTTAACGGCTTCCAAACAATGGAGAAAACAAAAATGTATGCATAGAGTAATTAGACATATCGACAAAACCGAACCATCAGAATCTTAGGGGGGACCCTCATTGTTGGTACGGGCCAAAAACGCTAGGCTTCCTATATCAAACGCTCAGCTTCATCATGCAGTACTTTGGTCTCTACTCCACCCTTTTTTTTCTGTCATGTCCCAATAAACCCAATTTGTCTTTCTTGCTTTATGGGTTTGTGTTATTATAGCATCTCTAGGTTTTAAATAATTTGAAGTGCTCTATTCAGGCAAAGTGCTCCTTTGTTAATGCTGTGTCCAGTCACTTGGTCACAAATGCTACCCTAGCAGCGAGACAGGAGAGCAGTGGACAGTACTGTTAGATGAGAGGGGAGCTAATATCCTCCCCCCCCACACTGTTTTGAGCTGAGGATGAATGACCTTTCTCCCCAAATAGATGACATCACCCTCTGTGATTGGGATGCCGAAAGCGCAACATTGCAAGAGAGGCACAATCGATCAATATGATTCCCTAGAGGTTGCCTCAGGACTGTAGTTAAAAATGCTTTGCTTGGTGGGATGGAGAAAGCTTATCATCGAGTTACTTTATCAAGTCTGTGGAGTGTAGTTTCTCTGATCATGACTATTTGGATGTAAGAGAGCTTTGTTGTAATGATTTTATTGTAAATCTTCCCTTTCGGCTTGTCTATCTCATTTTACATCAGTGAGGGTTGACTCAATATTTCAAACATCTCATAGTATAAAGGAATACATTACAACAACAACACTAAATAACCCCCCCAAAATGACCATTAAAGCAGCTATAATACATGTACAATAACAATGCATCAAATGACAATGCGAAAGCAATATGACAGCTATAACACATGTACAATAACAATGTATCAAATGACAATGCGAAAGCAATATGACAGCTATAACACATGTACAATAACAATGCATCAAATGACAATGCGAAAGCAATATGACAGTGTGGCCGGGGTCGCTTGTAGTGTTGAACCTAATTTGAATTAGCCCAAAATCATGTATTTACCTCATTTGTTTACAGTCTGTGCAAAATGCTATAACCTGTATCTGTAGACACTCAATTCAGATGTGAAACAACCCCACAGAAAACCTTTAATTGGGGGAGAAATCTCTGTAGATAGCTAAAGATGAGCTAACATGTACCTTCTTGTCTACTGGAAAAAAGAATCAGCTGTATCATTTTCATCTTATTGCTATTTTCTAGTAAATAGCTTTTTAAGCTTTGGTGAATTCTCTTAAGTTTAACTTGAACACAACTAATTTTTTTCAGCATTGGTTATATAAAATGTTGGGTAACCCATTTTGTAACAGTGAAAGCTGTGTTGAGCCGATCTTGAAATGGGTAAACAACACTTGCCAAGCCCAGTGTGTACAAAAGTGGGCTTCCTGAGGAGTCAAAGCAAAACGAGGAGTAATTTCATGCTACAAATGTGCCTCTGACTAGACATGAGGACACGACCGACATTGTAAAGACTAACTGTGCTCAACAGAGGTTTTACAATCCCAATACTATTGAAGTTATATAACTTTGTTTAGTCAAATGTATTAGCTAACATCTGCCCTAGAGTCCCTTAGGTTTAAGAACCTATGTCTCTGAGGAATTCTCAGATGGGGCTTTCCTCGTAAAGCCAGATGAGGAAATACCCCACTTATTGCTGTCAGTAGGCACTTGCTTTGGTTAGGTGTGTCATTAGTGGATGTACACTGAAATATCTTCTTAAGCAGCCATGAACAGTTGATGGACACAACCCAAAATGAACAATTAAAACTACCTGTCTATGTGACACAATGTTTACAACTCATGTTATAAAAGCTGAAACTCATGCATAGAGATCTAATTAAAACATGCTTACTGCTCTCTCAATATACAGTCACTACTTGTGTCTACAAGACGTTATGATCTCAGTCACTTTGTTTCATATCGTTTTAAATTGTGTCTTAAAGGTGATTGAGAATGTAAAATTTCAATACAAAGATGTTAGGGGTGTACAGTTTTAGTGGCCCAAGGGAACACAACAGACTTACTTTTTACAGTTAGACATACTCCTAAATAATTGCTGTTTATAAACGACTATCGGGTGCAGGGCTGCAACTAACCCGTTATTTTCATTATCAATTAATCTGGCGATTATTTTCTAGATTAGTCAATTAATCTTTTGGTCAAAGTCCAAGGTGATGTATTTAAATGTCTTGTTTTGTCAGTCCAAAACCCAGAGATATTAAATTTAATATGATATAAAACAGAGAAAATCTCCATATTTGAGAGGCTGAAAGCAGCATTTTCTGCCATTTTTCCATGAAGAATTACTTTAGCGATTAATCGATTATCACAATAGTTGGTTATTAGTTTTCTGTCGACCGACTAATCAATTAGACGACTAATCGTTGCAGTTCTAATAGGGTGTGCTAACTAGCTCATTGTTGCACCACATTATATCATACTTGCTGACCTCTCCACTCTCTGTTATTCCACAGGCCGAGAGTCTAGATGGAGCCCTCTGCGTGCCGGACATCAAGCTGCACAGCAACCCATCTGCATTCAATGTCTACTGCAACGTGCGGCACTGTGTGCTGGACTGGCAGCAGAGAGAAGCCTCCCTAGTGCTGGCCTCCAGGAGCTCGGCGCAGAGCGGCGACTCAGACAGTGAGGAGGAGGAAGAGTACCGCGAGCCAGCCGTGAAGCTGCCAAAGGTATGCGCGGGGGGTAGTATTGGCTGCTAATGTGGTGGTAGCAGTGCGTCGGTATCAAGGCGAGAGCCAGCCTGTGCTCTTTGTTTTAGGGAAGCAACAATCCTTTATCTCCCTTGGCTTGTGCAGTATATAGGGCTCATCGTTTGTATTGTTGTGATAATTGGAGTCACTTTACTAGAGGTGTGAAACCCCCTTCCTGTGAGGATTACAGCCTCTGCTCTGTTTCCAACTCCCTCTTCTATTCTGCCGGTTTATCTTTCTCATTCCGTATCAGTTCATTTTAAATGCAAACTATTCCTTGTACGTGGGGACAAAACCGAATATCTGATCTGTAATTACAATCATTTTTTATTTATCTATCTATAGAGTTGCTCCAGGGATGACATATTTTAGCAGGCCAACCCAGAAGTTAGCATTGCCCTGGGTTCCCTCGACAAAAAGCCAATGAGATTTTTACATTTTAATTAGTTATTTGATGCTAAAAGTGGGTGAGACGTACATGAAACCGGCCTTGGTGGCGGTCTGCGCTCTCCGAGTGCAATTCTAGTTCCTGCAGCACTCTATAAGCACGATGGACTGTTTTTATTAGTTAGCTCAGGTGATCAAGTTAGGTGTCGCTAAAATACACTATCACCTGGACTTACTGCATGCCCCATTGCCCTGTCAGTAAACTAGGCTACTGCTGCTCTCTTTGATGGCATAAAATAGAAGAAACTAGCAAGCCCTGTTAAACAGATACACCAAAGCATCTGAGAGGCAACATGTCAAAGGATTAATTTGGGTTCTGTGTCATAATGGCAGAATTAAGGAATTAAATTAAGGGTGTTGGCTCATTTTGTAAAAGGCTACTGCCTTATAGTACCACAATAACAAATCTGAGGAGTCACTTGTCTGTTTAGAGAATTGTATGTTGATTTCAACTTGTGTTGTATCATATGCTCTCTGTACATATGTGTACATATTAGTTAGCAGGTAAATGCTGGAATGTCAAAGATGGATAGGTTTAGGGCTGTCCTCGACCAAAGAAATACTCATACGATTTTGACGACTTATTGATTAGTTGATTTAATCGACAGATCTGTTAAAACTGAGTTCCTCCACAAAGAATCACACAACAGCACCACTTTAAATCATGTGTTTACCAGAGATGAGCTCATAAGTTACTTGGAAATGAGTCATTCAGCATGAAAAAGCATAAAAAGTGACTAATCCGCTAAAGGAACCTTAGACGACTAAGACCAAAACGACCAATTAGTCGACTAATCGACTACCAGGAGGCAGCCTTAGATAGATTTAACTTTTAGTTGTCATTACTGGAAACTGAAAAGGCTGTATCCATTGTATCCTCTTTCAGACACATTAAATAGGCTACTGTTGCTATAATATGTCGGGTGATTTAGTTTTAATGTCAAGGCATATGTTAAGAATCTTTGTTGTGTGTGTTTCAACTAAGTAACACTGACTGAGTGCCTATAAGTCTTGACAAAGGATTATTATGTCAGTTATATAAATCTAACAAGGATATCTATTGCATATCTTAATCAATATCTTTTCAGTTTTTGGTGTAGAGTATTGTCTTGTTATATCTTTTCCAGTTCATATTTACTGTTTATATTTTTTATTGTACTTGTTGTTAGTTATACGCTGATGCTAAGCTTTCATTTCAATGTTAAAAAACAAGTTCTAAGATAGGAGGGAACATTGGACCATAATTCGATTCCCTAATAAGCCATACTGATACGGCATCTTTTTCTAGGCCAAACTCCTTTGCCAGCCTCCCTTCTACTGTGGGTCTGTCATTATACAAAATGTTAATAGTGGATGTTGAAGCCAGCGGTAGTAACTGTACATACTGTGAGTCCCCAGCTATATTTAGGTTGTTTTACTGTAGGATGATGAGGCCATGTTACTACAAGAAAACATCCACTCCAAGTCTCTTTCTATCAGTTCTGTTTTATTTAGAATATAGATTTTTTTTTTTTATCAACAACATCAATAAGGTAAACTTAAAGAGTTGACAGAATGTGGTGATTGTTTTTTTTTTAACTACATCTATGCACAACGTCAGTATGTTTCATCTTCAATTGCTGTATAAAGTGGCATCACAGCTGCTAGTCTAGCTAGACGTTGGCTGTGGTATGACAGCATGGTGTTCATTAGCTCATAGAAATGTGCTTCTTTCTGTTTGTGTGTGTGTGTGTGTGTGTGTGTGTGTGTGTGTGTGTGCGCAGATCATTGGCATCGGCCTGTGTGGGGTATTTGAGCTGATAAAAGAGACTCGGTTCTCTCACCCCTCACTGTGCCTGCGTAGCCTGCAGGCCTTGTTGGACATGCTGCAGGGACAACAGCCGGAGGGCTTTCAGACTGAGCCTCCTGATGTGCTAGGTAAGGCTGAAAATGTGCACACATTAGAGTTTTATTAGATGCATGTGTACAGTCTAAAGCAATCCAATGCAATAATTGTCACATCTTGTTTGTGAAGCGTTAAATTGTCATGTTTTATTGACCCTGTCAGAGATATGTTGTTGCAATCTAATGATCACTTTGAGGCTGTAGTTGTTGTGTTGTTTTGGACTATATTGCAATTTGTTTGTTCAGCCTCATCCACACAAAGCACTCCCATTTTTCTCTTTTTTCACAAATGTCTAACCTGCCCACCACTTGTATGCGTCCTCAGAGTCGCTTTTCCAGTTGTTGTTGGAGACCACGGTCCGGAGCACAGGGCCCAATGACCCGACAGGACAGGCCATCACTGCTCTGTCCTGCGCCTGCCTCTTCAGTCTGGTGGTGGCCTGGGGAGACACTGGCAAAATCCTGCAGGCCGTCTCTGCCATCCTCACCAACAACGGCAGCCATGCCTGCCAGACGATACAGGTAATTAACCAATTTAGATTTCAGATTTTGATTTAGATTTATTTGTCCCGGAGGGATATTTGTTTCCACAGCCAGTACACAGAAACATACAGATATATACGCACAGCAACACATAACAATGTACAGATATTAGGGGTGGGAAAAAAATCAATTCACCTATGTATTACAATTATTTTTTTTTTTTTTACGATTTTGAAATAGATTTTTTTTAATGCCAGAATCGATATATTTGGGGCCTTTTAGTCTATGCAGAGATAGAAGGAAGTTTCCGCTTTTATTGTTGTAGTCTGAATAACGTGACGTCATATCCGTTCCATAGCCGTCAACCAAAACAAACCGCAGCTGGCCACAACAAGGAAGTACAAAACAGCGGAGGGTCCGTGTGAATACGACTTGCACCCTCACATTTTACATCCAAAGTGGTAAACACTACACATACAGTAAAGTATGGAAACACTTTGGGTTTCACACATTGACAGGAAAAGCAGAGCTAGATATCATGGCTAAAGCTGCATGCTAACTCTGTCATGGACAAGAAACGTTATCGTATTGCAGTAACATGCAGTCAAGCCAGCCATCACTCGCATATCTGTGGTCAAATCGGCCGACGCTACAACTGTAGAGCACCCTTATACTGACATTTATGTTAAATACAGTCAAACAGAGCTGAACATGGATGTGTAAAGAGAACGGAGCTGACGGGAGAGCTAGCGACGGATTTGGCGAAGTTAGTGGGTGTACACACGTGTGACTACGTCCGGCTTTCAAAATAAGGTGTTAACATCGGGAACTTTAATATACAAAATACATATATGGAAATAAGATTGATGGATTATATTCACCAAAAGTATAAAATATTACATGTCCCTTATAAATTAAAAAGAAAATACCACTAATTTGTGAGGGAAATGTCTTTATTATTTGATTTTTGGGTTGCTGGAAAAATAATAATAAATAATATTATTGACAATGACTGATATATTTGACTTCAGGACATCTCTGACTACATACATGCTGATAATCAAACATTTTAATGTATTAATTTAGATATTTTTCAAATTAAAAGTCCTTCGAAGTGTATGATTCCACTTTTCCCATGATCTAGTGTTAAAAGATAAATCATATTATCGAATCGCAATACTTGTAGAATCGCATTACATATCGAATCGGCATCCGAGTATCTTGATAGTATCGAATCGGGAGATAGGTGTCTTATCCCAGCCCTGACAGATATACAGACAGATCAGATAACACACAAGCAGTTCACAAAATCTTCATGTATGCACTCATACATCCCAGCTCACAACGGTGTCAGTGAGGCAGATTGTTCAGGGCTGCAAATGCAGAAGGAACAAAGCTCCTGCTGAAGTGAGCTCTTCTCCGTCTCAGTGTTCTGTACCTCCGACCAGATGGAAGTAATGTGAAGTGTTGGTTTAGGGGGTGATCAGTGTTGTATGATATTGTGAGTGCGTGTGAGGCTCTGATTTAAATCTTAAAACACATGATGAAAGAAGATAGTCCAAACTGTGCTTTGCACTTTTGTTAGGCTTGGCTTTCCTGGCACAAGTAACTACTGTTAATCAGATGTCAACATCTTCTTTATGTACCGATCACCTGTTCAGATCGCTATCTTACGTTGAACAAACATCTTAATGTTGGAAGAGGAATTCCAGGTGTTCCTGATGGTTGTATTTGATGATGCGCAAGCTGGAATGACATTGATCTTACATACCCAATTGAATTTGAATAATTAAATTGTTATGTCTTGTTATATTTTAACCACCTCCACCAGGAAATGTGTACATCTCTATTATCCATTCAAGTTTTTCCTTCAGACTACCAGAAATGCTCTAGATCACCAAAGTGTATTGTAGAAGGATAAAGTAACCTCTGGCTCCTCCATGCATTTCCTTTGAGGAGAGAGACTCTGGGCAGTGTCTGGACAGCACAAATTGAGTTTTAGAAAATGTCAAGCCGCTCTGACTACCCTGCCTGGATTCTTACGCCAATTAGCCGGTCTTCTGTTTGCTTCGGTCTCCAGCTTGTCCTCTCTCTCTGTTTCTCTCAGTTTTTATTGCTTCTACTTTATAACAAAACTGCTCTTGCAAAATGTTGGGAGTAACTTACACAGTAAGCACTTAATTTTGTGGAAAGGCTTTGTGTGACCATAAATATATTTCACCTTTACCTGCGTATAGTTAAAATTACTACGCTTGACCAAGGCTGCAGAGAGCCTCACACATTTATCCCCCACAGACATAGGCCTGTGTGTTGTTTTCCCTCATCTTTCAGGCATTGACTGGACTGTGAATCATCACAATGGCAGGCAGGCTGGCGGGAAGTGTGGGCTTATGTGCTGTGCGCAGCGTATGTGTGTTTATGTTTGTTTGCGTGTGTGTGAACGGTGAGATCAGCGCTGGGGGTTTTATAAAGGATGTGAGAAATGTGTGTGTGGGAAATGCAGAGAGAAGAGAGCAAATATACAGATAGAGTAACCACAGTCTCAGTCACTAATAAGAGCATTTGACTCACTGAGCAGCAAAGCCAGTTCCCACCTGGTGGATGGTCTACTTCACAAAATGCACCCCATTAAGTCACATAATATATAATTAATAATCATTTTCATTACCCTTCTTGCCTTCCTAAATCTCACCAGGTGCCCACCATACTGAACGCCCTACAGAGGAGTGTGCAGGCTGTCCTGGTGGGAAAGATTCAAATCCAGGATTGGTTCGGGAATGGCATCAAGCGCGCCGCCCTGATGAACAAGTGGATCCTGAAAGAGGTGGCCATTGACGAGGATGAGCGCTGCCTTCTACAGACCGATGGCTCCTTCCTGTACTTGCTCTGCAAGGACGGACTCTACAAAGTGGGCTCTGGATACAGTGGCACTGTCAGGGTATGTAACACTCAAAGCTGCATGTTGTTGGGACTGTCAAGTGACAACCACATATCTCCAAATTTGGTGATTTAGATGGGTTTACCATGGGTTGAGAAAATTCTCTTAGTTCTTAAGATAAATAAACTGTTAAATGGGGATTGCTTTTCTTGGCTCAGGGAAAGTTTTTAGACTTTTTAGAGATACTTGGGTTTTCACAGGACAGTCAGCAACTATATACTCTTGTTACCAGTTTATTAAGTACACCGAGCTAAAACTAATGCAGTTTAATACAACAGTCCTGCAATAAATTCTTCGTGAAGGTTATAATGTTCAGTTTTTGTTGAAACTGTTTGAGTGGTGTTGATTCAACTTTTTGAGGTGGTAGTTTGTGGTGTTGTTGAACTGTTTTTATACTGGCATATACGGTTCCTATTATTTTTTCCAACCCATTTATATCAATGAGGGTAGGTTAAATAACAGAAACGCCTCTAGCAGCACTGATTTTGTGTTAGCAGTAGAGAGCAGTGCTACTAACAGGGCTGTGTATCAGCAAGAATCTGGCGACACGATACGTATCATGATACAGACACAAAACAGTCATAGTATAAAGAACACACCAGAAATAAACCATTTTAGAATAGGCAAAATTAACACATTTATACTGCATGCAAAAAACTGCATGTGATTATCATAGAGTGGGCATGTCTGGTACCAATGGATTCCTTAGGTTCCACTACCTTCACTCACACGATACAGTGTTTTGGAGAATCGATACAGTATCGCACAACATAATATTGCGATACTCATGTGTATTGATATTTTCTTACACCCCTAGCTACTAAACAGCCATAATTCTGCTCTGAAACAGAATACTCTTGCTTTAAAGAGGTTAATGACTTTGATAGGTGTTAAATAAAACAATCATTGTGTGTATTTCTGCCAACATTAAATGTTTGTAGTTGTCTGCTGATTATTCATCTGCCAACATTTCATTAAGGTGTGTCAGTGTTTGAGGTTGTCATGTGTTGTCAATGCCTCACAGGGCCACGTGTACAACTCCACGTCTCGTACCAGGAATCGAAAGGAGAAGAGATCATGGCTGGGCTTTGCTCAGGTAAGTAGGAGAGCTTTCATCAAGATGCTCCTCGCATACATGTCAGTGAAATGGCTTTGAAAATACTTCTAATAAAGAAAATATGCAGGTCACATTTAAACTTGGAGTTGACCTCTATGTGACTTCAATGATGTTGCTTATTTGTAGTCAGTGTGTAGTTTGGTTTTGGACCCATGAATCTAAAACTGCTGATCTGTTCTTGATGGATGTGACGGGGAGTACATTTCAGAGTACTAATAACTCAAATACATTATCATCTTTATCATTATCAACAATATGTCTAAGTAAGGCTTCAGGTAGGAATAGTCCTTACTGATGGTCGATCAGCAGCAATGTTTTTTTTTTTGTGTTTTCAGGGGTACTTATTGTATCGGGACACAAGTAACCACACAATGTCAGCCATCAAGATCAACCCTGAGACTCTGGAGCATGAGGGGACTGTCACCATGCCAGGTTCAAGAAGACACTTGTTTTGGCTTGTTAAAAAAAATAAATCACCTCATAGGCGTTAAGTTATCAAAATTCCAACCAACTAAATATTGCGTATATTCACTGCTTCTCTTTTGCAGGTCAACATGCAGATGGACAGAACATTATCTTCACAGACGGAGAATACATCAACCAGATCGCAGCCTGCAAAGACGTAAGATTGATGTTCCTGTTAAAACTCCTCTTCGCCATGATAATAACATGCATCATCTTTATTAGGCTCTCCAAAAGAAGAGCATTTTAAATGTGAAATTGAATCAGTATGAGTTGGGGAAGTGTTTTTTCTACTGTGTGATTGTGATTGTGTAATTGAACCCAGAGCAAAACTCACCTGTACTGCCCACGTCTGCTGGTAACATGGCGGAAAGAGCTGAGTTTATTATGCACTGTAGTTATATATTAGATGGATATTAAGAAAATAGCGATAATATGAGAAAAGTTTAGTAATTAAAATTCTAAAATATGTAATATTTTATTGTAATGTGGTAAAGTAGCAGTGTTTTATTCAACCTTGCGTTATCAAGTTAAGTCAAGTAAAAAAAAATGGGTGTAAATAAATGCTTCAGGTCGCGGTGACGCAGCTGAGACGTGAGCATGCACGGAGCCGGTGTAAACTGCTGCATAGATTAACATGAAAGCGTATCTTTTGCGTCAGACGTGCAAATGAAAAACGAGTCTGTTACGCTTGCAGTCTAGACTCGGGGTTAGTGATCCTGAACTAAATCACAGCGTTTAAGTTATGGGTTGATAAAGTCAATCTCAATCTCAGAGAGAGGTGTTTCTCAGCTTTTGTGAGCAGTTGTCGCTACTGAAAGAAATGCAGGGACCATGTTTGTACGTGGCTATTCGTGGTTAACACACACACACACACACACACACACACACACACACACACACACACACACACCACACACACACACACACACACACACACACACACACACACTTTCATTTTCATCTTGTGCAACTGAGTGAGCTCTCTTTCAATATTTGCCCCTCATGAAATCAAGTCTTTTGTTAGTTAAAATAAGGGTAGTTGTTCCTTTTGAACTGCCCTGTGAAGCATCTGTCACTTACCCTGCTGTAGAGGCCCCAGCCTCACTTTGGAGGACTCTCAGCTGATCACCAGCTGTGCCACAGAGGGGGGGTGTAGCTGTGTCTTTGTGTGTATATATATATATATATATATAAATATATATGTGTGTGTGTCATATGTGGGCGTGGCAGTGAGGGCAGTGGCACCAGATGTGGGTATTCTCCAGAGAGCTTAATCTCTCAAGCAGTTATCTGCATAAGCACTATGTAATGTGAGTGGGGGAGGGGGAGAGGTGAAATCCATATATCTGCCGTTGCAGCTAGCCTGATAGCAGTTTCTAGGCTAATCAAGGGGGCGGGATACTGTATGTGGGGGGGGGATGGGGGAGCCCTCAGAAGCTGCATATCATTTCAAGTGAGCAGCCAGCAACTGTAACCACAGCGCAGACCACTTAACGGTTGAGGAAAACCACGTGAGACACACAATGAGGGGGTCTCAGATGCTGGGATGCTGAGGATAGTCAAAGGAAGAAGGTAACATGTAGGGAGGGAACAGTCAAGGTGGTGGGTGGGGGGTAGTACTGGCCAGAGGACAGAGGCGCTTATTTAATGAGTTGAGTGGCACATGTGCTCTGCTCTGCAGGAATCAAAGCCCAGTAGATGAGTGTGTGTCATCATTACCACACAGTGGAAACCAGACCATCCCCACGCTACCCTTCATCCTTTTGTTATATCCCTGTTGTCACCCAATTATTTCCTTGTTGTGTTCCTCTCTTTTTCTCCCTTAAATTGCCCCCTTTCAGCCAAAACCCCTGCAGTCTGACTAACCCACATCTCTGGCAGTTGCATCATCCGTTACGTGCCCTGTATTGAGTCAAGAGTGTGTGAGTTGTGGATTGATGTCGCACTCTTCGTGGTGTTGCTGGGATGAATTGATGTGCTATTAACACTGACATGGCTGAGGTTTTAAGTTGCCACTAAAATTTAAAAAATGTACTCGTAGATTTTCTCATGCCAAGCCACACCCTCAGTAGACTGATCCACACATACTGCAGCTCCAGTTGATAGACTAATCCATGACTCCAATAAGGTCATAATCCATGTGTTAATCCAATGCATATGTAGTGATTTACCTCATTCCCACTAAAGTCACTTATACATGCGCAGTCCAGTGTTTTGATGTCCAGGATGTTCCTATAAAAAATGATTGTGGTTTAAAGAAATAATCTGATATTTTGAGAAATAAGCTTATTTGCTTTCTTGATGCCCTCGTGTCTTTACTCTAGATATTCATATTTGGTGTGCATACATGTGAGCGATATACATTTTCTATTGTCACTCTCAGCAAGAAAACGAATGAGCATATTTCTCAAAGTTCTGAGCTGTTCCTTTAAGAGCTTGATTCATTCCTATTGTCACATTCAGTAAGGTGAAGCGGGGATATGTTTTCATTAAATCGGGGACTTCATGTGTCCTACAATTGTTAGATGGACTCCTAAGTGCCACACCATAGCAATGTTGAGTCATAAAACTAAACAGCGTTTCCTCCTGTTGGCCCTGACTCCTGCAGGATGGTTTTGTGGTGCGGATCTATACTATGAGCTCAGACCCGGCCCTGCAGCAGGAACTGCAGCTAAAGCTGGCAAGGAAATGTCTGCACGCCTGCGGCATCTCTCTATTTGACCTCGAGAAGGATCTGCACATCATCAGTGAGTGATAAAAATATATACTTTTATCTGTATAAGGCTGTGGGTAGTGATTTTCCATATGCATACGTACACCTGCTACAGGCATTTCATACTGTATGTGTGTCTACAAGGTTGCAAATGTGTCAGACGTTATTCAAAATACAAAGGAATTTTAAAAAAAGCATACTTTCCATACCGTGTCTCATTGTTTATTTGGCTCTAAATGTTGTTTTTTCAGGTACAGGCTTTGATGAAGAGGCAGCGTTGCTCGGAGCAGGCAGGGAGTTTGCTTTGATGAAAACTGCCTCGGGAAAGGTGAGAGTGGAAAACCTTCTCTGGTTTTGTGCCTAAAATGTTTTTAATAAAAATGAACGTTGGAACAGGTTCAACCGCTGAGCTCTAACAGCTTTTGTCTTGCTAATGACAGGCCCGGCACTTTAGAGGATGAACCCGGCGAAAAAAAGCTGTAAATTAATAGTGTTTTTGAATGCTTTTTTTCATCCTTCTTTGTGACACTGGCCACATGAAGCCCATCGTACAAAATTAACATTCCCTTTGTTCATAACATCTGTATGTAGTTAGCTATAGTCAGATTTTCCTAGGCTGTACTAAAACATAACAATAAGACATGTCTACTTGTTTTGGATATATTTGATGGCCCTCTCAGCTACACTGACTTGAGAACAGAATGAGGGAGCTGTATTTTTTGGATGTCTCTTGGTCTTTGCACTATTTATTGTGCTCTGGACCCCGAGCTTGTTAGTGGTTAAATGCACGCTGAGCTTATACAGTGATATCTCTGCTTAAATAATAAGGGTGTAGATCAGCAGTTTCATCACGATATGATATTATAGCAATTCTTTGGACGATTATTGAACGATACAATATTTGCTGATATCATAAAGTCTGCCACGATACGATTTAAATTTGATATTTATTTATTTATATTATATTTCACATTTATATCAACTCACAAAAAGCAATTAAAATATGATTTGACAATTTTATTACTTACTTCCAGACATTTAAATGAAAAACAATATATTCTTTTTAATAAAAATAATAAAAATAGACCTCCTCCTGTTCTCTATAAAGTGCCACATTTCTCATGTTTAAGTGCAAATGTTTTATATCAGTTAAAAATTTTAAAATAAAGATGATGTTTTCACTCTGTATCGATGATATTGGATCATTGATCATTGAATCGATACATCGATCCAGATTGATGTATTGTTACACCCCTATTAAATAACTGGAAGTGATATTTCACCCAGCTAAGCAGTAGCTCTTACCTGTAGTATAATGTCCACTTTCAGGAAAAAACACCATGGGCCACAACAAGTGAAGCTTTCTGTGTTTATACACTTATATAAGATTAGAAACACAAACATGAAATAACAAGTATTTACACATTTTAATGAAGGTAGAGTAAACAGTATAGATATTATGTCTGTGTCTGTGTACAGAGGAATCGACTCAGTACACTACTTGGCTCAGCGTTAAACTGCATGGTCTGTAATCGAGCAAAGTAGGCCAATCACTGTAGAAAGGCAGTGCTTTGTTCAAGAGGATATGTCACATTTTTAAGATGAGAATGCTAACCATGTAGTTTGTAGGGGTGTGTGGAGGGTGTGCCTGTGTGTGTGTGTCTGTGCTGTAGGTGTGGTGCAGAGGGCCTCTTTTGTAGATAGCAGTCCAGGGCTGTTGCCTGTAGCACATTTCTGTGTCTGTGCGGAGGCCTAATCTCACAGCACACTTTATCTGCAGATTACCCTAAACCAGATAGACTGGATGGGTAAAAATAGGAGCGACTGACCTGTGTCTTGGCACAAAGTTCACCCATCACTTGGATTGGACATTATGCCAGACATGTGATGTAAAGAAAAGAATCAAAGGCCCAGAGTTTATGCTTTACAAGCTACGGTTTGTTCTGCGTGCAACGCTGTTGTGATTATGTAATGATTTCGGAAGTGAACGTCAGATGAATTGAGTTATAAAAAAATCTCTTTCAGCAGCAGCCTTTTTACATGTGTCATCACAATTTACACCTGCTGTGTGAATTGTTAATATAATACACACATGGGCTAAGGCAGCGTTCAGACCGATAATAACAGTGCATCAAAAGTGCATCCCTGCTGTTGGTGCAGCAGGGATGTTGGCTGTCACGGTGGGCTCCAGCAAAAGATTCTGGGCCGTTTGCTGAAAAAATTAGCCCCGGCTAAGATTTTGACACGGTGTAGTCCAACGAAATGGATATACTGTAGATCCTTGACTCCTCGAAAATGACCACTATAAGAAAACAGTTTTTTATTCCTGATCATCTTTCAAATGTTGCTGTATTTGATCTTCTTTCGTCACAGATTTACTACACAGGAAAGTACCAGAGCCTGGGTATAAAGCAGGGTGGCCCGTCAGCAGGGAAATGGGTGGAATTGCCCGTCACAAAGTCTCCCAAGATTGTTCAGTTCTCGGTCGGCCACGATGGCTCTCATGCACTGCTAGTGGCCGAAGACGGAAGTGTGTTCTTCACCGGCTCTGCCAGCAAGGGAGAGGACGGAGAGTCCAGTAAGACAATTTCATACTATCGGCAAACATCCAACCTTTCATTCTATTCAACCTTTTATTAAGCGCAGAATCAAAGCCATCTCAGTTGAAGTCCTGAAGATGATGTTTGTCATTTTTCCTTTGCAGCCAAAAGTCGCAGACAGCCCAAGCCGTACAAACCCAAGAAGATGATCAAATTAGAGACCAAGACAGCAGTGTATACAGCGTGTAACAATGGCAGCAGCAGCATTATCACCAAGGATGGAGAGCTCTACATGTTTGGCAAAGATGCTATTTACAGTGACAGCACTTGTGAGTTGACAGGCTATTTCAAATTTTATACTTCAGGGAATTTCTCACAGATATTTCAGTAGTTTCCTCTCATTGTCTACATTACTTTGATAAAGACCGATTAAAGACTTTTAAAAAAATAAATATCTATATATGTCATGATTAAAGCCATGATATCCACCTTCTTTATAATCATTGCTTTCTTGTCCACAGGCCAGGTGACAGACCTGAAAGGTCACTCTGTAACTCAGGTTGCCATGGGTAAGGCCCATACGTGTGTTCTGACCAAGGGCGGTGAAGTGTGGACATTTGGGGTGAATAACAAGGGCCAGTGTGGCAGAGACACTGGATCCATGAGCCAGGCAGGGAAAGGTGAGTGGCTGAACAAACACAGACTAACAAATACACACAACAACATAGTGCATATTGTCTTACGTACATTGTCTTTGTACTACACTCAATCTGATGGTTTTCCTGTTTGTTTGTTTGTTTGTTGTAGCGTTTGGTGTAGAGAGCATGGCCACAGCCATGGATGAAGACCTGGAGGACGAGCTGGAAGAGAAGGAAGAGAAGAGCATGATGTGCCAGCCAGGCATGCACAAGTGGAAGTTGGACCAGTGCATGGTCTGCACAGTGTGTGGAGACTGCACTGGCTACGGTGCCAGCTGTGTCAGCAGCGGACGGCCAGACAGAGTACCAGGAGGGTAAGAAGACACATAAATTGGGAGGGGGTGAAGGGGCTCATTACAGTACACTATCTGTAAAGCACTTGTGTTTATCAATAAGTAAGTACTGTCAAGAGAACCAAAAAAATGTGCATCTGACTGGGGGAAGGAGGATCTCTTTTTAATACATTTTGGCTAAATTGCTTATAATAATGTGAATATTTTTTTCTATCTGTGTCTGCCAACCAGTATCTGTGGCTGTGGGTCTGGAGAGTCTGGCTGCTCAGCATGTGGCTGTTGCAAGGCCTGTGCCAGGGAGCTGGATGGTCAAGAGGCCAGACAGAGAGGCATATTTGATGCAGTGAAGGAGATGATTCCACTGGACCTGCTGCTAGGTATGCCAACTGATATCTTGTATGATTTCATTTTTCTCCCGTTTTGCTCATCCATACAATAATTACATCTCACCTGAATCACCACTTGCATTGTTTACATTTCGCTGATAAATCATATGCATGTTAAAATGTCATGCACATACATATGTGATGTGATATTCCAATTTTCAGTGGTTTGCAGTGTGTTGGATCCTCCATAGTTAGTCCTAAGCGGGATTGTGTGCAAGCTGTACATCATTCTGACCTATGCCAGTAGCGCTGCTTATGCCACGCACATCACACTGTCTGTCGCATTTGCTTGAATGCAGTATTTCGCGCACTTGTCGTCGCTCATCCTTTGTTTTATTCTTGTGTTGTGCAGAGTCATTGCTTCTCCATTACGTCTTTCCATCATTCATTGATGTGTGTCTTGTTTTGTTCCGCTCTGCTCCGTCTTCCCTCCTCCTCCTCTTCCTCCTCCTGCATCCTGTCTTGGCTGCCTGTACCTGGGGCCTTTTTTTTGTTTTCAGCTGTGCCTGTCCCTCCCCCTCCAGGAGTGAACATCGAGGAGCACATTCAGATCCGTCAGGAGGAGAAACGACAGAGGATCAACCGCCGGCACAGGCTGGAGGAGGGCAGAGGTATGAATCAGGGCTGAACAGAATGGGACTATGTATAGAGAAGGGCTGTGTGTGTTTGTGTGTGTTTTTGGTTTCATGATATGCTTTATATGTCAGAGAATTAAACACAGGGAAAGTGAGAAGATGGGAGTGGAGGTTAATGTATGGGTGGAAGCTACAAACAGTATGTCCATCCCTGTGTGAGCTTGGGTGTTGTGCCTTGGTGACTTCCCCCTTGCTTGTGTCTTTTTATAATTTTTTACTGTGTGTGTGTATTGCTGTGGTGAAGTATTATCATGTGTTCTTTCCCATTTGTGAGCATTGTGCATGCATGTGAAAGTTTCTTTCTCCCCCAGGCCCCCTTGTTTTTCCTGGTCCCATTTTTATGAACCAGCGTGAGCAGGCCCTAGCCAGAATAAGACCCCTTCAGGCACTAAGGCATAAACGGGACAAGCACAAAGGTACTACGGTCTTCACTAACTCAACGGGTGCAGAGACACCCCTTTGACTCATCTCCCAATCTGGCTGTCCCGCCCACCTCCTCTCTCACTCTCTGACGGCAGGACTCTTATGTCTTCACCAGGTCTCATGGTAGCAAACAATGTAGCCTGTTGGCAAGAAGGACTCACTGTGACTCCCAGTGGAGAAATGACTGAAGCCTTTAGACCGGGTTAAACCTCAACAGGCTGGTTCCCTTTTCATTAATTTTATGTCACCCTAACATAGGAAAGGGCCGAAGTACAATAAAGATTTGGTCTGTTATGCTAATTAATTTTCTGGTTTAACAGTTCTAATCCTCCGAGTAGGACGCCTGCTCTGCCCACTGCTGTTGTTTGACCTAAATAGAAATCAGTGTCCTTGCCTAACTGGATTTGCCATCACTCCCGTGGCAGCTGATTTGTCACTTTGTGGGTACGACTGAAGCATTACAAGCAGACGAAACAGCGATCACTGGGGAGAGCAAGCTTTGATAAATGAAGAGCTGAAAAATATGACACAGAAGGAAGGAAGCAGGGTTGTTAGTTTTAAAACACGTGTTTTTAGATGTGAAGCATCTCATGAGAATGGCTTGGAAATCACCCACAAACATCTTAAAATCTATGAACTTGGCATAACATTAAAGGGTCATGTCGGTATTTTTCAACATGGACCTATTTTCCCATGTTTTTGTGTCTAAGTGACTAATGGGGACAACATTTTTTTTAAATTGGTCCAGTATTGAGTGATAACGCTGTAACCGCCAGCCACGAAACGAGCTGCAAGGTAAAGTGAGCAGCGTCACTGTAACGTTACGTTCACTAAAAGTACTTGTTTTTGCTACTGACAGGCTCAGATAGTTATTATAAGTGTCTGACAGCATTATGGAAAGGACCCTACAGAGAAATAAAACATTTTTCTTTACCTTTCACTTCATCCAGTCTGTTTGTTATTGTGTCCAAGTCCTGCTCAAGGAGAAGTCTCGTTGTGAAATCTGAATATCCCTATACTCAGGCTCTAATGAATACGGGCAGCCATCGAATTCAAAGTCCTCATCCACATTGTGGAAATCATCTAAATATTCAGCCATGACACTGAAAATCTTTTAAATAACACTAAGCTACGCGTTCTGTACTCCAACACAACAAACTCTGCCAAATTCCACTATTCAACCGTTGTCTTCCAGCAACACTTCACCTCGCCAGATTTCAGAACGAGACTTTTCCTTGAACGAGACTCTGTCCATAATGTCAGACACTTCTAATAACAATCAGAGCCTGTCATGGCAAAAACAAGCACTTTTAGTGGACATAAATGATGGCGCCAGCTTGCCCCAATAGCACCACATTCCAGCCCGTGAGCAGCTGCCGTCTACAGCGCTCTCCCTCAATACTGGACCAATTTCAGGTTGATAAATAATGAAGTTACCCTTTAAGCTTTTTAGGCACTTGACCATCAGACTAGTGAGTGCACAGTACGTGTTCATTATCTGGAGTTACTTATCTTGAAGCTAACTATTCAACCAACAAACAACTTATATGTAAATGATTTCAGTAAGACCCACATATATGATTCAGCTGCAACAACATAACACAGTCAACCTATATCTGTTGTTGACTCGGGTTGTTTGGTTTTGACAAACCATCTTACTTTCCTTTCTAAAGTAACCACAAGGACGACAGGGAACACTTATAGCCTTCAAACTCTCTCTGTACTATTTATACTATTCAGGACAAAATTTACTTTAGTTAACAAAATATAAAATATCAAACTGTGTCACTCATATGTACACATATTAAAAAAAGAGCTGGTATCTCTTTCTGCACATCAGCAGGTCTACATCTGCCTCTCTAGGCTGCTGCTGCTTTTCTTGCCAATAGGTGGCTCAGGCTGGAGTCGATCCTCAGGTCTGAAACTGCTGGTGGATGATATTGGCTAGGCTTGATTCTGGGCTGCCTAGCATTGTGCCCTTGTTGATGTAAAGCATTCATTTAACATGTACAATTTTGAAAACCTTCCCAATAGAAACTCATTGTTGAGGAGAAAATGGCTTGTTTTATCGTGCCACTGTTACATGTGGAAACTATGATGCCACAGTGTATTATATCTCAGAGCAGCAGTGGTTTCCTCCTTTAATGACAGTTGAGGAAATGAGGCCGTTTTTGCTGAATAACTTTCCTTTTGCGGAACCATTCATTGTGGTTGATGCACAGTTGTAAGGCTACTGTAGGTTATTTGGGGCAACTCCCCTGAGCATCATTCTTCATGGTTTTATACTCATGAACAGGAATGTGTGCTCCAAAATCCGCCCAACCGACAATACCGGTGTTTCTGTCTGTGACCTCCCAGTGCGCTCTAATTGTGCTTTAGATGTCATTAAGAGCACTTCTGTTTTTTAACTTACATTGACAGTTGTCACCATGAGCTAAACTTTCAATCCTACCTTATAAATGTTTGGGCTATGAGTCAGTCAATATTTATTTTACAATTACGGTGAAGAAGTATTGAAACCTAAAGCTGTTATCATATGGCTGGCCTCAGATACAGAGGTTAACCACAATGAGCTGGTTCCTGGTCCAAAAAGATATTGACTGTCATTGTATTTACTGTAATGCATGGGTATCTATCCAACTTTCCCCCCCTCACACACAACTGTGACCTCTTACACAGGGCTCAGGGTAAACCAGATTCCCTCTTCCTCATTGAACACAGACAGATGTTGAGAAGAAAATGTAATTATTTGCTAAACAAACCATCTGTGCATCTGTAATGGGACTGGTTGCCAAAAGCCTTTCTGTAATAGAGGTGTTGTTCCCTCCTTTCTATTTCGGCATGCTTCTCCCTTTTCTCCCTTTTGAATCCTCTTTTCCCTCCAGCTCCGTTTTTCCAGGACTGTGCAGAGACATCCACCTCTGTGGTCTGAAGTTGCTGCTAATCCTCAATCTCTCCCCTCGTTCTCTACTCAAATGTGCTGACTTTGGAGTGTTTGCCTTGCAGATGGTAGCAGCGAGCGCGGAGAGAAGGATGCCAGCAAAATCACCACCTACCCCCCAGGGGCAGTGAGATTTGACTGTGAGCTGCGAGCTGTGCAGGTCAGCTGCGGATTTCACCACTCAGGTAGGTTAATTTCCCTCATGGCTGCTTCTGGTCAGGCACCAAGGTAGATTTTTGACTGCATATTACTTTAAGAAAATTATTTTTAAAGCCTCTAACAACAGTGGCTGTATGGCAAGCCGTTTTATCATCTATTAGCTAGACTGGATATTCATTAGAGATATCTGCAACGTCATTTTGCCTATTCAAAACTACTACTTTTTACTTATTATCTACAACTGAATTATGACTAGTCATAGTCTACATTGTCCTTTTTAGATATCTTAAATTAGACAGAATGATGTTGTAGATATCTCAAACTGGATGTAGGAATAGTCATAATTTAATTGGCAAATATCTACTATCAAGTTATAGATATCTTGAAATTACTTTTGATTACAGATATCTCATTTGGAGATATCTTGAATTAAAGTTTTGACTAGGCGAAATAACGTTTTAGATATCTGTGATTATGTCAGAAGCATCGGTGAGTGGGAGGCGGAAGCTATTCAAACATAGTATGGTACTGCACAGTAACTGTATGGTTTTATCAAGTGAGACTGGAGACAATAAATCTACAATACGCTGTACATTTCTACCACAACTCTCTAGTGAAGAAAGCTCTTGTTCGCCATTAATTCCTTGACGATAAGCTCTTTCTATTTGATGGCATTTTGTAACTAACTAACTCTCAAAGTTCGCAAAAGCTTCTGCTAACACTGTTTAAATGCTTTGTTGGGCCAATATCCAATGGGAAGTCTTGCATGAGCAAAGTCATGCAAGACAATTTGGCCTAGTCATAATGACGTTTGAGATACCTGCAACTATTATTTGGGATCGTCAAAACTGAATTGCAGATATCTGCAATTGTCATTTAGGATGTGTGATGTCGTTTACAGTGACATCACTGCAGATATCTGTAATTCATTCAATATCTCTGTCATTTTGACGAGTCAGAATGACGCTATAGATATCTTGTATAAAAATTCTGTCTAGTCACAATGTAATTATGACTAATTACACACAGTGTAATTATGACTAGTCAAAATGTCGTTGTTGATATCTCTAATGCTAATTCCAGATAGTCAAGTTTACGTTTACGGCTTGCCATAGTGGCTGACCTTGAAGTAAAGAAAGTGAATAAATACCAGTCATGATTATGTTGCTTTACAGTGGTGCTGATGGAGAATGGAGATGTCTACACGTTTGGTTACGGCCAACATGGGCAGCTTGGACATGGAGATGTAAACTCCAGGTATTACTTCTGTTGCCTTTACATGCCTTTACATGTTTTTAATTTAATGTGAAAGGAATTATTCGTTACATATAAAGAATAGTTAATGGGAAAATTAAATGCAGTATTTTATTGTCATTAAAGGGGCTCTATGTAAGAATCAGAAATTGCTTGTTAAAAGTGACACCTGTGGCCGTTAAGTCAACAACAATCAGCGTCCTGTTGCTCACGCTTGTGCTCGCACTACGTAGACGCGAGCGAGCATCGGTCAAAACAGTGAGGCGACAAACACGAGACTGAACGAGATTGAACTTGTTCACACATTGGCAATAAAAAATGATAAAAAAAACGTTGATACATGCAAAATCTTACAAACTTCCCCTTTATGTAATGGGAACAGAATTGAGTCTACATGAAATACTACATTAACCATAATTCTACTGACCAGGAAGAGGTTGTTGTTAGACATGTGTTTTAGGAAAGCTAGCTACTTGTCCTAAGTATTACAGGCCTACATTTGTTAATTCAGCCCAGTTGTTCTAGTAACGATTTAGAAATGTAAGTCCAGAGTCTCGCCTTGTTGCTTTGAATTGCATTGCAAAACATAAATAAACAAACTGCTGCATTCACATGGACACACAGCCTAAACTAGATGTTTCTACCTGCAAGGGGTTCTCCAACTCTGGTGCAGGCCCTTCCAGGTCCCAGTGTACAGGTGACAGCAGGCAGTAACCACACAGCCGTTCTCCTCATGGACGGGCAGGTCTTTACATTTGGCAGCTTCTCGGTAAGACGAACACTGTACATTGGCAGTACTCTAAATGTTCATTGCTTTACACCTGTTTTGATATAGTTGACCATAAACTCTGCGGAGTGAATACAGCTATAACACGTTTTTCAGAAAGGACAGCTGGGCCGGCCCATCCTGGACATGCCCTACTGGAATGCCAAGCCATCTCCCATGCCCAACATTGGTGCCAAATATGGACGAAAGGCTACCTGGATCGGTGCCAGCGGAGACCAGACGTTCCTGCGGATCGATGAGGCTCTTATCAACTCCCATGTCCTAGCTACTTCAGAGATCTTTGCCAGCAAACACATTATTGGCCTTGTGCCCTCCTCTGTGTCTGAGCCGCCTCCATTTAAATGTTTGCTTATCAACAAAATGGATGGAAGCTGCAGGACCTTCAATGACTCTGAGCAGGAGGACCTGCAGGGATTTGGCCTGTGTCTGGACCCTGTATATGATGTTATATGGAGGTCAGTCCAAGGACTATACAGAGCAATGAAATGCAAACATTTTGGTTTAGTTTTGGTTAAGCTGCATGCACCATATTGAACCCCTTCCATGTGTAATCCCTCTTCGTAACCCTCTGTGCGCTTTTAGGTTCCTGCCTGCTGCAAAAGAGATGTTGTGCTACAATGCAGTGATAGCTGATGCCAGGATGCCCTCTGCTACAGACCTGCAGGCTCGCTGTAGCATCCTTAGTCCAGAGCTTGCGTTGCCCTCAGGATCACATGCCACCACTACTCGCTCTCATGGAGCCCTACACATCCTTGGTAATCCTCTGCACTAGATATTCAGCGAAGGGTCATATGAATCTTTTTATGAAGAGTCTCATGAATATGCACATGAACGCTATGACACAAATGATGATGGACGATGCATCTGTGTTTCTTCAAAGATGTTACCAGTGTCCAAACCCCACTCCTGTGATCAGGCTATAGTGTAGTCAGTGTAGCTCTCATATTTTTCATGGAATGGGCCTTTCTTTGAATGAGTGATGTGCTTTCTATTCTCCCATCAGTTCCATTTCAATTCTTGGGAAAATTGATTTGAGCGACAGATTCGCTCTTAGATCGTAGCCAAACAGTTTGCAGGAATGCTTAGGTTATGAATTTCTGTTTATCATCATTTGAATGTAAGATGATGTATACTGGGTTGTCCACGTAGGTTGCCTTGATACACTGGCGGCCATGCAAGAACTGAAGATGGGTGTAGCCAGTGCAGAGGAAGAAACCCAGGCAGTGATGAAGGTCTACTCCAAGGAGGACTACAGTGTGGTGAACCGCTTTGAGAGTAAGTGGGCTCTTTGTACAGGATTCATGGTAAATGACGATGATGCAACATACTGGGAGATACAGAGTGCTGCAGGAATGAGTCCTAAAACCCAGAGTTCGGTTCCCTTGTCTCAAAGTCAATGGGTTTTGGTTAGATGCCTGAAATAAGGCCTGTGGTTAACACAAGCTGAAGTTGTGTATACTCGCACTCATGCGACCGTGGTGTAGTTTGTTTATAGCCTAACGTTAGCTTTTTTACCTCTGCCGATTGTATCCGCGCTTCAAAAATCATAAAAGCGGTGTTCATTTGTAATGATCTTGCTGAACAAAATGTGTAAGTATCAAACACGTGTTTGCCACAGAGCTTATTTTCTGCAATAATCCAAAACCCAATGTAAAAACCCCATTGGCTTTTTGTTGAGGGAAGTTGTGCGATGCTAACTTTTGGGTTGACCTACTAAAATAAGTCATCCCTGCAGCAGTCTTATTTGGCCTTTATATGTTTTGGTTTGATGTTGTGATTATATCAAGCTTAGCTGACCTTTAACTTTTTAAGTCAACACCGCTGAGTATGTTAAACATAAATATTCAGGCCAGTTTATCATCCTCCTTAGTAAAGAAGCAAAGTGGTTAAAAGTGGACAAACAACATCTGTGTACCTTACATAGCCTGATTGATCCCATGTGTGATTCTGTAGGTCACGGTGGTGGTTGGGGTTACTCAGCCCACTCTGTGGAGGCCATCCGATTCTGTGCTGATGCAGACATCCTGCTGGGTGGGCTGGGTCTGTTCGGGGGACGAGGGGAGTACACTGCCAAGATCAAGGTGAGACGCCTTGTTTTTTTTTTTAGCCATTTATTCAATATTCATTTCAGGCATTTTTTCGTCATGGCTGTAATTTTTAAATTCTCTTGCTTTGCACCAAGACACACAAGACTGACATAAACATTAAGTTGTTTGACCATAATCAATGCAAAGCTTGAATAATTGCATTGTAATAGATAAACATCCTGAAAGGAATAAAGTGCCACTGAAGGATTGCCTCAAATTACCGGCGTTTACAATATATTGACCCAGTCCTGTTTTTGTACAGCTTTTTGAGCTGGGACCTGACGGGGGTGACCACGAGACAGACGGTGATCTGCTGGCTGAGACTGACGTGCTGGCATATGACTGTGCTGCCAGGTAAAGTTATGGATTCCTTAGGTTTCCCTTCTGTTCTCACAACTATTTCTTGTAAAGAAAAAAAAGTTTTTGGAACTAATGTTGGTCTCTTTTTTTATCTTTAGGGAGAAATATGCCATGATGTTTGATGAGCCGGTGCTGCTGCAGCTGGGCTGGTGGTATGTGGCGTGGGCCCGAGTGTCTGGACCCAGCAGTGACTGTGGCTCCCACGGACAGGCTACCATTACTACTGATGATGGGTAAAACTGATTTCACGATATAAATGAGTCTTCTGCATTTATATGTTAATACACATTTTCCATATGTATTATTTAATGCTGTCAAAGTTAAAGCGATAATAACACATTAACGCAAATTCGTTTTAACGCCACTAATTTCTTTACTGCATTAACACAATCAATCTTCTGGAGGTTGTACAGGGTTCAGTTTTAAAGCAAGAGTGAAGAAATGAGACTAGAAAACCTAAGGGATTCATTGATACCAACCATGTCATATTAGCTTGTCACAAAGGAGGCTAAATAACACTCCAAACTTGCGCTAAATTTTGGCAAGTAAAAATTGGCATAGCCGTTTTCAAAGGGGTCCCCTGACCTCTCACCTCAAGATATGTGAATGAAAATGGGTTCTATGAGTACCCACAAGTCTCCCCTTTACAGACATACCCACTTTATGATAATCATACAGTTTGGGGCAAGTCATAGTCAAGTCAGCACACTGACACACTGACAGCTGTTGTTGCCTGTTGGGCTTGAGTTTACCATGTCATGATTTGAGCATATTTTTTATGCTAAATGCAGTACCTGTGAGGGTTTCTGGACAATATTTGTCATTGTTTTGTGTTGTTAATTGATTTCCAATAATAAATATATACATACATTTGCATAAAGCAAGTGTATTTGCCCACTCCCATGTTGATAAGAGTATTAAATACTTGACAAATCTCCCTTTAAGGTACATTTTGAACAGATTAAAGATGTGCGATTAATCATGGACAATCATGCGATTAATCGCGATGAAATATTTAAATCGATTGACAGCCCTAGTATTATTTGGTTGTATAATACCTGAATTTGAAGACATCACTTTAATTTGTCTTTTTTTCCCCTTCAGTGTGGTCTTTCAGTTCAAAAGCTCTAAGAAGTCAAACAACGGTACAGATGTTAATGCGGGTCAAATACCTCAGCTACTTTACAGGCAAGTCAAATTCTTTACATTTTGTTAACAGTGATTCAATATTTTGAATATTATATTTTATTTTGTCTTTAGTCTTGTCATGTAAATGATTTTGATTTCTTCTTTATATTTTAACACCAGGCTTCCTTCAAATGATGGCAATGCAGCTAAAGGGAAACAGCAGACCAGTGAACCAGTCCATATCCTTAAACGCTCATTTGCTCGTACCGTCTCTGTGGTGAGTACGGTCTCTGTGTTCTGAATAGTGTTTTGCCTCTCTACCTGCTTAAGTGTCTTGACAGGTAATTTTTTTTACTGTGTGTCACTGTCTCACTCTGTCTCTCCGTAGGAGTGTTTTGAGTCTCTGCTGAGTGTCCTTCACTGGAGCTGGACCACCTTGGTTTTGGGTGTAGAGGAGCTGCGAGGGCTGAAGGGCTTCCAGTACACAGCCACCCTGCTGGACCTGGAGAGACTGCGCTTTGTTGGCACGTGCTGCCTCCGCCTGCTCAGGGTCTACATCTGTGAGATCTTCCCCATTGCTGGTAGGAGCACAGAAAACTTAAAAGAGTTTCTCTTCGGCAATATGATGTCACAGTGTTGCTGCTTTCAAGCTATTAGTGACTTTTTTTCCCCTATTCAGTTATGAATGCCTTTCTGAATGAAACATTGACAATAACCATCCTTTTTAATTTTTGAATGAAACACTCAGTGTGCCAATACTTCTGCCTGTGACCTAGAAAACATTGAAACCTTTACAGACTAGATTGTGTTTATATTTACAAAAGTGCATTTCAATTGAACTCACAATGTTTTCTTTTTTCTATCTGTTGTTTGAATTCTAGCCAGCACCAAAGCTGTGGTGGAGGAGTCGAGCAAGCTGGCCGAGTGCGTGGGAAAGACGCGCAGCCTGCTGAAGAAGATCCTGTCAGAAGGCATGGACAACTGCCTGACCAAGCTGGACAACGACCCGCAGGGCTACTTGTCTCAACCTTTGACCCTACTGGAAGCTGTGCTGCAGGAGTGCCACAACACCTTCACTGCCTGCTTCCACTCTTTCTACCCAACCCCAGCTCTGCAGTGGGCCTGCCTCTGTGACCTGCTCAACTGCCTAGACCAGGTCAATAACGGCAGACCATGTCATTGTAGTTCAGGAGGAGTTTTAAGCAGGACTGGAGCTAGTTACAGTGTCATTCTCATTAGCAATTCATCTATTGGCTTCTCCCCGATATATCAATAGTGTAGTGTATAAAATGTCAATTCCCCATCGTAATTTCCCAAAGCCTATGGTGACGTCTTCGAATTGCTTGCTTTTTTCAAGCAAAAACTGAAAGATATAAAATTTCCAATAACGGAAAAATCATAGCTCCCTAACAATATTGTCTTAGGTTGTTAAATGAAACATTGCAGACACATTTCAAAAAGGTGATAAAGTCAGAGATTCATTCTTGTTCCTCCCTGTTTTTTAGGACATTGCTGAGGCCAACTTTCGCACGTCCAGCAGCCGTCTGCTGGCGGCGGTAATGTCAGCTCTGTGCAACACCTCAGTCAAGCTGACATCCATCCTGCCTATTGCATATGACGGGGAAGTGCTGCTGCGTTCTCTGGTCAAACAAGTCAGCACAGAGAATGACTCTGCCCTCGCTCACCGCTTCCCCCTGCTGGTTGCCCACATGGAGAAACTAAGCCATGTGAGTTTTTGCACATCATATATTGTCCTCTACATCAGGTACCCTCACTTCAAAAATGGTGGAGGTGGGTGCTTATGGATGTGGACGGTGACCCAGGAAATGTTTGTGGTGATCATTACCACATCCTATTCTCATAATAACTCAGTATCAAAACAGTAATATCATATTTTTTCCCTTTTAGACGGAGGAGAACCTGATGGGCATGACCAGTTTCCGGGAGGTACTGGAGAAGATGCTGGTGATTGTGGTGCTGCCTGTGAGGAAGAGTTTGAGGAAGGAGGTGGAGCTGTTCTCTCCACACCTGGTCTCCAACACCTGTGGTCTGCTGGCCTCCATCGTCTCTGAGCTCACCGCCTCTGCCCTGGGCTCTGAGGTAACTTATCTCACTCCGATACTTACATACACCTTCACAAACACACACATACATCATGTATGTAGGGCCACAGATCCTGGCTTTGGCAAATGTATACACAAGTTTAGTGTTCTATAAGACAACTTACAGTAAGACCTGATGTGCTTTTATAGAGTTCTACATCTTGTCTCTGTACTGGTCATTCACATTGTAATCATTGCCCACTGTCACATTCATTGTTGTTTTTCAAAGTTCACATTTGCATCCGCTCCTACTTCTGTCAGAAATGTCATATTTATAGGCTGTAGATGAGATCTGTCAACAAGACTGTCTTGCCTCATTCCTTTTCTTTCCTCCTCCCTCGTGCCATATCCGTTTACTTAAAGCTCTGTTGTTATCAAACTAACATTTCATAGTGACGGCTTTTTCCTGGAACAAGGTGGCATTTTTACTGTTGCCAAAAAAAAAACAGTACCAGAGAAGTGGCAATTTGATCTTTTTCTATTGTTGTTACGGTATGCTGCTGAGTCATTAAGTGGGTGGGGCAGATGTCTGTCGCCCTCCCTTTCTCACACTCCTAATTTAATTATTGTCACACGCATACCCTTGTACTGCTTACGTTCTTGTTGCCATAGTAACCGTCACTTGACAGCAGCTTTCAACACCACTGTTTTTCTCACCAGTCTGTTGTCAGGGAAACAAGTCTTCCTCCCCTGAGCACCTGGATAGGGTCCCTCTGCAGTTGTGTCTGGCTCTCTATTGTCAGCAGCCTGATATAAATAGTAATAGTTTGTACTGTTTTCAGACTGCACTGTTTTTATGCCTTCCGCGCCGGCGGAAGTTGTGGCCTTTTGGGCTGTCCGTCCGTCCGTCAGTCCCATTCTCGTGAACGTGATATCTCAGGAACACCTTGACGGAAACGTCACTTGGACTCAAGGATGAACTGAATTGTGTCCTTGCTCATTAGGTTGATGGGCTGAACTCGCTCCACTCCGTGAAAGCATCCCCTAACCGTTTCACCAAAACGAGCCAGGGCCGGAGTTGGAACACGGGCAACGGCTCTCCGGATGCCATCTGTATGACAGTGGACAAGCCAGGCGTTGTGCTGGTCGGCGTCTGCGTCTACGGAGGAGGGGGCATCCATGAGTATGAACTAGAGGTGCTGGCTGATGATGTAAGTGATTAGGAATCATTTTCAGCTTGTATTTTATGCATTTTCTGGTGTTGCTTGACTAGTTTTCTGCCCTAGCCTCTTTTTTTTTTTTACAACTTTTGTTCCCTCATCCTTCAGGCGCAGACAGAGCACCCAGGGGACTCGGCACATTCTCACAGGTGGACGTCCCTGGAGCTGGTGAAGGGCACCTACAGCACTGATGATTCTCCCAGTGATATTGCTGAGATTCGCATGGACAAGGCAGTGCCACTGAAGGTACAAGAAAATAATACATGCTTATGATTTGCTGTTGAGATACAGATGCTGTAACTAACTTTATACAATTTTGTGCTGGGTTTTGTTTCAAACGCATATAATCTCACTGATGAATGTCTTCTGTTGCAGGAGGGGGTAAAGTATGCTGTGCGTTTACGGAACTACGGCAGCCGGACAGCTAATGGGGACGGAGGTATGACCACAGTGCAGTGCTCTGATGGTGTGTCCTTCACCTTCAGCACCTGCAGCTTGAGTAGCAATGGCACCAATCAGACCAGAGGACAGATCCCACAGGTTCTTTACTACAGGTAAACACAAACCAAACATTTTGTAATATATAATCTGTGTAGTATTTGCCGTTTCTGACTTGAGTTTTTCTCCTGGCTAAAGGAGTGAGTACGATGGGGATCTCCAGTCTCAGCTGCTGAGTAAAGCCAATGAGGAGGACAAGAACTGCAGCAGAGCTCTATCTGTGGTCAGTGCTGTGGTCAGAGCTGCAAAGGACCTGCTTCACAGAGCTTTTGCTGTCGACGGTAAGCACAACAAACATGCACCTGTATCACAAAGGCATTGCTGTAGTGCCACTTGTGTTGAATTTATCTGTTCAGCCTCGTCAATTTAATCTGTGTCATTTATTATCTCCAGTGGATGACATTCCTGAGCTACTAAGTTCCTCCAGCCTGTTCTCCATGCTCCTGCCCCTTATCCTGGCCTACATCGGCCCTGTGGCTGCATCTGTACCTAAGGTAAGAGGTCAAACCAGGATGGCAAACCCTTTATCTTGAAATTGTCTCTCTCTGATGTGGCATCGTGGTGAAATACCTCCTCTTCCTCATCCAGGCTGCTGTTGAGGTCTTTGGACTCGTTCAGGAGCTGTTACCTGCTGTCTCTGCCCTCAACCAAAAGTATGCCCCACCCACCTTCAATCCCAACCAGTCAACAGACAGCACGACTGGCAACCAGCCTGAGCAGGGCCTGTCAGCTTGTACCACCTCAAACCACTACTCTGTAATTGAGAGTGACCACCCTTACAAACAAGCCGGCGTCACACAATACAGGGTAAGGTATCCTTTGGCATGCTAACTGCTTAGCCAGTTCCGTACATCTGAAAAAGTAAGAGACAAATATAATTTAAGTCTAAACTGTTCTTGCTCTGTCTCCCCCTGGCCTCAGGTATCATTCCCAGACTGTGTCCGCTGGACCACCATCGAGTTTGATCAACAGTGTGGCACTGCACAGCCAGAGGACGTCCTGCGCCTGCTCATCCCCAGCCGTACACTCCACCTGTCCAGCCTGGGGGGCAAACCTTTGATCCATGACACCATCAACACCTGGACTGACCTCAAGAAGTTCTCTGGATCCACAGGCTGGCCAACCACCGTCTTAGTGCTGCCAGGTAAGAGAAGCCGAGCAATGAACATTTAGCGATGGTAATGAACATTACGACCGTTGTTTTGGCATTAAGTTCCAAAAGCCAAGAGACTTAGTCGATTTAATATACAGTAGACGGGTAGAATAAAAAGTTTACCACATGAAATAAAAGACATTCTTCATTTTAAAATCACACCATTAACCTTTTTGAAGACACTTAATTACATTTGACAACTTCTGCTTCCCAATATTAGTGCTTTTTCACATCATCATTGGCTATTAAGTGATAAACTAAAGATGTTGCACTTCTCTGATATTTAAATACATCAACACAAGATGGCATGTAAAACTACTTTTCTCATCTGACGTGCTTGTCAGACTTGTAATTGAAAGCAGTCATCCCAAACATTAATTAAAAAGATCAGGAAAAGCATGCATTTCAGTGAATTTCTCCACAACTACAACGAGGATCAAATATTTGTCTTTTTTAAACAGATGGAAATTAGCTCCTTGCCAACTCTGGTGCAATTAGTTTTTAATTGTGCGCTGTCCCTGCATAGATAAACAAATTACATTCTGGACAGGATCATAACATGCTAAGCTAGTTTGTACTGCTCAACCAACTTCCTTGCCCTGAAGTCAGCCTGTAAAGCAGCAGCAGAGTCTGTGCTACATTCATTCAAGGGATAGTCTGGGTGTTTTCAAGTGGGGTTGCATGAGGTACTTATCTATAGTCAGTGTAGTTACTACAGTAGATGACGGTCGGCACGCCCCCAGTTTGGAGAAGCAGACATGATTACCGACTCAGGAGCAAAGCAATGTACTGCTGTGGACGGGGCCGGCAGCAAAACGTATTTTAGCCAGCTAAAAAAAAAGCTCACCTAAAATAAAAAAATATCCATTTAAGTGTATGCTATATTTAGAATATTTTCACCGCTTGACCTTGTCGTCAGACAGCCCTTTCCAACGGGGAACTGATGATGTTTTATCCATCTATGCTCTCGCTAAAAATAGTACTTTTACCTCACAGAACACGGGAGTTGCTGCTCTATCTCTGCCTTGATCTGTTTGTTTGTTTTGTAGTTCATTGATCTTAATTGTTCTCATACAGTATGTGATTTAATTTCCTTAATTATGCTTCACTGAGCCACCTGCGACAAGCACGCAGCCATTTGTTTCAATGAATGATTACTTACATAACTCTGCCCACCTGTCTCTTTTCATCTATCAATTTTTCTGTCCTTTCTACTTTCAGGAAATGAAGTTCTGTTCTCACTGGAAACAGCGTCGGACTACGTTAAAGATGAGAAAGCTTGCTTTTATGGCTTCAAGTGTGTGGCTGTGGGATATGAATTCAACCCTGGTCCTGATGAGGTACAGACACACTCGTATAATCCTCAGTAGCAGGCTCGCCTTCCACCTTTCTGTATAATGACTGTTTGTTTCTGAGAATCGTTAGATCTCATGACTGAGCTGCATTCTGTTTGTCATCTCTAATATGTCAAGTTTGTGCATTTGTCCTGGCAGAGAAAATGTTGAATGTTACAAAACCTTCCTGACCATAGCATTATGGACATTTCAGGGTATCATCCAGCTAGAGAAAGAGTTAGCCTACCTGGGCAGTGTCTGTGCTGCAGCTCTGATGAAGAAAGACCTGGCCCTCCCTATAGGTATGGAAAACAGAGGATTTGTTTGGGCTGTTGTGAAGAATTAATCCATGATACATGTTGTGTGTGTGTGGTTCTGCTGGGAGCAAATAACGTTGTGTAACATCTTGAGTAAATCATCTGTTGTTCAGGCAATGAATTGGAGGAGGATCTTGAGATCCTTGAGGAAGCTTCTCTTCAGGTGTGTCATCGTTTAAATTTTGTTACTCTTTTTGTGGTCTTTTGAAAAGGATTTTATATTTCTTCAGCACTCTACCTTCCTTGATTTGTAATTTCCTTTGACCTCTCCCAGGTGGTTAAGTCCCACTCTGGGATCCTGGGTAAGGGTCTGGCCTTGTCTCACTCCCCCACCATCCTGGAGGCCTTGGAGGGAAACCTGCCCCTGCACCTCCAAACCAATGAGCACTCTTTCCTTGAGGACTTCATCACCTGTGTACAGACCTCAAGTGGAGGACGTCTGGCCAGGTAAATGTTTGTGGAGCCTGCACAGCTCTCCGTCTCCTTCAATTCCTGACGGGAGCAAAATATGTACTGACTGAGCATTTTCCGTTTTGAAATATGTCTAGGTTGTAAAATTTTATTTTAGCTTTCCCTCTGCAATTTAAGTTTTGATTGATGACTCCCTCATTACAGATTAGTAATTTACTACCGTCTCTCTCCCTCCATTTGTTCTTTTTTTTTATCCAGGTGGCTGCAGCCAGACTCTTACGCAGACCCCCAGAAGACATCTCTGATCCTGAACAAAGACGACATACGCTGTGGATGGCCGACCACCGTGGTCGTACAGACCAAAGACCAGTATGGAGATGTGGTGCACGTTCCTCACATGAAGGTCAGGATGATAGCTTTGGCTTTTCTGCTTCAAAGAGATAGATGTTTTATAGAATTGGAACGACTGCAAAAGACAAATCTCTGACTTGTGTATCTTATCTCTTATACGTCCAGGTGGAGGTAAAGGCTGTACCTGTCTCACAAAAGAAGTCCATGCACCCTGACAACGTTAAGAGGCTGCAGCGGCTACCTGGAAGCTCCTCGCCTTCGTCTTCTGGCCCTGACCTGACCTTTGGAGGTTTGCCAATGCCCAAGCTGGAGGCCACGTACGAGCCCATGATAGTGAAAGAGGCTCGATACATTGCTATCACCATGATGAAGGTCAGCCTCATGTAACTGGCTCATAACCCACTCACAACCTCACTTTGTTTACATTTAAAAGGCTGCAGGTGCTCCACAAGGGGGAGCTATTTGGTCATTATCAGATCTGTTATATATGCTACATACTGTACTAACCTGTGACCCCTACCCCAGAGGTAGACATGTCAGTATTGTCAACTACAAGCAAAGAGAGTAATGGCAGCTGCAATATTAACTAGGGCTGTCAAACTCAACGGAAATTCATTTTAACAACACTAATTGCTTTCACATTTCTTGACATTATCAGCCACAGTAGTGTTAAAATCTGGGAGCAAAATCATGCAGATATCCATCAACCTTTTAAAGCAGCAAGATGAAATGATTCATATCCACTTATCCAGCTATTGGACGTCACCACAACTAAAGAAAAGTAAAGAGGTTATAGCGGGCTCAGTTTTAAAGCTAGAGTGAAGATACTGGTATCATATGAAACTAGAAAACATAATGACTCAATTGGTACCAACCATGTCATACAAAGAGGATAGATAACGCTCCAAATTTGTGCTAAATTTTGGCGAGGAAAAACTGTCATGGCCATTTTCAAAGGGGTCCCTTGACCTCTGACCTCAAGATATGTGAATGAAAATGGGTTCTATGGGTACCCACGAGTCTCCCCTTTACAGACATGCCCACTTTATGATAATCACATGCAGTTTGGGGCAAGTCATAGTCAAGTCAGCGTCAAGTCAGCACACTGATTTAGGATTTGAGCATATTTTTTATGCTAAATGCAGTACCTGTGAGGGTTTCTGGACAATATCTGTCATTGTTTTGTGTTGGTAATTGATTTCTAATAGTAAATATATACATACATTTGCATAATTGTCCATTAATCATGGATAGTCATGCGATTAATCGTGATTAAACATTTTAATCGATTGACAGCCCTAATAGAAACAGAATTCCTAGAATTCAAAAAGACTGAGATAAATATAATAGACATGTTTTTAATAACTTTAGTTTTGATTTAGGGAACATCAAAATGGTAACTTATTCTGTAAAAAAAATGTTTTACTGTATTTTGGTAAACCAGTGTATTTGTTGTTACCTTCATACTTGTGCTCTTTTGTCTTTTTTAGGCTTATGAAAACTACTCATTTGAAGAGCTGCGCTTTGCTTCCCCCACCCCAAAGAGGTAAGTGAGGTCATGCAGAAACAAAACACATTTTCCAGTAAGATATAACCTACCTATTGATCATTTCCCACACAGACCCAGTGAGAACATGCTGATCCGTGCCAACACTGACGGAACATACAGCGCCAACTGGACTCCAGGAGCAGTGGGCCTCTATACAATCCACGTCACCATTGATGGCATTGAAATAGGTATGTCAATGTAAACGTCTGTCCTACACACCGAATAAAGAGTATGCACTGCTTACCATCACCAACTCCCTAAACCCCACCAAAGTGACATAACGTAATGTGGCTGCTATGCATAAGGATTCATCATTTGAAAATGTTAAGGCCTTTCCGAATGGACAGTGAATTGCCACCTTTATAAAATGTTGAGCTGTAAATCTCTTCTTTTAGATGCTGGTATGGAGGTAGAAGTCAAAGACCCTCCCAAAGGCATGATACCACCAGGCACTCAGATGGTCAAACCAAAGGCTGAACCTCAGCCTAACAAGGTGAGCTTTTTCCTTTTGAATGTTGAATCAACCAGGGGCATGAACATGCACATAAACACACCTATAAAATGCATGCATGCTTGCAATCACCCATCACATACACCAGAGACCAGGAACAATTTGTCCTGTCTTGTATTATACCTGTCAACTTAACTAAACTCTTACCTTTAAACCACATTAAAGGAATACTTCACCAAACAATATTACCATTTGTATATCAATTACTCACCCCGGTTTTACCTTGAATTCTTGAAGAAAGTTTTTCTCGCATGTCTCCACGGTGAACAGAGTCAATAACGCGGAAAAGTCTTGATGAATTGAAGTAAACGTTGGCCGCATTTAACTGCAGCAAAACTATATCAAAACCTCTGTTTACAAACTCTCACACAACTTGTGCAGTATAATCTAAATCTGAATTATCCAGACGTATGCTCACTACTTCCCAAGCACATGCACCTTCGCTAAAACCTTACTATTTAACACTTCCGCATAGACAGTCTCACGCTTGTGCAGGCGCACTACTTATCCATGCAAGTCTGGATGAGTCTGAAGTGTTGTGAATAGTAAGGTTTAAGCGGAGATGCATGTATTTGGGAAGCCGTGAGCATATGAGGAGTTGCGATAGAGTTTGTAAACGGATGTTTTGATATAGTTTTGCTGTTGTTAAATGCGTTCCCCATTTAATTCAATTCATCAAGACTTTTCTCCGTTTTCTTCAAGAATTCAAGGTAACACGGGGTGAGAAATTGATCTACAAATGGTCATTTTGTGGGTGAAGTATTCCTTTAAGCAACAATTTGATAAAAACACTGAAACAAGGAGCTTTGAGGAGAATGTGAAAGGGTTATTAGTTCTGCCCATTTGCACTGAGAATCAACATCTTGTGCAGTTTTTAGCTCTTTTCACCTCCTTGTTTTGGTTTGCTGGTCTGCCAAAGAAAACAAATGTTGGTCAATGGAAAGCAATGGACACAAAAGCTGATTGTAAGCTATCTGTCCAGTGCAAGGTGATGGGGATCCAAAATAAACTAGTGAACTAATTCAGACATTTAGCGAGGCAAAGAGAGGCAGATATCTTTTATCAGGACTTGGCAGACTATACCAGGGCTACCAGGCTTGGACCTCCTTTGCATTCATCAGGTGATAAGACAGAGAACTGCAGTGTGTTGCTTTATTTTGTTGAATCTGCAAATAAGCAACTGATTGCTAATATGTTGCACATAATACCATGAGGTCATTAAGGTGGATCCCTGAGTTTGTTATTGAGTCTTTTTGCCACTTTGTGACTAAATAAATATTTGCAGTACTCTGGTTACAGTGTGCATGTAAACATACTGATTGCTGTATCTCAGCCTTGTCATCTATTCAAGCTGCAGTGATTGATTATTAGTAATATTTTTAAAAAGTAATCAAAAGCGTGATTGGAAATTACTTCAAATGCAGATGATGCATCAAACTGATATTAGGCATGTTGGCGCCATCATCATTTTGTGAAACACTTGGTATTTTGCAATCCATAATGGGGAAACAAGCAAAATGATGCGCCTTGAATCAGCACTGTATATTCCTTCGGAACATGTGTTCCATGGTTTTCCATGCACCAGTGGGGTGGGGATTAAAACAAACTTCATCCAACTGGTGCTGCTGAAAATTGAGCTCCTAAAGTTTCCTCATCTTTCGCTGTTTGTATGTGTGTACTTGGAAGCAGGCTCTGTGTGGGTTAACGCATGCAATCTCCCACCGTCAACTTGTCCTGCTTCCTCTACTTTCTCCTCCTGCTGCACTTCTTGTCTTTTTTTCCTTCTTCTTTTTATCCTTTGCTCCTGCCGCTCACGGTCTCCATCTCCCCTCTGCTTCTCTCAGGTCCGCAAATTTGTGTCCAAGGACAGCGCAGGCCTGCGTGTGCGTAGTCACCCCTCCCTGCAGAGTGAACAGATAGGCATAGTGCATGTCAATGGCACCATCACTTTCATTGACGAGGTAATTGACTCTAGACCAGGCAGAATATAAGTTATGTTATATAAGTATACTAGCTGGAGCACTATCCACTTTTATTCTATTTCCTTGTTTCTTCTTCTTTAAATCAGTACGGATATAATAAGTATTGTAATCCTATTTCTTTTTATCTAGATTGCTAGTTTTAAGTAGTTTTGAGTCCTCCTTGGTGGCTTCTATGTATTATGTGTTATTACCTCTATAAATAATGATAACTACTTTCTTTCAAAGCTTATAAATTTGTTGCTCTTACTTTAATTTGCTTCATACTCTTGCAAGGGACTCTGAGGCTACATGAAAGGCTTGAGCGCCTGCACCCTGAATCCAAAGGATGTGATCCATTTAAATTCCCAAATTAAAATTGTAGAACTCAAAGCATTTACTTAATGATTGTACTTTAATGCAACACATATTCAGTATGTTTACCAGTCCTACACAATATCTGCACTCCCACCCTTTGGTAACAGCACTAGTGACATTTCTTACATGTCCTACGTGCACCCTGCTTTAATCTCAATTTACTGTCGTCTAATTTGACTTGAGACTTTCATGCAACCTCAGAGGTTTAGGTGTGTGTGTGTGTGTGTGTGTGTGTGTGGGTGAGGGCGCTGCCCATCCTGTTTCCATAGTAACAGGACGGCATGGCTCTGCTCTGTTGCCTGTTTTCCCGTAGATCCACAATGATGATGGTGTGTGGCTCAGGCTCAATGATGAAACATTAAAGAAGTATGTTCCCAGCATGAATGGGTACACTGAAGCCTGGTGCCTCTCTTTTAACCAGCACCTGGGCAGGAGCCTACTGGTCCCAGCCGACGTAAGTAGAAGAAGGCCTGCTGAGCAGTCTGTCCCAGTTTAATAACGACAGAGCCTCCTGTGCTGTTCATTTGGGGAAAGGCTCAGAGATCATCTTGATTGTTTAACAATAATGGTTTTTCAAGGACTCTTAAGTGTTTGGCACCCACTCCCCAAATGTACTCAAAGCATGGTAAATAGAGAACTTCATCACTGTTGGGGGTGTTCTCTTGCATGAAACATCTATTTCAAAGTATGAAACTTTCACTAACGCACTGTACAAAGGAACAGCAGCTGTGAGCGTGCATGCATCAACTCATGTTTGAAGGCCAAAAGGTTCACCATAAAGTGACCATTGTGTGTTTAGTTGGACACAGCACTTGCTCACATGCTTAGGTAGTATATGTTTAGTGCATTGAAGTGAACCCCAATGCAGGAATTGGCAGACAAAGAAAAAAAAAAGGTAGTAAAGGAGCAACTTCATCCTTCGGTGAAGTTGGTTAGTCTGCACTTTTCAGTCTTCTTTTCCTCATTGCCTCTCACTAGACACAATTCATAAACACAGCTAGCACACCACAGCATGTGATAATAAGGGTTTCTCTCACATTTTGCTCCATGCCACAAAACCCGCCGTAATATGCAACAGAATAAAACAAAAAAAAAGGGAATGTGACTGGGTATAATTTAAGACATGAATATTGCAGTAACAGGGAAAGTATCTGGAAGATGTTAATGTCCAGGTGGTTTTCTGTCATGAAGCAATCACTGGTCCACAAAAAAGTTTCAATGGGAAATTGTACCTGTACTGCTCTGCAATTCCACCTCTGCATTGGGATGCTTTAGGTGCTTAGGAGGCTTCCATGTAAGGTCTCTCTGTCTGAACAGCATGACACACTACATCATCCAAGTGGGGAATTTTTTTGGAAGTTTCTTCTTTTATATGTATTTCATTTGGTCATGGATTTGGAAATAACGACCCTGTGGTGTTTGGAGTGATCTTTCAATTCTTTTTCTGCAACCGCAACTGGGTTTTTAATTTTTTTTTTTTAATGCATTTGATCCTACACTTTGTTCAGGCTTGGCCTGTATTTGCAGTTCCTCTTGGCCCCTTTTATCAGTGCTCCACGATTTCACTAACTGGCCTATCAGATTCTGTCCTCTCTTCTTCACCTTCTCAAATAACCTCTGATGCTGACTTCCAGAGGAGCCAAGCCAAAAAAACATTTTTTTTTCTTCCAAAAAAATACATGAGCACCTTCCCCCATCCTGTTTTCTCTCCTCTCTCGAGTCGTCTACTGTTTTTTGACTGTCTCACGATCTGTTGCTCAGAATGTCTTTAACGCTAGCCAAGGAGTCAGGGATATCGGCTTTTTGTCGTGGACCCCCTTAACTATATTCCCGCCACAGGTGAGTTGTATGGAGGAGGGATACATAGCTTGACTGCCCCATAGCTTATCATCTATCTGTCACTCTACTTGTCCTCTTGAACCCCTTGTGACCTTGTAGTCTCCCCACAGTGTTGCAATCAGGCATAAGAGGTCGAACCACAGTTGCATGGGTGTCTGTTTTGTTTAATTTTGACGATACAGTGTCGATACAGTATGTCAGCGGCTATTGTCCCATAGACTCAGTGCAGTGTTCACATCGGGGATTTTGTTAAGTAATAACTGTTCAAGCTTGTATGTTGCATGGGGTTGAAGATACTAATGTCCAGTCTGTTGCATGAGGTCTTGTTTGAAAGGCTTGTCATTTATAGTCCTGTATCCTTGTATCCTCCATAGCATGCCTCCCTTTAGACTTACTTATTGTCTATTGGTCATTTAACTGCATCGCTACATGGCGTGTTGAATTCTTGTGCTGTATCTACTGCGAGTACTTGGATCTTCAATTGTATTGAAACTTTTTAAATGTATGTACAGTACATGCATTTTTAATATCTGGAGGAATAGATGTAGGGTTGGAATATAACTTACTGTTTAAAAGAATAGTTTGACATTTTGTGAAATATGCTTATTTGCTTTCTGCCGAGAGTTCGACGAGAAGATCGATACCACTCTCATGTTCGTACTGTGACTATTAAGCGAGAGCTAGCAGCTGGTTAGCTTAGCATAAAGACTGTAAACGGGAATAACAGCTAGCCTGATTCCACTAAATCCACTTACCAGCACCTCTAAAGTTCACTAATTAAAGAGGACCTATTATGGTTATTTACAGGTTCATACTTGTATTTTGGGTGTCTACGAGAACATGCTTACATGCTTTAATGTTAAAAAAAACACTTTGCTTTTCACATAACGGCTTTTCCCCGCCCCATCTCCCGAAAAGCCCAGTCTGCTTTGATTGGTCAGCTGGCCCTCTCTGTTGTGATTGGTCAACCAAACCAAACTCTTCGGACTCCGCTCCAGCTCGGCTCTAATTAGCTTTGTTTGAGGGCATACCAAACTAGCCGCTAGGCAGGTTTTAATGCAAATGTGTTACTTGGTGACATCACTACGTTATGGAAGAAAAGGCGGGACGACAAGTGAGGCATTTCAGGCAGTTCAGGAGCAGTGTTTCTGTGTGGGAGAGTAACTCCCTTTGGCGTGGACTTTGGGCTGTGTAACTTTTGCAGAAGGGAAAAAGCACAAAATCATAAAAGGTTCTCTTTAAATAACTCACAAAGCATCATTCACAAGAGCACCACGAATACTATGGTATTACCTTAAAGCATTACTGTGGCTCGAATTTGGTTGTCTTAGTCAACATAGTTACAAGCTGACCAAATATCACACATTTGATTAAAAAATCGAAATGTTTTTAATGACAGACTGGTGCTGTTGTATGTATCGATTTATCATTAATACACAAATGTAGAATAATCACCATATGAGCCATGTTATGTGCGACATAGGCAGGTGTTATGCAAATGTGTTACTTGGTGACATCACCACGTTACGGAAGAAAAGGTGGGACTTCAAGTAAGGCGTTTCAGGCAGTTCAGCAGCAGTGTTTCTGTAGGGGAGAGTAACTTCTTTTGGTCTGGACTTTGGGCTTTGTACTGTAACGTTCCAGACCTTTTACATGCACACAAAGACTATATAACACACTAAAGGAAAGGGGAAAAGCACAACAGCATAATAGGTCCTCTTTAACACGTTATACTTTGTTTGTTTTATCCATGCAAAAACTGAAGTGTAAAAATGACAGGCTGTGGTTTTATGGGGGTTATGTGCTGGACTAGTTATTTGCTGGGAACGGTCACAAGAAGATTTCAGGGACTTGCAATGCTCGGCTACAAAATAGTCCCACTCATGACCCCCCTATAAAACTGCAACTTGTTGTTTTTACACTGAGGTTGTATGGATTAAATAAACAACATATAACAGTTAGCTGTTTCCAGTCTTTGTGCTGAGTTAAGTTAACTGGCTGTGGCTGTAGCTTCATATCTACTGGACAGATGTGAGAGTGGTATCAATCTTCTCATCTAACTTTTAGCAAGAATCCCCAAAATGCTTATTGCTTAAAGGCCTTTAAGATCACACAGCACATATCTAGAGATGGACTTGATTTATAACTGCTTGAGATGAGAAATGAACTAGGGTCCAAAATGTAACTTTTATTTATACAGGGTAGGTTGGCTGAGCATACTTGGTCTTTTCCCTGTTACACTGCTAACAGTGGCTCTTCACCATGATCTTTCAGGATTTAGTAGTCCGAACCTTGTCCTGGACTTTTACATTTTTGCAGCCTGTTGTTGTGTTGCTGTACTTTGGCTCTAATTCATGCTCTTACCTCTTGCAGGAGGTCAGGGGCCAATCGGAGGAGAACGTAAAGGAGGTGAGCAGCTGCCCTTCCCACGAGGCCCCCATTCGGGTGCAGAACAGGGCAGGGCAGGGCGGCGGCCCGGGGCTTTATAAGGTAGTGAAGACCGGCCCCTCTGGTCACAACATCAGAAGCTGCCCAAACCTTAGGGGTATCCCCATTGGAATGTTAGTTCTTGGCAACAAGGTCAAGGCCATAGGCGAGGTACGCACTCACCCCCAAATAATGCAATGTGTTTTTTGTGGCTAGAGTTGAATAAATCAGTCTGTTTAGATCACGTAATGTAATATAGCTAATGTTAGTAGATTTTGGCCTTCATTCTCAGAAATTAGACTTCCCTCTTTTTCCTAAACTGAACTGATTTTGAATGTAAAGAATGTAATCTCTCTTTCTAAGGGGAATACATCAGGTGCTTCTGGGTGTGGGTGTGTGTTGTGTATCTTTCCACTCGAGGTTCTTTTCAACTCCTGCGGCTCTGCAACATGCTCGCGTGCTTCCTGATTTACTAATTTCAGTTTGTCTATAAATCCATTGCAGTTTCAGCGTGTCATATTCAGCTGACTCGAGACTTTTCAGTGGAAGTGTGATCACAAAAATGCTGGAGCCTTTCTGTGCCTTGACTGAATCTTTCTTGCACTTTTAACAAATCCTGCCAATAACTTTGATACTTTGAACTTTCCTAAATTGTCTTTGGCGTGGTGATGAGTGGAGCCTCGCCCCTCTTTTTTTGGATATGACCTGTCATTGGCTGCTGTGGTGTGTCATGCTGTTCAATAGTTTCTTCTCTGAGCCTGTACTGGAATGCCCTTTCTGAGATCTGAGAGGTGCAGCCTGCACATACTAATACTTCTACGTCTATGTCTGTTTTTCCACAATGATAATATTTCAGGGGAATTGAGAAAAAACAACCTCATGCATTTACCTTTCAATAAGCTACCCCTTTTTTAGAGTAAGTTTTTTTTTTAAATTTTAGCTACACCAGTTTTGTCCCGCAGTGTCTGCTGATACACAAAATCTAATTCATGTGATCTACTGGTGTGGGTTTTGTGTGTGTCAATCAGATGAATTGAATGTTTGCATGTTAATGATCTACAGTAATGTGTCATGGTTTTGTCTGTGCAGTAATAACATGGATGTACTGGGGTGACAAAGTATTCAGTGTGTGTGTGTGTGTGTGTGTTTGTGTGAGTATGGATAAAGAGTGTTATTTGTGTATCAGGTGGTCAACTCAGAGGGGACCTGGGTACAGCTGGATAAGAACAGTGTAGTGGAGTTCTGTGAGAGCGATGAAGGAGAGGCCTGGTCATTGGCCAGAGACCGCGGTGGAAATCAGTACCTTCGCCACGAGGACGGTAAGCTACACTCAACGGGGAAAAAAAAACGTTTTGCCACGAAAATGTGCTAAATTGTAAGATAACATACTTTAATCTGATTTTATAGAACAAGCACTGCTTGAACACGGGGCCCAGACCCCACCACCCAGCCCTTTCTCTGTGCAGGCCTTCAACAGAGCCACAACTTCAAATGGAGCGCAGGGCTTCGACTATGGCATCTCCAACAACAAAGGTAAGGTCAACTCGGTGTAGAGTAGGTTTTTTAGAGACAAACTCTCCAGAACATATCCTTAATCTGCACATCACTTTGCTTTCAACATCCACTTTGCTTTACGCTGTTCATTCACGTGGGAAGGTTTCGAGTCCTCAGGCTGTAGTCAAAGATTTTGAGGGATGTTTTGTCATTACTAATGTAAACCTCACCTCTGATTTCACTCTGCACCCCTGTCTTTATTATTCCCTTCTTTTTTTTTTTTTTAAATACCCTCTATCTGACCTCTCTCTATGCTTTGGACTGAGACTTTTCTCATAAGTTGTTTGATACATTACCCCATTTTAGTTGTAGAAATCCAGACATTTTCACCATCTTTAGCAATGCAGTTCTGTCACAATAATGAAGAGGGAATTAAAAATCACTTGACGTCCACAATTTATAGCAGCACATCCACATTGTTCATGCGATCCAGTATGGGTTAATCCATAGAAATAGAAAGAGAGTAGAACGGACATTGAACTGTTTCGCCATGGTCATTTGACTAGTTCAAAAGGAAATGGCGCTCAGCACAATGCAATGTCCATAGAAATAGAATAAGTTAGCCTGCTACAACGGTCACTGTTCATAGCAATGGCAACGTTACACATAAAAATGTCCACCACTCTGACCATCCTGCTACGTTGATTTGAATGGGAAAGTCCATTCTTCTCTCATTCCATTTCTATGGGTCAGTCAAGCTCTTTAAAACCACAGGTGCCATCAGTCACCGATCTGTCATCTCTTTTTATTTATGCTTGCTTTTTCTATTGTGTCTCCTGTTATTACTTCATGCCTAACATCTCTGCAATGTCGGGAATTCATCCGTGTCTGTGTGCATGGGCCGGTCGGTGTGCTTCCGTTCATTACGACTACTCTGGGCTCTGTTAAGTTGGGCGCTGTGGGCTAGCCCAACACAGATAACTGGCCCTGAACATGTATCTGTGATTTTACCCTTTACCCTTTTGTTGCCTTAAAGGACCAGTGTGTAGGATTCAGGGGGATCTATTAGCAGAAATGGAATATCATATTTTTAACTATGTTTTCATCATCTGAAACTGAGAATCGTTGTGTTCTTGTTAGCTTAGAATGAGCCCTTCATATCTACACAGGGAGCGGGTCCTCTTCACAGAGTCCGCCATGTTGCTCCGCCGTGTTTCTTCAGTAGCCCAGAACGAAACAAACCAAACACTGGCTCTAGAGAGAGCCTTTCGGGATTTTACGTTACCTGAAGGCCAACGTAGTTCTCAGACAAGCTTGGAAAGGGAGTGGTGAGTGGGGTCGTGTCCAGAAGGTAACCCGCAAGTTGCAATAACATGCAAAAACTCTTGCGAGACTCGCTGCCCGATGACCTATCCTAATCCCAACCATTCAAGATCAATGTCTAACCTTATTCAAGGTCAATGCCTCACCTTAACCATTTGAGGTCGATGCCTAATCTTAACCATCTCGCCAGAGTTTCAAACTTGAGGGTTACCTTCTAGACACAACCGTCGAGCGAAGGGGTAAGCAGTTGGTTGCAATCTGCAACCTCACCACTAGTGCCACTAAATCCAACACACTGCTCCTTTTAATTTAGTCTCTTAGAAAACATTTGATCATTTACTTAATCCTTGTTTTCTCAAGAATATGGATGAATACTGAAAACATCACCTGAATGAACTCATCAGTTCTGCTACACCATCAAAGATTGGCTTGCCCCAAATGTGTCTGTGTATCTTTCTGCCTGAATATCATGCTGACGCTGTGTCAATTGTCTTTCAAACGGCTTACCTCTTCGTCACTGCTTGAAAAAGGAGGCTGACCTGTTTAGCCATGCTAATTAGAGAACCATGGTTATTCAGATAATACAAAGTTATCCTACTGTTTCTGTAGAATAAAGGCTCCATTCACACTTGTCATTTCAAGTGTCTGGATAAAAGCCAGATGCAATTTTACACTTGACCACATATGTGTCTTTGTTTGGCAGATCACAAGTCTGATTGCCTCTAATTTTCTTTTACTGTGCTAAATGCAAAGCTGCGTAGGCCTTACTCCAGTCCAGAGGGTGATGGAAATGCACCTGAATCTGTTTGCTTCACATAACACTAACATACTATTAAGCCTTCTGTGTAACTGCAAATGTGTCTATGTTGCTTTAGTAGAAAGATGGCTAATTTCAGTGTCACTTTGGCTATGTGGCAACTTCATGTGGCTACGTGGAGAGATGGATGCATTTATACCTCTTCAACATTTCGTCTTTTCACCTTTTCCAAGATGGTTTGAGCTACCTGTCTCAAAGGCTTCTTGGTTGCATTCACGCTTGGCTTCTTTGATGCCAGATTACCCATCGCCCCAGAATGCATAAATTGGCAAAGTGTAAAAGGAGTAAATGGTATAGACTCATCTCTATTCCATATACACTTTTGAGTGTAGTCCCCGCACTCGATATTTGCAGCGAGCTACCACAAGCATGTTGAATGTTCGTGCAAGCCCTGAGGAGGCTGCAGGCCTTTGCTACTCTAGGTCAAGGTGATAGCCCCCGCTGAGCCATCTGATGGAAGGTTTGAATCACTCGCCACCTGTGTGACGGATCCATCATGCTGTGAGGCAGCAATATAGATGGATCACCTTCAGACTGGCCAGCTTGATGGACCAGCCTCTGGCAAAGCTCTTTGAGCAGAGAGAGCAACCTTATTGACATGTCTCTCAGGCTTCAATATTCAGCCATGGTGGTTGATTTCCCCCATCTCGGTTTCACCCAGGCAGCCTCTTCTTTCTGGCTCCAGCAATTGATGAAATGGCAACGGATGGAAACTTCAAAATGCCTCTTCAGAACCTACATCGCAGACTCTATGTCAATATCTTCCAGAGTCTATGTTCAAAAACGACACAGTCACTGGGTTTTGTATCTGGTTGACGACTAGTCAGTTGTGTCAAGAGAGTGGGAGACTTCTGTTACACGTGGCAACAGTCTTTGAAGGATTACTGATGCAGTGTCAGCTCATATGAAGAAAGGTCCAATTTCTCCCAGCACTTTTTTGGGACTTCTGATGAGGACAACATGCTTTTTTTGAAGAGTGACTCCTGAAATGAATACATGAGAAGAAACCCTTCGCTGTCCCTTCCCTCAAAACATCCTTTCCCCAAATACAGTTGAGAAATGGGAGGAGCTGCTGGTTCTGGAAGTATTTTTTTAACACTGTATAACCCTGGTTGAAAGTTTTCTTGTTATGATATCATCAATGCTCCATAAAACAGAAACGCAGGAGTTTCCTGGATAATTTAGCAATAGTATAAGTTTATAATAAAGTCCAACTGAAATTAAATTTCCCCTCGTTTTCATTCATTTGATGGAATACCATTAGGTATTGTTATTTCAATACAGCTAATCAAATCTTGCATGAAGCAGTAGGGCTGCACTATTAATCGAATATTAATCGTGATCACGTTTTTGGCTTCCCACAATCAAATGAACACGATCAACTCCGATATTAACATTTAAAATGTGTGCTCTGCTCAAAACTCTGCTGAATATCAAATCAAACATTTCCTAGACTAACAGCCAGCCACCAGGGGGCGATCGAGATGTTTTAGCTTCAATTTTGGGGAGCTGTCATTCAGCTGCACGTGCGCCCTACAGCAGCAGCTTGTAAAAAAACGTTTCTGAATGTTGTGGCTGCAGTAAAAGAGTAATATACTGTACTGTATATCACTCATTTCGCTTATATGCTCTCTTGTAAAGGGAAGGGAAGTTAGCATCGCCCTGGATTCCCTCCACAAAAAGGCCAATGGGATTTTTCCATTGGGTTTTGGATTATTGCAGAAAGTAAACTCGTTTTGTTCACAAATGAACACCATTTTTATGATTTTTGAAGCATGAATGCAATTGCCAGAAGTAAAAAGCTAACGTTGGGCTATAAAGGAACTACACCACGGTGGCATGAGCGTGACTATACACAACGAGGCTGTAAAGGCGGACGAGTCGGCGTGATGACGTTTAGTAGTCTCATTTAGCCACTTGTTAGCAACCGCCTTTTGTAACACACGTAAAGGCTTCAGAATTCACGAGTGGTGTATTTATTGATGTATTTTATATCGTAGAACAAAACCTTAAAATCTCTTAAGCTTATATTAACCATAGGCCTTATTTCAGGCATCTAACTAAAAACCCATTCAAAAAACCCATTTACTTCTAGACGATGGAACCGGAAGTGCTAAAATGCAAACTCATTTCCGGGTTTTAGGACTCGTTCCTGTAGCACTCTATATTGATCAAAATAATCGTGATTATCATTTTAGCCCTAACCTTGCAGCCCTATGAAGAAGTAACATTAGTGTGACAGGCTAAAGGTGCTAAAGTATCCTTCTTTTCTAATTCACAAATATGAACACACGTCTTGTCCTGCCCTTTAGCTTGTTGAACGAGCCAACAAACAAACATCCACCGCGGAAAAGTGCACTGCTCAGGCTCGATAGCTAATCAGCTGCTCAGCTGCAGCACATCAAACAACATTTGAACTTGGCTGCAAATATCATTTGCAAATGTTTCTTGGGAGTTGTAGTTCACTTCTCTCCTTATCTTTTATCCATTCGGGCTTGTACCTTTGACTTTTTAATCATAGAGTAGATTCTTGACCCAGTTGCTCACCTTTCGGATGCCCATCCAAGCCTTGGAAGTGCTCCTGCCAATCCTCTTGAATTGTCTATACAGAAAACAAATAGGACTTTGACTTCTGGGACTCTGGCAGCTCCCCCCATTTCGCACATAGGTTGCGTCGTGGGAGATGACTGAATGACTGATGGAAATTAAACTCTGAATGATCCTCACCCCCCTTTGGAAACCTCAAACCATAGTATAAGCTGTAGTTTTTCCCCCATCCTCTGTCTCCATGTTTGCAGGTGACCGGTTGAGTGCCATACTGAATTCCATTCAGTCTGGGCCCTTCCTCTCAGCAGCTCCCTCCTCCTCCGTATTTGAGCAAGCCGCCCAACCTCCTCCCTCCTCCTCCCTTGTCCACAGCCCATTTGTGTTTGGACAATCCCCCTCCCAACTGTCTCAGCCACAACCACAGCTTCTGAGTAAGTCTGTCCTGCTTTCTGACAGCGCTTGCTTGCACAGGTGTTGATCCCTTTTTCCTCCCAGCTTTTTGTTTTCCTGATTTTGTTCTGTATTCATTCTACTTTATGTATTTTCTGGGGAGGGCAGCAGCGGCGATGTGTGACACATAACAGCGCAGTTATGTTCTTGCGTGCACAAATATCCCCAACAAGCCAACATGTCTATTATTTAATGTTTAAATCTTGTTTATAAAAAACAAATCAGGTGACACTGCCTTCAAAAAATATGCATTGAAAGGCACTTTCACTTGTTTTTGAAAACAAGATTTCAAACTTAAATACTCGACTAAACGTCTTGTTAAAAGGGATATTTTTTTGCCATGTGCTGAAGTAATACGCTGAGTTGCTTATTTTTCTGCTTGCTCTTTTGTTAAGTCAGCTTTTTTTTTCTTTTCCTCATCATCTTCCTCGCTGCTTTAATTTCAGATCTGCATTTTTCATCCTTGATTAACAACTTGTGCCATTTTCTGCCTCAACCAGCCCGGGGCGTCACTCTAAATGTAAACCACAGTAGTCTAAATAGTTGTTTGATTACAGTCTAACATAATCTCCTAAAACAGCAATATTACATATAACACATACTAATAGCTTGCACTTTCACTGGGTAGTTCAAATACAAAATACCACAATTTCATATTAAGATTATGTTAGAACAGGATCCAAAATATCTGTTTGTAACTTTCTCAGCCTGTGTAGCTCTCTTTCTCCCTGTCGGTCCTTTCTTCTGTATTGCTACTTTCTTTCTACTTGTGGTAATCTTTTTTTTTTTTTTTTACTTTTAAATTTCTTACGGAGCCCTGGAGGTGTCTTGGAAAAAATCTCTTGTGTGCATAAATTAATAATTTGTGCTCTCAATTTAGCCTACAGGTAACTTATCACCTTATGAGTCTTGTCATGCATGTACCCCTCACTCTCACTATATATCACTTTAATGGATTTAATACAGTTTTTCTTGGATGGAGATTTTGGATGTTACGAACATCGTTGTGTTATCTTTGAGATCCTTTAAACCTTTACAGGATAAAAGGCTGTTTTACCATAAAAACTTGGATGATACTGAGAATGTTCTTAAAAACCCTTAAAGGGACTATTTGTAACTTTCAGAAATGCTTGTTAACAGCGACACCTGTGGCCTTGAAATCAACGAAAGTCAGCGTCGAGCTCGCGCTTGCTCGCTCTAAATAGACATGGACGAGCATCGCTCAGCGCAGGCTCAGGCAGCGGGGCTACTCAACGAGTTACGTTATCGCCTCCGGACCGCAGCCGGCAGCCGCAGGGAGACACCGGCACCCGGTCGGTAACGAGACAACAACGTAACACGTGGAGGAGCCCCGTCACTTCACAAGACACGGGAAACCTCTGTTGGTCTGGAGGAGCTGCAGCAGTTATTTCTGCACAAACGTCCCCTGTACATTCACTAGATATTCTCGGAGCTAAACTAACTCTTCTGCAGTGTGGAGTGAGCGTGTGTTCACGTCTAGTAGAGGTGGAGCGAGTACGCGAGAACGCGCGCTCTGTCTGAGTGAAGGTAAGCAAGCAGCGGAGACGAGGCTCCGGCCACACGCGAGCGCGCATATGCGAACGCGCATGTGTGGCGACCCGCTACATCTATACGCTTAAAAAGTTACAAACAGTCCCTTTAATTCCTATAGGTTTCTTTTGTCGTCTTCAAACTTCCGGCTGACTAAATGCAACACGCCAAAGCAAAAATATATATGATATTAAATTGAGAGCACAAATGACAAAATTGTGTGCACGGATTATTATTATATTATTTCCATGACACCTCCAGGGCTTTGTCTCTTCTATAAGTGTTTCTCTCTTCATGTTTCTCTACCTATCTGTTGATCGTCTCGTCACTTTAACTTGTTGTCCTTTTGCCTCTTTCTATTTCACCTTCTTGACTTGACCGCATTGCCTCTTTGTGCTTTCTTTCTTCTTCTCTGTGGTGCCCCCCCCCCCCCCCCCCCCCCCCCTTGCGTTCCATGCCTTTGTTTGTTTACCTGCTCCACTGTTTTCCGCTGTAGATGGTTCTTCACGCCGCCTTGCTTCTCGCGAGCGTGTGCACAAAAGCAATGTGTCCGTGGCTGGGCATGGTACCGCTCTCTCATCTCTCGCTCTAAGGCAAAAGGGTGGGTAATCACAGCATGCATGCCTCCCTCAGACTGAACAGAGGGTGGGTAGGAACCCAAGAAAAACACAAAATCACGTCACTCTGTGATGAACAAAGGGTTTTGTATGTTAGCTTGTGGGCATCTTGTGTTAAAAACTGTGGCCCTAAAGTAGGACGTGGCCAAACACAATATTATAATAAAGAGGAAAAACTGAAGGTGCATAATAAACACATATGGGTTTTGATTTAAAGTTCAGTTTAAAAATAGGTGGACCTTAATTGCTATTGACTCCCAGGACTAGACTAATGGTTATTAAAAGTTAACTCAAAGGCTAGATCCAATATTAGTAGGAGAGGTCCCAGGACTTGGCTGGAATCCATCTTTCATCAGCTCTTCCATGGTCCACTAGTTATCTTCATCCATATCAGAGTTTGTCTGCTACCTTAATAGACACAAACACCCAGTAAGTAAAGTAGAAAACAAATCACTCACTGTTGTCATGTGCTTAACAAGGTATAACATCTTTCACCTTCTAGACTTACATTGTCTGTCTTTCTGCCCTTCATTGCATTTTACCTTATATTTTCAGCATTACATTTTTTTTGTTGTGCTTTGAGTTAAAGGGATAGTTCGGGTGTTTTGAAGTGCGAGGTACTTATCCATAGGTTATCCGTAGGTGTATTACTTACAGTAGATGACGGTTGGCGTACCCCCAGTATCGAGAAACGGACAAGAGCACCGGAGCAAAGCAATACAGTGCTGTGGACGGGGACGGCTGAAAAACGTATTTTAGCCACCTAAAAGAAAGGCTCACTTTAAAAAAATTGATATCCGTTTAAGTGTACACTATATTTAGAGTATTTTCAGACGATGAACTGAACCGAAAGTGCCTGAGAGAAGAGAGAGCCTGCTGGCTTTGGAGAGAGCAAGTTTCACTTTCTAATCTGCACTGTTTTTTTTGCTTTGCTTCGGTGTCGGTACTCCTGTCTGTTTCTCCAAACTGGGGGCGTGCCGACATCTACTGTAGGTACAAGCCCACTTCAAAACACCCGAACTATCCCTTTAAATGGTTACCCTCTTACCACTGATTTAGTCCTCTCTTGTGCTGTAACTGTGTTTGATTTATTAACGTTTAGGTGAGCGAGGGAACATGATGCCCGGGGCTCGGCCCATGTCCCCAGCCTCCAAACACCGCCAGGAGAACCGATCTCCCAAACAGGAGAGTCGGGGAAGCCGCTCATCCGAACAGAGCAGGAGCAAGACGGGGGAGGGTGTACTCTCGGCCAGCGAAGCCCTAATCCTGCGGTCGGACACGGCTAAACTGAGGTCTGACTCTCACAGCCGCTCTCACTCGCCCAATCACAACACTCTGCAGGCCCTAAAGGCAGATGGTAGAACCCCGGGACTTCGTGCCGAGTCCCCCAACCCTGGCTCCCGCTCCTCGTCTCCCAAACAAAAAGGCGTATCCTCTTCAGGCAGGTCTAGTCCGTCCAGCACCTCCTCCCAGAACTCCTCTTCAGCCAACCATGACAAGAACCTCCCAACTAAAGTTAGCCCTTCCTCCAAAGCCCGGCTGGACCCTCCCAGAGAGAGGTCCAAATCAGATTCATACACTCTGGACCCAGACACTCTTAGAAAGAAGAAGGTTCCACTTACAGAGCCCCTTAGAGGCAGGTCTACCTCTCCCAAACCTAAACTGTCTCCTAAAGATCCAAATCAAGAAGTGATGAGTAATGCGGAGAACCGTGTTCCTTCTCCACACGTGACCCAGGAGAACCTCCACAGTGAAGTGGTGGAGGTGTGCAGCTCCAGTGCTCTCCTCTCCGAGGATGGCAATGATGAGAACTCAGAGGCTCAAAATTCTGAAGATGGATCATCCAAGGTGCACTTTAGCATCGGCAAAGCCCCTGTCAAAGAGGAAGTAGAGAGTCGCGCATCACCCAAAGTCAGCCGCAAAACCTCCAGTCGACACACGCGCCCTAAGAAGGACAAATCTGGGCCTCTGTTTAAAGGCGAGAGTACATCCAGGGCCACAGAGCCCGCCAAACAGGCCATGTCACCTTCTGTGGCCGAGTGTGCACGAGCAGTCTTCGCAGCATTCCTGTGGCATGAAGGTATCGTCCACGACGCCATGGCCTGCTCCTCCTTCCTCAAGTTCAACCCAGACTTAACCAAAGAGCACGCCCCCATCCGCAGCTCCCTGGGACAGAATGCTGAGGAGAAGGAGAACAAGTTAAAGAACCGCCACTCATTAGAAATTTCCTCCGCACTTAACATGTTTAACATCGCTCCACATGGCCCAGACATCTCCAAAATGGGAAGCATCAACAAAAATAAGGTGCTATCCATGCTGAAAGAACCTCCGCTGCCAGAGAAGTGTGAGGAGGGGAAAGGAGATGCCAATTCCTATGAGATGACTTCTCATCCCGCTATGAGGGCAAAGTCAATCTTACCGTTGACGTTGCAACATCTGGTGGCATTCTGGGAGGACATCTCTATGGCCACCATCAAGGCAGCCACTCAGAATATGATCTTCCCCAGCCCAGGGTCCAGTGCCATCCTCAAAAGGAAGGAACATGAGAAAGACGGTAAAAAGGCAAAGAAGGAGAAGAAGAAGAGGGAGAAGGCGGAGGTGCGTCCAAGAGGGAATCTGTTTGGAGAGATGGCACAGCTCGCCATGGGTGGACCAGAGAAAGACACTATCTGTGAGCTGTGCGGGGAATCTCACCCTTACCCAGTCACCTATCATATGAGACAGGCTCACCCAGGTAAGAATACAGAAAGTTAGAGTTTTGTCATTTTGAACAAGGGTACTAGTCATACAGTATATCTCTCCAAAATGTACTTTGTCCCTTTAACATCCCTCCTTGGTATTTGCGTGGCAGGTTGTGGCCGCTATGCTGGAGGCCAAGGCTACAACAGCATTGGCCACTTCTGTGGTGGTTGGGCTGGGAACTGTGGAGATGGAGGCATAGGAGGCAGCACCTGGTACCTGGTGTGTGATCGCTGTCGGGAAAAATACCTGAGAGAGAAACAGACTGCCGCCAGGGAAAAGGTAGCCTACTTTTGCAAGATTTTAGTGCTTCAATGTGTGTCGCTCTTTTACTGAAGCACTGTCAGCTTTGTGCATCATACTGGTTTCTTACGCCCGGGCCACACTGCCTGCGTAAGCAGCGCGGCTCAGGCTCGGCTCAGGCTCGGCTCAGGCTCGGCTCGGCTGCGTCTCTTCTAGAGATGCGAGATCTTTTGACCGTATATTGACATCATACCAGCAACATTACCACAGTTTCAATGTCTGTATCTGTAGAATATGTCACAGTACCGGCTTCTAATTGTGGATTATTGTTATTATTTACAAATGAGCGCAGGCTTCTTAAACCTTTTCTTTCTAAAACACATGTAAATCACATTTAAAATGCACTGAAATGATCATTATGAAAGGCCAACTCTATGTAGAAAGAAAGGGCTGGCTGGCAACGCTGTCTGTGTGGACGCAACATGCGCGAGAGACACAGTAGTTCAGCGAGGTAGCCGCCAAGCGCTGCTCATACAGGCGGTGTAGCCCGGGCGTAAGACTTGAATAAATCTGCATGTTCTTTGCCAGGTGAAGCAATCCAGGAAGAAACCCCTGCAGGTGAAGACTCCAAGGGCGCTGCCCACCATGGAGGCCCACCAGGTGATTCGGGCAAACGCTTTGTTCCTGCTCTCCCTCAGCAGTGCCGCCGAGCCCAGCATGCTGTGCCACCACCCTCCCCGGCCCCTGCACTCCCAGCTGCTTCCTAGCCTCAAGGAGGGCGTGTCGGACGAACTCCCCAATAAAATGGGCTGCCTCTACCTTCAGACACTAGCTAGGTAGCTAACAGCTCAGTTAATAACAGGTTGCTTTGATATAGATACGAATACTCTACAGTGACACATGCTTCTATAATGATTCGAGTCTCCTCTCATCCTGCAGACAACACACTGAGAACTTTGGGGCCTACCAAGACGATAATCTCTTCCAAGATGAGATGAGGTATTTGCGCTCAACATCTGTTCCTGCACCTTACATTTCAGTCACCCCTGATGCCTGTCCCAATGTGTTTGAAGAACCAGAGAACAACATGAAATCAATGCCCCCCAGGTAACACATCTTAGCACGATGTTTTTAATTACTTCCACTCATTAGCATGCTTACATAAAAACGAGTCAATCACGGCATTACAGATTTTTCTCATACACCATCTTCTACTGTTTATGCATGACATAGACATACACTACATACATGCATGCTATTTAAATCATGGCAGTCATGGTTCCCGTTACCTTTTGAGATATTGAAATTATTCTCCCATGTACAGAGCAGACCAGCAGATAATGCCATTTTGTCATTGCAGGTGCAGATATAACCTTTACAAATAGGTAGTTCTGTGACTCCCACTCCCTCCCCGGCACCCTACTGTACATAGTGTGACAGCAGGCCTTTTTTTCAGAAAGTGTTCCTTAATTGTTATGCCTCCTTATAATGACCAGCCTCATATACAGTACAAAAGCCTGGCTGCTCTGTTCTCAGGTTAATTTAAGTGTTTTTTGTCAATGCATGTCTTTATGATCTTTGTGCCTCTTCTGTTCTCTTTTAGTCTTGAGACCAGTCCCATCACAGACAGCGATACAGCTAAGCGCACAGTGTTTCAGAGGTCTTACTCAGTCGTAGCATCCGAGTATGACAAGCAACACTCGCCTTCTCCGGCCCGGGTCAAAGCCGTGCCCAGGCGCAGGGTTCACAGCGGTGATGCAGGTAATTACACGTGATCGATTGACAAGTGATACCTAAGGATTAGTGAGCAGCATCTGTAACATCAACCTGTCCTGTCCTCCCCCCCATACAGAGGTGGGATCTTCCCTGTTACGGCACCCGTCTCCGGAGCTATCCAGGCTGATCTCGGCCCACGGCTCCCTCAGTAAGGGGGAGAGGAACTTCCAGTGGCCTGTCCTGGCTTTTGTTATCCAGCACCATGACCTGGAGGGCCTGGAGGTGGCCATGAGGCATGCACTGAGGAAGTCTGCCTGCAGGGTGTTTGCCATGGAGGTACAGGCTGCAATATCTCTCTGAATCTCAGAGCTCAGGCTTGCTTTAATTGTTGCTATTTATTCAGCAGTGACTCAGGGTTATAGGCAATTACTGTAGTTGGCTGGGTAATCAATTAGATTTGTATGCTTAATTAGCTCATAGACTTAAGTTAGACTCTTTTGTGCATCGTAAGAAGACTAATTGGTGTGATTTTCTCTTGGTGTCCTTGTCAGGCCTTCAACTGGCTGCTGTGCAATGTGATCCAGACCACATCCCTGCACGACATCCTTTGGCATTTTGTAGCATCTCTCACCCCATCGCCCTTTGAACCTGAGGACGAGGAAGAAGACGAGAACAAGGGGAACAAAGAAAACGTGGAACAGGTATTGAGTGGTTAAACGTCAGGAACCACGCCACTTTACTTTTGCTTTGTTGTGTCATCTTCTAACTGTGAACATCTCCATTCTGCGCCCCACAGGAAAGAGACCTTGGCGTTTGTGAACACCCTCTGTCAGACATTGTTATCGCTGGGGAGGCAGCTCATCCTCTCCCCCACACCTTCCACCGCCTCCTACAGACCATCTCTGACCTCATGATGTCACTTCCTAGTGGCAGCTCACTTCAGCAGATGGCGCTTAGGTACGCTTCCTGAATGACTGAAAAATTATACCATCCCACAAACCAACATTTTTAAATGAATTGATTTCAAATTATACTAATGCAGGGAGAAGTCACATATTCTTCTTCTTTCTGAATGTTAGGGAATAGGTTTGATATTTGTATTTCCTTCTAGGTGCTGGAGTCTCAAGTTCAAGCAGTCCGACCACCAGTTCCTCCACCAGAGCAACGTTTTCCATCACATCAACAACATCTTGTCCAAGTCAGATGATGGAGACAGCGAGGAGAGCTTCAACATCAGTGTGCAGTCAGGCTACGAAGCAATGAGCCAGGCAAGAAAACAACCACTTACTTACTTACACATCAGATCTGTTTTCTGTTGGTCAACATGGATTGAACTAACAATCTTATTGTTTGTTATGCATCTGTGTTTATGACATACACTAACCTGACTGTGTGTGATAATAGGACCTCTGCCTGGTGACCTGTCTGAAGGATCTGACCAGTGTAGTAGACATCAAGACGTCCAGTCGCCCCGCCATGATTGGAAGCCTAACAGACGGCTCCACAGAGACCTTCTGGGAGTCTGGAGATGAGGACAAGAACAAAACCAAGAGCATCACCATCAGCTGTGTGAAGGGCTTAAACGCCTCCAATGTGACGGTTCATGTGGACAACTCCAGAGACATCGGGGTAAAGGGGCAGAAGCAGCAATGCCACTGTGTAAATGCAAAGTTAAAGGGGCTCTATGTAAGAATCAGAAATTGCTTGTTAACAGTGACACCTGTGGCCATTAAGTCAACGACAGTCGGCGCCCTGTTGCTCGCACTCGTGCTTATGCTTGCACTATGTAGACGCGAGCGAGCACCAGTCAAAACAGTGAGGCGACACACACGTGAATGTGATTGACAGGCATCATGTTGATTATTGTTAGCAACATTACCCAGCTAAAACCACAATATCTCTATATATTTAACATGCTTGGCAGTAATGTTAGCTTACATGTCTAATAGGAATGTTGCCAGCTCGGGGTTCGTTTTGATACCCAAAACCAAACTAAGGTCCCTCCATGAATCGAAGGCCCGGCTGATGTTGATCCTAGTTTTCCCCCCGATGTCACATTCCTGTTTTGCAAGACGAACTCCAATAGATATATATATTATATATATTTCCGTGGGGTTTGTTAGCTATCGTTGCAAACTGTTATGGTACGTGTCCACAGGGGCGTTTTTTATCGCGAGCGGACGCGACGCTTCCCAAAATTGGACGCTTGGTGGGCTGTCCCTAGAAACAAGGCACTCGGCTCCTGATTGGACGAACGCTTTCCCACCGTTGGCTGCTGCTCCCAGCTTTCAAACCGGAACCAGTATGGAGGCTCGTTTGGAAACTTTCTTCTCTTATTTCACGAAAATAGTTCACTGAAATGTGTTTCTGAAAACATTTGAGGCGAGAAATAAGCCACGCAGTTGCTGAATCTGTCTTTATTTTGGATCGACAACGTTTATTTTAAAAGATTATCGGGAGTTTCGAGAGGTGGCGAGTCGCGTCGGACGCCCGTGATTTGCATAAAGTAGTGGAGCCCTCAACTTCATGCAAATAAGGAGCGGGCGTCGTGACGCCTAGTCTCTCCAATCGCGACGCCACGCTACCATAATACATTGCGCGGCTGCTTGCATAGACAATGAATGGAGAGCGTGGAAAGCACGGAGCCTGTGGACACGTACCGTTAGCCCTGTAGCGAAACTGAAGAGAGTAAAGGCACTCACGAGCTTGCATGACTTCACATCCGTTGGATTTTCCCGAAAAAACAAACCGCATTCTCCACATTAAAATCAGTCTACAGGCTGATAGAGGGAACCCAAAAAGTCACGGAAGGTCTCATTTTTTAGGTGAGATTACAACCTGTTCACACATTGGCAAAAAAACAATTAAAAAACCTTTATATGTTTAAAAACTTCCATACAGTCCCTTTAAAAACCAAGGTGGAATTGATGATAATATATTTATAAAGGCTGAATTTCTCTCTGTCATATCCACAGAACAAAGTCACATCAGTTACATTCCTATGTGGAAAAGCAGTAGAGGACCTCTGCAGAATCAAACAGGTATGGTCACTTTCTTTGGCAGTAATGTGGGAATACAGTGTAACATGTATGTTTAAAGTCTGAACGCATGTGGTGTGCTATATAAAGCTGTATATATATGTAGATTGATTCCTTTGTCTCCTCTCCAAATCACCGTGACTCATTCAAAGTATTAAATTAGTGGGTTGTTTTTACAAGGTGCAACTTGGTTGATCTAGCATTACAATATAGTACAGATTTACATGCACAAGGGGCAGAACACTGTGAACATCCTCATGCCTTTTTCATCCAAGGTTGACCTGGACTCGCGTCACATGGGCTGGGTGACAAGTGAGCTTCCTGGAGGGGATCATCATGTGATCAAGGTGGAACTGAAAGGACCGGAGAACACCCTGAGGGTGCGCCAGGTGAAGGTCCTCGGCTGGAAAGAGGGCGAGAGCATCAAGATCCTAGGACAGATCTCAGCCAGCATGGCCCAGCAGAAGAACTGTGAGGCCGAGACTCTCCGAGTGTTTCGCCTCATCACCTCGCAGGTCAGTCCGACTGCTTCATCCATGTAATCGCTTGACAAATATCTGCAGTCTCTCGGAAACTTTACTGTTTACTTCGTTGCATGCATTTAGGTCTTTGGAAAACTTATCTGCGGAGATGCAGAGCCGACTCCAGAGCAGGAGGAGAAAAACCTCCTTTCGTCACCCGAAGGAGAAGACAAGGTCTGCACTGTGACAATTTACCTGTACTGTTTAACTGACTCACATATTTAGTGACCTTCAACCTGACATTTTACACCTTTTTTATGAATAGGCACCGTCTGATGCAGACCTTAAAGAGCACATGGTGGGAATCATTTTCAGCAGGAGCAAACTCACCAACCTCCAGAAACAGGTAATTAGTCAGTTCTTCAAACCATTCAACGGGATTGTAATCTCAGCCCTCTTAACTTAATGGGTGTATTCATTTCCAGGTATGCGCGCACATCGTCCAGGCCATCCGTATGGAGGCCACACGCGTGAGGGAGGAGTGGGAGCACGCCATCTCCAGCAAAGAGAACGCTAACTCCCAGCCCAGTGACGACGACGCCTCCTCAGACGCCTACTGCTTTGAGCTCCTGTCCATGGTGCTGGCCCTGAGCGGCTCAAACGTCGGCCGCCAGTACCTAGCTCAGCAGCTAACACTCATGCAAGACCTGTTTTCTCTGCTGCACACGGCTTCCCCCAGAGTACAGAGACAGGTGGGCGAAAGTACAGTGTTTCTCAATCTGCAACCTCACCGCTAGATGTCGCCAGATCTTACACACTGAACCTTTAAGGTAAATGCCTTGCGACGCTAAACAACTTATGTTCTTGTTTGCCATCTGATCTCAGGTCACATCGTTGCTTAGACGCGTCCTTCCAGAGGTTACACCCGTACGACTTGCCAGCATCATCGGGGTGAAGGCTCTGCCGCCAGCGGACATCAGCGACATCATACACTCCACAGAAAAAGGCGACTGGAACAAGCTCTGCATCCTCGACATGTTCCTGGGCTGCATCGCAAAAGCCCTCACTGTGCAGCTGAAAGCCAAAGGCACCACCATCTCTGGCACGGCCGGCATGGCTGCAGGCAAAGGGGTCACCACCGTCACGCTGCCCATGATCTTCAACTCCAGGTGAGTTTGCTTCCACTAGGCCTAATGACACTCTGAAAGAGATGTTATTATATGAGACTTTTTTCTTTGCAATTTCCTTTGATTTTCATACTTATTGCCTCTTTCCGTCATACTCAGCTACATCCGCAGGGGAGAGAGCCACTGGTGGATGAAAGGCTCCACTCCTCCTCAGATAGCAGAGATCATCATAAAGCTGGTTAAAGACATGGCAGCTGTAAGTTCCCGTTTTTTTTTTTTTTAAATCTATCTTTCCCTTTAACTCTCTGTGAGCCTAATTTGATACAAAACCACATTTGTCATGTTGGTCATAAATATCATGTTTTCATGTACTGTATTGCACTTTCTGTTTTTAGGGCCACCTTTCAGACGGTTGGTCCAGAGTCACCAAAAATGCAATAGCTGAGACCATCATAGCCCTGACCAAAATGGAGGAGGAGCATCGGTCTCCTGTACGCTGTATCGCCACCACAAGGGTATGGACTCAAATCTATACTATCTATGCTTACAACTACTGGGTATTAGTTAATCATTAGGGCTGTCAAAGTTTCAATGCCACTAGATTCTTTAATGCATTTATGCAACTTGCAATTTTTAAGGTTGTAGTGGGCTCAGTTCTAAAGCTAGAGTGAAGATACTGGTATCATATGAAACTAGAAAACCTAGGGAATCCATTGGTACCAACCATGTCATACAGCTTGTTACAAAGGAGGCTAAATAAAGCTCCAAGGTTATGCTAAATTTTGGCGAAGAAAAACTATCATGGCCATTTTCAAAGGGGTCTCTTGACCTCTGACCTCAAGATATGTGAATGAAAATGGATTCTATGAGTACCCACGAGTCTCCCCTTTACAGACATGCCCACTTTATGATAATCACATGCAGTTTTGGGGCAAGTCATAGTCAAGTCAGCACACTGACACACTGACAGCTGTTGTTGCCTGTTGAGCTGCAGTTTGACATGTTATGATTTGAGTATATTTTTTTATGCTAAATGCAGTACCTGTGAGGGTTTCTGGATATACATACATTTGCATAACAAGCATATTTGCCCACTCACATGTTGATAAGAGTATTAAATACGTGACAGATCGCCCATTAAGGTACATTTTGACCAGATGAAAAATGTGTGATGAATTTGCGATTAATCATGATTAACTATGGACAATCATGCAAATATTAATAATCGTGATTCAATATTTTTGATCAATTGACCACCCTAATAATCATATATAATATCCTGTTCTGTCTCGTAGCTGTGGCTAGCCTTGGCTTCACTGTGTGTGCTGGACCAGGACCATGTCGACAGGCTGTCCTCTGGTCGCTGGATGGGCAAAGATGGACAGCAGAAGCAGATGGTGAGAGAAGACTATGACCTACACTGTGTGAAAATAACATGACAGATTATCAAAAGAATAACAAATTGATTTCCTCCTCCTTTTATCCACAGCCTATGTGCGACAATCACGACGATGGCGAGACAGCAGCCATCATCCTGTGTAACATGTGCGGCAACCTCTGCACCGACTGTGACCGCTTCCTCCACCTGCACCGACGCACGCGCTCTCACCAGAGACAGGTTAGTGTTGGCCGTTAGCGTGACGATTCTTCCGATAGTGTTAACTGCTGATTAGTTGGATAATATGAATCAATTTATAGAAGGCATGTGGAGTAGAATGAGCTGGTGTTTAATATTGTCTTCATGGCTGCTTTCAGGTGTTCAAGGAGGAAGAGGAGGCCATAAAGGTGGATCTCCATGAAGGCTGTGGGAGGACCAAGCTCTTCTGGCTCATGGCTCTGGCCGACTCTAAGACCATGAAAGCTATGGTGGAGTTCAGAGAGCACACAGGTAACATAGCAACATAGAATACCACTGTGCTTTTTTTGGGCGCTCTGATTATATATATTTCTGCAAATTTATTATTGAAAGAACTGCTTAAATTGTGTTATTCTATTAACAGTAAAGTCATTATTTTTGCAGGTAAACCAGCCTCAAGCAGCTCCGATGCCTGCAGGTTCTGTGGTACGAGGAATGGCACCGAGCTGTCTGCAGTGGGCAGTGTCTGCTCAGACCCAGACTGCCAGGTACTGAACATCAACTATTAACAAGACAACTTAATCACTTATTATCTGGACGTCTTGTCATTTCTGGCCTTCTGTCTAGCTCATTACAACTGTAACCACTGGGTTCCTTTTTATGCCTCCGTGCCAGCGACAGCCGTGGCCGGAGGCATTTTGTTTTTGGGTTGTCTGTCCCATTCTCGTGAACGCCATATCTCAGGAATGCCTGGGGGGAAATTCTTCAAATTTGGCACAAACGTCCACTTGGACTCAAGGAGGAACTGATTCGATTTTGGTGGTTAAAGGTCACTGTGACCTCACAAAACACATTTTGGCCATAATTCAAGAATTCATATGCTAATTATGACAATAATTATGACAAGTTCACACAAATGTCTAAAGGCGTTTAAAGGATAAAATTATGAAGTGATGACATTTTGGAAAGACATGGATGCAAGGCATTAATTCTAGTTGTTTTGAAGATAAAGTTTACCTCTAAAAATATATACATATTTTTGTTTGTTTCAAAAAATATATAGAACATATATACATATGTATACAAAAAAAAGAAGTATATAAAAAAAATAAAAGTGCAAGCAAAATGGCAAAACAATAAGACTAAGAAAATGTGTTCAAATGTACCCGAGTTAGCAGAGAGGCTAGTTTTCATCGGCAGTCTTTTTGCCTGATGTTGTTAGGCATCCTAGAATAATGAAAACTACTTTCTATCTATCCATTCTATAAAAACAGGTGCTTTCCTCTTTGTTCCTTATATGCAATTATATTGTAATATAGCTGTGTTAACTAGTTATAAATGTATTTTAAAGATAGAAAAATAACCTCAACCAGTTTTGCTAAAACACTGTACCTACTTCAAAACACAGATCCTATTCCCAAACCTAAGGATTATGGTGTTAACTGACTAGAGGTTTTTTTCCTGAGGAGAGGAATTGGAGGTTTTGCTGAGTGGAAATATTGTTGTAGAATATTAATAATACTTGAGAGGGTTAGTATGGATTCAAGCATAGCCTGATGGAGCTGAAGCATCCCCTCCTTTGAGGCTTCCTTGATTCCCTCAAAAGGAACGGTCTGTGATGAGTCTTACAAATAATGGATGAGGCGTTGTCCACTCACTTCAGAGAGGACCAAACTACACTAGATGCACATTAAGCAATGTAGAGCTACAGGATGTACTAAAGTGTATATTTCACAAATACTGTAGTTCCTTAGCCTTACCTCTTTCTCTGATGTTGTCTCCCTCAGGAGTATGCTAAACTGGCCTGCAGTAAAACTCATCCTTGTGGACACCCCTGTGGCGGAGTCAAGAATGAGGAGGCCTGCCTTCCGTGTCTGCACGGCTGTGACAAGAACACTGGCTGTCTGAAACAGGACGCAGACGACATGTGCATGATCTGCTTCACGGAGGCCCTCTCTGCTGCTCCTGCAGTACAGGTAGTTCTAAATATACACTGTTTGTCCTTTAGGTGGAAGAGTTTCACTTCAAGTCTTTTTCTCATTCAACTCTTTGTTCTGTTCTCAGCTGGACTGCACTCACGTGTTCCACCTTCAGTGTACTCGTCGTGTTCTTGAAAATCGCTGGCTCGGGCCCCGAATCACTTTTGGGTTCATGTTGTGTCCCATTTGCAAGGTAAGATGTTACCTGAGCCTCTGTGACTGAAGAGATTAACCCAGCAACAAAGAGGTTGCAAACTGTTTCCGCCACACCTTGACTGTACGACTGCTTTGTTCACTGCTATCTTTGTGAAATGCCATTGACACATACTGTAAGCTCAACAGAACTACCTTTATGAATGTGGTCTGGTTTGTTTGTTTCATTGTTTGCCTGCAGAACAAAATCAATCACTCGGTGATCAAGGACCTGCTGGACCCCATCAAGGAGCTCTATGAGGATGTGAGGAGAAAGGCTCTGATGAGGCTGGAGTATGAGGGTCTACATAAGAGCGAGGCAATAACCACACCAGGAGCACGTTTCCACAACGACCCTGCAGGCTTTGCCATGAACAGATATGCATACTATGTCTGCTTCAAGTGCAAGAAGGTACTATATAACCTAAAGTCATTTTAACTTTAAATATTGTTTAGGGGTTGAAAATGAATGGTTGCCCTTATTTCCAGTTCCAAATAAAAACAGGCAATTCCCGCACAGTCAACATTTCGGTCGTAAGGACCTGTCTCAAGACATAACAATCGCAAAGTGACACAGTGCTTAAATATAGCTCATGATTGCATGATAACTTTTTTGGGTCCATGCTCGTACACAAAAGGGCCAATCGCTCAAAACTCCCTACAGTAGAAATACAACATACATAGGTAAACACACATTCAATCAAAATCCCTTTGACATTATTAAAATGACATTTTAAGTTAATGGTATACATTAGGGCTGTCAATTATTAGTTAATACGTTTTTAATACTCTTATCAACATGGGAGTGGGCAAATATGCTTGCTTTATGCAAATTTATGTATATATTTATAATGGGAAATCAATTAGCAACACAAAACAATGACAAATATTGTCCAGAAACCTTCACAGGTACTGCATTTAGCATAAAACAATATGTTCAAATCATAACATGGCAAACTGCAGCCCAACAGGCAACAACAGCTGTCAGTGTGTCAGTGTGCTGACTTGACTATGACTTGCCCCCAAACTGCATGTGATCATCATAAAGTGGGCATGTCTATAAAGGGGAGACTCGTGGGTACCCATAGAACCCATTTTCATTCACATATCTTGAGGTCAGAGGTCAAGGGACCCCTTTGAAAATGCCTGTTGCCCCATGCCAGTTTTTCTTTGTCAAAACTTAAGCCTAAGTTTGGAGCGTTATTCAGCCTCCTTCCTGACAAGCTAGTATGACATGGTTGGTACCAATGGATCCCCTTTGTTGTTTTAGTTTCATATGATACCAGCTTCTTCACTCTAGCTTTAAACCTGAGTCCACTACAACATAAAAATCTCAAGTTGCGTTAATGCATTAAAGACATTAGTAGCGTTAAAACGAATTTGCGTTAACGCGTTATCTTTGACAGCCCTAGTATACATATATAAGACATAACCCAAAGTACACAGAATATAAATGCCCCTCCCATAGTTTTAGGTCCACCCATAAATATACAAAATATACATATACACTAAAACACATTCTCGGGAGGATAGGCCCAACAAGGAACGAAAACATGTTATATCTAAAGCACGAAAGTCTTAATCAGTCTTATTTTCACACAACCACACTGCCCTCATAAAAATATAGGTTCACATGGGTAAAGGCTCAAATCAAACAAAATACAATAGAATAGAAAAATGGCAGGACATAGACCAACTCCTGACTATCCCATAAAATACAACAAGAGGCTAAAGTCCATCTCCACTATACAACAGCTTACACCATGGCAAAAAAACCTTCCCCATATAAAACACACAGATCAATTAAAAAAAGATTTATTTAAGGGTTTGGCAGCAGGTCTAGTTTGTTCCACAGGATATTTTACAGGAGGAACCTGAGATCCAGGTCCTCATTCATTCCCAAAGGTGTAAGAGTCTCTAATTCAGTAATCCAATATGCCTCCCGTCTCAGGAGGGTTTCCTTCAAGCTGCCTCCTCGTCTGGAAATTTGAATCCCAGTATGCCAGTATGATGTCGGGGGGATGTTTCATAATAAGCGCAAAATGCACGGAAACCGGACTGTCTTTGTTGCCCTTATTTCCAGGCCTACTTTGGGGGAGAGGCTCGCTGCGATGCGGAGGCCGGACAGGGAGATGACTACGACCCCAGTGAGCTGATCTGTGGAGCATGCTCAGATGTCTCCAGGGCTCAGGTGGGTGAATGATGCCTGGGAGGATCATGGCTTATGGCCCAATTTAAAAGAACATTTTCTTTTAGACATTTTGGGAAATCCACTTATTCTCTTTCTTGCAAAGAGTTAGATGAGAAGATTGATACCACTCTGTGGTCTGTATGCTAAATATGACCCTGTATTCATTAGGTAATTAGCTTAGCTTAGCACAAAGACTGGAAACAAGGGGAAACAGTTAGCCTGGCTCTGTCTGAAGGTAACTAAATCCGCCTAGCAACACCTCTAAAGCTCACTAGTTAACATGTTATATCTTGTTTGTTGTAATCCATACAAAAAACAAAATGTGACAGAGTCAAATTCTGGTTTTACAGGGATTTAATTGCTAGACAGTTTCTTGGCGGGGAGCAGTGACTACCTTGAATCTTTTTATCACTGCGATGTTGCCAGAAAACCAGAGACGAGACTGGTATCAATCTTCTCGTCTCACTTTCGGCAACAAGGCGAATAAACATATTTCTAAAAATGTGTGACTGTTCCTTTTAAAAAAAATCTGCTCACATGTACTCTTCCCCTGCGGATTCTTGTTTACTTGTCACCAGATGTGCTCCAAGCACGGCACAGACTTCCTGGAGTATAAATGCCGGTACTGCTGCTCGGTGGCTGTTTTCTTCTGTTTTGGCACCACACACTTCTGCAACGCCTGTCATGATGACTTCCAGAGGATGACCAGTGTCCCCAAGGAGGAACTACCCCATTGTCCTGCAGGTGCCTAATGAGTCTATTGAGTACACTCTTCTGGAAAATGTTAAATTATTCAAACTGACAGAAATAACCATAAGGAAATAAATAAGCAAGCTGTTTTCCTTTTCCTTTCTATCACAGGGCCCAAAGGCAAACAGCTGGAGGGTACTGAGTGTCCTTTGCATGTGGTCCACCCACCAACGGGGGAGGAGTTCGCCCTGGGCTGTGGGGTGTGCAGAAATGCCCACACCTTCTAAACAACACAAGACTTCTACTGAAAACCAGTTTGTCTACTGTGATTTCTGGCTGCTGCTGAAGCTCAGCCATGAAGCTTGGCTCTTTGCATTGTCAAGTCTCCTGGACACCGGACCAGGTTTCTATCCTCCGCCAAGAGTCCTCAGGTCTGCTCCCTCTACCAACATCAATATCCGGGGCTCCGCTACAAACACGAGCTGTGGCTCCTTTTGGATTCAGAGTAACCTGAATGGGGGAAAAAAAAGAACAATAGAATTTTAAAAAAGAAGAAAAAAAAAAAGAAAATATCTTGTGACGTGTTTGCATGCGGCCGTTGTATTCCCTCGGCTTCTATAGACGTTGCACACCTCCTGATCACTGAAAGTGTAACAATACAAGATTAAACATTGAATATGAAATAAATTTTGCTTAAAAGGCAACTGTGGATCAGCGTGGTTTAAAAAAAAAGAAAAAAAAGGAACAGGCCGTCTTTCCAGCTTCCTAACTATAAATTTAAAATATTGTTGTATGTAAACTTTTTTCGTAATCTTGTACAGTATTCTCCACTGTCAAGTGCATCATGGGTTGACGGACAAAAAAAGAAGGTGGATAAGACTGTTAAGAATATTATGTTCGGGAGGAAAATAGTGTACGATTTATCTAATCTTGTATATAATGATACTATTCAAAATAGCTGTATTCCGAAGTTGCTACTCTTCACTTCAGTTTTGTTTGATATTCTGGGTTATGTTTTGAGCCAGAACTTTTAATGAAGTGCAATACTGGGTGTGCCTCCTATTTTGCAGCTGTTTAACCTATGGAATGTATGTCAATAAAGCCACTGTACATTTTTATACAGTAGACGGTCGTAATTCCCCCTCTTCTAAATGTCAGATCTCCTCTGTTGTCTGGATATGAGAAGGAGGAGCCTGGCGCCTGCAGTGAATGATGGTGGATGTAAATCCTATTTTGCAGCTCTGTCAAACAAAAAAAAAGAAAAAAGAAAGAAGTACCAAAATCCTACAGTAATACAAAAACAAACAAAAAACCTCACAGTGAGACTGATTACAGCTGAATGATTTGAGGGGCCAGTCTTCACACCAAATAAAATTGTGCACCTGTAATGCTTTTCCCTAGTAGGAGGCAGGGGGATCGGGGGGGTCAGGGGAACAGAGTGTGGAAAAAAAGCTGCTGTTATATATAAAAAAGCTTAATACTTGTGAATCTGCTCTGTAATATCTGTGGTGGATGGAGTTGAATGGTAATAAACCAGGTTCTCTGTTTCGCAAAGTATACACTGTGTCATTAATGAGTGGTGACATTTCTATTAAATTACCCACTGTCACTGTTGGTCTTTGATTGTTTTATATTGAAGACACAAGGGTGCAAAATCCAGCTGGAGACTTAAGTGGGCCATGTATAACATCATTTCTGCAAATACCAAATTTAAAAGGCTGAAGCTCTTGTACAACTCAGCAGAGACTAGGGAAAAAAAAGATGTATTACTCTACCATTTATTTCCTGGTGCCAAACTGCAAAACTAATTCAGTCAGGTCTCACTGAATGGCAAAATAAACCCTACTGATGACCTGCAATACCTGTGTAAGGGCTGCATTACATGCCAGTCTGTAGTGTAAACATCCAGGGGATTCAAAATGTGTTTTTTTTCTTTGTGTGTGTTGGTATTACCAAAATCCATATAGGTTAGCATGATTACATCATTTGCATACAGTATGGCAGGAGGAACGTTAAATGATGACATTGTAACTGACTGAAATAATATTTTCTTTTGAATCATCATTTCACTCTTACTTTTTTTTAAATACGTAAAAACTAAATTGTTTTACAAATGAACATTTATGCTAAGCATGTTTTTAATGCTCCATTCACAAGAACGTGTACAATTCAATATACGGAATAGAATAATGACAATAGAAGTGATGGGAAAAATATACAATTGGGGATAATTTCACACACTAATTAGCATTTAACATACATACTAAATAATAGCAACTTAGAAATAAAGCAATGTAATAATAAATAATAATAATAATAAACTTTATTTGTATAGCACCTTTCCAAACATAGTTACAAAGTGCTTTACATAAGTTAAAATAGTGCAAACATCAAGATAAAAACAATATAGAATAAAAACATAGGCCAAAATAAAATGTTGAACATAAGACTTTAGTACAAAAAGTCAACAATAATTAAATTTAAAACAAGGGATTGCTATAAAAAGGCCTTCCTGTAAAGGTAAGTTTTGAGGCATGATTTAAAAGAAGAAACAGAGTTTAATAGCCTGAGTTCCTCCGGAAGGGAGTTCCACAGCAATGTAGTTTTTTTATTTTTATTTTTTATTTAGCTTAGGACATTCAAAGGGACTAAAAAGTAATTTAAAGTAAAGTAAGTTTGGTTGGGTCTCTTTCGATTTGCATACATGAATATATTTGATTTTTTTTATTAAATTGACAAGATCTGAGACTTTTAGCCGCAATTTATATCGGTACATTCAGAAACCAATAACCAAGTTCTTGTTTCATAAAAAAAAATATGTGTGTAAATTATTAAAAAAAAGATAGAAAGAATTCAATTAAATTTGCTTTATTGGCATGACTGTCAGGTAAACAATATTGCCAAAGCGTCAATTCAATAATAAATAAAAATAAAAACATATATATACAATTCATTAAGCAAATTACAATATATAGATATTTAAAAAGAACATGCATGTAAATTGAAGAAAACAATAAAGAAGTAATTCATGTTTGTTGTGTCAATAAAACAAACAAACAAATAAAAACAATACATTGCAATATCAAAGGATAAATATAAAAAAACAACAAAAAAAAACGCATGAAGTAGAGGAGTAAATAAAAGGCAGAGTGTGAGTTACATCTATTATATATATATTACCATCTAGAAGAGAGTCATTTTTAGGAAAAACAAGATAGTGTTTTTTTCTGACTCTGGAGTGAGTCATCCTTCTTAACAAAGACGATCTTTACGTAACAGCCATTTCGCATTGCATTTTCCCATGATGCACCGCTGCTTGCTGTCACAACAACAACTCGCCATTTCAGATCCAGGAGGCCGAAACAACGAAACAAACTCCCGCGGAGGAACTAACTAGGTCACCAGACTCTGTCCTGTTCTCCGTCTGAAACACCTCTGACCTCTCCTCTACCGTCACACGGTTGTGTATTGAGTTCAGATGCATGTTATCTGGTTGGTGAGCACGAGCTGTTCCTGCGTCGGTCCGGGCTGAAAGTGATCAGAGTCAACGGTCGGATCGTTCTGCTAACGGCTAACAGCTCGCGGCTAGCTGAGTGTAAACAAGGTATGACGAGCTGCTGCCTCTCTGTTAGTTAACTACTTTAATATGTAATATTTGTGTTTTCTGTGGTTAGTTTTTTAAAGCCAAGTCTAATTTTTAAATGCTTAATAGACTGCTTCCCTTATGCTCATGTCTTGCTGCTATGACAACCCTAATGACTAGATGTACTAAACACTCTCTGATGTTGGAGTCAAAGGAAAGTTGTTGTTCATTCAGTTTAACCTCGAGCGTTGATGACTGTATGCAAGTTGCACTTAGCTTTCTACCACACGCACTGTATAATATCAGTGTATTGACGGCTACCTGCTGAAGCATGGCCTCCGGCTTACATGTCTTAATGTTATGTCACACACAGACACAGACACGCTCCTGCTGAAAGAAGCAATGTGACGTGTAACTGTGTAAGCAATGTGATATGTAAATACTGTACTGTGTAATTTAACCACTATATTTATTATTGTGAGAATATAATCATTTATATCATGTTTATTTTTGTTTATAGCTTATTTTGTATATTGTATATTCTTAAAATTTCAATTTTTTTAATTATATTTCATTCTAATGTTTTTATGTATTCTTTTGTTATTATAGTGTTTGACTTGCACCAACATAACCAAAGCAAATTCCTAGTGTAAATCTCTTACACCTGGCAATAAACACAATTCTGATTCTGATAACACATTTAAACAGCTTAAGTTATATTCCTTATTTTTTTAATTTTAAAAATGGACACATATATTAAAATTTTCATGTGAAAGCACACCTCTACATTTGTTTATTTGTTTATTTATTTTGCACAATTTAAGACTATACAACATAACAAAAAAATAAATCAATAATATACAGTGCAGGAAGAGGCAAAAAAAAACCCCACTGGGATTATCTAAAGTCAGTTATGGGTTAAACTGAATGGATTTATTAATCCATATTATTGCTGTGTAGTTAAACATGTCTGTGTTTTTCCATGCTGGACTATAACAAGCTCGTTACCTCCATTTTTTCAGGATGAAGCGGATTAAAGGAGGAGAGGAGGACAGCAACAGCTCCCCTGATAAGAGCCCACCAGAGGCTTGCAAGAAGGTGCGGACGGAGACGAGCGAGGAGTCAGAGGCAGTGATTGCCAGTGAGGCACCAGAGAGTGAATGGGCACGACTGCCTCAGGAGCTTCTGCTACACATCTTCCAGTACCTTCCACTGCTGGATCGGGCTTATGCCTCTCAGGTGTGCAGCAGGTGGAACCAGGCTTTCCACATGCCTGAGCTGTGGAGATGCTTTGAGTTTGAGCTTAACCAGCCAACCAGCTCTTACCTGAAAGCCACACATCCAGACCTCATCAAGCAGATCATAAAGAGGCACTCCAACCACCTGCAGTATGTCAGCTTTAAGGTAAGGGTGGAAAAAGCAGTTGTGTCTGTGTCGAAATATGCGTCCTGATTCTGGGCTGATGTGTTTACAATTTGCTAGACTGGTTTAAAAATGTTGTTTTTATGTTCCTGAAGTGACATTCGATGTTTGTTTGTACTTGCCAGGTGGATAGTAGTACAGAGTCTGCAGAAGCAGCATGTGACATCCTTTCACAGTTGGTGAATTGCTCACTGAAGACCTTGGGGCTCATCTCTACAGCCAGGCCCAGTTTCATGGAGGTTCCAAAGGTATAATCAGCATAATCACCAGGGGTCTGGGTTTATAAGGGAAAATCAAATGAACTCATTATAGTGTATGATTTCATTTCATTATACATTGCTAATGCCTTTGATGCTAATTTTGTTAAAGCTGTGGCTGAGCTTGTTAATAGTCGGTCGACGGGATAGTTTTTGTCATTCTCTTCCTATCTGAGGATGGGGCTGAAAAGCAGTGTCTGTTCTCATGCATGGCCAAGGACAAGGATGTCTTTACTTCCAAGGCATCAGAAGGAAAACCAGTGTTATTTTTGCAAGTGCACTGTGAGATTCTTTCTATGAACTCTTGAAAACCATACTGCCCTGGGAAGCTGTCACCAGTGTATGAGTTAGTTTATGACTTATGGCATTATCATCATTGAAATCAAACACTTACACGCACACACACACACACACACACACACACACACGTACAGTATACAATCCAGGAACAATTAAGTTTTACGTGGATCATACATTCTGTAGTTGTCATACTTGAGGTATGATTAAGTGCGCCAAAGCTCTGTGGCGCTCCTTGTTTAACTTGTTTGCCACATCTTCAGATCAAACATGTCTTTCATCTAATACCGATAGTAAATTACAGATCTGGACAGGCTTGCATGAGTAAAAAAAATGTGCTCATTGTATTCTAAACCTCTAAATACATTAACTTTGAAATGTTCTTAATGTAGTAATCTAAATTTATTCATGTTAGTCTATTATTAATAACTACACATTGTATTATTAGTGAATCTAAGCCACTTGGTGTTACTAAAATCCATAGTACTAATCTGTGTGTGTTTCTGTGTGACTGACCAAAAATGTGTTTAATATGCACAGTACATATAGGCCACCATCAATCCAAATATAATTGATTCAAATATGAGCACCAAAAGCTGAGACCTGCCATCTTGGTAGGCACTTCTAAAAGATGCTGTCAGGCTTGGACCGTGTTATAATTCATTACAATTCTTCCTTCCACAGTCTCATTTCATCTCAGCTCTGACTGTGGTGTTTGTCAACTCCAAATCGTTGTCTTCGCTGAAGATTGACGACACGCCGGTGGATGATCCGTCTCTGAAGGTGCTGGTGGCCAACAACAGCGACACCCTGAGACTGCTGAAGATGAGCAGCTGCCCTCACGTCTCCCCAGCAGGTACAGTGATAGCAAAGACTCAAGTTTTAGTGCTTAGATTATTTTTTATTTAACCATTTGTGATTAAGAATCTCTTTTTCAAGGGTGACCTGGCAAAGACAGGCAGCAGCACAAAAACACAGTTACAGACAGAAAACACAAAGGGAGACAAACAAATGGAAAAAAACATAGCCAGGTAAATTTAAAAACATTGACATCTTAAGGAATCTGCTTCAAATTCTTTCATTTTGGATTTAAAAGCATTCAACGAGACCAAATCACTGAGTTTCAAGTCCGTCTTGCGACATATTCCATGCTGAGGGTGCAGAATACACAAAAGCCCTTTTTCCAATTTCCGTACGGGCATTTGGGACAGAAAATATAGAGAAGTCCTGAGAACGCAGAGAGTATTGTCCGGTACTTTTCTGTGTGATGAGGACACATCGGTAGTATGGGAGCAGACCAAGAATAGACTTATATATAAAGGTGTACCAATGACAGAGCCTACGGGTGGCCAGGGCTAGCCATCCTTCCCGAGAGTATAACTCACAGTGGTGAGTCAGAGCTTTAAAATTGGTAATGAACGTCAGAGAAGCATGTACGCTGTGTCAACCATATGAAGACACTGAGTAGAGTAATGCATATATAAAAGATCACCATAGTCCAACACAGGTAAAAAAGCGGCGGCAACAAGTCGCTTTTTTTTTTACATGAAAAACACAACTTATGCCGAAAATAAAAACCTAGTTTTATCCTCAGCTTTTTCAACAGTACTGTATATAACGGTGTCATCAGCATAGCATCGGATACGTTTTGACCCATATGAACAAATATTGAAGTGTGCATATTAGCTATACAGCCTGGTTGTCTTTAAATTCAGAACTGGATTAGAATTAAATATGTTAAATAAAACTGGCCTAAATGTTGTTTCTAGAGCAGCAACAGCAATGTTTACAACAGCATAGTCACTACTCACAGCAATCTGTCCATTTTTGCAGGGATCCTGTGTGTGGCAGACCAGTGTCACGGCCTGAGAGAGCTAGCACTAAACTACCACCTCTTGAGTGATGAACTCCTGCTGGCCCTCTCCTCGGAGAAACACGTCCAACTGGAACATTTGCGGATCGACGTGGTGAGTGAGAACCCCGGGCAGCACTTCCACACCATCAAGAAGAGCAGCTGGGACGCCATGGTACGGCACTCGCCCAAATTCAACCTGGTCATGTACTTCTTCCTCTATGAGAACGAGTTTGGCCCTTTCTTTAACGAGGAGGTCCCGGTCATGCACCTCTACTTCGGTCGCTCGGTCAGTAAGGAGGTCTTGGGCCGCGTTGGCCTCCACTGCCCTCGTCTGGTGGAGCTGGTGGTGTGCGCCAATGGCCTGCGTCCTCTGGACGAGGAACTGATCCGCATCGCCAAGCACTGCACCCAGCTGTCGGCCATCGGCCTGGGCGAGTGCGAGGTTTCCTGCAGCGCATTTGTGGAGTTCGTCAAGATGTGTGGTCGGAGGCTTTCCCAGCTGTCCATCATGGAGGAGGTCCTGATTCCAGATCACAAATACTCCCTGGATGAGATCCACTGGGAGGTTTCTAAGCACCTGGGCCGGGTCTGGTTCCCAGACATGATGCCGACCTGGTGAAGTGAAGCCAGAGAGGCACACAAAGTACAGTCCGTCTAGTTTGTGGTGTGGAACTCTCACGGCCTCCATGTTTGCATAGAAAAGCCTTTTAAATGCTCAGCTGTAGTGGAATGTTTGGTGCCAACATGGAGAGCATAAACTTTGCTGAACTCCTGTGTGGAGTGCAGGGCAGGAATGTGATGCGGGCACCTGACTGCTACACAATGTTATCATGTCTCGAAACACCACAAACATCTCTGCCTGTTAGTTTAAAAATAGACTGCGGAATCCCGCTTTTCCTAATCTGGAGACAGAACTCGCCGGGCCGGCTTCTTCACGTTAAACAATCAGCACACAGACCAGAGTAGGTTGGAAATATTTGACTAAAAACACTATGTTTTTATACCTGCAAATTGAGACATTGTAGCCTGGTTATGATAATCTATATTATGAAAGACGTCAGGGTGTGTGTGTGTGTCTATATGTATGTATGTATATGTGAGTGTGTGTATTCTAATGTTTTTTGGAGTATTTTGGGAAGATTAGGTGCACTATTGCATATTGGTAAACAACCACTTGGCCTACTTAAATCCAGTATGAGATAGCCGTACTGCAGTCTAACAAAATATGGCATTGGAGGTTTCCAAATAGCTGCGATGTTATTTGTACATAGTACGTGACAGAAGGTGTTTCGTCAGGTGTAGTCGAGGGGGAGGATTCAATTAATTTTGCAGAAGAGTTGCTGGGTCCTACTGTACACCTACATTTTAAACTAATTTAATCATAAAGAGCAGCAGTAGTGTTGAAGGCATCTTGCTTTTCCTCCTCGCCTGAGCTCATTCATGCATCAAAAAATGAAACCACGATTAGAAGCCATGTTAGAAGTTGGCCCAGGAGAGAAACAGAAATGTGCATATAGGTCTCAAATTGTGACATGAAGGCGTGCAGTGTCGATTGATGCCATGGATTTTAATTTTCTCCAAAATATGCAGGATTTTTTTTTCTGTCCTGCATCGTGGATCAATTGGCACGACAAATTACATTTTCGTTTTGTTTTTTTTTAAAGAAGGTTTTGTTCAGTCGTAGATTTCCTAAGCACTTTAACATGAATACCAAATGATAGTCAGGACAAAACAAGTCCTTTTTGCCCTAATGAAAGCAAGGAAACAATCTTTAAAATGCTCCAATTTGTATTAGTTGAACCCAGATTTGAATGACTATTTACACTGTTCTGGGGTTCTGTTGAATCAGATACCATGGACAGTATATTGAAGTAATAAAGCTAAAAAAAATTCTATGTAAATATAGATAGTGCACAGAAAAGTCTGAATTTGAAGGTAGAAATTGGTGAGATTGCTTCGTAATAATTCAATAGACTTGTCTCTGCGGCTAGTAGCTTAAAATGCGAGCTGGGAAAGCAAAAGTAACCCTTTGTGTGTCTCAGGTGCATTAAATGAATATATTTCCCTAAATAGGTTTCATTGGTATCTTCTGCTATTTGCCTGTTCAAGCTCTACACCCTAGCTCTATGTTGTGAATATCTGCCCTCCTGTTAGCCCTCGTTTGCTCTGCATCGTCGTGTTACCACATCGTACATACAGGAGACGAAGCAGTATTCATCGCTTCATTACAAACACCGTCTTTGCAGGTATCGCTAGTGCTCCTCTCCAAAACACCCATTCATTTCTATCTAAAGAGGTTTGGCAAGTCAGATGAGTGAAACAAACTGTTTTTCCTTTAAGAAGGAAGTCCAATGCATCTGTATATAAAACGCTGTGTGTTTGATCATTATGAATAGAAATGTACCTATTTCTTTATTTCGCCCTCTGTCAGGGTTTGAAGTTTCCTTAACCAACGGCCCGTGTCTTTTATAAAACCAGAGTGAGTTATCCTTTACTAGATGGATCTTTTTCATACGGTAGAACAAACACTACAGAAGATAAAGCTGTGTAATTTATTGATATGGATACCGGTTTTGTAATGACTTTGTGTTTTCCAGTTATACAAAAAAAGCAATCATTATAACCAGCAAGCAGACCAGCAGCAAGGTTAGTTTCTTTTTTTTACACTTCCACCTCGGTCACTGGGATTTTGTTGCATGTGGGTGGTGCAAAAGTTTCGAAACCTGAATCGTACACTTACTTTTACTCAGACTTTAAGAAGCTGAGTTGAAGGTGCACCAAATTGCTAGCAAAGTCACAATCAATCCATTAAAAGTGTCATTAAGAGATGTCAATAAAAGACAATATGTACTTTCACAAAAAGTTAAAAGAGTTATCAGTAGTGGACAAACTTTTGGACAACAGCGCATGACAACAAGATCTGTAGATCACCCCGATTTTGATTTTTTGGTTTGTTTTTCTGCCAGACTTTCCTTTTATCCATGTCGTATTAGACATTTCATGTAAACAAACAGCAATGTAGACTAAAACTGAGACACTTGTTGCAGGAAGTGCAAATGCTTCTTAGTGTTTATTGGATTGAACTAACAGTCTATTGATTAGTATTGGTCTCTTATCACTGACGTTAGATACCTGTGCTGATTGTCTGTTCTCTCGTGCATTAGCATATTAATGGTTACAGTAACATATCAACCTGATTTATTTTTCATAATTTGTGCAGTGCATTACATGGTTGCCGTGACAGCAGCTCTAAAGCGAAGGTTGTGTTTCAATACTGTACTGGTTTTAATCATTTTCCTGTCGTCTTTATTGGCTTATATTGGAAATTTCAGTTGGGTAAGTAAAACATGTTTCATTTAAATACAGATAAAATACATCATTAAGATGCCTTGTCAGTAATTCTTTTAACCTCATTTGTCCAGAGTCCTCCAGTAAGTTTTATTAGGAGTAAACTGGTGTTAACAATGTTGTTCTTTTAGTTTGGCTTCTGTATGGCAAATGCTTTGTCTACTTTGCTTAACTGGTCATCTGTCTTGAAATTAAAATTATTGTTTTGGACATGTGATCTTATACTGGTAATAAAAATGTGTGAATGTACTCTTTACACCTGTCATTTTATTATTTATTATAACACTGCAGTCATTACAATTTGTTACATAAAATGCACAAGTAGGTTCCATGAAATATGGCAAATAATTGACAAAAAATATTGAAAAACAAGTTCAAATATTTAACAATGAAAAAGAAAAAATCTACACATAATCTATAGTTAACGTGGACAAATCTGAATGCAAAATATTAAAGCCAGACCTGATATAGATGTGTAAAAACAACAAATCTGAGAGAAATACTGCTAAAATATTAAAATGCATGAAATACAGTCCTCGTCATGTTGGTGAAAATCACCTCCCGTGCTTTGCAAACATCTCAAAGTCTTTGCTGGGAAATGTGCTCAAAGTTGGACTTAAATAGCCTGATAGTATGGCATAAAATGATTATGATATTCATGACAAATCCAGAGAAACTACAGATAAGAGTTTTCTTTCCTTTAGGGATTAGGAAAGCATTTGAGCTCCTAAACCGTGTTGCAGAAAAGATTATTTTTTAACACAGGTGATAAAGCGCCTCTCATCCCATCTCATACATATAAAGAATAACTTTGTACAGACTTCCTACTTTAAGACATTTGATATAGACTCTGATCACATTCCTGATTAACACACTACAGAAAACAGGAGCCGATTAATCAGTTAAACCATTTTATTTTGCGCTATTTTGTTCAATAAATGAAAATAATCTCACAACAAGGTCCATTTTGTAACTGTTCTGGAGCTTTTGATCATATTGTATGATTTTCATCAGTAGATGGAGTTTGCCCAGTTGTCATGGAATTCTAGATGTTGAAATTTGATGTTTTTCTGAGCTTTCAAAGGGAGTTGTCGTTCATGTTGGCTCAAAATTTGAGGCTCAAATGCAGCGATGCACCAACTAAGGCGGGGAAGAAGAGGACTGCAAGCTAACAAATGGATGTAAACAATGCACAATTTGAAATATTAAAAAAAAATAGCTTTGCTAATGTTTTATGAGGAAGGAAACGCATTAACACGCCTCAAGGATATTTTGAAACCCAACAACTATTTTGACAATCTATTTTAATAATAAAGCAAAAATGGCAAACATTCGCTGGTTTCAAAATCTTAAACGTTAAGATTTATTTTCAGGCCTTAATGAAAACACCAGTACATTTTTATGTTAAGGCAAAGGCACCTCTTCATATGTAATGTGCACATACGGAGGCTTCATTGGCAGATGCCAGTACTCAAAGTTGTAGTAGAGGTAGAAGCTCTTGTCCAACACAACCTTTTTATAAGCCTCCAACAGACTGAGGGCGAAGTCTATAAACGACTGGTGTGGTCTGAATGTGTGGTAGAATTTACGGATGTCCACTGCCAGATTCTTCAGAGCAGGCTGTCCGAATATGGCGCTGTCGTTGCCGAGATAGGTGGGCTCTCCGCTGTACAGGTAGATCTTGGTGTAGTTGGTTTGTGATCTGCTGGATAGTTTGGCTCCCAGCTCAGTCAGTTTCCTGTATGTGCGGTGGACAAACTGGGAGCAGTCGTAAGAGTCGAACCACACTGTGGCGTTAGGGCCGGGGTCGGAGCGAACTGTCCACGTCTCATAGTAGATCCCAGTCTCGTTGTCATCCTGGACCCACTTGGCCATGTCATTGAACTGGTTCCCTTGGAAAATAAAGAAAAACTATTTTAATACCAGAAACGCCAAGTGTCAAGCAGGAAGTCCAACAAAGGGAGGGTGTATAATTAATTTTTACCAAAGGAGCTTGAATAAGTTACAAAACTGTTTTAATCATGCTGACAGAGCAGCATTTTTAAAGCTGAATTGTCCATTCATCCATCTGACTTTTCTATGACTTTTTAATGACATTTTATGCCATACTATGCTATGACTTTATGACTTTTTTCGACATACTATACTATGACTTTTTTATGCCTTTATTTTGACGTACTATACTATGACTTTTTATTTTTTTTGACACACTATATTATAACTTTCATATTTTTTCGATATACTATACTGACTTTTTTTCGATATAATATGCTATGACTTTTTTTTCGACATACTTTACTGACTTTTTTTCAACATACTATACTGTGACTTTTTTTTATTTTTTCGATACACTATACTATGACTTATTTTTTTGACATACTATACTATGACTCTTTAAAAAAAGAATTTAGACATACTATACTATGACTTTTTTTATTTCTTCGACACTATACTATGACTTTTTTTTTTTGACATACTATACTATGACTTTTTAAAAATTTTCTGACATACTACACTATGACTTTTTTTTTTTTCGACATACTACACAATGACTTTTTAAAAATTTTCTGACATACTATCCTATGACTTTTTTTCGAAATACTATACTATGAATTTTTTTAATTTGTCGACATACTATACTATGACTTTCTTTATTTTTTTTGACATACTATAGTATGACTTTTTTCTATTTTTTCAACATACTATTTTATTACTTTTTTTTTTTTTATTTTTCGACATACTGTTCAGGCTGCACCTTTGCCCATAAAACAAACAAAAAAACCCCAACTCTTTCTCTATGTCTGATGATTGTCTCTACATGTAGCACTTAAAGAAGATCAGAATGTTTGATGAAATTGATGTACTTCTTGCACTTTTTGGGGTTGTACCCACATGGTTGAATGCACTTATTGTAAGATAAAAGCGTCAGCTAAACAAATTTAATGTAATGTAATGTAATAGTTGCAGCCTTTATTCAATGGCCAGAAAAGAAGTGGACTAAAGTGGACTCCCATGACAAGACCAAAACCAGCAATGTGTAAGTCTGTCTCTCAATACTCTCTTTGTTCCTACTAAAGATGAAAATCTTTAAAAACAGCTAAAAATACCATTTAATTTTTCATTCACAACAACATGGGATACATGGGATAATAACATATGATAAAAATGTAGATTATCACCAGCCTCATCTTTTAATGTTGTTAGATGTCAGAGCATAAGTTCCAAAACTGTAACTTTTTTCTTTTGGCCTCAATGAGCTAGAACACAAGATTACACATGTTAAGTCTTACCTGTGAGTTCTCCTATTTTCTCCAAGGTGCCATTCTGTGACCAGTGTAAGTCATCGATGCCTTCAAAGATGCAGGCAGCTCCCTGGTTGCACCAGAAGGGTGGGTTCACTTCAGGTCTAAGGTGAGGGAAGGTGCAGTTACCCAGCTGAAACAGCTCATACCACTCCATGGTGTAGTTGGCCCCCGTATCTGAACTGCTGAACCCAACGGCATCATGCATGATATGCTGTGAACCAAAGAGAAACATTATATCGGCTCTCTGTTTTTGGGTAGACATGGGGAACGGAGTACAGCTGTGTTTCTATGAATAAAGTTTCACTTCCACTTTAACAGTCCTACTACAGTATGTATAATACTGTACTCTGTTAACCTAAACCCTGCACCTCAATGTCGTGAAATATCAGCAACATGTTTTAACTGATAACAAGATGATTCATGTACTTACAAGTTTCCCCAACAAATCTCCAAACCTGAATTCCCAAACAGGTGTTTGCAATCGATAGACTGAGATGACATCTCTGTCACTCATGTGGGGAACCCCTCCATGCTGGTCTCCAGTGGGACAGAACGGGTAGAGAGCTTCACAGTAAGAGTCCACAGCAGGGCGACGATCAAACCGTCTGCAGATGATATGATATTGATGCATTAATGTGTACATCACTTACTATTGCAGCTGCTAAATGTGGGGCTAGTTTTAATTCATTTAAATATACTTTATAACACACTCTGCTGAAAGGCCAGTACCTTTTATTATATTTCTATGATCAGCCTTTACCATTCATGAGAGTTTGAGGACAATATACTTTACTCTATGAGATATTATCTGCTATTCCTATTGTTGTCTTTACTTTTATATTTATTTTTTACCGTCACATATAACCACTGTATGTTATTTTCTGTCAAATGTCCTATTTCATCTGTTTTTATAATTAATTTATTGGGTTTTTTTTTTTTGGGGGGGGGGTCTGACCGTGTCTAATAACTATTGAACATAACATTGCTGTGAGCCTCCTGTTCTGAAAATAATAAAAATATGTAAAAAAAATAAAATATATATATATATATATATATATCACTTTATATAGGCCTGCTGTTGCATAGCTTGTGAATTCCCCCCTGTAAATCAATCATGTCTTATTGATACAACCTAACAGTTTAAATTATTTGTCGATTATATTTTCTATTATTAATCTGAATCTGGAAAGTAGCAAGTAAAGTTATCAAATAAATGTAAAGGAGTAAAAAAGTATATTTGCTTCTGACATGTAGTGGAGTAGAAGTATAAAGTAGAAGAAAATGGAAAAACTCAAGTGCAAATACCTCAAAATTGTACAGTAGGCTGTAATAGTTTTTTTAAAAACGAAATATTAAATAAATACAATGAATAAGTATGGGAATACAGAAAAAACAATAAATACAGAAAATTATAATATATTGTCCATTTATTTATTTATTTTCAGCTATTTTTTTTTAGATATGCATCTATTTGTAATATATTATGCTCATTTTATTTATTTCCTGTGTCACTTTTGAGCCCTGATAACCAAGGACTAATGTGACTTGAGTAAATGTACTAAAAGTTACTTTCCACCACTAATCATATTAAAAACTCGCATCACCTCAATATTATTTCTCACGTGCTCATACAGAGAAATTCTCCAAAGTCCAACGTTAATAAAAGTCATGTGAACGCACCAGACATAACTTAGTTAAACTGGCTTCAGGTCAGCTAAAGGTCCACTGTTAGACCCACCAATTAACAATTATTATAGTATTTTAAGACTTAAGTCTGGGCTATAGGGTTTGGGCAAAAATGTTAACGTTCAAACCTTCTCCAAAAAATATGTATTTTTATTTATTTTCAGTATATTTTCTAGCTGTCACGTGATTTCACAGAGCAGAATCAGCTGGAGAAGAAATGGTACTGTCTCTTCCTACCTGTAGGGAACCGGCCACTGCTGCTTTATTCCATTAGTCCTCAACTGAGCAGCAACATGAAGAAACAGGAGCAGGATTAAACACAGAGCAGCCTCCGTGTGAGTCATGTTTAAGCCTCAAAAACTGACTAAAAACAAGAAGTTATACGGAGAGAGCGCTCCCATGATCCTCCCCTCCTACTGGACTTCCTCCTTAGTGGTCACATGGTTTTGTTGATGAAACGAAATCACATGACAGGAGTTATATTCATGTGAAAGTAACGTTGTACAACATATGGAAAGAATTTTAGAAATATATATATATATATATATATATATATATATATATATACATATATATATAAAAATAAAGAAATCAACAAATACAGAAAATATAATAGGGAAATAATTTTCCAAAAAAACCTAATAATAAATAAATACAATTAATAAGTATGTGAATTTGTATACTGATTTTTTTTAATTGATTATATGTGTTTTTGTATGTGTATGTACTGCGTGTGCGTATATGTATTTATATATGTATACAGTATATATATATATGTATATATAAATAGATTTTATTTAATTTTATTGTTTTTAATTTTATTTTTTTACTTGTGTATATTCTTTTTACTTATTTATCTATTTGTTTGCATATAATATGTTTTTCCTGTTTCTATACTGGCTTATTTTATATTAATATTAGGTTTGTTAAGTGTCTTTGTACCGAGAATGTTATTATTGGGGACGTCTGTGAATGTTTGTTCTGTTGTTTCAAAATGAACAAAAAAAGCAATAAATATAATATTGAAAAAAATAAGTATTTAAATACAGATAAGTATATACAAAAAAAACAACAATAAATACAGAAAATTATAATATACTACCAATTTATTTATTGTTTAATTTATTCATCTTTTTGTAATATATCTTGCTCATTTTCTGGTATTTATTTATTTATTTCCTGTGTCACTTTTGGGCCCTGACAACCAAGGACTAATGTGACAAAATTATTTAAAATAAAAACATTAATAACAAATTGAAAAATCAGGTGTCAAAACAAAAAATTCTCCCTGATTTGAATTAAGATGAAATAATTAAAATACATATGAGGAAATACATATTCAAATAAATCAATCACTATCAAGTTAAATTATTCAATTCATTAATTGTTTTTGAAAATTAATTTAAACAAATATAAAATTGTATGCTGTGTCAGCTTTAATGTTTTTCTATAAGTTTTTTCTGTTTATGTAGTAGTAGTAGTAGTAGTAGTAGTAGTAGTAGTAGTAATAATAATAATAATAATAATAATAATAATAATTTGGCACTTTGATAATATTACAGCCGATGTGTCCAATTGTAAATATTAAATAAAGAACTCGAAATAAAAAATATAATATAATATAATATGATAATTGTATTAGAATTTAAAGCCGCATTAATGTATTGATTGTGTTAATCAAAGATAACTAAGTCTTCCTCGCAAAAAGGTTTTAATGGCATTATTTCTTCTTTTTCAACTAATTTCCTAAAATGAATGGATAATTTATTTTACAGATTACAGATTCAAGAAGATCAATAGTACCTGGAATAATACAAATATAAATTAAGAGGAAAACATACAACAAGAAGATGAAAAAAGAGGTGTAACTGCACTATTATGAGTTATATAGTGTTAATTTGCATCAACACTACAGACACCAGGGGGCGCTGAAGCACCGAGAAACCGCCTGTGACGTTAGTGCAGAAGAAGAAGACGTCCGCTGTCAGTCCGCCATGCTCACCCTGCTGCACCACTGTGGTCGTAACGTACTGACATTCAGGACAATTCACACAGTAAATAAAAGTTACTACACGACCCAGATGGGTAAGCGCGTGGCTGTGGTGTTGGCGGGCTGCGGGGTTTATGACGGCAGTGAGATCCACGAGGCCTCCGCTGTCCTGGTGCACCTGAGCAGAGGAGGTGCGAGTGTAAGTCTATCAAGACTGCTATGTTGACAGTATGCTGTGCAGTTTTGTGTGAGAGGGGGGTGTGTGAGGAAGTGTGTGAGATGTTTACATACATAACTTTATTATCAGTATGTTCCAATGTGGTCTGATACATAATGCAATATGCCTGGAAGTTTTCTTTTATTGTTGTTTTCATTGTGTGCGTTTGACAATAGATGGTTAAATACACCTGTTGCAGGCTTTGGGGTCTGGTGGGCAAAGAGGCCAAACTGCCATCTGCATTGTTTGATGCACTTTGACTTTAAATGACACATATTGTACATGACTTTTAAAGGATAAGTTCATATTTTGTACTAAACAATACTAGCATGCCCATAGATAGATAGATAGATAGATAGATAGTAACTTTATTGATCCCGAGGGAAATTCAAGTTTCCAGCATCACAGTTCCATAGTGCAAAACATGTTAGTAATATTGCAAAGTACAAAGTACAAATGAATATACCAGATATAAAAATACAAGGAGATGAAGAAAACTGTTAAAAGTGAATATAGTGCAGGGTAACAGCTGTGATACACAACTATTAAAAAAGTGAATATAGTGCAGAAGAGACTGTTAAAAGTGAGTATAGTGCAGGGTAACTCCAGTAGCTCTATGAAAGTGCACTGTGTGCATTATTATCTGTTATCCATATGTGCATTTAAAGAGTTATTGGTCACTGTAATTGTTCCTCCTTAGTCCTGACCATACTTGGCTGTAAAGAGCTCGCTTCTTAACATGATTCCAATGATGAGAAAAGCAAAATCCACAGTCCTTGTTTCATGAAAATAATCATTTTGAAATTTAAGGTAATATGAGGCTTCAGCAGGCTGAATTAGACAAATCAAGTGTGTATCATCCAAAGTTCCAGTCTTTTTTAGTATAAAATCCTTTCTCTGTGTTACTACCTTTTCAGGAAAACAAATTTGTATTTCATTTATTGTAAGTCAAGTAATCAAGTAAATGACAACACTTTTAATAACTGATTAATTGTAAGTCATTAATTAAGAAAAAATGCAAAATATTCTCTGGTTACAGCTTCCCCAATGAGAGGATTGGCTGCTTTTTTCAGTTTTATAAGATTGTAAATAGAATATCTTTGGGTTATGAAATGGTCTGACAAAACAAGCAATTAGCTAACGTCATGTTGGATTTTAGGAACTTGTGATGGGTATTTCTTACTACTTTATTCACATTTTAAAGACTAAAGAATTAATTAGTGATTTAAAAAAAAAGTGTCTGTTTTTTTTTTACTATTATGAAATGAGAGTCTTCACCATTGCTTTATCCTCTGCAGGTGAACATGTTTGCCCCCAACATTGACCAGATGCATGTGGTGAATCACCTGAAAGGTGAACCGTCGGAGGAGAAGAGAAACGTGTTGGTGGAGAGCGCAAGACTGGCCCGTGGAAACATCCAGGACCTGTCTAAACTCAGTGTTAAGGACCATGACGCTGTTATATTCCCAGGTTAATTCACTACAACATCATACGCTGCTCTTTAACCAAGAGGATCTCATCCTATTGTGTTGTTACATGCTTTGTTGATTCAGTCAGACACACTGAAAAGTTCTTGAGGCACTGAATTTGATAAAATATTGTGTTCATCCTGATAAATAGCCCCATGATATTAAAATTGGTTGCCATTTTTTACTAAAAAACATTTCTCCCTGATTCACCAAAAAGTGCTTGAATGAATTGAATAATCACATTTTTGCAATGTCTCATAGGTGGTTTTGGGGCAGCTAAGAACCTCTGCACGTGGGCCGTGAAGGGGAAGGACTGCTCCGTTAATGACGAAGTTAAAGCTGCGCTGCAGGCGTTCCACGGCGAGGGTAAACCCATCGGCCTCTGCTGCATCTCACCTGTCCTGGCTGCCAAAGTGTTTCCTGGCTGTGAGGTCACCGTCGGCATCGAGAAGGATGACAAGTGAGTCTAACTTGCCTGAGCACCCAAGATGTGTCTTAAAAGGGTACTCCACTGATTTTACACATCAAAACGTGTCTTGGGGAGTACTAATAGAAAGAAGTGAGCTTACCACACCTCTGTAGGCTGCTACTAATATAACACAAGTTGCATTATGGGCAATGTAGGCGATGGAAGAAGGAAGAAGAACACGTAGAATAAATAGACAATGGCTGCGTCCGAAATCGCATACTATGCACCACATACTCAATATGTGTACTATCATTCAATCCTTCCAACTTTTGTGTGAATAAATATTAATATGTATCTTTTCGGACGTACTGAGCTGTAATTGAGAGCCTCCTTGCCGGTTGGAGATGTGTAACCATGGCGACCTGTATTAACCTCATGTGACCAAATGATGATTTGTGAGATCTTAAAGTCTGACCTAATCTAAAAAATATATTACGCCTATAGCAAAGTGAAATCTTACACTTACACTTAAATTGAAGTGTTATTGACGTTATGGAGCTGTCCGTCAGCTATGAGTCCGTTATGAATGTAACTACTGCATTGCATTGTGCCGGCGTACTGTCCTATGTTTGCATACTGTAATAATTCACAAGAAATAGTATGCAATTCATGTACTATTAGTTTCATACTAAGGTTTCGGACATACTAAAAAAACATACTTTTTTAGCGTGCTAAATAACATGTTGGTATGGAAGAATTAACTGTTACGATCTGGGACCATGGCAATATCACTAAAAAGAAGTCTGGTTAGCCACTCTTACTTGGAAAAGAGAACAAAGACAAGTAGTAAAATTATTACAGGAACTGTCAGTTGTAAACATGTATCACCATTTACAGACCTTTGAGCTACTGTTTTTGCAATAGTTGTACAAAGCACTGAGTTTTCCTGTGTAATGAGGGATTATTAGTGGCATTAGGTGTGCTTACTCTCCGTTTCACCTCCAAATAAAGTGGTATAGATAATCTCAAAAGTAGAAAAAAAACTGCCTGCGTCTTTGCTTTGTAAGTAAATGGTCACTCGATGAACCAACAGTTCAGATAATCTGTCTAAACTGCTGGCATGTCTCATTTTCATAGCTTGAAAGCCAAGAAACTTTGTAATAAACTGGAACCTTTAAGTGTGTACAGAATCAGAACCTGCTTGCATATTTGCATATTTGGATTGAAGCGTATTCATAATTCTATTGTATAGTTCAGCATTAAACTTGTAACATATGTACATTTTACATATTTATATTTTTTCATCTTGAATTGTATCCTTATTTCTTTTTTGTTCTTATTTTTCACACCAGTCTTTTACAGACCGAAGAGAATGCCACATGTCATTTCACTTCACATATTGTTTGTGTATGTGACAAATAAACCTTTGAATCCATTAAAGCAGCTAAACACTGTGTGGTACCTCTTCTCTCTCTCTCTCTCTCTCTCTCTCTCTCTCTCTCAGATATCCCGACGTTACTGATACCGCGGCGGCCATCACCCAGTTGGGCTGCAAGCACGTCAGTAAGAGCGTCAGCGAGAGCCACGTGGACGAGAAGAACAAGCTGGTCACCACCTCCGCGTTCATGTGCAACGCTCCGATACACGAGATATTTGATGGCATCGGGGAGATGGTGCAAGACGTGCTGAAACTTGCTTGATTGTACTAATACTCAAAAGATGGTGGAAACGGAAAGAAAAGAATGGGGGGGGGGCTTAGACAGCTTAATAGTAGCTGCCTGCTGAACTGAGATAGAATGATGTCATAGTCAACTCCTTGATCAAAAGCACTTCCAGATACATGTTCGTAGTAGTTATGTTCACTACATGGTCTGATTTATTTTGCAAAAATCTCTGTTTGACTCAATCTCACTGGATTATATTCTGATGCTGTGGATCAGTTTTGTGATGTTAATGCTAATCACATTTTAGAAAATCAACAGCAACAATGGTGTTATACAAAAAATGCAATAAAATGAAAAAGTTCACTTTTGCAGTTCACTTTATTTCTTACTCCATGGAAGAAAATGATGAATATAAAATATTTACATTATGATTCTCGTGGAAAAGTTTAAAAATGTTAAATGACTTCACATTCACCACACTGGCTTCATCAATTACTGTATAATCACAACCTCTCTATGCTGTGTAACTGCTCGTGTTGACTACTTGTCATTCTCAGGTATGAACCTAAAGTTGAGCATTCTCTCACTCTCTCCATGTTTCCTATCACATCAATCACGCCCTCCACTCCCTCTGTGCACAACACTGAAGAAGCATTAACACTGAACTTCTCCACCAGGTCCTCCTGACTCAGCGGCTTCCTCCAGTGGCCGTAAAAGGTATCACATCTGGCGACGTAACTCTGCCCCTGCTCTGTTTCTATCTCAACCTCGCAGTACATCTTGTCAAAGCTGGGTTGGTTATCTTTAGGGGTTTCCACCTCCACTTTGGACAAGAGCTCCTTCAGAGCAGGCCGGTTGATCTGAGCTCCACTGAAGGAAGACACTGTCACTTTGTTATCCAGCAGGGCGGAGGAGGCGTTGAACTGAAATGAGTGCCTGGCTTGGTGCTCTGTGGCGGGTAAGGGGCAGTCGACGTACTTGGGTGGAGGCACTCTGAGTGTGACACGCTTTATCTGGCAGAGGTCAAAGTTCCCGACTGCGTTTTCAAGCTTTGCGCGGGCTGCCAGCGCCGCATCCACAACCCAGTGCATCCCCAGGTGAGCGGGGATGCGCTTGAAGGCCACATCCTGATCTTCCAGAATCCATTTAAAGTCACTAGAAGCAGAAAGGGCCATTGCTGAAGGACTGTAATCCTTGTAGTAAACACCAAACCCGCGGTTTATATCCAAGATGGCTGGGTTCCCCTCCAGTCCCATCTGGGCCAGCTGAGCGGCCTCCAGGCCTTTGCGAGCAGCATTTCCAATATGGAGAGGTTTGGTTTGCGTGGCAGCGTTGGCCAAGGGCGCCCCAGCAGAGGAGGCTGCGATGGCCAGAGCATGACTGCTCTGTGCAGGGGACAGATCCAGGAGCTTCGCTGAGGCTGCAGCGCTACCCATCACCCCGACAACACTGGGAGGGTGGAACCTGACAGTGTTGGGAAAGATGACCAAAAACATTAGGATGTGTTTGAGTTAATAATGAATTGCTTAAGATTGGAGCCAAATAATTAATTGATTGACAGAAATGAATTGGCAGCTATTTTCACAATCAATTAGGTTTAAGTAATTTTTCAAGCATGAATGCCAAACATTAACTGATTCCAGTTTCTCAAATGTGAGTGCTTGCTGCTTTTCTTTGTTTTAAGTGATAATATCATTGGGATTAAGACTTTGTTTTGTCAGACAAAACAAGCAGTTTGAGGACGTCACCTTGGGCTTAAGGCAAATTGTGATGGACATTTTTCACAATTTTCTGACATTTTATAGACCAAACGATTAAGTGATTAATCAAGGATTAATTTGGCAGATTAATTGATAGTGAAAATAACTGTTTGTTGGAGCCCTATCTAGAGTTTTTCCTATACCGATACCAGTATCGGAAATGTGTCCGAAACTGCCCAAAATTCGGGATAGAGTATCTGCGAGTTAACTGGTGGGGCGGCTGTGACTCAGAGGTAGAGCAGGTCGTCCACCAATCCCCGGCTCCTACAGTCACATGTCAAAGAATATAACTACAATTTGAATAATCTACAGACTAGAGCTGCAACAATTAATCGATTAATCATTTACTTGTTTTCTATTAAATTAATTGCCAACTATTTCGATTTTTTAAGAAAAAAAAAGAAGTAAAAATTCTCTGATTCCAGTTTCTTAAATATGAATATTCTCTGTTTTTTTTACTCATCTATGACAGTAAACTGAATATCTTTTGAGATGTGAACAAAACAAGACATTTGAAGACGTCATCTTGGGTTTTGGGAAACACTGATTGACATTTTTCACCATTTTATAGACCAAACAACTAATCGATTAATCAAGAAAATAATCAGACAAATTAATCGACAATGAAAATAATAATTCGTTGCAGCCTTACTCCAGACCTTGGTGTTTATTGGAACTACTTTCTTCTACTGAAGAAATATTCTTTATGAAACTGTAGACAGTGAAGGTGTATGGATTATCAAGGTGGGGAGACTGTTTCTGTTGAATGTCATTTTTCAATGCTGTGAGTGCCACAAACTAAAATACATTCTCTACCTCCTCACAAAACTATCTGTAGGCAAGATACCACTAGAGGTAGGTGTTGTACTTTTTTGTGATTTGGGTGAATCAACTCTTTGACACTCAAATATGTCCAGTGTACAGTAATTTACAATTTGCACATTAACTTGTTCCATAAGTCTGGTGTTGGTTAATATTATTATATTTATTATATATCTCACCTCTCAGGGATGTTGTAGGCCTCTCTGGAGAACCTCAGGAGTCTGCCCTGCACCTCGATGCCAACATTGAAGGCCAGCAGCAGGTCTAGACCGGAGGGCTGGCTGGGCAGTGTCTCTGCGAGGGCCAGCAGGGCAGGTAGCACAGCTCCTGAAGGATGAGTAGCAGGGTGCCAGGTGTCGTCATAGTCCATGGAGTGAACCTATTACCAAACAAAGTGACCGAACAGATAATCAGAGGTCAAACCACCATATCATGTTTAGATTCTCTATATATTAGGATTTATTTGACCGAGCTTACCGCGATGCCATTGACAAATGCAGCGAAATGAGGAGGAAGAGTTATCTCTGATTTACCCCAAACACTGCTCCTCTCGTCAGACGTGAACAACTGCAATCAGGCAATAATATGAGGATAAGTGTGCAATTAAATATGAATGTAGCTCTTAGCTCAGTAGTGGCTTTTGTAATTTCCAACAAACAAAATCATGAATAAATAAATAAGCCTATAAGGGATTATATCAACTAATTGGCCTATTGAAGAGGCACAGGCAGCAGTTTTATAATGTTAACATCTCATAGAAAAGGAAATTAATCACGGTGAAGAATAGTTCAATTAGTAGATGTGTCAGCTGGAAAAGATATTGAACTAATCAGTAGCTTTAGTTTCCTATCAACACAGACAACTTCTGATGAGGCTAAATAAAGAAAGATTTGATGATGATCACAGGTTGACACTAAAAAACTGATATATAGGGCTATACAGATATTACTAATATGTATTTAGAATTTAATATAAGCCATCCTTTGTGGTATTTTCAATCCTACTTTAGTGAAAATAAAATCTTTCTCATACCTGGCTGTATGTGAGCGCCTTGTTGAAGACAGCTGTCCTGGTTCCCAACAGCCCGACACCCAGGGTGTCCAGCATCATCCTTTTGCTCCGGTTAATCACACCATCTGTCAGCTGGGTGGTGTTGAGGGCATGGATAGCAGCTCCAAAGCTCTCCGTAATACCCTGGAAAGGTGAAACAGGGCCAGTCAGATGCAAACCTCCCCAGAGACAGTACAGTTGTTAAGGATCTAATCAGGCTTAGATGTTAAAATAAACTGCATCTGTGTGTATCTTTAAACCCCAAAATATTCTCCAAAAGGTGCCTACATTTAATATCATATTGTGAAAAAAAATTGAATCTAAAAAAATGTGTAAATATGAAAGAAAAAAGCAATACCTTGCGTAGCATTGTTGTAGCTCAACAATGTCTTCAAGTGACAAAACATCCAAGTGCAGCCGCCTTTTATAGGTAATTACACTGTCTGAAGGCTGGTCTACCAAATTTCCAAAGTGGGTAAAGCCTGCCATGATGAGAAGTAGGGAGTTTCACAATGACTGGACTTGTCTTTGATTTTTTTTCCTTACTAACGTATTGGCAAATCTCCCAAATCTCTTGTTTCTGAAAATGCTTGGAAGCTAAAGATATCAAATAAGTGGTATAAGATATCTTATGATGGCTGAGACAGAAAAGTTATTAAAAAAGAACAGACCTGAATGTGATAAGGGAAATCATAGAATTATAAATAAACCCATGCTGTATCTTTGTTGGTTGTTTTAAAGCCTGTGAGAATATAATAACGAAAGTAGAAAGTTGACTTTATTCTTTCACAATCCCTTTTGAGATGACAGACTGTGGAAATCCAGGGAAGTTTTGAACAGGGAAATGAGTCCCTACTAAAACACTCTCGGACAGTCACATGACAAGAGGTCAGAGGATGTGTTATTTCAAACAGCCAGGAAAATAATAATTACAAACCAGTAACTTTGACCTCAGTTGCGACATAACAAACTATTTATGATGACTGGGCTAAAGACACTGTGGTAAACCCAGAACTAGACCTATTCAAGTTTGTATATGTGCAGACACAGGTGGAACAACCCTCACCAAACTTCAGTGGTGGAAAAAGTACTCCAATCCCCCCCTACTTAAGTTAAAGTAGAAATAGGATGGTCTACAGATATTCCATTACAAGTAAAAGTCCTGAATTCAAAATGTACAGAAGTATTCTGAGCAAAATGTAATTAATGTATGAAAAGTAAAGGTACTCATTATGCAGAATGGCTTCTTTCATGGTGTTGTAATATTATAGAATATTATATTACACCTCTTCACCTCCAATAGCTTTAAGTCCTAAGCTATGTATATTAAGCATTTATCCAGACGACTGCTCTCTAACTCATACAGAAAGAAAAATGGTATGTCTACTATGAGCCAGGCGTTTGATTGCTCTGTGGAAAAATGTTGGTTGCCCCTCTCTTAGCCACTGGTTGAAAAACTGAACATCAAGTTTGGCTCTTGAGAAACTCACATTATATATAGTTAGAAAGAAAGTCTTAGAGTTTTATGACATCTGAGAAATCTTTTTGGAGTTTGTTAAAAATGGTGACTTTGAAGAGGTACTAGAAGTGTGAAGTTAGAGTAAAATCTATTGTCTAATCTATTGTGAAGAATGTGTGCTGTACTTATTTATGTTATGTTATTTATGTTTGTAACCATATTCTCCATTAATTTAAATATATATATATATATTCACTTCATTCACTTTATGTTTAGCTATATACTTTCAAGTAATTTGTTATATTATTATTTTTTACACTGTCATAGGTTCAATTTGGGGGAAGGTTCTGTGTTGTACAATCTGTTAAATGCATAAAATTAATAAATATATGTTTGTTTGTTTTTTGAACAGAAAGAATATTATTCTGTTTTTATCACTAACAAATATATGTATGAGTCTTTTAATGTTAGTTTGTCAATATGGAGCCAATTTGAGACACGTTGTATACTACTGGGTACATTAGTAGAGTACAGTGCTGCATCATATCATATAAGCATATCATGTTTTTACTTTAAGGGTTAGGGTTGTACATTAAGTACAGCACTTCATCAACACCACCCGTCATGTTCAAATATGCTTTTATGAATTGATTATAAGCTGGATGTTATTTACATGTTATGTTATGTTAGGCTATATACAATATTCTTTTGCTTCATTGTCAATGTTTAGGTTGGTTTGGTCAAGTTTGCATTCATACTACTCTATATTACCATTTGGAGTGGAAAATGTGGACGTGACAACCATTTACCATTTACTTGATACAAACTGTTTTTCATTACTTAAACAATTTTCAATCATTTATCCATTACTTTTAACTAACTATTTCAACTTCTCTGCTCGCGTGGGAAAACCGGCCTTCCAAGAACACAGATGTCTTTTGTGAGTTTTGTTCTCTTTATGTGCTTCAGAAGCTTCAGTAAATATTGTCATTATTCTTCCTTTCCAGTGGTCTTTGTGTTGATTTTATTTTGGCCTTTGAGCCTTCGGGAGCAATTTGGGGTTAAGTATCTTGCTCAGGGACACTTTGACATGTGGACTGGAGGAGCCGTGGATTGAACCGCCGACCTTCTGATTGGTGGGCGACCCGCTCTACCTCTGAACCACAGCTGCCCCTAACTCCTTCAAGTCCATACATAAAACATTTGTGTTCCAATCCATTTGTTACCTCCGCCAAGGCCAAAGGCCTTGGGCCGAGGAGGTTATGTTTTCATCTGTGTTGGTTTGTTTGTTTGTCTGTCTGTCCATCTGTTGTTAGGATTACTCCAAAAGTTTGCGATGGATTTGAATGAACTTTTTTGGAGGGGTGGAGTGTGGCACAATAAACAATCCATTAGATTTTGGTGGCGACTCAGGAATGAATTTTTTGAAGAATTCCGATCAGCCTGAGCATTAAGACCACTGGGTATAACACATGCACAGTGTAACTTATGACGCGCTGATGACGCGTGACCCCGCCTCCTTTCTTCTGAAAGCAGAGAGATACGTGTGTGGATGTGTGGCGAGACTTTAAGGTGCGGGAGCTGCTGGTTGTCCGCGGTGAGAAAGGAAAAAGCGGTAGATGACAGAATGAGAGACAACGTAGTGTACCGTTAAACAGACATAACAAGACTGCTGAATGAGAGAGGCATCCGCCGATACGTCACACGGAAACACACCGTGTTAATAACAAGCCGGCCACCTCACGCTACCGCCAGCTGTGAGCTGTGATCTGTTTTTAAAGTCAGGCACCTTGGCGGAGGTCTGCGCTCTCCAAATGCGTTTCTAGTTTTATTATTCATTTATTTATGCTTCCAAACTATATTTCACCCTTTTTAACAAACTGAACACGTAATCAGCGTTTTTTAGATTTAGGCCTATATTAAAACACAATGATAAACCAAATACATGCACGTCCATCACTTAAATGGAGGATACAGTAATTCACTGGGTAGCAGAGATGCTATGTCTGTGTGTGTGTGTGTGTGTGTGTGTGTGTGTGTGTGTGTGTGTGTGTAATTTGTATTAATCACATTGTGGGGACATAATGACTGATCTGTGTATTTCAAATAAATGTAAATATACAAAATCAGCAAAAGTTTTTTTTCTCACATAGAATCACTGCTATCTGTTCACAGTTACATAATGAGAATGTGTCTTCTATTTGTGCCACAATTAAGGTTAACAATTTTAGGGTTAAGTGAAGTTTAATGTGAGAGCTGTGGTTAGGCATGTAGCGGTGGTTACAGTTTATCTTAGACTTCAGGGAATGAATATCATGCAGAGATTGATGCAACATCCTCCTAAGTGACAAGAACAAGTTTATCTGAGTGTTTCCGCTCTCGTAGCCGACATGTAACTTTTTGAGTGCCAGTTTGAATCTTAAACCTTGAGAGTGAGCATTTTTGAAAAATCCTCACTTCTTCAAAGGGCTGATTGAGGGTTAAGTCTCTCTCTCTCTCTCTCTCTCTCTCTGTGTGTGTGTGTGTGTTACTCTAGATGGCTGCATTTCCATCAGAGTTGCAATGGGTGTCACTCTTTCCATATTTTCCAACCATTTCCTGTTTCGAAGCTGGCTGGAATAACTCAGGCCATTCAACTGCATGGTTTCTGATTGTGTTTGTTCATGTAAAAAAAAAAATCTCATCAGAATTTATTTCATTAATTAAATAATCATCAGAAGGAGGACTACACATTTACAGGGCAGGAAAAAAACAACAAATGACACATAATCAGATGTGGGTGATTGCTTTTTAAGTGATGCTGGAAGAGACTTGCTCTCTCTCTCTCTTACACACATACACACACACACACACACAGAGGAAGAAAGAGAGAGAGAGAGGGAGAGAGAGGGAGGGAGAGAGAGAGAGAGACAGAGAGAGAGGGAGAGAGAGAGCGAGAGAGAGGGAGAGTGGGAGAGAGATATGATATATTTGCAATATATTGTTATTAATTGTTTTTTATTTGTTTGTTTGTTTTATTGACACAACAAACATTAATGACTTCTTTATTGTTTTCTTCCATTTACATGCATGTTTCTTTTTAAATATATATATATATTGTAATTTGTTTAATGAATTGTATACATGTGTATATATATGTTTTTGTTTTTATTTTGTTCTTTTTTATTTATTTATTTATTATTGAATTGACGCTTTGGCAATATTGTTCACCTGACAGTCATGATCAATAAAGCGAATTGAAATTGATTTGAGAGGGCTGCACATGCACTGACGCACGGGACCGCTTTGCTTATATTTTTTGGCAAGACATTTGAAAAACGTTTTGGGAATTTGTTAAAAATGGTGACTTTGAAGAGGTACTAGAAGTGTGAAGTCAGAGTAAAATCTATTGTCTAATCTATTGTGAAGAATGTGTGCTGTACTTTGTTTTAATGTTTGTAACCATATTCCCCATTCATTTATATATATATATATATATATATATATATATATATATATATTCACTTTATGTTTAGCTATTTACTTCCAAGTAATTTGTATCATTATTATTTTATATACTGTCATATGTTCAATTTTGGGAAGGGTCTGTGTTGTACAATCTGTTAAATGCATAAAATCAATAAATATATGTTTGTTTGTTTTTTGAACAAATTATTCTGCTTTTATCACTAACAAATACATGTGTCTTTTAATGTTAGTTTGTCCATATGGAGCCAATTTGAGACACTTTGTATACCACTGGGTACATTAGTAGTACAGTGTTGCATCATATCATATAAGCATATCATGGGGTTGTACATTAAGTATAGCACTTCATCAACAACCACCCGTCATGTTCAAATATGAACATGTTAATATGTTAATTTTGACAGACAAACCCCTGCATCGAGCACGCGCACTCATGCACGTGGTGAGCCCAGAGCTTCATAAACAAGCCGCTGCCACTTTAGTCGCTCAGTTGCTTTCCACTGATCCCACATCAGTGCAGCAGCAGAGAAGAGAAGAGAAGAGAAGAGAAGAGAAGAGAAGAGAAGAGATGGCACTGGCCGACACGGAGCGCGGAGTGTCCAACTGCGGAGGCGACTCTTCTGGCTCTCTGTTCTCAGAGATCATCGAGCTTAATGTCGGCGGCCAGGTTTATGTCACCAGGCACAAAACTCTCATCGCCGTGCCGGACTCTCTGCTGTGGACCATGTTCAGCAAGAAGTCGCCCAAGGAGTTGGCGAGAGACAGCAAAGGGCGCTTCTTCTTGGACAGAGACGGCTTCTTGTTCCGCTACATCCTCGATTACCTCCGAGACCTCAACCTGGTGCTGCCGGACTACTTCCCGGAGAAGAGTCGACTGCAGAGGGAGGCGGACTTCTTCCAGCTGCGGGACCTCGCAAAACGCCTCAGTCCTCGGGTGAGTAAGGAGAACTCAATCAGCGAGAGTGACACGGAGGACGGAGCAGCGCAGCAGTGCGGCTCAACCACCGGCGCCATGGACACTTTACGCACCGTGTCCGGCGACACTTTACGCACCGTGTCCAGCGGAGTCGCCATGGAGACTTTACGCACCGTGTCGGTCAGCGGCGACTCCTCCAGGAAGTCCGGCTACATCACCGTAGGATACCGCGGCTCGTACACCATCGGGAGAGACATCCAGACCGACGCCAAGTTCAGGAGAGTGGCTCGCATCACGGTGTGTGGGAAGACGGCCCTGGCTAAAGAAGTGTTTGGAGAGACGCTGAACGAGAGCAGAGACCCGGACAGACCACCAGAGAGATACACGTCCCGCTACTATCTCAAGTATAATTTTCTAGAGCAGGCGTTTGACAAGCTGACAGAGGTGGGCTTCCACATGGTGGCCTGCAGCTCCACGGGCACATGCGCGTACACCAGCAATGATCCAAACGAGGACAAAATATGGACAAGCTACACTGAATACGTCTTCTGTCGGGATTAACTAGCAGTTGTCAATATACATGTCAAATTGATGTAAATGGACATTTCATATTCTAGAGGGGAATGTCTTTAAAATACCTAGAATTTATTGAAAGGATAGGAAAGCCCATTGAGATGTAGCATCTCATTTTCGAGGGGGTTCCTATAGACACAAATACAAAAACACATACAGACAAAACAGTATTACATAACAAACATAGGCTGCATACCAAATTGCATACTTTTCCTTTTTCCTTTTAGTACATACTGCAGCTGCCCTTACAAAGTACATACTACTGTTGCATGCAGTATGCATATAACTGGGACATACTACTTTGTCAAAACATTGCACCTTGAACTTTGACCCTCTTGCTCGTATATCTGCTGTGCAGAGGATTGTGGGTCAGAATAGCCAGAAAAAATACTGCATTTGACATACTATGTTTTGGGATATACCAAATCTTTTCTGGCTTACTAAATAGTATGGTAGTATGAGTATTGGAGCGCACAGCAGGTTGCATTCCTCTGAGCAGTGAATATATAAGCAAGAGGGTCAAAGTTTGTGCAATGTTATGATGAATTGTATGCAACAGTACCTCCTTTATAAGGGCAGCTGCAGTGCGTACTTAAGGAAAAAGAAAAAGTATGCGAACGCAGCAATACACTGCAAATACACAGATACAGACAGCTCGCTCACCATCTCCCAGCCAGACCCCCCCCCCCCCCCCCATCAGCCCTCTGCTGTTATACAAGAAAAATTTGATACAATGACCATATTTAAATCAATTACATCAACATAAAGAACAATTGCAACAGTTTATCTTCAGTTTGTATTAGAGGTAATAGATCTCAGAAAAAGAGGAAGATTATTCCAGTCTGATGGAGCTTTGTATTTGAATGACCTGCATCCAACTTCTTTGAAAATTCTTGGGACAAAGAAAAAGGGATGTTGCATATGTCTGAGTGAATATGAAGATCTACATGGAACCGAAAACTGTTTCAAATAGGAAGGACAATTAAAATAAACACATTTGAAAATAAACTGAACCCAGTGAAATTGCCTTCTATAGAGTTCAGCTGCAACCAATGAAGTGATTCATACATGGAACAATGGTGAGCTCTATACGGACACCTCAAGACAAATCTACAAAGAGAATTATATACAACATTAAGGGGCCTAAGATAAGTGTCAGAGGTGTTTTGATCGACAATATCAGCATAATCAATAATAGTATCAACTGAGAAATTATTATTTTTCTGACTTGAAAAGTAAAACAATTAATTAGAATTTGCATTTGCTGTGTTGAATGTCAAGGGCGAGTGACTGCAACATATTGCTCCTTTATAGCCAAACAGCAGTATTATTACCACTTCTGTGGTTAAACCAGGGACACACAATTATGCCACTAAACAGATTCTACACAAACAAGAGTGGAAATGGAATTTGGAGCATAATTGTTTTGAGTTGACACACCCATCCGATGTCCTATTGTGTGGAAAAACACCAACAAAATGCCATCATCTCCACCTCATAGAACTGCATATGAATGTTTCAGTCATGTCTCACTCAGTGTGTGAATTGAGTGGCATCCAAGAACAGACAAGCAGCGATTAGTATTCAGTGTCATTGTAACTTCTAGGCTTTCTTGATGACATGTTTGGCCAAGTTTTGTATCATCTAATAGGCTCTTATACAAAGCAGTTCTATCAATGGCATGACTGTAAGTGTATGTGCTTGCTTGGTAGAGTTGTGTTTGTTAAACCTGTTAAATAAAATCTTGTACTCGGCTATTCTCAGCCCCCTTTTGCCAATCATCCCATCTTCTTCTTAACGTCTGCACATACAGAATAACAAAATACTGGCATTCATCTCCCTCCAACCTTTTCAACTTTACTCAGTGGGGAATCAAAGAGCCCAGCCTCAAAGAGAGATGCCCTACCCAGGAACGCCAGCACCATCATGGCACTGAAGCTGCCAGCTCAACAAAACACTGTTTCGTCTTACAAGATCCCGACCATGGACTTTCCTTGGCTCTCCATCACATTGTATCTATTTTCTATTCGACTTCGCCCTGTCATTAAATCACACGAGCTGAAAAACCTCTGAATATAGTTAGCATGTAAATACAGCAGGAGGATCCGTGTCCACCTATCCACTTTGTCACACGAATTCAGCTGCGTGCCGCGTGGATGCAAATCGTGCAGCTGCCGCACACATGATGTCATTATCATTTCAAGTGTAAATAATGAAAGGGTCCAGCTGCACACAAATAGGAGGGTCCAGTCTGCCAGGGAGAATGAATGGAGAGTTATGCCTTAGTGTACAGCCAGCTCTGGATTATGTGTTTCATTCAAACAGATGTGGAAAAAAAAAAAGGCCTTACATTTAGAGCCATGGGTGGGATGACAGAACTTCAGGGGCTTATAGGCGATGACGTAACCCCCTGTAGGGGTCCGGGGACATCCTCTCAGAGGGAACATCTTTGGGTTTCATGTGCTAAATACATCAGCCTGGTTCAATTTGTCATTAAAAGGGTGGAAAATGTTCTGTTTGGACAGGAGCAAAAATCTCTTTGGGATAGTGATCTGTTTGGGGATCATTGTGGATACAGATGATTGGAAATAAGTCGACTGTAATTATCTAGGTAGGCAGCTTTCATTGAAGACAACTCTGGCACGTCACAGTAGGAAAAGCAAAGGTGTAAAAAGTAAATTTAATGTTGGCTGAATTCCATCCAGTTTCAGGGTCCTGGTATTTTGCATGCCGGCTGACTGTCACACTGTCATGGCTTACTGGGACAGCTGAAATATACAGAGCCATTATTAATGTTATTAGTAATACCTGTGCTTTCCCTACAATGACAAGTATCTGGTGTGAAAAAAAGGCATAAATGATAAGCCTCTGCTCCATAAAAAATAAACTTAAATTAACAGTTTGTCTCCCTTTGCAAGCACATTCACAGTAGGTCAACAAGGGAGTTAAAATGGGCTTTGAGTCTAGAAATATAGTCCCATTATAGCCAAGCAAAAACACTACAAATTTGGGCTATAGCAAGCCTCTCTGACAGGCTAATTTAAAAATAATAAATTAATGAATGGAGAAGGAAAAAAATCCAGATATCATTTCGTGTTTTGCACTGCAACTTTGTATTTATACACTAGTTTGGATCTCCTGATACATATCTGGAGTCAAGCGTGAGGTTTCGGGGGGGAAGCATGCTTTATTTGAAGACCTAAATTGGCTACATCATTTGTTTTCAGTATTCATACAAAAAGCTAAACTGTACTAGTGGCTTCTTTGAGTTGAACCCACAAAAACATGTGGCAGTCTAAATGACTATGCAGGTTTACTGTACTGTACATAATCCAGATGGGTGACACACGCCGCAGAAGTAGCAGCTGCGGTAACTGAGATGATTGTTCACAGACATCTGCAGTGACATTAACTGTTTTAGACCCAAATGTATCTGGCACCGTGAATCAATAGCTGAGATGTTGTCACACGCCCGCATACATCTTAATTATTCTTTGTCAAATAGGTGTTTTTTTTCAACGAGCTGATCTTTTGCAGAATCCTAAGACGAAACAATCAGGGCGAACACATGATGTCTCATAAGATATGTCCAAACAATCCCATTTTTAACTGATTTTGTTACTTATGGTGTTAAAATTAGTGATCTTGAGATTTGAATTAGAATAACCATCATGCCAAACCTCACATGGATCACTTCTCTCCAAACTTTGAGAATATTAGAATTTGAAAGTAGGCCCATATGACATTTCTTTGATGTTTTTTGTTCTTGTAAATGTAGAAAAAAAACACTAGACAGTAATAATTAACTTTCATTGGACCAAATGCAGGGAAACACCCTGGATCGGTCACAGATATCAGCCTACAAACAACTGACTCACACCCACATTTACACACAGTGCAGTATGAGTGTCTCCACAACACTTGAATGTCTCAGGACTGCGGGAGGAAACCCACTCAAACATGTCCAGTAAAGGCCGTCATTCATTGCTGAACAAAATCGTTCAAAGCTGCTGCAACATGCAGATGCAATCCTATTGTGCACTTGTAGAAATGAAAACATTTCAGCCAGTTTAGAGAGAGCAGAATTTTATACCTCCCTTAGGGGCACTTATTATCTGTAATTTGAATTAAATGATAAGAAACCACAAATGAGAGTCCGTTCGGATATATAGAGACATTTTGATTTTTACGAGTCTCCACTGTAATTTTTATTTATCTTTACATTCTGCTAATGCTTTATTCAGGCTAGACTCCAGTTGTCTTTTCCGTGTTTAGTCACATATATATTCTAGTCACGGTGTCGGACTGTAATTTGAATGTGATTACTTATTGACTTGCCACCATTTGTTTTGAGAAGTACTGTTTGACGAATACAAAGAGAGGAAAAACAGAAAGAAAACAGAAAAAACAATATGATTCTCTAATATTGAATTGTGAGACGAAGTAATAAGAACTGCTATAGCTATATACCGCACTGACAATTATCTAAAATTCCCTGTGACTCTGTTACCTTTCAGTAAAATGGAAATGCAATAAATGGGTTGTCAGGTTTTTTCAGTGCGGGTGATGATGGGATAACAAAGAATAAAAGGAGGGAGCTGTGAGACGTAGTGAGTCAAGGACTGGAGGAAAATAGCAAGATTTAGAGAAAAATTACTTTTGATTGTGGACCATTGTTAGTGTCCTCATATGCTTATCTCTATTTGTAATATTTCTCTCTCTCTCTAATGTGCGCATGCTCCATGTTGAGCTCCCCGACATGAACCTCAGCAGATCGGGACTGTTTGAATACCATGCATGGGTCCAGGATGCGTTTCAGCTTCCTGAGTTATTTTAGATCAAAGTCGCTTTCATTAGCACATCACAACAGTAACTCCGGACCAAAGGCTTCATTACTCTAATGAAATTCTGAGTCAGAAATACATTTTAAACTTGACTCCACAACGGGGGATATGCATCAGTCAGTGCTCATAGGAGGATAGCTCCCGCTGTTATGTGAAAGCATAACATTATAGTGTTTCATGGGGTAAAAAGGCTCAGGTATTAGAGGACCTATCAGAAAATAGTGTCCATCTACCACCAACTGCTTTCACAATTAAATGTACAGCACTTAGATATTTGCAATAAAAGAACATTGTCATCTTATTACAAAACTAAATCATCATCACTCACTGAACGTTTATCCCTCACATGCTCACACACACGACATGCAGCAAAGGTCCCCTACTGCAATCAAACCAGGGGGACAGTGCGGTTACATCATGCTCCCCAACCACTTGGCCACATGACACCCTGCAAATGGCATGCTGTGTTGAAAAAAACCCATCTGACAGTACATGATTGAATATGCATTATATGCTAAATTATCAGAATAGAGTATATATTATACAAAATATGCAGGCCTTAATGTAGGCTACATTAGCCTATATTAAACTAAAAATGAATATGATATAACCATGGTATATGGCTTTAGCAATTTGCCAGCATAAATTATTTTATTATTTTCGTTGGATTAAATTTCTCTGGCCCTGATGTTCAGCATCACAACCAGAATCTTTTTTTTTTGGCAAGTACATACATACAAGGAATTTGACCCCGGTTTAATGCATCTCTCTAAGCGTACTTACACAGAAATAGAAATAACAGCTAGGGACAAGGACATCAAAGTGGGACAAATAAAGGGGAGGAATAAACAGGACTGTTATGTACACAAGTAGTGAAAAAAATACAGTATATATATATATATATATATGGATGAATCATAAGAAGGTATGGATGAATCATAAGAAGGTAAAGAAGGACCAAGTAAGAAAGAAATGCTTGTTTAACCCCCAGCTTCAGTTGAACATACAATAACTGCAAAGAGAGGGCGAGAAATAAGGCAAGAAGAGGGAAACAGCTCTTACTCAACTCACCGAGGGAATGAATGCTGTGTTTGCTCGTTAAAGGTACAGTTTGTAGGATTTGGCGGCATTTAGTGGTGAGGTTGCAGATTGCAACCCAGTACCCCTCCGCTCACTCCTCCCTTTCGAAGACTTCAGTAACGTGAGCCGCCGAGTGCAAAAAACGCAGTAACGCTGTTTGCCTTGCGCAGAGGCCATCCTTACCCATAATAACTACTTTAGGAGCAACGGAAGTCAGACAGCGGCTGGCGGTACCACGGTTTTGCACTCTGCGGCTCACGTTACCACAGTTTTACAAGCGTGTCGGAGAAATACGGTGGCCTTCAGGTTTGGTTTGTCCGTTTTGTGCTACTGTAGAAACATGGCGGAGCAACATGGCTCCCTATGTAGATATAAAGGGAAGAAGAAACAACAATTCTTAGTTTCAGGTAATTATACACTAATGAAAACATAGTTATGAATATTATATTCCATTTCTGCTAATATATCCGCCGAAATGTTACACACTGTTCCTTTAAATGAGAGCTTGGCATGAATGGGCGCTTTCTCGCTATTATGAGAATAACAGCAGCAGGAACAACAATAATAATATCACCAGAAATATTATATCTGTGATAGTAGTGATTATTCATCTGGTCCAGAGGGACACTTCAGCCAAAGGGGGTAAAGAGGCAGCAGCTTGATCTACTAGATGTAGCCACTATATGTGCACGTGCCTGCATTGAGATGAAAGACTAAATTACAGAAACAAAACAAATATTAGACAACATATGATAAAGAAAAACGCTATGTCCTGCTGAGCCTTAAGCGTGATGCCACTGCCACTGACACCAGTAACATCAGACTGAGCACATCTCAAATACGGCAAATGATGTCGCTGAGAGTGCATTTAGGTTTTTTTTACAGTTTCTAATGTGCATTGCACTCTTATTTTAGACTCCTTTTATTCTAGACTTCTGCTAGACGATTGCAAATGTCATAATTTGTGATCAGCAGCATCCAGACTAATGTAATGTGCACCGATTACCTGAGCTGAGATGCTGCTCTATCCATTCACATGGCCATTAAACCTCCCACCTTTCATGCCAGCTGAGATCTTTTGAAAATTACAGTCATCAAATAGAAAATGCTCTCTCCACAGCTGTTTTATATACTGAGGCCACTCGTCTCACACGGAGGCCTTTCATTTGAGTGGTCTCCGCACTCCTGGTGTTATTGCAAATCAGATGTCCTTTTAAGCAAGAGATTTTCTATCTTTTCGATGCTCTGCACAGTTTTAATTTGTGTGTCGCTGTACGTGGTTGCAGATGCTCTTTATGCCTTTTTCTATTGGATCCCTGCACAAAAAACTGAAATTGTGAAATATTTTTGTCTTCGCATGGTTGTGCTTCTAAACTAAAATGTCTCTTTTCTTTTTCATGGGTTGGCATCATATGTTGTTTCTTCTCTGTTTTGGGAACAACAAAAAGTTCTTACATGTTGTACAACAAAAAGTGCTTGCATGTTGTACAACAAAAAGTGCTTGCATGTTGTACAACAAAAAGTGCTTACATGTTGTACAACATACTTTCAATGATGTATAATGTCTTATAATGTTCAGTATAATGTCAGAAGTGTTTTCTATTTTCTCGCTGAATCTGGGAGGTTGTTCCAAGTTGTCTGAGTCACCCTGCAAAAGCAGAATTAGTCCACAATGACAGGCTTACGTCTGCACGAATGTGGTTCCCATTCGAGTGGTATTCACATAAATTCAGAGGATTTGGTTTTGGTAGTCATCGCTGTAGTTTCAGGTTTTCCACATCTGGCTTGGTTTTGAGAATAAGCCTTTCTGTGTTTAGGAGACAGAATTACAGGGTGCAGTAGGATAAATAATAAAGGGGCAAAGTATCAAGTCAGATGGTTACGTCTTAGTCTAGAAATAGGCTTGATTAATGTATAAATGTACAGCTCTGGACAGTTAGTGTAAAGCACAATCAGGTGGAGTTCTGGGAATAACTGCAGCAACAGCTCTATATGTACTGGTACAGTACAAAGGTAATTACTGTGCTACCAGGGAAAAGGCAATCAATTCTTGACGGCTCTTTTTTCACCTCACAAAATCTAACAACTTCTCTCTTTCAACAATACTTTGGGCCCAATTAAAGAATAGCTGTACTCATGTGATACATGACAGGAATAATGTAAATTATAGGCTTGTACACGAACCACAGCATTTTGTGTTTCCTTTACAGTCTCCTCCTTAGCCATTAAAGTTGGTTTGCTAAACAGCATTCACAGTGCACCAAGGACACACGTAAGTGCACTCTAGTTTAAGTGACATGAACAGATAAATAAACAAGATATGATATGTTAATTACAGTAGGATACCTCTGAGTCTGAAAAGTGAAGCCAATGCTGAAGTGCCTTAAACTTGCGACTCCTCTGGTTGCAAAAAGAAGTTTGATTGTATAGAAGTCTATGAGAAAATGAGCCTACTTCTCACTTGATTTATGACCTCAGTAAACACTGTAAACATGAATTTATGGTCTCAATCGCTAGTTTCAAGTCTTCTTCAATACAGCATGATGTTCATTTAGTAAATTATGGTCTCATTTAGAGTAAAATAGACCATAATGCAGGGTATGCTTAAGGGCGAGGCTACTTTGTGATTGACAGGTCGCTACCACGGCATTGTCTGATTTGGGAGATCCATGTTTTCGTTTTACAACCTTTACCTTTTCACAGTTTGTTTTCAGTTCATGAAAGTTAATATTAACCTTTTTGGTCGCCTAAAAATGTCTTATTCAGCGTTCGGCGGTACTTAGCTCCACCCTCTCGTGTCACTTCTGGTTGCAAAAAAACAAGATGGAAAACCCTATTCCTTTAAATCAAACTTATTGGAATGAATTAGGTTTACAGTAGCTAAGTTAGTCATTTGATCCATGTTGAGCTCACACTCTTATACACTACACTACACTTCAAAGTCTTTTACAATGACTTGGATCAAAGGATTTATATAAGGATATTTAGAGATGATTAGTAGAAGTGTTCTGGAAAATGCAAAAAATCACCCCCTGATGTAATGTGGGTAGGTCCTCAAATTATTCTTTTGGCATTGATTACAAATAATTTTAATCATGTTATGCTGCCAAAGTCTTCCGAATTCCTCCGAAAGTACAACCGACTTTCAAACGCTGGTTTGGTTTTCATGAAAAGGATGCACTCAGTCTAAAGCATATTATCATTAAGTGATTAAGATCGACCATTTTGCTAGTTTTGTTTGAGTTTGCACATTTCTTTTGGGCAGAATGCTGAGGATGAAATTTCCCTAAAAAGCCAACAGATTCAAACAGATTATTTGCGGTCTAAAATAAATACAGCCCAACGATAATTTAGTCTGAAATACCCTAAGGACATTATTTGTATTTGCACATGTAATGTCTACCGTTTAAAGAAATCTATCTCTGTAAGGAGAGTATATGAGGAAATAGTTATTCTAGTTTTCTGGGAAATTCATGTTTTCTTTTATGGGAGGACTGCTGTGATCAGTGACCTCTCCAATAAAAATACTGAAACCACAGAGCTGAAAGAGAGTTGTCATTCATGGAAAACCATGCATTGCTAAGTTACATCTAAACCCAGTGAACAATTCAAATCTGACAGAGGTAAGGGATGCACTGAAAGGAAAGTGCATCCCTTTCTCTCTTTTGTTTTTTCTTTTTTCCTCGTAATTCTAAATGAAAAAAGGAAAAAATATATAATATATAAAAATATGATATAAGGGGTAGACCAATTAAAAACATCTTATCAATTTCTTTCCATTATATCGCTCCAACATCATCTAGAATTTGCATTAGTAAAGACCAAAACAAAAAGGTAATGGTTTTGTGTGTTCTGCAAACTAGAATAGATGAAAATGAGGAAACATTAAGAGGATATGAGTCTCAGGGCTACAAATCATAACAGCACTCTCAGAAGCCGATACAACCACCGAGACAGCTGCGGTGTTCAGATAAAAAGGAATAAATGTCGGCATCTGTCATATCAGATTCAAAGCAAGAACTGGTGGTAAAAAAAACATTCTGTACACAGCATTTCACAGGTGATTTCATCCAGCTTGAGCTCTGCCGCATGGCTCATCTGCACACTGGCTGTCTGACAATCCTCTATTTGTAGCAGGAGAATAAACACTGTAGGAGTTGATGGAAGCCCCTACAGATATTATGTAACGGGCTAAATCAATACCAGACGACGGAGACACAATGCAGGTGCATTACGCTTCTTTTGGATGCTTTTTTCCCTTTCATTTTTTCACTCAGATTACGAGAGAAGGAACGCTTCTCTCTGAGGAGCTACATCAGGTTGACAGTGTGACAGACAGGCAGGTGATATCCATCAAAGCAGCATTAAAACAGGGAAAATGTTGTCAGCATCACAGAACTAAGGTAGGAGCTGTGCAGCGAGTCCATGGGGTAATATGTGTGATCACAGCAATGATTGCTCCTATGTTCAGGAATGAGGACAGCGAAGCAATGATGTAGCGTGGAGAGCTATAGAGAAACTGCCTTATAGTAAACACAAAATATCTAACATCTGCTTGACTCTTTTCCAACAGATGTCCGCCTCCTCTGCAGGACATGTTTATGGGTTAAAGCTTGATTGGATAACTAGGTCGAATGAACTTCCTTTACCGCAGTTGGCTTTTAATTTTCACATGACATACATGCAAGGGCACATGAAAGTCTTCTTTTATTTGGACAATTAACATATATGACACGGCTTATATTGGTTACCAAGGATACGGATGAAGACGTAAAAGCTTATAATGTGCCTTGAAATTTTTGCCGTAGACACACTCTGAGCAGGAATGCAAATCTATCAACTCATCAGCCATGCAGGTTTTGATAGAGACGCAGAGAGACGAGTTTCTGTTTGACAGAAAATCCAAATCAAATGTTCTGCCACTGGAGCTTCAGCCTTGAGGCGAAGCTTAGACTGCATGTCCTGGCAAACATCAGTGGAGTTATTTTGATGCAAGAAAGGCATCATATCAGTGAACTTTTCAAAAATATATTTGGGAGGCATGTTACATGTAACTGCTGCCACAATCCTGCAAAAGGCGTGTGCGCCTGCATTTCCACCATTTGAGTTTCTATATCACCATTAAATATGAAAAAGTACTGGTTGTGGTATAACAAGGTGAATGACATTGTGACCGGGCCTGTGATTGGTATTGTGACCAGGAAATGTAATAACACTGGAAAGAGATTCCCAGTGCATTTCCATCTGCAAAGTGTACAGCGCATGAGTCTGAGTGTAGATGCAATTTTCCCTCCACTTCCCTCAAGGACATCACCAGATACACAGACAGTCTCACAAGTATTCATCCTTGTCCCTTAGACTATTTAATGTCTCTCTAAATCTCTCTATAAATTAAAACAGATAATGGAGACTTTATTGGCATGCAAAGGGTTGTTTTTCGCCACCGGAAGAGTCCACCAATGCCTGATTTTGCTGAATATGTTATATTAAAAAAAGCCTGATATAGCTTAGGCTACTTCTTTCCACCAGAGAGCTCCATTGCTGTCCAGTGGAGCTCTCTGACTATTAAAAACACATAAATGTGCCAAATTGTTGTACTGGGTAACATTGTCTTTCACTATGATGAGCATGGACGCTGTAGTTTATTTTGAGTCAATCCAACATACACTGGCCTCCTAGGTTTGGTCTCTACTGCTCTCATGATCAGAATGTGCAGCCTCATTTTCTTAATATTTGTATGTTTTTCATTTGAATGTTTATTTCATTTTATCTATAAGCTTCTTTTTACATGCCTAGATTGGTCCAGATTGGTCCTGTTTCTTGTTATTTGCTCAACACTGATTTACTGATACCATAGATGTTGTCATATTTGTTGGAAAAGTTCATTTAAAAAAACGTAACTTAAAGAGGACCTATTATGCTTTTTCCCTTTCCGTTTAGTATGTTACATAGATTTTGTGTGCATGTAAAAGGTCTGCAAAGTTACAAAGCCCAAAGTCCACGCCAAAGGGAATTACTCTCCGCCACAGAAACACTGCTCCTGAACTGCCTGAAACTCCTCGCTTGAAAAACAGCCTTTTTTTTCCCATAATGTGGTGATGTCACCAAGTAACACATTTGCATAATACCTGCCTAGCAGCTAGTTTGACACGCCCTCAAACAAAGCTAGTTAGAGCGGAGCTGGGGCGGAGTCCAAAGTGTTTGGTTCGGTTGACCAATCACAACTGAGCCTGCCAGCTGACCAATCAGAGCAGACTCGAACACTTTTAGCCTTTCCTTCTTGTAAAAGCTTTGCCATTTATTAAATTAGTAAGTAACCAAAAATCAGTACATTTAGAAAATAGTAAAATTGTCACATCCTACCTGTTATACTGTAATAAAAGAAGTGCCACTTGTGTATTGACTCTGATTCTATATTTGCTCCTGTTTACAGAAGTCTCTCACTTGGATCCCCTACAGTGCATCAGAAAAGCAGCTTGGCTCAGTCAGATAGTCGTGCAGCCAGTGACCGGCCTATGATAAAGTGATATTGATCACTACTTCTAAAGCCTGACTGAAGTCATTAGTAGCGCACAGTTGTGTTTTACCAGCAGCCAAAACTGTAGTGTCATAACTTTAATCTCTGCTAAGAAGCAATTATTATGTGAAGTGGGAGCAGGTGGGAAACCTTATATGAGACTGTTGCAAAGAAAAACACCTTTGCGGAGAGGGCAGCAGGATTAGAGGGTTGAGTGTAATGTGGCAGCATCTCCTTCATCATTTCAACTGGATCAAATTCAAGCGGTGGATTAGATGAGATGGTGGGAAGTGAAAGATTTAAGAGCACTGGGAATACCTTGCCAATTTGGATTTCACTCTTTCTTTGACGGGCTGCTGTGCGGAGAACTGTGTGCTAAATTCTGTTATTTATTAATGCGCTTGTTGACAATGTCTTGTTTTGGTACAGATTGTTTCGCTCAGTGCACTAATTGTCTTGAGTCCAGGTTTAATGGCATGAGCAGGAGATGACCCATGAAGACGTTGCTGTTAATAATTGTCTCTCACGGATGCAGGCGAGTCACATTGTGGCTGATGACGACAGTGCAACAGGTGGTCTGAGGAGTTGCACTCAGTGCATTCCTTTTTCACCACGACGCACAGATCACACTGAGATGGGTGACATTTAACCGACACTGCAATCGTTCAGGGACATTCTTCTGGAAATGTAAAGGTCACAATGATGCCAGGGTGGCAGAATATATGCCATCTGCTTGTTTTTCCAGGGGGATGGATAGTGATAACCTGACTGGGTGTTTGGATTCTTCTGGTTTAAGTTATTGTAGTTTCACTGTCGAACATCCTGCTAATAAAACTGTGCTGTAGATTATCTCCTAGACCAGTGGTTCCCAACCAAGGGGTCAGGAGACCCTCAAGTTGTTGCAAGATAATTCTGAGTGGTCGCAATATGATTGATAAAGTAAGAACAATTAAACATATTTCTGCTAAATAAAGGCTAACACAGTGATTCTCAAAGGGAGGGTCCAGGCCCCCCTGGGGAACGCCAAGAGGCGCCAGGGTGGCCTCAGCAAATTTGAGGGAGGTTGAGGGAAAATACAAAAAAAATAAATAACACAAAATAATAAAATCAAATCATAATTATTATGTGTAGTATTATAACATATATTTTTAATGATATAGAACATATAGAAATCTTCTTTGCTTGAAAAACACTTCAACGGCGACTTGCTGACAATGCAGCTGGCTATGCTTGGCCATTTTGTTGTTTTTGTTGTTCGTAGTGTGAACATAGCTTTACTGTTAGCCTGTTGGGGAAAATTCTCTAGATTTTTCTCTTATATATACGGAAAATATATATAGTCTTATACATGAGGAAAATGGGAAATGTTGTGTGAGGATACTACGAAATAGATAAACGATTAAATGTGTGCCCAGACCCCAAAAGAAATAGGAAAACTAAGGAGTTGACAAACAAAACGAGCCAGTAAAAGATAAATAAATTCAATTTGTATTCATTTTAGCAACTGATTGGAGGTAAGGAACAAAGCCTTATGTTTCTTTTTGCATTTAAATTTAACTAGCTGTATTATTTACTGATGACTTTTGTTATATCTGTGACTCATCTGATGGCCTTTTATTGTCTTTTGTGAGTTTTGGCAGCCCCATAATAAGCAACCTGTTACAATGGGCCTTAAGTAGACATGTACATTTTCACTTTAAAAAGATCCATCTCTTCTCTCTGTGCTGCTTCTTTAACCCCTACTGGGTATCGATTGTGTCTGTCGGCTGCCGCTGTTTTCAGGTCCATTAGGTCAATACAATAACCCTACTGGACCAGGTTTTTATATTCTACACACCACACAATGCTACAGAGACACCACCATGTTCTTTTCTTCATCTGGCCTTGGCTCTTGCCTTTGTTGTTCTCCACTCACCCGAGTGGGCCCTGAAGGGTATGATTTCACTCTCTCCACGCTGATCAAAAGCACCAGTCAAACTGACGGACAGGAAGGTCCACCGACCGCTGGGAACCGGCTGCTCACAGAGGAGAGCATCATCGTGGTCCTGTGTGGGAGAGATGCAGCAGTGATCAGTTAGCATCAACCGCATGCATGTAATTAGATGTAACATTCACTTACATGTATTGTATATTTTATGCTTCGTGATAGACGTACAGCTGTGAGGTGATTGGAACGTGAGGTGAAGGAGACAGGTGTAGGCAACAGGAACAACAGGAAGTTAGTTATTGTACTATTGGCCAGCTGATCAACACTGTCAGCAGCAGCAGCAGCATGGAGGCAATTAGTTTAAGGCAATGATACTTTGAAAACCCTTAGCACCTGATTGCCGCAGTTTGCATCAAAATCATACTCCTCAAATTCATTACACAGTCAAATCTGAACACACAGACATGATTGGAAAACGCTGCCAAACTGATGATGTTTTAAGTAGCATGCATGCTAGAAAATACAATATAATAGATCCTCCTGCTAGTTCTGTTGTTAAAATAATGTTAGCGACCTGATAGGCCAAATATCATTAAAACGTATTATTAATATTAGCTAGCCTGGCCCGGTCCAATGATTTTTTAAGAAATCTAAAGCTCACCAATTAACGTGTTTCATCTCGTTTGTTTGATCTGCACAAAAACCACAGTGTAAAAAAATGACAACGTTTTTTATTTAACTTTTTGGAAAGAGCCAGGCTACCTGTTTTCCCCATGCATTTTAATTTTTTTCAGCAAAAGGTGAAGTGACACTTTAGGTGAATGTTTTCATGTGACCCTCTGTGTGTTTATATAAGCCTAGAGACAAACTCTCAAAAAAGAAAATGAGACGTCCATTCCTTTTACTGTAGGCTACATGGCAGCTCCACATACTGACTACCTCTAACAGCATGAACAAGAAGCAAAGTTAAGTAGTAAATATTAGAAGCGTTAAAACAGACAAACATTAGGCACACAACATTGAAGGTGCAGACTCTCACTCATTTTTTGGCCCTCTGCTCTCTATGTTGTAGCCTGGACTGGAGTCATTGGAATTATGAATGGAGTTACAGTTCCACACAAAGTGTATTAGTACCTAATGAACTTAAAACTCAGTGCTCAATGTCACAGCTCTGCCAACACTGTTGTAATAGACAGCTGATCATCAGGAAGTGCATACAGACTACCCTTACCAAAAATAAGTTTATTCAAGTGTGCTATTAGTATACTTCTTTTAAACTTAAAATAAGAGAGTATACTTTCAGTTTACTTTTTATGTACTTAACAAAAGTATACATGAGTATACTTGGCCCATACTGACAAGTATACAGGAAAACCTAAGTATAGGCCAACTTGACTTATAGGCCTACTTTTGATTGAGATATACTTAAGAAAAGTATAATTAAGTATTCTTGCCTTATAGGCCTACAGAAAGGTATACTTGTCGTGGAGTTGTGCTTACTGTTTGACAGAGTAGCCTATCAAAGTGTGTGTTTTCCTCAGGAGTGAGGCATACAGAAACCAACCTGTGTGTTCCCTCCACTGACTCCATCTCAATGTGTCCAATACAGTGGTTGACAACAAGGAGCAGCTTCCCCCGAAGCTGTGCGACTGTACGAGCCGCCAGAGCCACCGTCACCACGGGGGCCGCCGTACCTGACCCTGAAAGAGCAGAAGAAGCACAACAAAGAGAGAAAGAGGTGTTTGTCACGTTGGAGTGATGAAAGACATTATGCAACATCACATTAGTCTGTCAGTTTGATGTCGCCTTGCAGGCAGTGTTGATGATTTAGTGTTGGTGTTAAGATTCTGGAGATTCAAACAACTTTTCATCTTTCATACAAAAGGCCAGACAGCCTCGGTTCAGGCGGAAAGCGGAGAAGAGTGGAGGCCAAAGAGAAGAAGGATCCCTGGGTGACTATTTTTTTTGTCTTTCCAGGGCCAATGAAGGGGAATCCGTCAGAGTCCAGCAGACCTTGGCACTGAGGATTCCACCTGAGGCCCCAGAAAAGATGAATACCTCCATGAGGAGTCCCAGTCCCACCAAATGCTCCAAAAACACTGATGGATAGTCCATTACTGCTAATAATAAAGAGATTGACATAATTTATGATCTGTGCAGACACCCAGAATGCTCTGCTCACAATGTAAATACGACCTGGAGGGGAAGGAGACAAAAGGCAAAGCGTGGACAAGGCGCAGACAGACGCAGGTATGTCATTTTATAACAACACACACTTGGGACTCATTTGTTTTTGCAGCTTTTGCTATTCAGTCTGTGGAAATAGTTGTATAATGTCTTCTGTGGCTCTGGAGGGAGCTTTCCAAAGTCTCTAAAAATAACTCTGATGATGTCTTCCGGGTTATTTCAGCTTCGGCTTGGAGACTACATATTATTAGCAGAGATGATGCGTTTCATACTGGGGAGTGAGAAGTTTGAAAGACATGAGCACTTATCAGGCAGGATAGGTCAAACGAAACATGAGATGAGATGCATCAAGGGAAATGTAAGTGTTTTGGGTGCTCTTCTTTTTTTTTTTTAAATCTATTTATTGTAAATCCCTTAATTCTGTAGTTTGTCAAAATTAAGACAAGATACTAAATCACAATTATGAGATATTAAGTCAAAACTATGAGATACAAAGTAAAAAATATTTACTTACCATCTCATATTTTTCAACTTTGTGAGTCCAAATTTAACTTACTGGGCCACAATTTCCAATTTTCTATGTCAAAATTTGTATTATTTATTATCTCATAATTTGACGTTGTATCACCTACTTTTAATTTAGTATTACCAAGCCAATTATTAATTAAATCATAACTTCTCAGAATTTGTTTTTCCTGGCAGAAGTGGGCTTTCGCTGCAGAGCAAGCCTTAAAATGAAGGAAATGCTTTTAGTTGAATTAGGCCTGTGTATGTATGTCAAGTTTATTCAAACTGGCCATTCATATTGTGTAAGGTTTTGGTGACGAGCTTAAACTGTCAAAATACAAATGGTACTTTTAAATTTAAAACAATGCGACATGTAAGGAGATTTTCTTTTACATAATTGCTAATATCTCACTTTACTGCCTCTGCCATTGTTGGATAGTGAAATTATATGTTAATCTGAGCATCCCCATTGGCTATTCAGGAGGAAATGACAAAATAGGGTCAAAAATACTTGGACTTGTAGGTTTTATTTGTACTTGTAGATTTGATTCGTCCACAAACAAAGAGATGTGTGTAAACCTTTTTTCTGTAACTGAAAATATTTGTGCCAATCTTTTTTATTTGTTCACAAAATGTCATGCAGAGCTACAGTTCTCCTTTCAGATTCCAACTCTTAATCTACTGTATTTGTTCAGAATGTTTTTACCCATTCACACATTTGAATACAAAATGTTTTCACACATTCAGATATGGTGATACACAACTAAAAACAACTTTTGACCCTATTTCGATTCCATACAGCCCAACCTGCTCTGATAAGCACTCTCTGGTCAACCTCCTTTGTCATTACACAGCTACTGTCTCTTCCCTGGCACTTATGAGTTGAGAAAGCACAATTAATGCTTTCTTAAATTGGTGAGGAAGTCAATTGAATTTACAAGAACCTAATTACCGGACTCTGTTTCCGAGTACAATTCTCTCAAGAGTGTTGTTGGCAATCATGTTTCATTTCCTCTTTTTTCCAAATTGCTTTATTCAGATCATATTTCTGCCCTAAAATATTACTGTTACCAGTTTTCTTTTAAAAAGAGGTATGCGAATCTGTAAGTCATCTTATGAAACAGAAAGCTTCTGATGCAAGAACTCTTGTATTATGGAAGGGAAAATCGCTTTTCCTCTATTTGAACATGTCTCCCAGGATATCCTTTGGTTGTTACAGGGAATCTTTTCAACTGGAGAATGCCTTGATCTTTCATACATCCAGCCATGAAACATTGATTAAAAACAGCAGAGTGATAAGTCACAGATATGACTTTGAAAAGCAGACGTGGCTTAAGATTCATTACAGTGAATCATCCAGGACCAAATCCTGCTGCAGCTTCATGATTATCAGCAATGTGTCATGAGATCACATGCTTTGCAGTAGATATTTTCATTGGATCATGACGGGACATTTATGCTGATTTGAATTACAGGTATAATAAGAGCTGACTGGTACGAGGCTGTTAGCTTGGCTCCCTCTCCTGTGATGCCATTAGAGAACAAGAACAATTATATAATAAAGAAATGATGTAATGGACTAACGGTGGTGCCAGCAAATGAGGAAAGCAATTGACACTCATCGACGTCTATGTACAGTTTAGTAATATCTACATACGTACGTAATATTGTAGATTGACTTACATAGCCTGTTTTGAACATGACTGATCAAGAAATTGATGGAATTTACACACTTTAATACTCAAAATCAAAAAGTTAGCACAACTACAAGCCAATACTACTTACTTAGACTTTTCTGTAAGTATGAGCCAAGTATACTTATGTATATTTTTGTTAAGTATATCTCTGATAAGTCCATAAAAAGTAAACTGAAAGTATACTCTCTTTTAAGTTTAAAATAAGTATACTAATAGCACACTTGAATAAACTTCTTTTTGTTAAGGGCGGCTGTGGCTCAGAGGGTAGAGCAGGTTGTCCGCCAATCCAAAGGTTGGTGGTTCAATCCCCGGCTGCTCCAGGTCACATGTCGATGTGTCCTTGAGCAAGAGACTTAACCCCAAATTGCTCCCGAAGGCATAGCCATCGGTGTGTGAATGAGTATTTAGATTAGATCCTGATGGGCAGCTGGTACCTTTAGCACCTCTGTCATGAATGTGTGAATACTGACATGTAGTGTAAAGCGCTTTGAGTGGTCGGAAGACTAGAAAAGCGCTTTATAAATGCAAGTCCATTTATCATTTAAGGGGTGGCAAATTGTTTTTTGCTGGTACAGCTGAATAAAAGAAATCCCACAGGATCTATTCTGTCTGGCATTTTTTTTCTCACTCTTTCTCACTTTTACCAGAGAGCAGATGTGTCTGTACACTCAAATCCCAGCTGCGGTCTGATCTCCAAGGGTGTAAGAAGAAGAGCAGGGCAGCAGGTTTTTCTATCAGCCTCCCACCAGCCCCTTAGGACTGAGGTAAGCAACCAACTTCACCCAGGGATGATCTTCTGCCTCATCCTGCTTGCTTAGCCAGCTAATCTCCCCCTACCGGGGCAGCCATTGACCCAGTACAAGACATTCTGTAGGCAGGATAAAGCCAGATGGGATGGCATATTAGTGGTATCGATTACTTATTAGATTGGAGAGGGTTTGTCAGGAAGACGGAGGGTGGTGTTTTGGAGGAAATGCAGCCTACATCAGCTGTGTTCCAGCTGGTGAATCATCAGCAGATAGCTGCTTTGGCATGGCCTACAGTTAAAAAAAAAATAAATCAGCGCTTTCAAATTAGAGTTAAATCTACCTCCATAGTAGAGGTCAACAGCTGCCACTCCTCAGTCAGGAAATCAGGCTGGCTGGGAGAGATTACAAAAGGGCACAGGAGGATTAATGAGCACAAAAAAGATGTGAGATGAAACAAAATACAAACACACTAGCCTATCTACTGATGCACCTTTAATGCTCCGTGCTGCTTAAAAGTTACTATAAATCTGACATAGTCGTAAATGATGTGACTTTTACGGACTTTCAAAGGAATGGTGTGATATTTTGGGAAAAAGGCTTTCTTGATCATAGTTAAATGAACCAAAGGTAACATAATCTGCCTACCAGCACCTCTAAAGCTCACTAGTTAACACTTTGATCTTGGATGTTTATTGCATACGAAAAAAACAAGTCAAAAAGTGGTAATTTTTGGACTTAGCGGGTGATTTTGTGCTGGAGTATTTCCCTGCCAGGAGCAGTGAATTCCTGGGGTCTTGTAGTCACTGTGAAATTTCCAGACAACCACCCCAAGAATTCAGGAAGTTACTGCCCCCAGCCAAGAAACAGTCTGGCACATAACCTCCCAGTAAAACCACACATTTTTGTTTTTATACTTTAACTACTGTTCCGAATAAACAAGCGCGATACAACATGTTGTTTTGTGAGCGGTGCTTGTAGTCAGATTTTGTCAGACTTTCCTCATTTTGAGTCTTTATGCTAAGCTGACATGGTGCAGACTGAAGCCTTATATTAAATGCACAGATATGAAGAAAAAAAACATTTCATCCAACTCTCAGCAAGAGGGGGAATAAGTGTATTTCCAAAAATGTTGAACAATTCCTTGAAACTACCTGAAGCTTCTCCTGTGTGCTAAGCGTGTAGGAGAACTACAGTGGCCACCGTGAAACCGTGAATGGCCCTATCACCAGTCAGTGTTTGGTTTGTCCGTTCTGGGCTACTATAGAACATGGCGGGTGGTTCCGTGAAGTATGTAGATATAAACAAGTTATTCTAAGGTAACGAAAACACAACGATTCTTAGTTTGCGGTGATTATACACAAAAGAAAACATACTTATTAATATTACTGTATATAACATTTCTGCCAATATATCCCCCAAAATGTTACCCACTGATCCTTTAACAGGACCCCAAAGTTACTCAAACTATAAGCAGAGAAACGTGTGATCTGCGAATAAGAGTTTAGTGTTTAATCTTTTAGGATATGCTTGGTGGAAGTATAACTCAAGTTTTTTACACCACCACTGAGATCTGAAAGCTTGAAATAACCAGTAATGATTCATGTGAAGCCACATAGAAAGCCCCAAAGCCCTTGGAAATCAATCAGCGGTTTAGAGAAACATGCTCAGACTAACGTCCTCAAGTGGCTTGCATTACAATGAGAAGCGGGTGTTTATCAGAAAACTGCCCGGCTTAGTGGCGTTGTTAATTAAGAAAAGGGATTATTCTCCAAAATAATTTGAACAGAGCCTTGGGGGGGATGGGGCGGGGGGGATCTGTTAATATCTTACAAAAGATGTAAATTCAAAAGAGGCTTCCAAGACTGAAACATTGCATCTATGGTAATCATGGCAACAACGTGGTAGAAATCTGTTGGTGGGATCACACCAGCCACAACGCCAAATCAGGCCAGGGGCGTGAAATGGGGGGGCCAAAAGCCCCTTCCTAACTTTAGACCTCTCTACTTTCCTACTTCCGGCGCCCTTGCTCGGACCACATCCTTCTTCGAACTCGACTTTCATTTTCATCTCAACTACACACCTGTAAACGGTTGGGACGCTATCACGGCGACGATATCTGTCCACAGGCAAAATACTCAAAACCAAGACAGACTCACAAGGTGAAAACAATACCAGCGTTGTTGTCCCGGCTGGTAATGAAGAATCTGTCGCCTAGTGTGAAGTGTAATGTGGTTAAAATCAATGCAGAAGGTGAAAAAGGGAATCCAATACATGCATCGATACATCAATAATCGTATATCTGTGTAATGTTTGTAAAATGTATGACATTTGTTCCAAAGTGCAAGCAGGTAGAGTAACATAAATGTATATTAATTATTGCATCTGAGCCTTTATGGAGAGATCAGCTTATTAAATTAACAAATAGTGTAATAAAACAAGAGCTCAATACAAAATAAATATGAAAGACGTAAAATGTCACCGAAACTAATTTGTACTGATCGCCACTTAAATTCCCATTTGTATACAGTAAGTGGGAAACAGATAGTTTGTAGTACAGCACATGATGTGCGCTACTCCATCTTTTCTAAATATAGCCTGCCACTGCACTAAATTCAGGTTGAATTGTTAAGGATGCAAGTAGAAGAAGTGAGATTTGTAACACGGCAACAGAACTCTTAAGGCTCTAAAAGGTGCGTAAAACCCTAACAGTGACATTTCCATTGATCTAGTTTTTTCCTGAAATAGTTTTTCCTTCACAGACACAGTATAATCACATGTGCATGACACAGGGATGATCCACCCTGCCCAAACCGCTTCATATCTTCTCCTCCTAAGGACATAAAGTATCAGCTCAGGAGAGCATGAAATTGAGTTCAAAGACAAATGTGCGTAAGTGATGTTTTTCATGATAACCTAGAGCAAACACTCAGGCCATTAGCAAGTTAACAAGCCAAACACTCTAATAAGCTCAGCTTTTCTCTTTGCTTTGTGTGCGACTCCGGAGCACTCACAGGGTTTAATGATGAACAGAGGTAATGGCTGGATTGCAAACAGACAAGGATACAGCCATGGGGCAACTGGTGGTCTGAGTATAACATCCTGTTTCCCAACAGTGGAATTTGTCGTCAGGTCTGTCAAGAGGAAAGAACATTGAGGGAACCTGGTAGAGAGGTTTGTACGTTAATCAATGTCTGCGGCAGTGTTTAATTCAGACAACATAATCTAAGGGACATGAATAGATGTTACTTTTATTATGCTTTTATTGTAAAGCACTTTGTAACCTTGTTTTGGAAGGCGCTATATAAATAAAGTTATCATTATTATTATTAATATTATGAATGGAGTGCTGCAGGAATGAGTCCTAAAACCTGGAAATGAGTTAGCATTTTAGCACTTCCGGTTTCTTCGTCTGGAAGTCAATGTTTTTTTTTTAATGGGGTTTTAGTTAGATGCCTGAAATAAGGTCTGTGGTTAACAGAAGCTGAAGAGATTTTAATGTTTTGTTCCTAAATACGTCAGTAAATACCCCACTCATGAATTTTGAAGCTTTTCACAAGAGGGCGGTTGCTAACAAGTGGCTAAATGAGAATACAAAACGTCATCACGCCGACCCGACCTCGTTGTGTATATTGCTTTTTATTTCTGCCAACTGCATTCACGCTTCAAAAAATCATAAAAGTGGTAGTCATTTGTGAACAAAACGTGCAAGTATCATAAATATTTGTTTGTCACAGAGTTTATTTTCTGCAGTAATCCAAAACCCAATGGAAAAATCCCAATGGGTTATTGTTGAGGGAACCACGGCGATGCTGGTTGGCCTACAAAAATACATCATATATGCACCGTCTGACTTTAATTGAGAGAAAAATTAGACATTTGGCTAATAAAATACAACAGGGAGCACATGATTTACCTTTGCCCCTAAGGTGGATCGTCTTTTATTTAACTTTGCGTAAATTGGGGGGCAATGGCAGGTTTTGTATTTTTATTATATTAACAAAAAAATTAGAGGAAATTTGGAATTATATTTCCTATCTCCACAGAGAGCCTTCAGAATGTGAATATAAATGATGAGCATTCATCCAAAACAAACAAATTGTCGAACATTGATTTAGGAGCTCTGGACGGAATCCCTAAGGGGTGCCCTGTTCCAGCTCCAGCTCCACTCTCGCCCCCCCCCCCGGACCTGCAGTCAAGTATGAAGAAGATAGCAGCTGTCGCACGCCTGGGACTTCAGGGCAAAAGCCTTACAAAGTTGAACTCACCAATTTGCAGCTTTAAAAAAAAAAGAAAAAATCCAAATTAAAATACTGAAAGTCTGGCAGGAAAGAATCTGAAGAAAGTTGTTTCAAATAAAGCAAATATTAAGGTTCACATCAACCCCATGGGTGTAGAGCATGCTGCTGATGTGCTCTTTCACAGTCTCTTCTTCACAATGCATGATGTCAATTCTTCAATATGCTAGAAACTGTCTGGACTATTTCATCCCCAGAGTTCTTATTGATGTCCATTTTCATTCTTTGTATATACATGGCACAGGGACAAAACCTTCTTCACTGTTGCTGTCATGAAAATTGTTAATATCAATATATTGACAATAGCTCAGCTCCTCTGTTGTAGCTCGAACAAAACAAGAAGCTTACAGTGCAGGAAATGATGGGTTCTGGAAAGCTATTCACTATACAGTAATTACAGCTCTGCAAGGGAGATAATGATGTTGAATGGACCACAAACAAAAGACTGGACTTGCAGCTTCACGTTCTAGTGGTGCTTTTCAGATGACATATTGCCCGCTTGCTGCATTGGCAACAATAAAGTCCCGTTTTGACTGGCCTGCAGCCTTTTTCAGGAATCTATTCAATCCACAGTCTCGTGTTTCTTCATGGAGACACAAAGTCAGGGCAACGAGAGGTAAATTCAGTACGTCTGGAGACTGAGGATGAGGAAGACTGTGTGCTTTTATCTACACTACGACATTTTTACTGAATTTGATAAATGTCAGTGCAACTTTTCATCACATAATATCATAACAGATTAGATTCAAAATTCAAATTGCACTTATTACAGCAATTATTTATGTCAGGATCTGAAATCACTGATTCACATGCACTTGTAAACTGTGTAGGCCAGTCACTAAGAGGATACTAACAATAAACACAGGAAATCATAATTGCTGTTTACAAGAATTTAGCTTTACATGTTTCCTGTTTTGGTGGTTGGATCTTCCCACAAGAAAGACAGCCAACATAAAAAAATAAATTTGTCAGAGCAAGAAAACTCCAATGAAGGCATCGACGGATATATCTTCAAAAAGAAAAAAATGAGAGCATGACCAACCACGGGTCAAAACATACACTTTAAGAGCATCACTGTGTGTTATAAATGTCTGAGATGAAAGGGAAGATGCCTGACATCGGTCAAAGCCATCACCTGATGTACTCTGTGTTGCACGCTAGAGTAGGGGAGAACACACTTTATATTGCTGTCTAAAAATGTAGGCTACACCATGGTGAAAACAACTCATCTACGTCAGACAGCAGAGCCTCTGTCAGGCACATAAAGTGTGGCTTTGTGTAAGTGAGGTCTGCAGCTCTGAAAAGATGCATCGACAAAAATATGCTTCAAACTGATGTGTCATGAGTTTGGTCTTCACGCATCATCAAAGGGACGTTGCACACAAACCAGAAACTTAAAAAATAGCAAAAAACTTTCTTCCCATTCTGACGTGGAACAACTTGGATCTTAAAGAAAGAAATACAATCTGGACTTTTTCCTGCTTCAACAGCATATCCCCAAAACAAGAAACCTTCTACTTTGCTTTATGTCATTGTACTGCACTATTTGTCACTGAGTGTAGCTGTAGGGATAATCCTAAGAGCTGGTCTAACTGAACTGTTGAGAAAAGGCATCTGAGTTATAATTGAGACTTTACTTTTTAGGTGGAATGGGCAGCCACCTCCATTTAATATCTTTTTATTAGGGCTGTCAATCGATTAAAATAGTTAATCGCGATTAATCGCAAATTAATCACACACTTTTTATCTGTTAGAAATGTACCTTAAAGGGAGATCTGTAAAGTATTTAATACATTTATCAACATGGGAGTGGGCAAATATTCTTGCTTTATACAAATGTATGTATATATTTATTATTGGAAATCAATTAACAACACAAAACGATGACACATTTTGTCCAGAAACCCTCACAGGTACTGCATTTAGCATAAAAAATATGCTCAAATCATAACATGGCAAACTGAAGCCAAACAGGCAACAACAGCTGTCAGTGTGCTGACTTGACTTGCCCCAAACTGCATGTGATTATCATAAAGTGGGCATGTCTGTAAAGAGGAGACTCGTGGGTACCCATAGAACCCATTTTCAGATCAAGGTACCCCTTTGAAAATGGCCACAACAGTTTTTCCTCGCTACAATTTAGTGGAACTTTGGAGCGTTATTTAACCTCCTTCCCGACAAGCTGTATGACATGCATGGTTGGTACCAATGGATTTCTTAGGTTTACTTGTTTCATATGATGTGAGTATCTTCACTCTAGCTTTAAAACTGAGCAACCTCCGAAAGATCGATTGCGTTAATTCGTTATTATCGCTTTAACTTTGACAGCCCTACTTTTTTGTTAAGGCGGTAAAAAACAGAGAGAGGCACACTGAGGAGGAGATGTTTGGGTGAATGCCTTGTGTGAATGGATATAGCTACATGTTGAACCTGCAATAACACATTTTTTTTGGCCACTTGGGGGCAGTGGAAATGCAAAATTGCTTATTTACGTTGTGTGTGTGTGTGTCTGTCTGTCTGTCCACGGCTAATCTTACTGCTGGACCCATCAGCCTAATATTTTTTGTGCTCATTTATGACTGTATGCTCAAGGACCTCTGGTGGTTGCAGTGATTCACACTTTTTGAAAAACATAATTTATTGACTGTTTTATACATCATTGACTGCTGATTTCTCACTACTCTTAACCGGCCAGTAGGGGCCGCAAGTGAACCACAGTGAACCGCAGTTTAGCTGCATAGAATCAAATTAAAGTGTTATCTGTTGCGTGAGACGTGAGTAAAAATTGAGGGGCAATAGGCCATTTTCACGTGTAATTAATAACATTAATTATACCAGGGCCGTGGTATACTGTAGCGCACGGAGGCCCACTGGAATGGCTGTGACACACTAAATAGAATGGGACCACAATTAGTTTTATCAGTTACACCCGTGTTCACCCTGCTATGATATGCCACAATGGCTGCTATGAAAAGGGCTTTTTGTGATTTGTATTCATTCATTCAACCATTACAGCAGTGGTCGTTGCAGACACACCTCGTGGAGAGCTGCTCTTGAATGCACTAGTTTAGCTGTTTTTGATCTCTAGCAACTCCTGAGGGAAATATCTGGCTCTTTATCTGCTGAATGCTCCACTGTGTTCACCAGCTAATCGCTAACTGTGTTTGTCTGCTGTTGGTGCTGAGCAGGTACAAAAAGATCTTATTTTAGGCCAAATAAAAGGAAGGATTAGAACAAAGCAGATGAAACAAACAAATGGACTGTCCGGGGAACATTTACAGCAGCTTGCTGTTTTGTTTTTTTGCTTTTATTCAATCTCTCAAAAGGTTGCAAAAATGACATATCCTTAAACATATAACACATTCTAAATTAGCATAACACCATATATACGCTTCTGTCTCTGTCATGATTCATTTTCTCATGTGTTACATAATCATTTGGAACAAAGACAGTAAGTGGTTTTGCTGTCAGTGTGTGTTAATCGGGCCGTTTCAGCCTCAGGTTGGCTTTAGGCTATCCAGAGGATTACTGAGTCGCCCATATGGCTACTCAAAGACAGAGAGAGAGAGAGTGGAGCAAAGCTGGGTCCTGGCATTACATCCAGTGGTGAATGAGCAGCACTCATGCACAGTCACAAACACTCTGCTCGGCTCCCTAAGGCACATAGAGTGTGACACAGTCCTGCCAGAGATTAATTTAACAGCTCTGATTCTCTTTTGTCTACTTCGCTCCTCTGCATAACCAAACACACACACACATACATTCACACACACATACATATACAGATATACACACATACACAAGTGCCCACTCACATTCCTAGCTCATTTGCCTTTACCTTATATGACACAGATGTTTAATGGGTCCTGGAGCTGCACATTTAGATTAATTGTGAACTGACTAACCACAGCTCAATAACAAATCATTACTATGTTTTCTTACCTATAATCTAACTTTGACCAAATGTAAAAAAAATCATCATCATCATTGACCTGCACAGTTTCCAAACAGAGGACAGTTTAATTTGCACATCCCATTTCCTGTCTTGTGTTCACAGTTACACTCTTCAGGCCGCAGCATCATTATTAAAATATTTAATTCACAAAATGTCAAGGTCTCTCGGAAGGCAGCTTAATTGAATTGAAATTACAAAAACGCATCATGTGTTTCCGTTGCTCTATTAATTGTGATCAAGTGTGAAACAGTACCTCAGGATTGACTAAGAACCTACATTATCAATTGGACATTATGATATGCAATTAAAGATTTACTCACACATGTAGTCCATCCATGCAGGTGTTTTCACCTACGATGTCTGATTAGACCTCTTCTCAGGACTGTGTTGGTGGTGCTGGCTTGATTGACATCTCGTTCTCTTGACTCTGCTGTACCTGTTAGGGCGGGACAACTCGCCCTGTTATCATTGTCATTGGTTAATAGAAACTTTTGATGCAAAATACAAATAGGAGGCAAAAAGTTAGCATGCTCACCTGTTGATGATCCATGTAGAAGACATGGAAATAAAGGAGCAGCATTGGATGCAGTGAATTTGTCAATCCTCAATGGGGCCTTTTCTAACGTAACCCTGTAAAAGAAACACAACATTGTTGTTAGAATGTAAATTAATTGCTAATTTTGGAGTTGGAAGCAAAAGAAGCTGTTCAGAGGAGGATTTATTGAACAGTATTAGTAATAGAATTCTCTTCTGATATAGCCAGGACATTTTAAGGGGAGATGCCTCAGGCAAAAACAGTTTTTGATGCACTGGTCAATTTTGAGATTTTGAGCTATTTTGCTTCCATAACATGTCTTCTTTCAGACTAGTGGAAAGAAAACATCCAAAATACACATTTAGGTGTTTATTTTATGACACTTTGTCTCTTTGCGTCTACAGATTTCTCCTAAAGTTTCATGGTGATATTGCAAAATGTATGGAATTTTACAATCCATACACTTTAAATGCCGTTTTCTCAAAATGAGCTTTTTTTTCTCTTACTCTGAGCCAGAAATCTCCACTTAAGTTGCACTTACACGCACTACACATCAGAGTTTCTGAAGGTTTTTACAGAGGGGTCTGTTCATATATCATTCATAGGCTGATTTATATAATATTTTATTCCTAAAAACATGGCGAAAGTAGGTTTTTCAATGGCTGTTGACAGTATTTTCTGATTGGATTGGATGGAGTGATAAAAACAGATATCCACAACTGTCACTGTAAAAACCTTTGACTCTAATATGTCAACAAAATGAAAGAAGAAATCTTAACCTGGCTTTATCCAATGTTCAGATAGTATGCAAATTAGCACATATTTGATAAAAGGTGCCTCATTTGCATATATAAACATACATTTTCAGAAAACTTGTAATACAAAAAATAATTACCTTAATGTAAGAAATCAACTGGGGAAGTTTCATGGCGATATCTATTAGTTCATTTTTTTTTACTTTATATTCACCTGGTGTCTCTTTGTAAATCCTAGTTATGAATATTATATTCCATTTCCTTAAGAGATCCCCGGTAATGTTACACAATGTTCCTTTAAGTATTAAAAGATTAAATTAAAAGACATTTCTGCATCAGCTAATATGACGGTGGGCTGGATGCTTTGGGTGGCAGGTACAAACAGGACCTCCGTCATACCACCCTGTCTGTCTTTGTAGCGTTGTGCACAGAGCAAACGTCAAAATGAATCACCTGACATCAAATGAAGGGCAGATTTGAGAACGTACCGTATCACTCTCTCTTTTAAGTTTTCCCTCTGATAAAATTCTAATTAACTTCAATCCTGCAGGGTAACGGGTGAGGACAAGGGGGTTGGGAGCAGAGGCAGGAGTAATGGGGGTAAAAGATGAGGTGATGAACTTCAATATAACGCCTCTGTCAGCTTGTGACACACAAGCATTGCAGGTTCCCACCTGTGGACTCGTGCACCTATAAGTCAACCAGTGCCTGCTGCTGCAACTCGTAAATTAAATTTGCTCAGTGTGACTGAATTGGACTGGAAGTGACAGCCAACCAAATATGCTGCAGCCACTTCTGTCGCACATCTGTCTTCCTGCCAGGATAATGTTGGAACAGATGTGGCAGACTGTGAGGGAGTGCTGCTTTAAAGCAGCAGTGGGTAGAAATGGAGCAAATATGATTAAAAGAAGTTATTTTTATAAAACGGTCACTATATCCTGACAGTAGTGCATGAGACAGGTAATCTGAAAAAAAGGATATGTGCCTCTGTGTCCTCCGGTGCTCCTAATGGCATCTGCAAGATTTCACAGACCGAAGGAAAACAACCAGTCAGAGCCGAGCTGGAGCCTGCCGACTCTGAGCAGCTGTCAATCACTCGCGAACTCCATTCAAACGGTCAAACTAGGCAGCGCTGATCAAATATGAATCAATATTCTGTTACTGTAATGCCTATTTCTCGCCTCAAATGTTTTCAGAAACATCTTGTAGTGTACTGTTTAGCTGTAAAATGACAAAGTTTGTGGCCCGGCTGTCAGATCAGTTGAGGAAATACCAAGCACAGCCCACCAGTTGGAGCAAATTTTCTCATTTTACAGCGAAACAGTACACTACAAGATGTTTCTGACAACAATTTACGCAAGAAAAAGGCATTACAGTAACAGAATATTGATTCATATTTGATCAGCGCTTCCTAGTTTGACCGTTTGATCGGAGTTCGCAAGTGATTGTCAGCTGCCTCTGTTGAATGAACAGCCAATAGGAACGCTCTCTCTCTGAAATTACCTGTGATTGGCCAAAGTCTTCTGTCACGGGCTAGTTTTTTAAAGCCTGAAAACAGAGCCATGAGGAGGTACAGAAGTCTAGTTTTCTCTCAGAACACTTGAATTACAATATGCTGAAAGGTTATTATGGAAATTTTGCCCAACAATGCCAAAAACATTCTACCTACTGACACTTTCATGAATGGGTAGCAAGTTTATAATATCGGGCATGTGGACAACTTTGATAGCATTCAGTCGCAGCAAATAACTGCTCTCCTCCTTTCACCCTGTTTGAATCACAACAACACCAGATAAAGAGCAGAGAATGCTTAACTGAGAATCAGTATTCCAGCTCATGCTCAGCTATGCAACTGAAGCAGGATGAATTAATATGAGGACAGAAACTGTGGTCCCCCTGTCACCCCGGGTATAATGCAGTCTCAAGCATATCAGGGTGCCCCAGCTGTGACCATGCGGTCTTATCATTTCACAGCCATGTAACACTTTCTACACTCCTTTGCTCTTCCTCGCCAAACTGGCAAAGAAACTTCATCTCCCTCTCGTTTCCTGTGATACTTTTCCATCCTCAGACACTAAGTAGAGGAACGAAAATAAATCGGAGTGCTCTTTAAGGTCACGGAGAAAAATCACAGATGTTCTTGTTCCTGATTGTAACATGGCTGCGTGGAGGCTTCTTGCATGCATAGGAAGACAGATAAAGAAAAGCTTTTCTTAGTTCCTTTTTTTTTTTTTTTTCTGCATTTGGATGAATAATTCTCTTGGTTGTTGGACTGTTTCCCTGCAGTGACACAGTTCTTTTGAAAACATAGGAGAGAAATTGTCCTCCTTTGTCAAAACGGTAACATTACTCACGATGAGTCATGTTTAATGATCATCTACAGAACCTGCTCTTGTGAATGTGTCATATTTTTTAAACCTTCAGTCATCACATGAATTTAGTCTTATCTTTTTTTTTAAAAACACCTCTGCTCTAAAGTTGAATCCCTTGGGCTTTGCCCTTTTGTTAGTCGGGGATTAGACTCAGCATTCATAATGAGGACAAGTAGGGATCTAGGCTGATCATTTCCTCATTGAACAAAAGGTCACAGATCAATATCTCTGTGCAAGTTTGAAAAAAAAAAAAAGAAGATTTCATGACTGCGGATGAGAGGTGATTATCTGTTGACAATCAACAATCAATCGCCACCTGTGCCTCCCATAAAGGACTCTTTACCGGCAAGTACTGTTTGCAGTTTATTCCACATGATGAACACTTCTATTTATCACTATAGGTAGCACCAACAGAAATGAAACATATGCCCCTAATAACATTTGTGAAGTACAAAGGAGCACATGCATAAACAGCACACCTGAAAGATAATACCTTTTTTTTTTTTTTTAATGGAAAACCTTTTAGTTTTAAGATTGGCTATAAAATACAGAATTAAAATAAATGGCTGAACCGTGAGAATGCATATGGATTACACGCCGCTGAGTAAAAATCAATACACTTCTTAATAGCCACTATGCAATATATTGAACATTTACTGCACTACACTTTACATTCACGCCATATTGAGCTTCACTTATTAACATTTTTGTTATTTTTTCCATTAAATCAATCCAGAGAGCTGTAACTGCCAAAGTAATCACAGTTCACATGAATACATTACAACTAATGGTTGTAGTTTCACTGTCATGTCAAATGTCTCTGTAAAACCACTGCTCGTTCACATTTTCAGACATTTCTGCACCTTCTTCAGGTTAAAGTATCTCCACTGTGAATTAAATACTCAATAGTCTCTGAGTCTCAGTCTATTTTATTTAATCCCTGTAGTTAATTGAACTTGTGGCAGCGCTTCGAAACGTACGCATGGTGCCTGCAAGCCATGGCAACAGGTCTGCTGAGACAGTGGCTGCAATCACATGACTAATTATAGCATCAGTTCAAGCTGCAGGTGAATTAGTGCCTGATGACTCCTCTAAAGTGTGAAAAGCATTTCGCTCTTAAGTGGCAAACGGCAGGAGGTGCTGCTTGTGTAGGATATCTTTAAGACAGAAAATGTCTTCTAGGTCGAAACTGAGTCACATATGTGTGGTTTCTACTTACTGTAATAAAACTACTTACAGTAAATAGGAAAGCACAGATTGTCTCAGTGTGACAGCACAGCTACTGTCACTTATGTTTGATTTACTACACCACAAAATCTTATGATTTATTCCATAAGCAGTGGCGGATTAAGGTGGTCAGGGCCCCCCACCCTTACTCATCATGCTTTAACGTTACCAGAAAAAAGTAATTTAGTGCCAAGTGTAAAAGCGTGCTAGGAATATATTACACGGCCCACACGTACACACTCGGGGAGCACTGGCATATACACACACAGACACATTGAGACAGCCTTTAATCTTGAAATATCTATTAAATTTAGGGATTTTCTTTAGTAGATCATGGTCTTCTTTCAACCTTTGTGCTTTTCGCTTTTGTGCTCCGTGATTACATTTTCATTTTATCGTTCTTCTGTCCAGTTGTGACGTATTATTATAAAACCAAATTGACTTTATGAACCTGGTCTCATCATGGGGACAGATTCATAAGGTCAGCTGATTGGGTGGATGTGGCCCATTTTTTTAAATGTTTCTTATGGGCCAATAGGGGTTACGTTTTTTCTCTGAAGTGCATTTAAATAATTGAAAATAATCTGGCCAATCTTGGGCCCTTGCAAACATGGGGCCCATAGGCTGCAGCCTGTGCATTAATCCACCCCAGTCCATAAGTCATTATGCTTATAAACTACTGTGGCTAAATTCAAAGGACACAGCACAATAGTTGTGCCAACAGCAGCAGTTAACATCCAGCTGCAGTTAAAGGATCATTTCTCGGTATAAATCTTAGATCACAGTGCCCCCTTCTGGTGAGTCCATGCTACACCTATGAGCTTAAAGCCTGTGGTGTGGAAATGGAGAGTGATTATTGGACTCACTCTTGTGTGTTGGTTGTAAGGTGAAAAATCATCCACATGGGCCTGACTGGAAGTCTCCTGAAAAAAATAAATAAAAGTGAAATCTTGTGTGAAATTCCAGAGGGAGAGCATTAAAAAGAAACTGACAGGGAGTTGGTAGAGTTAGTTTTTGTTGGAGGGAAGAACCAGCATATCTAAGCTCTTCCATCTGTGTTCCATCTCTTTACAGGCCCTATTCTTCTGAGCAGCCAAGCATACTGTTTCCCCGTAAGCCCCATCACACACTCACACACACTAGCCATTTGATTCTCCACGTCAAAGCCTCCCATGAAGACTGGTTGTGGCCACGGGTTTGGAAGAAAATGATGGGATGCTTATCCTGAAAAGGTTTTATATTTCTCAGCCACTCGACTCTGCTCGGCGCCATTCAGGCCGTGCTTGTTTCCTAAGCATAAGGATTAAAATCTCCCTCTCCCACGAGAGCGCCAAGAGAAATCTAAAAAAAGGAATCTAAGAATTTGAGAAGTCTGCCTCCGGGGTCTGTTTGTGCTTCACCTCAAGAATACAGAGCCAATTTATGCTCGGTCCGACTTATTTCCATAAATTGCTTCAATTGAGCTTATTTCCATTTGTGGGAAATGAGGACAATTTCTTACCTCGCTGTTAAAATGCATATGGGAGCAGCAGACTGTACAATCAAGGGCATCTTCCCCGCTCGCATGAATATTCAATGTATGTTTATGGAGATATGATAGCATGAAACAGCCAAAATGACCGAATACATTAAGAAAACAGCTTATCAAAGTGTAATCAAATGTGATGCATGTGCACTGAATGAAATATGCATGACAAATTGGCTTCAGAGAACACAGAGCAGGCAGGTCCTCTGAACCTTTTGCACAAAAGCTCATTGAAATTCCTTTCATTATGACTGCGGCACTACAGAGAAACAGAGAGAATGAGAGGGACGGGACAGAGAAAGATGAGTTTAATGATTTCTGAATACAGAGGCAGGAAAAGCCTTGCATCACGCACTGGAATATCATTACAAAGAATTATGCAATTTGAAAAAAAGTAAACGAAAGCACACGAGATGAGCATTTTAGTCATTTTATTTACAAATGTTACCGTTTGCCTCAATGCCATTTAGTATGATATATATCCTTCACACGGAAACCTGCTTGTGTGTATACACTCCTCCATCTATCAGTGAAAAGTGCTATCCAAGCAGATGGTTTTAAATATGTTTTGAAAGAACTCTAATAATCTTAATTACTTCTCCCACAAATGAAAAGGCACATAGACATGATAAGAATACATTGGTTGACAAACGTGTTAATACCACAAGACTCAGCGGAAAAAGAAGCACGAGCTAGAGGGGATTGAAACCTTGAAATCTCTCTCAAAAATCTGTCTCGGTGATTACAAAGATCTGCCTCAATAATCTTACAGACAATTTAACGACTAGTTTCGTGGCTAAAACATTTAAAATCTCCGGTGCATGCAGAACCCTTACATTTTGTACAACTGTAATACTTAATAGGATATAAACACATTAAAGTAGATAACTTCTTTGCAAGCTTACCCTCTCAATCACACACTGAAAAAAAAAAAAAAACCCCAAATATAATTCTCATCAGCGAGTCAGCTGGGTCTCATAAACGGAAGTATGTCCAAACCAAGTGTCCCAGATATATTTGTAATGGCTTCAATGTACACTTTAATGCTCATGGGTTGTTGTCACAAGTAGTCTCTTCATCAATCTGCTGGAGCACAGTCACGTCACATAGAGGTTGGCTGACCAGCTGAAAGAAAACAAACAGCATTTAAAGAAAGCAGAAAACAACACGCCATCATGCTGATGAGTTTGATTGCGTACTCACCTTTGAATCGCACGTAGCAGGAGTTACAGTAGAGCTGTTTGTTTCGTATCCGGACTTCAGCCCCGGCTTCCGTTCCTCCGAGTTCAGACTTACAGTCGATACACTGAGGAAGTTTAGGAAAGGGAAGAGTTAAAGAGCTACTCAAGCTACTCGGTGGTTAAAGCGAAAAGGTGCCCAAAGTCCAAAGGTGGAGGGATGAAGACAAATAGAAGCCCCTTGATTGTGTATAGAAAGAGAATAATTAAGGAAAAAGAATAAGTGAGAGTCAAATGACAAAGATTGGCAGGATGGATCAGTATTCAGATGCAGGAGGCCAAACTCAAGTGAAGACCAAAGTTCCAGGAAGGAGCTAAGCATTGGTAAAAAGAGACAAAGTGAGGGAGGTTGCTGGTTTTGGCACAGAAAATCTATTTTGCTCAGCTGCAAAGGGATCAGGACCTTGAGATTCACCAGGATTTACCAGATTAGTCGTAAAAGAAAAAGAATCGGGAGTGATCAGGTTAGATTTTGAGGATCAGGCCGAGGTGTGTTGAAGATGACGTGCTCCGGGTGCCGACACGAGCCCAGCTCTCACCTTAAAACAGCTCAAATGATAACAGAGCCCAAGGGACTCGATGATCATGGCCGCTCCCTTTCCCAGCGGTTCGTCACAGAACGTACAGATTTTCTTGCCACTCACTGACCTGGATTACAGAACGCACAGCTGTAATTTGAGAGCTGAGCAAACATGCATGACACATGTATGAACACACACACACACACACACAAAACACACGCTCACACTGGTATACAACAGGGTTAAAACTGACAGATTATTGTCTGGGAATAAATCTGGACAATATTGGCCTTTTGTTAAAGCTGCAGTAGACAGAATGTTTTTGGCATCATTTGGCAAAAAATCCATAATAACCTTTCAGCATACTGTAATTCAAGTGTTCTGAGGGATAACTTCTGCACCTCCTCATGGCTCTGTTTTCAGGCTTTAAAAACTCTAGCCTGCGACGGGAGACTTTGGCCAATCACAGGTCATTTTAGAGAGAGTATTCCTATTGGCTGTGCTCCGGCTGGTGGGTGGTGCTTGTTATTTCCTCAACTGATCTCAACATGGCTGCCGGGTCACAAACTTTCTTATTTTACAGCTAAACAGTTCACTACAGGATGTTTATGAAAACATTTCAGGTGAAAAATAGGCATTACAGTAACAGAATATTGATTCATATTTGATCAGCGCTGCCTAGTTTGACAGCTTGATCGGAGTTCGCGAGTGATTGACAGCTGCTTAGAGACAGCGGACTCCAGCTCAGCTCTGATTAGTTGTTTTCCTCCGGTCTGTGACCTGGAAACAATTTGGCAAAAAAATATTGGGAAGTGTTCGCTTAAAGGGACTATTTGTAACTTTCAGAAATGCTTCTTAACAGCGACACCTGTGGCCGTGAAATCAACGAAAGTCAGCGTCGAGTTCGCGCTCGCTCGCTCTAAATATACCTGAACGAGCATTGCTCAAAACAGTGAGGCGACACAAGTCAGCTAAAACCACAATATCACTCTATATTTCAGCTGCTTGGCAGTAATGTTAGCTGACCAGACGAAGGTCTCTCCATGAACATGATTTAAATCTGATCTTAGTGTTGGCTTTTACTGCCTCAGCGCAGACTGATGCAGCGGAGCTCTGCAGCGTGTCTCCCTGCTCTCTCCTCCCGCAGCCGGAGAGAGCAGTGAGACACCGGCACCCGGTCGGTAACGAGACGATAACGTTACTAGCTGAGGAGCTCCATCACTTCACAAGACACGGGAAAGCTCTGTTGGTCTGGAGGAGCTGCAGCATTTCTTTTCTGCACAAACGTCCACTGAACATTCACTAGATATTCTCAGAGCTCTTCTGCAGTGCGGAGTGAGCGCGCGTTCACGTCTAGAGGTGGAGCGAGCTGAGAATGCGCGCGCTCTCTGAGCGAAGGCAGGCAGGCAGAGTTGGAGAGGCAGCGGCGAACGCGCATATGTGAGCGCGCATGTGTGGCGACCCGCTACATTTATACGCTTAAAAAGTTACAAATAGTCCCTTTAACTCTTAAAGGTGCAGTGTGTAGGATCTGGCGGCATCTAGCTGTGAGGTTGCAGATTGCAACCAACTGAAACTTCTCCTATATGCCAAGCGTGTAGGAGAACCACGGTGGCTGACACAAAAACGTGAAAACACTGGAGCCAGTGTTTGGTTTGTCCGTTGTGGGCTACTGTATAGCGGACTCCGTGAAGAGGACCTTCTCCGTATGTAGATATAAACAGCTCATTCTAAGCTAACGAAAACACAACAATTCGTATTTTCAGGTGATTATACACTAAAGAAAACTAAAGAATATATTATATGATATACTTATAATACTCCATTTCTCCCAATAGATCCCCCTAAATGGCACACACAGTTCCTTTAAAATATCAGTGTCAGGGTTTTGCTTCAAAACACTTGAACACAGAAACACACAAACTCAAAACACTGTATGTGCAAGTGGAATTAAACAGGGAATCTGTAAAAAGGACTGTACAGAATAGTCAGAGTATATAACCTGTTAGCAACCTGAGGATGAACAGATGGAGAATGTCACATCAAATAATACAATTCACAACATCATATTACAATACGTTTAAAAGTAGAACAAGTGAAATCAGTTGAGGTTCAGTTGCCCTTTACCACCACTCCCCATCCAAAGTTATGGTTCAACAACACCACCTGGACTATGACAATGCAACCCAGTATACCAGGGAGAGGTTAGAGGCAGCGTGTTGGGGGTGTTAAAGCGAAGCAGCACTGTTGATTTTACCTGCTCTGCTGCTGAGGGGCGCCTGCCTCAGACGTGGGCTCTGGAGAGGTGGTGGGTGACGGGGAGGAGGGTGTGGGGGAAGGCGACTGCCGGGACCAAGGGGACGAGGGGGTTCCTGCCCCGCCTCGGAGGGAGCCCATGGAGTAGGAGGAAGGCAGAGTGGAGCTGCCGGGCCGCTGGGCCCCCGACCCGCCACCGTAAAAGGAAGTGCTGCCAGAGAGGGCAGACTGAGGCCGAGAGTAGTTTTGGATGTGAGAGTTGTTTCTGGGCGTCAACGATGAGCGCCAGGAGTTGTAGGGAGCGTCCAAGTTGTCAAGAGACTCACCTCTGCAAAGCCAACCCACGCCACACCCACGTTAGAGGCATTTAAAATGTCTAGCTACCAGCGGTGCCTGAAGCAGTTGTTTTTATGCTCAAATATTTAATAATGGTTCAATCAAATTTGCCAAGGCACAAAGTGGTAGCCAGACTAATAAATGTTTACATTTCAGCACGCAACATGAGTTAACAGATCATTAGTAAGTGTTAAAAGCCAACCACCACTATCACACAACTGACATGGGATTTTGGGTACCTGCGCATGGGTGGCACGTCAGACTCCTTGACGGTGGAGATGGTGGAGGAGCGCTGACGGATCCAGCTTTTGTCCATCAGCAGCGGTGTCTTCTTCTTCATCTCGTTCAGGATCTGCTGCCGCTCCAGCTCTGCCTGCGACGATGACTGCTGACCCTTCTTCTCGCCCGCTCCACTGCCTGCCACTGCATCCAGAGAGGAGAGATGAACTCAAAGCCATGCTGGCTAGACATGAAACGTCGAAAAGTAGATCAAGAGTGGCTGAGAATTTGGAAATTGGAATTTGACATCCATGTCTGTCCAAAATGTCATCACTTCATCATTTTATCCTACTTGACACATGTCTAGTGTGAAATTGTCATAATTAGCATATGAATTCTTGAGTTATGGCCCAAAATGCATTTTGTGAGGTCACAGTGACCTTTGACCACCCAAAATCTAGTCAGTTCATTCTTGAGTGTAAGTGGACGATTGTGCCAAATTTGAAGAAATTCCCTCCAGAAGTTTCTGAGATATCGCGTTCACGAGAATGGACAGACGGACGGACATACAAATTGGACATAAGGAATGAGTCTGTGATGATGTAGATACGGCGTTTACCCAGTCTGGTTCGATTAAAAGTACAATTACATTATGAAAGCGACCTGAGAGAAATCGCTCTGCAATCAATTAGTTAATTGTTTTTTGCTGCATGCAATTTTCTGGTTGGCTGACTGATTGATTTACCATTTGATTGGTCAGCTGTTAATCAAACAGCTGTAAGTTTTGATTTGGTGAAATCCCATAATTGACCGATCCGCTGATAATCATCATAATGAGAGCAGATCAGGGGCCGAGCCCACCTCTCTCTGGCTCTCTGTATCTCATGGCATTGAGGATGTTCCTCCTCTCCATCTCCAGCTCTGACGCAGCCCGCTGACTCCGGGCCTGTTTGTCACGCGCACTCCTCACCTGCTCCTCCAGCAGCCAGTGAGCCATGCCCCCCGGCTGCACATGCACACCTACAGTACAGTAGAGTACAGCCCACATACAGTATATGTGCAACAACATGCAGACATTGAGTCATTTATAGAACAACCAGTATGAAGAGAAAGCTATTATTCCTGGTCTCATATTGCTGTTGTATTCACAAAGCAGTCATCCAATCCATCACTTTATTCATTAAAAGGTAAATAACTAATGGAGAATACATTAAATCAAGAAAACTGACCTTTTGTCTGAGGTTTTTCCTCTTCATCAAGCTGGGGAGATGATTTAGATTTCATCCTGTCAAACAAAAGAAAATACCTGTTAGGGCATGATTAAAAAAAAGAAAGAAAAGAAACCATACTTCACTTTTATATAGAAGCAACAGATTTTACAACATTTTTGTTACCAACATAAAACACAAGTGTTCAAGTATTTTGACAATGTCAAATGCCACAGTGAAAATGGTTCTATAGGAAACCGCTGATTGCAGACCAATCACAGATCTCAGCTGGAGACCTAACCCACTGGCTGGAGGACTTCCAATTTCATGATTGTCTATATAAAGAGAGAGTTTGAATTTCAAATGGAGCCAAACGTGAAAGGCACAATTTAGTTAAGTGTATAAGGAGTGCATTTTCCCAAAATTCTGCCCCCCCAAGACGTTTGGGACAGTGGGTAGAATCAGTTGAAACACCTTGTTCTGGGCTAAAAAATAATTTAAATAAAAATAATTGCAGTCTAAATTTGAACACTGTTTATCTACAATGGCACTTGTTCACACGTTTCTTGGAGAAAAAGACCGCATTTATAAAATTATTATATTTTATTAAATTACTAGGATATGGAATTTGGCAAAAAAGGGTTTCTGACTGTCATTCACTCCGTGGGTGTTATTCATTTCGGAAAAGCCTTTGTCTTGTCTTTGTCTGCTTTTTGTTGATTTGTAACAAGGTAGGAACTATAAACAATACGGTCCCAACCGTCCCAGGGAGAGCAGACACACTTTGGACTCATATGCTAGCTAGCAACAAAATTTCAGACAGCTAATACTAGCATCAACTGTGAAAATAAGCTTTCCAACAATGTGTTTTTTGTACGTGGAATAATGTATTTCAAAACTGTGAATGAAATGTGAGGAATAGTAAGAAGGTCCATCTGTCCCAACCGACCCCGCTCTCCCCTAAATATGCGGCAGGTCTGTTTTGTACTGACAAATGTGTTGAAAATATAACAAAAGAATAATAGGATTTACCGCTTCAGAGCTTCAAACGTGATGTTAAATTATGTACATGGTGAATATGTTTTCAGGAGACAAATCCTTCTCGTTTGTTAGAAACTGTTGTTTGGCAGCATAGTATATTTGTGAGACACTGTTTTGGCAGTTTCAGTACAATTCAGGCAAGAACAAACTGTTGCCAAGATAACCCCTAGTGCAGAGAATTATATAAACAACTCAGAAAAGGTGAACGTGGAGAGCTGGAAACGTAGAGAAGCTGATGTGAAAGCAACATGTATTAATTTAGGACTCAAATACAACTAACACTTGAAGTACCCCTATTTAATATTTATAAGCAGTATAGAAACATTTAATAACAGGTTTATAACACACTATAATGTAGTTGTAAGCAGATATAAGGTCGATTTTAAGTGCTTATTAAAATGCACTATTTGTCAGTGATTATAACTTCTCCTATGGAGACATATTGTATATTATTACAACTGTGTTTTACTATATTGTCATTCATTATCTGTTTTTAATTACACAGCTTTGTTGAATACTCGATTCTGATTGGTCAATCATAGCGTTCTACGGTCTGTTATTTCTTTATAGCAGACTGCTGCTATGTATAACAGACCGTTGCTATGGACGCAGTTCTGATGTCAGACTCTGGCGGACCATTTTTGTGTAAAATTATTGATTTTTAAAGTAAGTAGCCATGTAATAAGCGGGATAATGTACAGCGAACTGGTCATTGTTGTGAAAAAAACGCGTTCAGGGTGATGCAGCACCCCGACACGAATGAAGGGGTGGACCACAATCCCGATCATAACACAACAATGACCCACACTGCACATTTTCCTCTACATACAACAGCCTCCATATATGGGTGCCCACAGGAGGAGTTATAATTATTTATCAATGTATTATATTTGCTACCATTTATGAATTGTTTATATACTGCACTGCTCATGAATACTAAATAGGGGGACCTAAAATAAAGTTTTGCCAATACAACCTATTCAACTCATTATTCTGAAATACTATAATAAATTGTATTCATTGTAAGGTATTGTTGTTAAAATAGGGTATGAAGCAAGCAGGTTTTATTAGTGCTGATAGCTGATTAGCTCAATACAGAAAGAAAAGCATTATCTTATGACTGCAGATGCAGTTTGACAGATGCGTACACACATCCCTCCTGTACTAACCTGTCTGTAATGGACAGTGACGACTGGACATTGGCAAAGCCATGGGAGCCACCAGCCCTTTGGTGACGGGTAGTGTGTAGGGAGAGGTGGGGGCGAGGGTTAGAACATAAAGTTGGAGAACAAAGCACATGCAAACACATTAGTTGCACTTATCTTAATGCACGGACAATGAAGCAGGTTATGTTAAATGTGTTATTATCAACATGACGGACAGATGAGGAAGACGTGTGAGTAAAGAGTGAGGGAAGTAGGAGGAGCAGTGTCTCTACTGACCACTGATGCTGCTGCTGCTGCTGCTGATGCTGCTGCAGCTCCAAGGCTCTCTCCCGCTCTCTGCGCTGCTGCTCCACAGCTTCCTGACGCCTCCTCCTCTCCTCCTCCATCCTCTCCTCCTCTCTCCTCCTCTGCCATCTCAGCTCCTCCTCCTCTCTCCTCTTTCTCTCTTCCTCCTCCTGCCTTTCTTTCCTCTGTCTCTCCTCCTGGAGACGCTGCAGCTCCCGCTCCTCCTCCTCCCTCTTCCTCCTCTCCTCCGCCTGCCTTTGGCGCTCCTGCTCCAATGCCTGCCTTTGGCGCTCCTGCTCCAACGCCTGCCTTTGGCGTTCCTCCTCCAATGCCTGCCTTTGGCGCTCCTGCTCCTCCTTCCTCTTTCTCTCTTCCTCTTCCCACGGAGGAGAGGTGGGCTGGTTGACGGGAGAGTAGGGCGAGTGTGGGCTGAGGCTGTGTCTGTTCACCTCCAGGCTACCAGGCTATCAGAGAGAAGGAAGGACAGAAAAGAGGAAGCATTTAACACAAGGAGGAACTGCAACAACAGTGGAGAAACTCCTGTCATCCACTAAGTGTTTTGAAATTCCAATCAAAGGGGAGTTTTTGTTGCAAAACTATGAGCTGGAAAGACTTCTACCATTTACATTACGGGAAGCAAATGTTGTGTGTCCTGTGTGAACATCCACATGACTAGACATTGTTCTGCTGTCTGTCTTTTACGTGAAGTGGACTTGCGTTTTAAAAGCCAGAAATACCAGCTCCTAGCCACATAACTGCTGCATAATTATAGCAATTTCAATCAACAATTTACAGGTGATTTACTGCTATGAGTCAGAACTCATTGCCACCTTTTAATACCCTCTGGCTGTTTCAGGTGTTAGGCTTTAATTTATACAAATTACAAATACTTTTGTTACCTCTTGTTCGTCTACGCTCTTGGCAACCTCCTCCTGATCTTTAAGCCACTCCTCCTGCAACTTCTCCTGGTCGCGCTTATATTTCTCCTGGATGAAAAAGCAGGGAGAGATGTCAAAGGTCATCCAAATTAAATGACATGCATGCACACAGTGCAAAAATCACATTGTACATTACATTGGGAAGAATAAAATAAAAATCTGAATCGCAGCTGTATTGTATTCAGATAATTCCAACCTCACCTACGTGTTATCTAACCATCCTGAAAAGTTGATAAACCTAGAGAAGCTTGCCCAGGGCAGGAAGTCTCCCTGGCACATCATGAAATCAGGCCGTGTATCCAACAGGGAGTAAGACTGGAGGAGTAACAAGCCTTCCCGGCTACAGCGCTCTGCTTGGACACCTTTGATCTCCATCCAGAAATAGACCCTCAGAAAAATGTTTTGACAGGATTCTACTACATTTAAGTTGGATACTCGACAGATGCTTTACTTTCAGCTGCCAGAGCGCTCTGTAACGTTTTGAGCCTGTCTGCTTTGATTATGAGGACGTCATAGCTCCGTGCCTCGTCTCATTGTCAGATTGGGCACACAGACAGATTTACAGACGGGTCTTTTATAGCGAATGATTGATTTTGAGGTTGCATTATTTATTATTTTCAGTTTTATTAATGGACTATACACTCAGTTTGTTAGGTGCACTTAGCTGAATCTAATGCAGTCTGATACGACAGTCCTGCAATAAATCCTCCCTCCATGAAGGATATAAAGTTCAGTTTTTGTTGAAAATGATATAAAGTCAATTTTCAATTCCTGATTTATTTATATATAGGGCCAAATCACAACAGAAGTTATCGCATGACAAGATATATAAATATATAAAATGCAGTACCTGTGAGGGTTTCTGGACAATATTTGTCATTGTTTTGTGTTGGTAATTGATTTCCGATAAGAAATATATAAATACATTTCCATAAAGCAAGCATATTTGTCCACTCCGATTGACAGCCCTAGTTCTAACACATAATACAGAGACCCAACATTCACCCATGAGCAAGCAGTGCTTGGAAAAGCTCCCCTTTAACGGGAAGAAACCTCGAGCAGAACCCGGCTCTGGGTGGGTGGCCATCTGCCGACTATAAAAATAATAGGAATATGGAAATTCCCAAAAAAGGTACATGTGTTAAATGGTAAATGGACTTGCATTTATATAGCGCTTTTCTAGTCTTCCGACCACTCAAAGCGCTTTACACTACATGTCAGCATTCACCCATTCACACACACATTCATACACTGATGGCAGAGGCTGCTAAGGTGCCAACTTTGCCCATCAGGATCTAATCTAAATACTCATTCACACACCGATGGCTATGCCTTCGGGAGCAATTTGGGGTTAAGTGTCTTGCTCAAGGACACATCGACATGTGACCTGGAGCAGCCGGGGATCGAGCCACCGACCTTTCGATTGGTGGACAACCTGCTCATGTATATTGACTTTTTTGTAACCGCTTTTTTAAATCCCAAATTGCTCAATAAACACATTTACTAATAAAATAAATATAATAAAAACATAATAAAATTCATGAAAACAAAAGCAAAAACATAAAACTTTCTATTCCCAGGATTTTTATTCGATTTGATTGTCTATTGTCTATTTTATGTCTTTAATAGTATTTAGTTTTCTTATCTACCTCCTTGAGTGTCCTTATTTCATTGTTTTGTGATTTATCTGAATTGTTGTTTCTCAGTATAGCAGCATGAGTGAGCCTTTATGTACCTGTAGGAGGCGCTCCTGCTCCTTCTGCCATTTCTCTTGTCTTTTGCGCTCCTCTTCTGGGTCCCAAGACCAGCGGCTGGAAGACGGAATGATTGGAGGGACAGGTATCTGCAGACAGAGAAGATAGGCATGCAGTATAAGGCAACTGACTATGTGGTATTGTCAAGTCAAGTCATGTCAATTTTAGCTACACAGCCTGAAATTACAATTTTGTCTCAGTTTTGTACAATATACAACTCAATTTATCCTTAGACCCTTGAGTATACTCATAAAAAATTAAAGCACCCTTCAATCATTGTTGAGTAATTGGGCGACTAAAAGGCTTAAGAAGCAGAATGAACCAGCGTCTGAAGAGAACTAGCAATGTAGTCCTTATGGGATTCTTAATAATGAGTCTATACTTTGTAATAACTGTGGTTTTAAAGATGTCGCCTGCTATAATAGCAAACACAACAAAAGAGATAAAGACTGCCCTCTATGCACCAATAATACTACTCACATCTGGCATTGCAGACTCTGATCCTCCTTGAAAAGAAAGAAAATCATCCAGTCAATACTTCTGGCATGCACAGGCAGAGCAACAGAATAGAAGTTAACCTCGAGGCCATATACTAGCAGCACAAAGTTGACAGGCTTATTAAAGTTTCAGCTTTAAGTCAAGTGCCGATTCATCATTGAAAATGACATGTAAAACCACAAACGGTAATTGATGTTTTCAACAAGCCTCGAGCAACAAAGGTTAAATTTCTCCCACTAGGACTTATTGATTCTCTCAATTCAAGATCACCCACTTGTTGACCTTTACTTTGGATGCCAGCCCAATAATTCTGAATAGGAAAATCAATAAACTGATTGCGAGGACAACAAGATCAAACAAACTGGAAGAAAAACACACATATGAGCGGCATGCGTACTTAAGATGCAGACGAGTACAGCGCAGCCAGTCTGAAAGGCTAATATACGGTTCAATACATGCATGCAAAGACAGCAACAGGAACTTTAAACTTCATGCGCAGCAAAGTGAAAAGTGTAACCGTGAGTTAAACCTGGACCATTCCAAAAAACACCACAAACACTGCAGGATTGCACCCAATTTGACTGTTATCAGGCCATTAAATAGACGTTATCGGTCTCTATGAGCACCATAGATGTGGGTCAATAGGGGCCTACTATGCCTACTACGTTGTAAAAGTGAAAGCAAAACTTAAAACGCTTAACGCTTGTGACACAAAGACAACTACAACTACTATTGATGGTTACACACAGAATGCGATCCCTGGCCTCTGTTCCCGTCATAATTAATAAGGTTGCTAGAGGCCGCTGTTGTCTTTATACCTTCTTTTTTGATTGCCCATGTGAATAGATGATAAAACCTAATATTGTGTGTAGTAGGCCCCTATTGACCCACATCTATAGAGTGCTCTAGGGATGACATATTTTTGTAGTCCAACCAGGAAGTTAGCATCGTCCTGCATCCCTCGACAAAAAGCCAATGGGATTTTTCCATTAGGTTTTGGATTATTGCAGAAAATAAGCTCTGTGGCAAACAAACGTTTATGATACTTACACGTTTTGTTCCGTAAAATAATCTCCAGTGTGAATGCAATTGCCAGAAGTAAAAAGCTAACGTTAGGCTATAAACGAACCACACCACGGTTGCATGAGCGCGAGTATACACAACGAGGCTGTAAAGGCGGACGAGTCAGCATGATGACGTTTAGCAGTCTCATTAGCCACTTGTTAGCCTTATGTTAGACACATAAAGGCTAATGTATTTTATGTCGTACAACAAAAAATGTCTTTAACATGTGTTAACCAAAGACCTTATTTCAGGCATCTAACTAAAAACCCATTCAAAAAACAGAAGAGGGAACCGGAAGTGCCAAAATGCTAACTAATTTCCAGGTTTTAGGACTCAGTCCTGAAGCATTCAATGGTGCTTATAGCGACTGATAATGCTTATTTAATGGCATGATAACAGTATAATTGGCTGAGGATTTAAAGATTTGTATTTGTGGTTGGTACGCTGGCGTAGAGTCTGACATGCTTGTCAAGCCTTTGGAGCTGAATGTGTTGCTTTTATACGCAGATTGTTCTTTTAATGGGGTCTCTTCTTCCCTACAAATCAATAAGTTGTAAAATTTTGTGATAATTATGTGATGGTTTTCCAGCTTCATTTAAACAAAATAATGAAGCTAAACAAAGTTTAATTGGTTTCACCAGACTCCCTCGGTTTGAAAAGCATGTCAGTGCCCCAGGGTGTACCAAGCAAAGGTGAGGAAGAAGTCACTGCACACTCAACCCTGTTTACCACAGAGGTAGACCAGCGCACTGACACTGGACCCTGAGCCACCTGAAGGAGGAGGGAAGGGGGCACAGCACAAAGGTTAAGCTCTGGCACCAAAACAGAGCCATGGAGGAATCTATTTGAATCCTGACAGCTCATAATCAATCGATAATAGGTCACTTATCGATTGAACATGAGGCTGTGACGTGATAAGAAACATGCAAAAATCCCTTGGGAATCTGAAGAATTCATTGAGACAAAAGCACAGAGAACCCAGCCACCAGATTACACAGATTATACTGTAGTGATTATTAAGAGCCACCCCGCAGTTCTTTTTTCTTTTTCTTTTTTTACCTTTTTCAAAAAACTCTGACCTCCGTTTTAAGTTTTTCAAAGATAGGGGTTCTGACTCTACATGAGAGATGGAAAACAGGATACAGTGAGAGGAGAAAAACAAGTTTACAAGGGGATATACCATCTTATATTACCAATACATCAATTACACATACAGTACATATTGCTTAAAGGGGAACTATGCCCATTTCCAAAATTCATACATGTTATTTCTATGGTCTAAGACAGTCCAAAAAGTATAAGTAAACATGAACAACTCTCCTCCAACTCAAACTGATATTATCAAGTATAAAGTGTGGAGCTGCTCCATAGACAATGAATAGGGAGTGATGTTCTAGATGATATTGAGAGCACCCAGGGGATTGTTCTGAGTATATGGGTACATTTTCTGTTTCAAAACTTACAATACTACAATAGAATAAAGCTCATTTGGGTATAAAAAAGAAAACAATCATTCTGTGTGTCCACAAAATCAGTCTCCCATTCATTGTCTAGGGAGTAGCTCCAGACTTTATACCCTATGACATCACAAGTTTGAAACTTACTTCTCTGGTTTCTGGCTTTGAGAGAGGAGCTCATGTTCACAAATATTGATTGTACTTTACTAAGCCATGGAAATAACAAATTGGAATTCTTAATTTGGTTGGTGTTCCCCTTTAAGATGCATCATAATCATGTTACAGATAATGTTTTTGTTGCATCTTTTTCTTATATAACACAGTAAATGTCCATTAGTATTCTCCACAATAGTCCAGTGTTTGCAAAGATGTTTCTCCCAAAGCTAAGTAAACAAAACGACAACCCCCACCGGTGTGTGTTTTTGTATTCAGTACAGAAATAGTCATCAGGATCAATTCCATAACCTTTCTGATTGTGTGCTCTGCTCTTTACCTTTGTTTCTCATGGTCACCGACTGCTCACGGAAGCCTCCATTAACTCCGTTTGAAGCCACGTCCTGCAGGGAGACATGGCAGGGTGTGCGCTCATTAAAAGGTGGCACAATACAGTAATAAAGCTTGATCAAACCCGAGTTCATTCTGGGTCACTCACGACGACTGGGTGGGCGGGGGCCTCTTTGGATGTCAGCTTTTCCATGGAAGCGCGTGAGGTGAAATCCAGGCTGGAGCTGACGGTGTTTGGGTCGGAGGAACCTAGAAGTGTGATCGGGTGATCCATACTGGTCAGATTGATGGTCTTATGGCTTTTAAACGCCAGGGAAGGTTGATCTGTGTCCCAGTCTGCATGCAGACAATGCAATGGCAAAAAATAGGATGTGTGTTTGCATGTAAAGCCACATTTTTTTGTGCCTGTGTGTATGCAGTAGTCGTTATGCATCCACATTTGGCACAGAATTGTCTATTTACATAAAGAACACTGAAGCAGGGGACAAGGTTTCTGTTGTGGAGTTATTATAGAGAGCATCAGGGTGTGACAGAGAAACCTTCCCCAGCCATTCAGCCTATTAAAGCTTTCAAAAACCCACACAGTGTTTCTAACAGGCTCACAACCACTGGGCTTCACTAAACTATTTAAACAGGTTCTAGGTGTTAGTTCAAGTGAGCTACTCTGGGTGGTTTATTATTTCTGGAAGGAGACACTGACGTAGTTTGGAATAAGTAAGCCTGTTATACTAACACTGTGAAAACAGCACACTCAAGAGGACCATGGACCTGAGCAGGGTTAGTTCTCCACAAGGAAAACACCACATCGATACAGAGAGGAATGCTGATGAGACAGAAAAAGGAAGGAAAAAAAAAAGAAGAAACAACCAGTAGAAATAAAAAGGGAAAAACAGGACAAGAAAAATGCACACAGGAAAAAAAAGGAGAAATAAAAACCACTGAGGTCAACGCAATAACAGAAACAAAAACAGAGAAAAAAAAAGGTCCTTCACTGCTTAGCTGTCATGAGATCATTCATGGATGATTTCACAATAGTTTACGGACCAATTTAAAGTGTCAAAACTGTTTAGCAACGCAAGCAGCGTAAGCAGCACTGTCAGTCCAGGAATGCAACCCTTAAAGTGGTTCAATTCAATCTCCCACAAACACAAACACATACACACACACACACACACACACACACACACACACGCACACACACACATATGACTCACTGCTCTTGCCATGATGGCGTATATCCATGATCAGGCTGCCCTCCTGCAGCGCCTCCTCCATGCAGGACTTCCAGTCTGTGTAGCTCATTTGTGCCACCTGCTGCCCGTTCACCGTCAGCACCTCGTCTCCGGCCTGAAGCTGGCACATCTCTGCCGGGCTGCCTGCAGCCGAGACAGAGGAACAGTCGTTAGTGGCAAAGAAAGTACACAATCAACCCAATGCATGGTTGGTTATCACTCATAATAATAATAAGTGCTATAATTTTTGCATAAAGCGGTGGTTGTTTTAGTAATTTCACTGAAATTTAATTTCATCATCATTCACACCAGAATAATTATCCACATATAGCTTTTATAGTTCAATAATATAACACTGTATCAACAACAAAAACCTTCCCATGCCAAGAACAAAAAAAGGAACAAAGGCACTGTGTTAAAGAGGATCTATTATGCTTATTTTCAGTTGCATACTTGTATTTTGGGTTTCTACTAGAACATGTCTACATGCTTCAATGTTCAAAAAACGCTTTATTTTTCCCATACCGGCTGTGCTGCTCACCTCTTTTCACCCTCTGTCTGACACGCTCTGTTTGAGCTCCTGCGCCCCCCTTCCCAAAAAGCCCAGTCTGCTCTGATTTGTCAGCTGGCGCACTTTGTTGTGATTGATCAACCGAACCAAACTCTTTGGACTCTGCTCTAATTAGCTTTGTTTGAGGGCGTGCCAAACTAGCCACTAGACTGGTATTATGCAAATGTATTACTTGGTGACATCACCATGTTACGGAAGAAAAGGCAGGACTTCAAGCAAGGTGTTTCAGGCAATTCAGGAGCAGTGTTTCTGTGGGGGAAAGTAACTCCCTCTTGGGACTATGGGCTTTGTAACTTTGCAGACCTTTTACATGCACAAAAAAACTATATAACACACTAAAGGAAAGGGAAAAATCACAAAAACATAATAGGTCCTCTTTAAGTTTTTGGACAATGGGACTTTTACTTACAGGTTACTTTTTTTTATAAAAGCAGTCTAAGCTTTTATCTTGTATTATCTAAATATGAAATGGAATCTACATACATATTTACAATGTATTTTGTGTGACAGATACTAAACAATGCTGGAAGCTAATGAGAGTCGCAAACTCTTTCAACATTTCCTTTACATTGTCTTTACTTTTCACTACTGCCAAGTGAAACAAGACAGAACATATTTTTTTTTCTTTTAAACTATTTCGAATAACATACTATTAAGATCAATATTATTAACATTTTATTTTATGTCTCATTGGCTAATGCATGCATAATGTGGTTAACAGTATTGCTGTATTTAAGTTTTGTTGCTCTATACTGTTTTGCATGGCTGCATGTGTTGAACATAGGATGAGGTCATTGTACTGTTGCATCATTGTTTTGCTTCTTCTTCATGCTGCTTTGCATGATTTGTGCACTGTCTGGTGCATGCTGATTTTGTTTCTGATGTTGTCATTTTAGCGTTTTATGTTTGTTTTCCTAACCTGTTAAATTGCACGAGATACTGTGAAGGTGGAAAAATCTCAGCAGAAAGAGAGGCTCAGGCCCAGCAGATCTGACCCAGATAGATGCTGCCCTACATAGGTCTGGCATCGCCACTGCAATGGACCTGAAAACCTGCTGACGACAATCCAGCCGTGCCTCACTGTAAAATATAACAGAGCCTGGGCACTGGTTTCAGATATTACTACTGTACTGTATCTGTGAACACATCAGTCAGCTTCAGTGAGAGTGAGATATGACTGTTTGCTCTTTTCTTAAACCCCTGGGAATGTTGGATTTTAAGGCTGCCAGTTTGGCTGATCACCAGACATTATACTGGAAGATGAATAAAGCTCTACTCATACAATTGTATTGTACAAATCCCTTTGTTTGAAGGTGTTTCTTTCAAATATTTCTGCTGTTACCTGGCTGGATGGACGTCACACGGGCTCCTGTGGAGTCCCAGGCCGCCTGGAAGCCAAAGTCTTTGCTGCTGTTGGGCTTCTGGTTCAGGCTGATCCGCATCTCACAGTACTTCTCCTAGAAACCAAACACCAACACAGGTGAGTAGAGATGAACAATGATTCACATGAACACACGCACACAAAAAAAAATAGCTTCAAGTGCAGAAATGGGGTCCTGACTTTGCATCGCTCTGGAGATCAGCATGTCACGCTGTGTGTCTGTGTGTACGCAGGCAAGAAAGCCTTGTATTAATCATTTATGGCTGTTGATTAAATGCCAACCTGTTGCTATTCTTTCATTTCTGCAGTGCATCATCCTATTAGTTTTAAGCTTTACGAGAAAAGAGGTTGAAGCGAAAATTTGATTTAATGACGCATTTTGGGTTCACTCATTATTTACCGCAGAGCTAAAAATACATTCAGTGACTGTCCACATTGTCAGCATTAAATCACATCTGTGTAACAAACACACTCTTCAATATACCGATAGGTTTTATCAACAGCGGGTAGGTTGAGTACCTGGCTGGTTTCTTTGGCTGGAGCAGGACTGACTGGGACTTCACTCTTGACCTGAGGAGGGACGGGTGAGACCTTCTGAGTAGAGGTGATGCTCTTCGCTGCAGTCTTGTCTTCTTCCTCCTCCTTCTCGTCTTCGCTGCTGTGGGCCGAGCTGGACTGAGACTGAGTCTCGTCCTCAGAGGTCATGAACTGGCGATAGCGGCTCGGCACCGACGACTTCTTAGAGACATCGGTGTCGCCGTTGACGCGCTTCTGAGGGTCGTCCACCTGTACGGGGGGGAAATCAGATAGTCAGAGAATGCAGAGTTTCAAGAATAAGATTCTATAAAATGAACTTGAATAACACAGGGATGTTGATTACAAAATAATTGATTTAAATCTTTAACAGATGTTAGAATAGTGGGAAATCAACTGAGGAATTTGAAACTGTTTCAAGAGTTCACAACCCTCACCTGCCGGTCACTAACTGATCTGATAAACCTGTAACAGTAATGAATGTGAGAGAGGCTGAAAATAGCAGCCCTGGTAGTTGCGTTAGCATTATAAAAACACTAGCTTCATCTATTATTCACACAGTATTAAGATCAGACTCTTGGCTAACATTCATGCACTCAAATCAAATTGTACCTGACCAACAAGGCAAAAATGTCTTACTGCCAAACTCCTCTAGATGTCCTTCAGTCCCCTGTGCTGAACTGGTAGTTTGTATTTAGTTGCAGAATTATCTAGTACTCACTGTATAGGCTCTGGGAAGTGAGGTTAGGCGGGACGACTGGGTCCCGAAGGGCCTTGGCGTGACAACTGAGGTTAGACGTGCGCTATCCGATCTCTGGTAGCTCCTGGGGAGGGAGGCGGAAACCCGAGACACCCCGGGAGGCTTGGGTTCCATTGAACTGGGCTGTGGTTGTTGTTTGTACAGAAAACCAGAGGAGGGGGCCCCCGCCTCAGTCTGTATGCCCGACAATGGGCGCCTTGGCTCGGGCACCTTCTGCAGGGAGCTATAAGAGGACACGGTGGTCTTGGTTTCCTCTGTCTTGACTGCGCCGGTGCGTTCTAAGACCGGTCTCCTCTGTAAAGGTGCAGCTGCTGGTGTCTGGGAGCTGTGGTAAAAGCTGCGGCTGGCGGGAGTGATGGTGGTCGTTGCGTCGCTGCCCGCAGGACTGTCCACAATGTCAACTTCCCGTGAGGTGGGAGGGGATGCGGCCCTGCCAGTGGCTAGGGAGGCAGCTGGGGGTTCGTCCTCTTTTGGAGAAGACTCAGGGGGATCAGAGGAATAGTAGGGAGTGTCAATAGTGTAGCTCCTGGGAGGAAGGGTTCGGCGATGTGGGGAAATGGCAGGTTTATCAAATACGTCTGCGTCGTCCGGGTAAGACAGAGATCCGAGACGACCTTTATTTTCTCTGTGGGTTGGACAGAGGAGGAGGAGGAGGAGGAGGAGCGGGATGGGATAAAGAGGTAATAGGGAAAAAAGTGGACAGTGATGGGTGAAATTAAAGACGAGGATGGAAAGGGATGCAATTTAGGGAGATGAAGGGGACAGGAAGGGCAGTGAGATACAGCGAGGAAAATAGAAAGAAGAGCACAGGTTAAAAGAGGAGAGGGGTGGGGCAAAAAAAGGGGAGGATGATTAGATTACACTTGCACACTGACTGAAGGCACAATTACTCCTCATTCACTCCTGCACAAATAATCCTTCGTCTCTGCAAAGCTTCTAATACACACCTTCTCTTCTATTACCTTAGTAAAGGATCCCCCTCCGAGGGTTAAAAAGGTGTAAAAGAAGAACAAATTCACTGCGTGTTGCTTTTTGGTAAAAAACAGGATCAGAAAATGGAAATAGAAATTCTATAGCATTAAATACACCAATAACGTAAACTATCAAAAGTACCTGATCAGGTGTGTTTTCTCTTACCTCTCTTCTTGCATCTCCTTGAAGGTCTTGGACCTTCTGCTGCTGCTGGTCGTGGTATGCTCTATCATCTCCCTCTCCTCTTTCTTCTTCACTATGTCAGAGTTGACACTCCTGCGCCGGTTCTTCCATTTGCTCAGGTCCTGTAGTGAAAGTAAGCCCAGATCACTTCATGCACCATTTTTGTAACAATTCAGCTTAGATCTAGATAAAAAAGAACAGATTGGTACTGTTGCACAGCTGAAAGGAGTGAAGTTGAGAAGGAGAGAGACGAAAAAAAAAAAACCCCAGAAAGGGCTACATTTGAAGGTGTTCTATTTGTGTGCTTTAAGCTCCTCCCGGCTCACTTCCCCTGTGTATTGGGGACTGTGTGACCTAAATGCTGCTTTAAGACTCCATTATTTGGCCATGATACTAATCAGACTGCTGACAGACACGCCACTGTCACAGCAAGTCATACACATGTGGATAACTTTTTATTACTCTTTATTTATCGTGTTTAAAATTAGATGCCCTTTGAAATTATTTTCCAGGAATAACTTGCACCCCTCAAGTCAACTTTACATGGATTAATGTAGTTATTTCCATTCTAGGGTGTCTGTCTTGCATCATGTGGGTATATTACATCATAACACCATTTCCCATTATTTATATTATTAGTATTTACAGTACAGGTTGTGGCGTTTCCTGCCACAAACACTGATTTGGAAATGAGGACAGTCCATAGCCAGAGGGCAGTGCTGCACCAATCAGTGTCTGCCTCCGTCTCTGGCTTATATCTAAACAGCTCTCTTTTCACCCTGTGGCCACAGACTGCACCACCAACACCTGCTCGCCTGACTGCCGCACAGATCCTTCAGATCATGTGCTCATCTTTCACTTCTGTGTATGGGAACAAAGCTTCTTTCTGCCAGCTTGTCTTGATTCGTACAGCATGAATGTCGAAAAGCAAACAGATATCCTCGAGCGTCAGCGTGCATGTAGACGTATAAGTTACTCACATCCTGCCACTTATCCTCGATGTCCTTTACTTGCTCGCGATGCTTCTGCAGCTCCTCGTAGCGAATCTGCCGGATGATGGTGGGGTCGACCTGGATATCGCTTGTTGATTTACTCCTGTGGAATGAAAAAGTTTTTTAAAAAAGGCATCAGCAGCTCAAATGAGAGGTGGATGGGGATGTTTAGTTTGCATATCCTGGCAGAAGCTCCACACAAGCTAAAAAAAAAAAGTTAGTAAAATTCAAAAAATGAATTCCACTCCAAGACATGACACCATCGCTTACCATCGTATCAAATAAATTGTAGAGAAAAAAAACACCATCCAAAATTCTAAATAATTTCCACCATCCATATGTTTGGATGCTGATGCTGAAAGTTGGATTGGAACTTTAACCTGTAACCAGGGTCTGAAATTAGCACCCACCACCCACCAAATGTGGATAAATTGTTGGCGGACAGGCAAAACGCTAGGGATAGGAATAGAGAATCGATCCGCAGTTGTCCGATTCCTTGACATCTCATGCCTCAGGGACTATCAATTCATCTGTATTGATGCTTTCTGACAGTTTTGCATGCACAATGACGTAACGCTATACGCACACTGTATCATGTTCCAGTTTGTTTGATTCCGCAGCCTTGGTTGAGAAAATGCTCAACCTTGGTTGAGCGTGTGGTTGAGCACGTTTACTAGTGCTCATGCTTGGAGCACTAGTAAACCTGAGGGGACGCATCTCTATTTTTTCCTTTATAATGGTACATTGTGAACATCAAATCGGCAGGAGGAGAACTAGTAATGTTAGCTGTTAGCAGCCGGTGAACAGCACAGTCCGGTTTGGCTAAATAACGGGGCTACTAATGTTAACGGAGGTTGCATTGAGTTACACTATGAGGCGTTCAAGCTCTATTCTGTAAAAATGAGTATTGGGCAAAGGTATATCAGGATGTGTTCGAATGTCATCTTGTATTTTTTAATTTAGAAACGTGAATAAATACAGTTGTTTGAAGGAGACAGATTTAAAAAGTGGCAGATAAAATTTCTGAGTGGCAGACAACAAAAATGACTTGCCTGCCACAGTGGCAGACGGGGAAAAAAGTTAATTTCAGACCCTGCCTGTAACCAAGTGTTAGTTTGCAAAAGCAGCACACGGGTCAACCACATAAAACTGTGGAGTGATGTATAAGCTCAGTGGGTGGGTTAGTAACACGTATCACAGCTTTCCCCGTCAAGCAGAACAGCAAAGTCACTCACAGCCTTCAGAAAAATGCACTCTTTGTTTTCACTTACCTGTTAAGATTTACATGTGTCTCATACTGCTGTCAGGGTGGGTTAGACCGGTGCTCAGTCATAACTCTCACTGGGACGCACTACAGTTTGGGTATATGACCCAGCGTATTGCTATTGTATGCATCTTTTCACTTTGTTGCTTTGTCAATAGAGCAACCCCCCTAAACACACCCCCTGAACTTGGCCCTGTGCCATTCAATACACTGCGTTGTGTGTCAGCATTTAGCAGCTAGTGAGTGAGAACAGCAGCACAAAAGCAGGGGGGGGGGGGGGGGGGGGGGGGGGCAGCGAGGTGCGACTGTAAGAGGCCAGAGCAAATGCAAACGTGCCACATTCCTGGGAGCCCGCATCAACTCACCCGTCGAAACTCTCTCCCCGCTGTCTAGGAAACCGGAGAGAACCACACACAACAAAGTCACATAATTGCAGAAGGAGCTCCTGACAATGAGTCGGAGAGAGGTGCTTGAGGTCAATTAGTGACTCTGTCAGACCAGCTCATCCACAGCTGGTGGGCGCTAAAACATGACCCTGCTGGTTTTCACTTACATTAGAGTTTAAGGTGCTCATATAGTTGATTTTCCTTTCCCTGACATTTCTATGGGGAGGTGTGCAGACATGTCTATTTCTCTAAACAATGCTGCCTTTCTGGAGACTCCAACATGATGTCACTGGAAACATGGCTGAAGTAAATCCAGATGGCCTTGACTCAGGTTAAATGGCTGCTTTGTGTGTGTGTCTGCTCATGTGCAAACACTGCGGTACAGATTTGTGTTCAGGTTACTATGGAGTCGCGTCTTCTTTCAGAGCCGTGGGGAATTTCTATAGGCTTTCAAGTCGGCTCAACATACAGGACTGCATTTAATTGTCCCGCTTGGTGCTGTCAGTGTGCTCAGGACGTTATGTTTGGATATTACTCAGGCTTGAACCTTTCCACACTCTCATGCTGCTGCACTTTGAGCTTTTACACATCAGTGTGAAGTTCCCTCTGCTGAGGGAAAACAACATTGAACTCTGGTCAGATCCGCGTTTCTGTATGTGTTAGTGGGTGAGGTCAACAAATGGCCAATTCAATACATTCCATCACAAGATCATGATCTCTTATTTTCTTTATTAAGCTTGTATATATATTTTTTTCCATTCACAGGCAAACTCGGTCCGATAGGAAAACAAAACCGAAGACAAAATGCAGAATTTGCGTCTGTTTAACAGTGCTCATGATGTACCGAACAATTTAGTTAACGACGTTGGAGATTTGTGTTGCTTTGTTCATAAAATCACACTTCAAAAACACAGTGGCAGTCGCCATCCACTCAGCATGTACCATGTGGTGCTAAGGTACAATTAACCATATTCCCATCATGCAGAAAATCATAATGAATGGCCTTATGGTTATAATGTCATAGGGCCTTTCATTAAAATTTCTTTCTTACTGGAAAAAGACTCAATTTTGAGGAAACAACAAACATTTTAAACAGGAAAACGTGAGCTGTTGCTGCTCCTTCATTGCAGTTTGTGTGACTGACCCAGTGAATGCTGAAGGCACCAATCAGTTGTCATAAAGAAGAGCTTAAATAGATAGAGCTCCCATCTATGACAGTGATGCCCTTCAGACCAATCGTTCACAAGTTGGATCCACATGCAGTCTAGACCACTTCACCATCTGACAGAAAATATTTCAAAACTGAAATGGCACTAATGAATTTTCACAGTCAACAAAGTAAGCAGAAACTAACAGGCACTGTTACAGCAATCTACTTTCACAACTTGAGAGCAGCCAGCCTCTCCACCATGAGCCTCTTCTTATATCTTATCTGACTGGCTACCCTGATAGCCTGCCATCTCTGCAGGTCACCTTCGCTACAGGAAGAAGGTACTGAGGGCGCCATCTGATTGGATGATGAGCTCTGGCTCTGATCAGAGCAAACTCCAAGTTTCCGCACAAGCATGTCATCCGTTTTAGGACGCGTCTCCTCCTTCTCAGTCAAATTCTGTTTGTCTGCTGCCGCCTCCTTGGTCAGAGGACATGGGGGGCACAGGAGTCTGGCCTTGAGCTCAGGAGGCAGAGCCCACGGCTCTGGGATGGGCATAGGGGCGTAGTTGTCGGGGGCTCCTGAGAGAGGCCGCTGAGCCTGCTGGGATTTCTCCTTACGATATACCACATCGTCCTCCTCGATATCAGGGAAATCGCTCTCGTCGGTGCTGATGCAGCTGTGTCGCTGGGTGATGATGTTGAGCTGCGGCTCGGACGTGTAGAGACGGCGTTTGGCGGGCAGCTGAGACTTCATCATAGCCAAGTCAGTGTTGGACTGGAAGGCCAGGGTTCGCCTGGTAAACATGTCGTCATTCTCCAAGTCGGGGCAAATGCTCTCATAATCAAAGGAGTCTGGGGGCTCCCGGGGGTCTTGGCGCCCCAGGAGGGGCCACCTCTCACCTTTGACCAGTCTGGGACCCGAGGCCGGGTCCACTGGGGCAAACACCAGAGGGGGGGTCTCTAACAGAGGGGACTGTATCTTGGGGAGCTGTGGAGGAGTGTGTGCTTGAAAATGTGGACTGCAGGGTGGGCAAAAGGAGAGAAAAGGACAGAGAGGTGATGAGTGCATGCATGTCAACTGGATCAAAGAGCAAGAAAAGGAGGAAGAGATGCATCGAGCGGCTATAGTGGTGATATTTGATTCAAACAGATGTTGATCAAATCAGGATTTTACAATCACTCTGCTACGAAATAAAACTGCAATGCTAGTTGCCATCACTGGAATAGACTGTAATAAAAATGCTGAGACACAGCCTAGTTTCTACTAAGGTCAGTGCAAGCAAACTGCTCTATAAAGTGTGTTAGGGCAACTTCCAGTAGCTTGACAGTGTATTTTACCATTAGTATATTAAAAAGCAGCTTATCAGAAATTCAGCCCCAACAGGACCCAACTATATTTCTCCTATAAAATCTGGATGCTCTAAAACATTCCTTCAGTGTCACAATCGTGCAGCTGTATCGACCTTTTCCCCACAACGAGGGTGGTGTGTGCCGGGGCCTCGTGTGTGTGGGAGTGAGAGGGAGAGGGGCCGGAGAGAGAGGGGGCAGAGGAGAGCCAAGGACTGATGTCACAGTCTGAGTCATCTGACGAAGAGCCCGACTTCTTATAGCTACAGCCGAGGACAGCAGGGTGGACGGAGGAAAGGGGGACAGGAGCAGAGAGAGGGTAAAAGTGAAGGGAAAGATAGGAGGCAATAGCAGGAGAAGAGAAAGAAGAGTAAGTGGGAGGAATCTATACAGAAAATGCAGTCAATTACATTTTGAATTGTAGGATCTAAAAAGGTTAAATTGGCATGCAAACATTTTTTTAAGGATAGGAAAGTGTCTGGTGGAAAAGTAAGAAAGGATTGTGCAAGAAGCAGGGAATACATGTTATCCATGATATTGCTACTCTGTAAAATATAATATAGAGAGATTTAAAGGGATAGTTCGGGTGTTTTGAAGTGGGGTTGTATGAGGAACTTATCAATAGTCAGTGTATTACCTACAGTAGATGACGGTCGGCACGCAGGAGTACCAAAGCAATGTACTGCTGAATGTATTTTAGCCACCTAAATTTATGGCCCATCTAAAAGATAGATATCCGTTTAAGTGTACGCTATATTTACAATATTTACCTACGACAAACTGAACTTAAAGTGAAACATATCTGAACTGTTTTTGTCATCTGAGCCTGCTGGATTTGAAGAGAGCATAGATAAGTTTCAGTTCAGATCCCCGTCAGAAAGGAGAAGGAAAGGGCTGTCTGAAGCAGTGAAAATATTCTAAATATAGCGTACAATTAAACTAATATTGATTTTTTTTATGTGAGCCTTTCTTTTAGGTGGCTAAAATATTTTTTCTGCTGCCCCTGTCTACAGCACAGCCCTGTTGATGCCGGGGGCACGCTGACCGCCATCTACTTTAAGTAATACACCAACTATGGATAAGAACCTCATACAACCCCAAAACACCCAAACTACCCCTTTAAAGTATGTATATATGAGATAAATCCACATTATGCTGGATTTTACTGCCCTCACACACCTGAAGCCTTGCATCTTCTTGTACCAGGGTCTCCTCTGAGAGCCCATTTTGATCTTCTGTATGTGTACGTCTTCTTCGGGCGTCCAGAACTTTGGCAAGAACTTGTCATAAGACATTTTGGCGACAGGCTGGGGTTTGAGGCCCATCTTGCGGGAGTAGAGATCATCTTGGACGGGGTCAGCATAGCCCACGTCATCGTCCTCATCCTCAGAGTCGTCGTATATCTCCCCGAACAGGCTGTCAGTGGACACGGGCCGCCGCTGGTGGTGGTCCACCCTCACGAAGCTCTGCTGGGGGGGCTGCGTTTCCCCACTGTGGATGCCGCTGCTGCTCGAGACAGACAGCCGATCACACGTGTCAAAATATTTTTTTCCGCAGCAGCACAGCACAGCACGCCAGTCACGCAAAGAGGATAGCATATACCTCGAGCACAACAACCTCAAATGAGATGACGCAAGGGTTAGCAAACCAACGCAAGCTCAAACTGTAAAGGAAGCAAAAATTGATTTGAGGAATTATGTTGCAAACTCAAATCACTCCTCCAAGCTCATAAGGACGTGCTGCAGCTAAAATCCCAAAACAATTCAAACAGAAACCAACAAACGGAAGACTTTAAAGCACTGTTAGAGGCAGCATACTACAACCAAGGATGTTGCTCATGGTTACAATTAACCATGCAAACTGAGGGTAAGAGAAGCGCTCTAGTTTGCTCTCATCAGGCAGGCACATCAAAGTCACACCGTTGCTTCATGTTCTCTGACCTGAAGCAGGTCTCATTCTGTTGAGGGGCAACATTGGGAGTCATAGGGACCTTAGGCCAGGGGCTCCCGCTACCCCTGGACGCCGTCCCTACCGCCAGGGGACTGATGGGCACCGCGAAGTTGGTGGGAGGAGCCGGGGAGGGGCTGTGGAAGCGTCTGCTGGCCAGATCATCCAGAAGGAGATCAGGGTCCGGTCGATCTGCGTCCGAGTCGCTGCCGCTTTCATACTCGTAGGCCCACTGTAGATGAGCCGCGGGCGAGGCACTCTGGGAGGCTTGACTGTAGCCGTAGCAGTCAGAGGAAGACCTTGTTTCACTGAGGTCGTCAATCCACAAAAAATGAAACACAACCAGTACACACCACCATCGTCCATTCGCAGACAACACAACAGCACCACAACATGACGGGAGAGGAGACAATGTAAACTTCAGGCATTTGAAGCACAAACCAAGGACTTGGGTATGAACACTAGATCACTTTGTCTTGCTTTTAAGAAAAAAAAAGAAATAAAATTAGTTGTCTGAGGTGAGAAACGGCACCTTTAAACAGATCAAACGGTTGGGTGTAACAGTACCTGGTGAGTGGGCCTTCATCCTCCGCGTATGTGGGGTTGGCCCAGCTGCGCCGGCTGTCCTCATTGCGTTCGGCCCGTTTCTTCCTTAGCGGCGCAGGCACGTAGCCTGAAGATTTGTCTTTAGTGGGCAGGAACTGGTTAAACTGGGCGCTGGCCTTGGGCGTGATGTTTACTGACCGGCGGTAAGAGATACCGTCCTTGTTCTCGGCCATCCTGAAGACGGAGTCTGCCTCGGTGTCACTGCAACAACCTGATGGCATAGACAGAGCAGGAGAGGAGGGAGCACAAAGAGGTGTAAAACAGATTACGGGAAATACATGTGGGAGAAAAAATGAAAGAGAAGAGAAGCAGGATGTCTGATAATGAAGTAGCAAAAAGGACAAACGAGGTGAGAGCCGGGAAAAGAGCGAGGGGAGAGTGTGTTGTGTGTTCTGGCGTGACTTTCTGAGGAGTAACAGAGGGGTGCAGGGTGGGGAGCGAAGGCCTCCTCATTTACAAGCCGGTGTGGACGGCTGTGGAATGTCTCACCGCTCTCTCCTACAGCGGGGGACACCCACTCTGAGATCACTGACCAGCACTCTCAAGGCATACTACACGTTTGTCATGAAACAAGATCACAGACGGGCTTTAGCTTTGATATATATAAGGGTCTTTTTGCTGAAAACATTCACTTTCAAAAGCATACCACTAGATGGCAATAGGTATTTGTTTTCACAAATGGGAGGCAACTTTCTGGCTCCGATGCAGCATATCTTCCCTGCTCACAAATATTTGAAGATCTAGACAGAACTTCGTTATAAATAATCATGCAGAGATACAATTTGAGAAACATTAGCTGTGTGAGTGGGATAACATAAACAGCAATTTACAAAAATTAAAGAAAAAACATGCTCTTAAATGCCATAAAGTCAGTTTTAGAAGTGTATAAAGAAAGAGGTCAAGAATAGCACGTGTCTGATTTTGTTTGTGTGTAAATACAAATGATAGGACGTCTCCTACCCTCGCTGCTGCCTTTGAGAGTGGTGTCAGATGAGATGCTCTGGGGTCGGGAGCCCAAAGAGTCCAAGCTGTCCAGGGAGTCGTCTCTCCTGTGTCCGCCGCCTCCTCCTCCTACTACTCCTCCTCTCAGTTGGAAGAGCTCCTCTCGCTCTGAGTACCAGCTATCGCCAAAACCGCTGTCTCTGACGTTGCTGCCTTTCTGACTGGACGATTCCTGCAGAGCCTTTCATACACACACGCACACAAAACACACAAAGTCAGATAATAGGGTGCCAATTACAATATTTAGCTCCACTGTGTGTGGTGTGCAAGAGATCTCCCAGGTAGAGTGTGAAGTCTGGCCTCTGATTTCTGCAGACTCAGTTACTGTAAACACACGCTTCTGTACTGTCTATAAGAGACGGCGCATGCTGTAATTTACATTGTAATAACCTCATTGTTTTCTATTCAGTGCCATCGCTGTCAAAACAAACATGTTTCATGTACTACTGATGACTGTTTACTGCATGAAGAAATTTTTATTGCACGTAAATACATAAGCAAGCCCCCGGAGCCACCTTAACCAGCACGGCTACAAACAAGCAAAAACTTGTCAGCCATAACAAAAATTATTTTCAGATCTGTAATCCACTGAAGTCCACAAACTAAACCCAGCCTAACCACGCGCCGGTGAACTTGGATTATCATAGCTAAATGTACAAGACGCGCGGTAACCAACTGCTATTACTGAAAATCCCTGTAGTTAGTTGAATTATAGAGGGCTTGCACACCATCACCTATAAATCTATGTGAAAGCAAAGTGCCAAATTCAACACTAAAATGAGCAGGGGGAGGAAAAGAAGAAGCTATTTTCACCTGCAAATGTATGCGAGCTGTGTGCCGTGTTGTAAACAAGATTAAAATAGCAGGGTCAGGTCATTTATGACTTAACGTAGCTTTGGTTTTAGTGGCCAGCAATCCAAGGCCCCCCGGCCTTTAACGGTCATTCTTCCACACATAGTCTACATACCAGGGAGGATACAGAAATGTACTGGGTAGTGGCTGTAAAAGAGGATTTCATTCATGCTATATCTGGTTTCCACAAGAAAATTAAGCTTTTGTTTCATGACGACACAGATAAGACGGCTTAGAGTGCACAATGAATGGGATAACTATCCACAGTTTTACCTTGTATAGTGCTGTGCCCAATAAGCCTTCAAACGCCTTCAAATTCAGGTAAGGTCCATCATAGAAACGGTCACACTGAGCTCTTCTTCCAAGCCAGTAAATGGTGATCAATACCTGGAGAGGAGAAAACAAATAACTTATTACACAAGCCTATACTAAATTATTACCAGACAGAATACATCAGATTATAGCTGTACCTTTACCCTAGTTCATGAATGTTCAGTGCAGTGCTAAAGCAGGTGATTGTTATGACACAAGGTGATATCAGCTGGTGCCCTGCTCTCGTTTCCAGGCTCATCCAGAATACTCTGTTGCTGTTTGTGTGTGCATTATTATCAGCCTGGGCAGGTAAATGTGCTGCACTAAAGCAAACAATCATCGATACATCGATGATGCTGGTCCTTTATTACACGATACGGTTCAAACTGTCACATCAGCTCTTTGGTTTTATGTCACGGGGCCACTTGCAGGGAAATATTGTAGGATTAATTAAACACGATGAAGCTGTAACGAGAAATACTATGCTTTCACTTGCACTTGAAAATCTAAATCTTTAACTAATATTACATCTATGGGACAACCATTCCTCAAAAAGAGCAATTTAAACAATCATATCTTGTACTTTAAAAGTACCTTTCAGGTTACTTTCCAAACTTAAAGGTAAGACCTTGAAATATATCTCAAATTTAGTCTGGGATTAATATAAGGACAAACTAATTAATTTTGTGCTACATGTTTAGTGTCTGTCTGTATTTCGTAGATACATAAATTAATTAAAAAAAAAATTATAATAATAATATATAATATAAAATAAAAAATATTATACAAAATAAAATAACTAATAAATTAAAAACATAATATAAAATAGAATATAATGTGTTTATATAATAATAATAAATAATACAAAATATCTAAAAAGTAGAAGCAGAGAATATCGTATTTTTTATTCCACACATTCTTCTTCCTTGTCAAAACCTGGCTCCTACATTACTGACAATGCACAATGTATATAGCCTCCAGCTGCTAGCCTCAAGTACAGGTGAGGAGCTACAGAGGTCTAGTAAGATCACTTCTTTCTAACTACACCTCCAGATTTTTGTCATTTTCAAACTTGTAGTCTTCAGCTCCGACCAACTCTGACTCAAGTGACATCACTTGAGGCAATTTATCCGATTTTGCACAAAATTCTGATAAATTGAAGCCACAAAAGGCTCTATGCAACATATTTTCCACATATGTAGGTAGTACTCGCCAACATCTGTAAAAAGACTTTGATGTGTAAAATTGTTGGAGTTCCCCTTTAAGGGATTCATAGCTATACAGGACTGAAGCTCCATTGTGTTTTATTATTGCTGAATGACAGGTCAATAAATCAAGCTCTCAGAAGAAAACAAAACACTGCTTATTTTTATTTTTCCACTCACATTTTTCAGCCTCCTGTTGGTCTCTTGATGCCTGCGAGAGGAAGAGCAGAAAACAGAGGTGCATGTGTGAGAGAAATTGACAATAAAAGAACAGAGGGCATGCTTGTTGGGTCTCTGTGTTGGGCAGTGAAAGAGCTGGAAAGTGAGAGCACAATCCAGACTACTGCCAGCCCTTCACTCACTCTCACACAGCAACACAAAGGCTGAGAGAAAAACAAACACACATTTCTGGAAAAATAATTGTAAGCCGTAAAGTAAAGTGTTTTACGTGTGTGTGTCTATTTTTACACTAATCACACAATCAAGCAGCTGTAAAAACATCTAGTTAATGTTTAGGGGCACAAAAGGGCTTTTTGTTTCTGATTTCAAATATCGATAAAACTAATAACTGATGGTTTAACATCGGAACACCAAACAAGGCTTTACTGTTGGAGCAACAAAGCCCCACCATGCTACCCAGGTCAAACAGAATTTCAGTCATATTTTTGGGGTTTGACAGTTGACCTGGCAGTCAGTAAATCACTTTTGCAGGAAATTGTCAGCTCATTCTTGATCCTGTGAAACCAAACAAAACTCACAGTGTCAACCTGCAAGCCTGATATTATATTTTCTCTTGTGTACATCGTGTACTTGTCACCTAAGGTGACCGTAGTGTCTATTTAGAGAAGTCAGTAAATGCTTATAACCAGCTACAGTACATAGAGCAACCATAACAGTGATAGGAGGATATAAAATCTGCTTCACATCCCATGTGCATGCTGCTACACATTCCTGCTATCATGTGGTAATACAATAGTCACACATGCCTCTCTACCCATGAGCACTTGGATTTCTTACAGCCCCTTCCCAGCATGCAATGTAACCAACGAACCTGCTGAGAATGTAATGCACGAACATGGTCAGGTTCATAAAGGTTGCTCGGTTCAGGGGGAGGAAACAAAGTAAGGGCGTATAATTAAACACATCTTTTCAATTCTTTAAAATCAGGGCAGCTTGTTAGATGGTGACAACTGAACCGAGACATTAGCACTGACTGTACAATATAGCATTTAGTGGGTACAAATACTGTACTTAAAGGAACAGTGTGTAACATTTAGTGGGAACTGTTGTCAGAAATGGAATGAAATATTCATAACTATGTTTTCATTAGTGTATAATCACCTGAAACTAAGAATCGTTGTGTTTTCGCTACCTTAGAAAGAGCTGTTTATATCTACATACAGAGCGGATCCTAATCACAGAACTTTTAAGTACAAATTTCAGGTATTTGTACTCAACTTGAGCATTTACATTTCCTGTTACTTTATATTTCTATTTCGCTGCATTTCAGAGAGACATATTTATTTAGAGTAGGTACGTTTTTTTTACTCAACTATAACGGTCAGATAAATGTAGTTACGATATGATACGATACGATAATCCCTTATTAGTCCCACAGCGGGGAAATGTGCAGGATTACAGCAGCAAAGCGGTACAGTGCAAACAAGAGACATCAGTAAAAAACAAAACAAGATCTCATAAATAAGGAAGTAAGCAATAACAATATAGTCAGCAAGTAGACAGTAAAAAAACAAGATTTAAAAAATAGACTGAGTGAGTGGGTTCACAGTATTGCACATATGAATATGGAATATGAAATGTTTATATTGCACAGAATATTGAATATTGATATTGCACAGTTACATGTCAGATTAAGATTTTACATTAAAACATTGGATTACATTATAAAACACAACAAGCTGCAGAAGATTAAACCAGTAGGATGAAAAGCAGAACAACTTTCCCACCAGTATGCGTCATCTTGCACCGGGGGCTTCCATCATGCTGATTCGCCAACAGTGAAAAGCTGAAATGGACGGTTACCAATTTGGCATAATGCAAATTTATGGGCCCAATAAAAGAGGTTGGAGAAAGAAAATGCCCTCTCTTGTGTGGCTTGGAACACAGTCACAAAGTCTAAGATTATAGCTGTATACCAAAACTACTACCACACTGTTTCTCGTAATGCTTATTTATGGTTAGTGGTAATAGCTGAACAGAAGGGAAAATATATGAGGGCTATTTTCAGGCCTCCAGAGCCTCCGGGCTGGTAAAATCAGCTGAGCGCTCATATGATTGAGCACAATCATAATCAGAATGTCATCGGAGTCTGAAACACATAAGTTCTACACAGAGAGTACTGGCTAAGTAGCTTCAGTGAAGTAGTATTATCACTTGAAATAACCACATTAGGTTTTTGGTCTTTAATGTGCTGAAAAAGGAGAAGAAAGCCATTTGTGTTTGTGTGTCTTGCACACATGCAAGCAATAAAGGCAGCCTGAATTTAACAAGAAATTCAATATATATTATCAAACAGATGGCATCAGAATAAAAGTCTTTTTGTCTTGTGGAGATGCCCCTTTTAACTTTGTTTCTTATCTTACAGGTAAAAAATAGTTTTAGTTTAAGAAGTAAAACAGGACACTTCAGGGTCCTTAAAGGTACAGTGTGTAGGATTTACTGGCATCTAGTGGTGTGGTTGCAGATTGCAACCAACTGAGTACCCCTCTTGCTCACAAGACGGTAACGTGAGCCGCCGAGTGCAAAACCGTGGTAACACTGTTCGCCTTGCTCAGAGGCCATCCTTACCACAACAACTTTAGGACCAACGTATGTCAAACAGTAGCGGGCGGTACCACGGTTTTGCACTCTGTGGCTCACGTTACTGCAGTTTCACAACGTGTCGGAGAATTACGGTGGCCTACAGGTTATGTAACAAAACGTGAAAGGCTCTCTCTAGAGCCAGTGTTTGGTTTGTCCGTTCTGGGCTACTGTAGAAATGTGGCAGAGCCACATGGCGGACTCTGTGAAGAGGACCCGCTCCCTTTGTAGATATGAAAGGCTCATTCTAAGCTAACGAAAACATAACAATTCTTAGTTTCAGGTGATTATACACTAAACATAGTTATAAATATTATATTCCATTTCTGCTAATAGATCCCCCGAAATGTTACACACTGTTCCTTTAAACAGCTGACCCCTGTCAGACAATGTATACGTGCTATACAGTGAGTACACAGAGCTCCGACAGGAAACTTGACAAATTAACAGGACGCCCTCATCACTTCCACCAGCAGTCAGCCATAAACCTCAACCTCTGCGTGCTTTCACAGCCTTTCACATCACCACTCTCTTGCCAAGGTCAAAGGGCAAGAGGCATCCTTCTTCTTTTAACCTCCAGTGGAAATGCAAAGACACAAGACACGATTACGTGTGCAAGTTAGCCACTCACTGTATGCTAAACAATCATCAACCACACAATGGTGGACAATATCAGACAAAAGCTAATGTGACTGACTTCTATCTTGTCAAATAGCGACAGAATTGCGTGACACTATTGTGCCAAAGCGTACAATTCATTTTATTTGACTTTCATTTGAAGAGTGTTCTAGTGATACAAATCAGAGACAAAAAGAAACACATACAGCTGTAGAAACATGAGCCACTTTTCAAATGTTAGACAAATAACTTCTTAACATGAGCCAAAGTAAATGAGCTTTCCAATCATTTCCCTGTGCTGCAACCGAAGGAAAATTATATGTGGATCTCTAGCAAGACAAACAATCTACAGGTGAAAACTGAACATGGACCGAAATGAGACCACAGGATGTGTCTCAATCCAGCCACCAACAAGATCAAGGCAGCTCTGCTTCTTTGAGACAATAACATCCAAAAGACAAACATACAGTGCCAAAGCCTTAAATGAATGGGTGTGCGTGTGTGATCAGAAGCATACCTCTGCAATGAAGCTCACTTGCTCTGCAGCATTCAACAACCACATGTGACATCCTTCATCTACGTCCTTTCATTCTAATGAAATATTTTTGGATTTAAAGACACACCCAGATGCTCTCATGCATCAGGAGTCCTGAAAAATGTAGACACAAGGAGAGTTTGAATAGAGGAATCAGCTGTGGGTGAGACAGTGTCGGGCATCATTGTGGCGTACTTATCAGAAACACTGCAGTCTCTGTGAGGCAAGGAAACAAGGGTGAGGCTGGCATTTGTCTCTCCGAGTCAACTACGGAGCACAAACATAACCCTTGTGCTGGCCTTTTACAGCAGGGGCCATGTCCATGGCTCAGAGACTTTATTGGCCTTTCCCCATCATCGCTCGTTTGGTTTCACAATCTGCCCACAGTTCACACAACGCTGCAACAAGAAGTGACGGCAGTGCCATATATTGAACCACGAAACCAGAACGTGCAGTGCCAGCTCAGTGCGCCACACCCGAAATACCAACACACACAGGGCACTTTGTCCTCTTTGCATTATGCACTTCACTCAGGAACATTTCAACTTTTGTCACAGTGAGTTTTAACTATAAACACACACACGGCATGAGGCACGATATATGTTGGTGTTGAATAAATTCTGATAGCAGGCTGTGTAGTCAGTCCAAATTTGTCTGGGAAATAGCACATTCCTTCAGGTAGTTCAAACATTTGGTTTGATCTAGAGCCAGGGATGCCATTGCATAATCCAAATTGTGTAATCACACCACACCACCACTCCTCTTTATCTATTGTTTCAAAAGGGTCGTTGACATTCCTCACAGGACAATGTATTTGGATGTACCTGCATATCAAGTGCAGTTTCCTATTTTGTTTTTTCGGTTTGGCGAGCAGTCAACTCCTTGTCAATAATTTGCCTAATCAAACGGCGGCAACGAGTGAGACTTTGGACTCCTCTCAGCGGGGGGTTTGTTCTGTCAGTTGCTGGAGGTCACATAGCAAAAGCTGGACTCACAGCCAGACTGACTTTATTACAAGTAGTAATACTACAGTGTAAAAGTAATCCATCCTGCATTAAAAATGCACTCAATTAAAAGTGCAGAGGTGCTATCAGCAAATGCAATAACAGATTTTTGGCCACTTGGGGGCAGCAGAAACAAGTTGTAAACACGACATTGACATATCATCACCTTTTATGTTGATATGGTGAGCTTGATCCCAAACAGTTGCTTATTTACACATCCAGCAGTTACGGAGCATCATTATCATTCATTTGAAGTCGTGTTTCTGGACACCTCATGAATGCAAGTCCAAAATTCACCCTCTTTTAGCTCTGCTTTTGGTCTCTACCATGTCCTGATGGAAATATCTGGCTCTTTAGCTGCTACATGCTCCACTATGTTCGCCAGCTAATCGATAACTGTGTCTGTCTGACGTTTGGTGCTGAGCAGGTAGTGTACAGTGGGTTTTTAGAGCTTTCTCGCTGGAAACAGCTGCCTGCTGCGGCCAAAATCAATGCTATGAGAGCTTTGAGAGTTAAACAAAACAGTAAGGTTGTGGGCTGGACAGCTAAACAATAAATTGAAACTGGCTATAAAGCTCTGTAAAGCCGAGGAAAGCTGCAGATTCAGGTGTTAATTGTGGGTTAAATTGGTTTAATATTGTCATTTGACAATGTGCGTCAGGGTGCAGCATCGCCCTGTCGGGGATTCTTTCACAGCAATAACCGGCTCGCTGTACATTATCCCGTACTTATTCCAAGGCTGTGTTGAATACTCGATTCTGATTGGTCAATCACTGCGTTCTGTGGTCTGTAATTTCTGTATAACAGACCGTTGCCATGTATAACAGACCGTTGCTATGGGCGCAGCTCTGATGTCGTACTCTTTGCTATTGATTTCTTAAGTAAGTAGCTGTGTAATAAGCGAGATAATGTACAGCTTACATAATGACTGTGCATCCTTTGTTCCACACACGGCAATTTCCACTTTCCAAGGCAGATTTCCTGTTGAAGTATCTCTATGACAAATGGCACTTGTTAAAACATTCGTAGAGGTCAAGCGTACAGTAATCAGCTGACATTTTGTGTCATTAGGGAAATCCCGGCATTTTCTAGCCTTTTCCTTTATGTCAACTCGGAGCTGCGGTCCAACCTCGACTCCATGCTGCTGGATTTCCAAAAGGCAGCCAAGTGTCTAAAGGAAGTGGCTGAAGTTAAATAGAGCACTTTCAAATGCCATGATTCATCCGAAGCACTCTAATGCCCTCAGCCCCCATTTCCTGGGCAGCTGTTAGAAATGGACAGAGTTGGTCTAAAGTAGCCAGTGAATCATAGCCTCCAATGATGAATCAGATTCGGTGTGGCCGGTGTTACACCTCTGGGTGGTGTTTGAACTTGGTTATAGTTCAACGACACGTGGATGATGTGAGGAAATCTTCCAGGACAACTCACAAAGCAGCACGCTCTCTCTTATCAGTCTGTTTCTATCACAACAGTTTGTCATGTTACATATTTATACAACAAATTTTGATACAGAATGTGTTTCTAGCTGATAAACGACATCTTTCTCAGAAAGCTGGTTTCACAACACAAGGCAATAGAGCAACATGCACTCCAAATGGTGGTAAGGCCAATACTACAACAACGACAAAGCTCAAAGGTCAAAATAGATATCTGATAATATTTTATGGCTGCAGAGAAAACACAGACCAGTATGAATTAAACTGTGTTCTCAGCACACCTTGCTTTAGTCAATATCTGAGTCAAGCTTCATTCCAAAAGAAAGATACTAATGTCCTGATGAAGTTCCTTGTTGACCGAAACGTTGACTAATAAAGCAGAGAAAAGTGTGTGTGGGAGCAAGTCATTTTAAAAAAAAAAAAGAAAGATACCGGACTTACTAATAATAACTAAATTTCAAGCAAAAACTATCAATGTGGGAAGTTCAGTGAGTCTAATCAATCTTAAGTCATTGAGAGGTTTCTCTTTCAGTGAACTAGTGTTGAATCATTTGAAAAAATATTAGGGCTGTCAATTGGTTAATATGTTTAATCGCGATTAATCGCATGATTGTCCATGATTAATCTAGATTAATCGCACATGAATTCCACATTTCTTTATCTGTTCAAAATGTACCTTAAAGGGTGATTTGTCAAGTATTTAACACTCTTATCAACATGGGAGTGAGCAAATATACTTGCTTTATGCCAATATATGTTTATATTTATTATTGGAAACAATGAAAATATTGTCCAGAAACCCTCACAGCATTTAGCATAAAAAAACATGCTCAAATTATAACTAACATTATGCATAGGATGGGTTAAATGCAGAGGTCAAATTTTGTGTATGTACCTGTTTGTATATGACAAATGTAAAGTTTAATTTTTTTTTAAATTTTGAAGTTAACATGGCAAACTCAACACCAACAGGCAACAACAGCTGTCAGTGTGTCAGTGTGCTGACTTGAATATGACTTTCCCAAAACTGCATTTGATTAACATAAAGTTGCAATGTCTGTAAAGGGGAGACTCATGGGTACCCATAGAACCCATTTTCATTCACATATCTTGAGGTCAGAGGTCAATGGACCTCTTTGAAAATGGCCATGCCAGTTTTTCCTCGCCAAAATGTAGCGTACGTTTGGAGCGTTATTTAGCCTCCTTCCTGACAAGCTAGTATGGCATAGTTGGTACCAATGAATTCCTTTTTAGTTTTAATTTTTTTAGTTTCATATGATGCCACTGTAGCTTTAAAACTGATTCCGCTACAACCTCCGAAAGATCGAATAGCGACTGGGCTAAATCGCAAGTTACGTTAATGTGTTAATGAAAATAATGGTGTTAAAACGAATTTGCAAGTTACGTTAGTTACATTATTTCAATGGTATAAAAATAAATCAATCTTTTTTTGTTGTGTAGCACCTTTCATACAAGTTAGCGCAGATTAGGGCTGAAACTAATTCATGTTTTCTCAATAATAAATCAATTGTTTGGTCTTTAAAATGTCATGAAACAGTAAAGAAAAAATTCCAAGGTGACATTGTCAAGCGTCTTGTTTACCCAAAGCAACAGTAAAATAGAACAAAAGACAGGAGAGCAACAAAATCCTCACATTTGAGAAGCTGAACTATAACTTTCTCTATAATACGTTAAATTCAACAGAAATGATACAAGTAAAATTAAATAAATTGAAACATTAAATAAAATGTATAAATGATAACACAATATAAAAGAGAAAAAAAACTCAAAGGCAGCGTTATGTATCAGTGAAGGGTTTTGCTATAAAAATAGTAGTTGAAACGAAACTTACAGCCCCAACAGGATAACAACCTTACTGCTGCTGAAACAGAGAACAGGGAAGCTGAGCGAAGCACCTGTCAGACTGGGTTTAAGGGAGTGGAGGTTGGACACACACCAGGGGCAAAGACAGCTGATAGAGACAACTTTCTCTCTCTCTGTCTGTGTGCTGTGCTCTCTGTGGCTCATTTGCCTACAGTATAAGCTCTGATAAGCAACAGTGAAATAAAACCATTGGTTGCTTGTCTGCAGCCTTGTTTGGGATTCTCCTCATGTTACTCTCTGTGTGCCATCTCTCTCTGTGTATGAGTTATAAATACTGCACATAATTGTGCCCGAACACTCAAATATCTCTACATTTTAGCCCAATGAAATTATGCTGCATTTAAGAATAAACGTGACTAAGAAATCAATTTAAAGAAGAGATTTCCTTCGTACAATTCATCAAGACTGACAGTCAAAGCAGCTGCAGGTTCATCTTAAACATTAGGACCTGTAACTGTTGAGCAACACTGTGCAGCAGTCAAGACACAAAAAAGACTGCCTCAACTGCAAACCACACTCAAACTTTCAGACGTCTACAAACAAACACACACAGGTGTACTCCCAAGACCTCATGCAGAGGTGGAATGTACTGGGAGGAGACAACACACTATTAAAAGCTCTTCTTCTGAGTCCTGATACACCATTCCAATCAATCCTGCTTGTCAAAGTGACCCCCTGGTCCTAAAAATAGAAAGTGAGCCCCTCCTCTGCTCTGACTGAACCCCCGCAAGCAGGCAGACATGGTGGCAAAAAGCTGAGCTATCAGCTCCAACAGAACAGTGAGACTGGGACATTCGCGCGATTTCATGCAAATCGAGTTTGATCCGGAATAAAACCAATGGAAAAGTTAGTTTAAAGAGGACCTATTATGTTCATTTTCAGGTGCATACTGGTATTTTGGGTTTCTACTAGAACATGTTTACATGCTTTAATGTTCAAAAAGCGCTTTATTTTTCTCATACTGGCATACCTCTTTTTACCTTCTGTCTGAAACGCTCTGTTTGAGCTCCGCCCCCCCCCTTCCCGAAAAGCTCAGTCTGCTATGATTGGTCACTTTGCCCACTCAGTTGTGATTGGTCAACCGAACCAAACTCTTCGGACTCCTCTCCAGCTGCGCTCTAACCAGCTTTGTTTGAGGTTGTGCCAAACTAGCTGCTAGTTAGGTATTATAAAAATGTGTTACTTGGTGACATCACCATGTTACAGAAGAAAAAGGCAAGACTTCAAGCAAGGTGTTTCAGGCAGTTCTGAAGCAGTGTTTCTGTGGTGTAAAAGAGCGACTCTTTGTAACTTTGCAAACCTTTTAGATGCCCCAAAAAACTCTATAACACACTAATGGAAAGGGAAAAAAGCACAAAAGCATAATAGGTCTTCTTTAAGTCACATGTCAGCTTTCACAACATAAATGTAGGTGTGATTTCTTTCCCACACTGTGAATGTCATTTTGAAACAAAAGTAATTTACAGCCAATACCATGGGAAAAGGGTTATGCAAGAGGGGAAATGTCTGATAACGCACAGGTCCATAAAAGTATTGTCTCTATATTTATGACACTGAGTATATTTATGACAGTGGGCAGCATATCCTCTGCTGTGGGGAGAGGGTGCGTCTTGACAGATTTGTTTATTCAGGGTTCCTATTCCAGTGTACAGTGCATCTGCCTCTGTGTGTGTTTTTGTGACAGCTGTGGTTTCGACACCATTGTCAGTGCTACTGAAGAATGACTGACAGAGTCTTGGGTGGATCATGGGAAAAAATGTTCTCAGACGTTGTGGCAACATCTCAAAGGAACATTCACTGAGTTTGACATCACCTTACATTTTTTTGCCACCTTAAGTGATGTATTTGCTATCAACTTCAAGTTAAACGACCTGCAGTTATTGCCGCTAAAGCACTTTTCTTTGTGCTTGCACAGCAGTGTGTGAGTGAGTGTGTCACAGTGGATGGACTGTGCTCCGAGCTCTGCCTTACCTCGATCCCTGAAGGCATACCTGCGTAAAAACTGAACAGGTTGTTCAACATACCGCATGCATCTCTGTCTGTCACGCAACTGAAACTGCAAAAGTATAAACACTGTGGCAGACATATTTTTTGTCCTGCTCACTAACTCATGCTCCAACTAAGCTTCTTTAGATTCACAATATCAGAAAAAAAGCATTTATTGATGATCCTGACTTTAATGACTATTGTTTTGTGACTGACGTTGTGGTTTTCTAGACTTGCACCAAAAAGAAAATCAATCTGATCAGATCCGAACACCAGACATGCCGGATAGCACGTGCTTTGCTCTTCTGACCTGTGTACTTCCATCAATTGTTCCCTCCATCATATTTCGAAGAAACACACAGAGCTATGCTTTAACAGGTGCTTACCAACACAAGAATACACACACGCACACACACACACTGAAAATAGCGCTGACCTTTTTTCTAACTGCAACTTAAATCATGTCTCACACGAGGAGACACATGCTCTGAAACACTGTATATGTGAAAGTTACATTTAAATGTGTCTCTGCATATTAATGGAAACATAAATAGGAGCTGGTTCAATCAAGGAAGAGTTAAAAACATGATTTGGTTTCAGCTTACAGGAGGACCTCAACTCTGTGAATGGCATGGACGGGTATCAAAATGTCACAGTAGCTGAAATACTTCACAAAGCTCATAAGATCAGAACTTACTTGACTGTAACTCTTGTGGATAAGTCCTGGAGATCTCCCGGGTGAAAGAGCTGTGCCTCCTTTAGTCCGAGCTTCCTGCAGGCTTTGAGGAAGACGTTCAGGTTGTCCTGGACAAAGAACAAAGCGGGGATGAGGGTTGTCCACCTTCAGAGGCAAAGAATAATCACTCAAGAATTCTCTGGCGCGCACACAGCCTGCAACTCAATGCTTCCAAAGTTCATATCACCAGAGAGCAGAGACGGACGGGGAGGAGCATGTGTGTGTAGCAAATAAGAAGTGACCCGGTGGAGAGCACACACAAACACACATGCAGGGGGGAGAGGCTGCGTGACAGGAAGCTGACTGACAGCAGCAAAGCTACCTGTGGGCTGGGTTAGGGTGGGGACAAAGCCCGAACCAGGAAGGATGACATCAGAGCTTTGCTCAAGTCCCACCCAACCGGCCATGCAAGTGCAAAAATGACACAGGAGCACAATGCGTACTGCGGTATCCTTTGCCTCACACCCTGAAACTTCCCCTCCCCTCCCTGCCGAACCCTTCACTCGAGAATACCTGCGGAATCTGTGGGGCGGGGAACTATTTTGGAGACATCTGGTTGCTATGATACATGAGGTCGGGTGACAGAAACTGACGGCTATTTTTCCTGAAGCAACTCACGCGGACATGGGAGTGCCCTACACTACGTCAATCATTTTATATTGCATGAAGTTTGTATTATGTATGCACATGATCTGCACAGATGTGGGAGTGTAATGCCCAATAGCAAAAAGACATTTTTTGCTTTATAAATATACACACATCTCATGCGTTTCATCAACCACAAAAATAGAAAAAACACCATTCCTTTCCGGGGTTATGACTTTTCCAGTTGTAATCCCATGTGTCTTGTTTGTAAGTCTGCACTTCCATTGGGACAGGACTGCTTAAGAGAGTTTCATGTAATGACACATGGCCTCAACATGGGCTGGAATAATTAAGGGGTAGCTAGTTCTATATTTAAATTGCAAACATGCTTATTAGCAAATGGTAGGAGGACAGAGCTGACCTCTCTGAGCAGGAATCTCTTACTGACAGCATTGCTTGTCCCTTAACGGCACTTTGCCGGGCCCTACAGGTCACTGTGGGCCCCTACAGGCCAAGGATCACTCCCACCCCCCTATAGGGAGGGGGTCACCCTTTATTAATTATAACACAGAGGAGATTTTATCTTCTTCTGCTTTGTCTTGGTAATAGACATGATAATGTAATTGTCAACAGGACAGGTAATTGAGTTAATTACATGGGTTTTGAATGTTAAACTTTATCTCGTACAGTGAGCAAGACCTTCTTTTCTCTGTGATCATTCGCCCGTATGACATAGTTCACATGTACGTGTTTCAGTGACACTTAATTTGTTACCTTGTTATTCGATGCGTACAGCATATACAGTCAAAAATAACAAAGTACACCTTGCCTCACCTCAGCATGTTGGCTGATAAGACTGCACAAATTACATCACATGTAACATTCAAGTACAGGTACTCTGCATGTTCGAGGGATAGTTTGGGTGTTTTGAAGTGGTGTTGTATGTGGCACTTATCCACAGTCAGTGTATTACCTACAGTAGATGGTGGTCGGCGTGCAAAGCAATACACTGCTGTGGACGAGGCTGCATCAAAACATATTTTATCCACCTAAAAGAAAGGACCTTCTCAAAAAAATCAATATCAGTTTAAGTGTACGCTACATTTAGAATATTTTCACCGCTTTATCTTGCCATCAGACAGCCCTTCCCGATGGAGAGCTGAACCAAAAGTAAAACTTATCTATGCTCTCTTCAAAGACAGCAGACTCCGTTGACAAAAACGGTAGAGATAAGTTTCACCTTCAGTTCGTCAGAAAATATTCTTAATTTATATAGCGTACACTTAAATTGATATTGATTCTTTTAGGTGAGTGTTTCTTTTAGGTAGTTAAAATACGTTTTGCTGCTGCCCCCGTCCACAGCAGTATATTGCTTTGCTCCCGTGCTGCTATGTTTCTCCAAACTGAGGGCATGCCGACCGTCATCTACTGTAGGTATTGGTAGGATGGGTGCTACGCTTCCGCGACGGTATTATCAGCTGTAACCGCCGTATGAGAGCAATGCAGAGCGGCGGCCGTGAACTAGCCAGTTGGGCACGCTCACATGCACAAACATGCACTAAAAGCCTGCGCGGCTATGTCAACAAAGCATGGAGAAGCTCGGATTATTACACACACAGAGGGAGAGTGACTTCATTCTCTGCTCAGGTAGACATTACTCCACTATATCTTTACATAGACAATAGTTGTTTGATGCTATATTAATACTCTGGATATCGTATAGAGAAACTTTAAGCCAATGTAATCAAGGCCTATATAAAAGGATTATTAATATCACTTAGGTATGAATGTCTTTTAACCTCAAAGAGCATTATGAACACACTAAAAGCCCCCCTAACAACCAGTCTCAGAACATGCAGAGATAATGATGTTGAAGGAATGTTATGCTGACTTGTGCCTGCACATAATCCTGCTAAATATGCTGTACCCATCCAGCAGCCTCTAATCCTCTCATGCAGGCTTGAGGACCCTGATTCATGCACCTCACACCGAGAGACGGAAAGATTTCACTCATGAGGTGTCTGATTTGGTATAAAAGGATCACCGTCCCTAGTGGTCACATTGTGGTCACTCTATTTCTTCCACTGCATTCTTTGTCTAAGATGGGCATACTCTACAATTACCCTCAACTGACCCCTGGCAGTGCTTCAAACACCAAGCAAAGCTATGGTTAAAATATCAGGCTACACATTTTTTCAAGTCCTGTGACAATAAACCGAATACTTGACATGCTGCCTCTCCTGAAACAGACCCAATAAAAGACCCTTCTTTCCCAACAGTCAGATCCAGTCATAACAGGCACCCGTACAACACAAACACAGTAACAAAACATGGACAAATGCCTGTCATTGCACGGATGATTACACAGACATTTAAATAAGTGAAGACACCCTCAGGGTCATTGAAACTGTCTGTTTATCTCCACCCATTGCTACCTCAACTCACCAAGGACTTGGTGTATGCGGGAACATCCAGCACCATGTCAATTACAGCGTTTTTACGGTGGGCAGAGTCATCTTTAACTCCGTCCCTCCGGATTCAACCCAGTGGGCCTCAAATCCGGCTGCCTAGCTGCCCCGCCACACAACTGCCGGCTTCCTGCCCAGCACTGGTAAAAGCAGAACCAGGTCTGAACCAGGGTGCCTTGAATCCCAACCCACAGCTCACTGACTGCTCAGCAACAGACAGAGAAGTGTGCTGACATGGGAAACATTCCCTTGGACATAAGTGAAGCCAAAGAATAGGCCTGGGTCTGGAGCCAATGTTGCTAAATATTCCACAAACCAGAGATTTCCGTTTTTTCCCTCCCTGGGCTTTTTATTCTGCCAAAGCTGAAGCCTGGTATCTATTTGAGTGCTTTCATATAGAAAAACTAAGACGGCAGTTATGACCATAATGGTAGAAAATGTACATAATTGAGTGCTAATGAGGCATGTTTGCAAAGAGCATTGCATTCAGCGGTGATTAAAGTTAAACTGTATCATTATTATAAACAAAAAAAAGCACCAACAACATTACTCTTGTTCTTTGTCCACTGTATTTTTCTTCAATAAAAAAATGCAATAAGAGGCTAAGTGGCTAAACATATACTTTTAACCCCTTAAAACGGGAAGATCTCTAAATAACGCTTCAAAGTTACGCTAAATTTTGGTGAGGAAAAACTGGCAAGGGGTCCCTTGACCTCTGATCTCAAGATACTGTATGTGAATGAAAATGGGTTCTATGTGTACCCACGAGTATCCCCTTTACAGACATGCCCATTTCATGATAATCACATGCAGTTTGGGGCAAAAAACATGCAGTTTTTTGCATGCAGTACAAATGTGTTATTTTCTCATATTCTATAAATTGTGTATATGAATATTTCTGCATACTGGGGCTCCTAAACTAAAATTTGTATGATTGGAATTACGTAAATGGGGTATCACTGTAAAGCTGAGACTCTGTAGATCCAATGAGCCCAATTGTATTCATGTGTGATGATGTTAGTCTGCATAGTAGCCATTTCACATAGCGAGACCTTTTTTTGAAACATGACCTCACTGTATAAAATGAGCTGCTGTGATCTCTAGGATAATCACAGCCTCATGAAACTTTACAGCCACAAACTACAGGCCTAGAGCATTCAGAGGATGGATGGCTTTCCTAGGTAGTCAAACAATAAGGGGGTTTCTGAGCAGTTTCCTGAACAGCAGTGCTCGCCATCCAATCACTGAAAAAATGCAATTCTTGCTCCGAAATCTCCAAATGTCAAAGGTTTTTGATACAAAATCACAGCATTGCTTTTGCTATGGTGTTCCTCAAGGTCTTGGTGTCTTAATGTGGTATTCTGGAGGGATTTTTGATAATATTTTATCAATTCTCGAGTGGTAAAAATGTAACTTAAACATTTAGCACCAAATCTGTGTAACAAATGGTATCAACCCCAAAAAAATACTGCAACAACTTATGAGACATAATAGAGCATGGGAATGACAATCACAAACTTATATCATCATGTTTAAGCCCTGATACACTTTCACAATTTATTTTAATTAATTTATTAATTAATTTGTATTTCTTATTAATGACTAAAACAACTTGACACACAGTGCTACACTGCACCTCAAATTAATCTTCAGGTTCCCAGCTTTCAGATGGTGTACACCACTTATATGTGACATCTACTGTTAACTTTTTATCTACCCCTGAACATCCCCTCTCCCCCACCCATATCCATCTGAAAAAAGAGTTCGGAATGGCAAGGTGTTAAATTATTTCTCAATTTCAGAGAACTATAGCTACATTTCAAACACTTAATTTCAACACTTAAAGCACAGACGTCTTACTATTTATAGAGATGAGAGATAAAGGACAATCTTACTTGACTGCTTTGGGAGAAAAGCTTTTCTCACAGCAGAGAGAGAGAGAGTGAGTAATGTTTGTTTTCGGAGAGCTCTCCACTTTTCAGTTTCTCCATGTGGTTGGCAGAAACTGATCGCCGCGGGCCAACCAGGAGCCTTCACATTTTGCTGGAGAATTTATGATCAGGTGGTTTCAGGATTTTGTCCAAGTCTCGGAAATACCACACCAGCGCTACTGATGGAGGAAATACTTTACCTCATTACCTCAGCAGGTGCCCAGCCAGCTTTATTACTAACTGTCCAAAACAAAGTGGCAGGAAAATGTGATTTATGTCATAACACAGATATGATGGTACAGTGTTTGGTGCTGCAAATATGCAGGTTTATTGTTTACATCTAGCATGAATGCCAGTCTGTTTCTTCTACTGGAAACTTGTCATTGTCTTGCCAAACATGTTGAGTGTTACTGAGCCCACCGCCGTGCACTCAGACTGGCTGGGTTAAGGTTGGGGTTCTCTATAATTCCTCTAGACAGCTGGACTCAATTACTCCCACAAGAGAGAGCTTTGTGAGGGATGGGTTTAAGGTAGGGTTTTCAACCCTCTACTTCACGAGCACTTGTATGCAGACACTCCCAAAACATTTATTTCATCTGAGCCACTGTGGACCCAAAAGGCCTCTGCCACAAGCTGCTTAAATATGAAGACACTGCCAGGCCTAAAAAGGTGAAAAACACTGATTCAGTAACAGGTTACTACGCAAACCAAACTCTGCCCTCTTCTGACCTCCCGTCACTCAATCAAAGACCTAATTATCATACCAGCACAAAGAGGTTTTGTCTTAAATGACTTTGACTGAACGCAGCCTCAAGCATGGCAGACATCATATTTAGGGTGCACTCGAATGCGACCGTTGGCCTTTCAAGCAGCTCCACGTTCCCTGAACTTATTAGTGTGGATGGATATGAGGAGCGACAAGTCACTGAGGCAAACACATCTCTCTCATTGGCAGCTTCAGACCTGTCATCAGTCAGCTCAACGGCTGCTGCTGCTGTACCTCGCACTGCACATACTTTCTACAACAGACATTTGTACAACAGTAATAATAGGAGACGAAACTATGTAAGAAGAAAACTAGGATGAGCTATTAAGGCTATGTGTTAAGATATCTTTTAACCCTTAGAGGCCCACATAGACCCATTTTTGTATTTTTTAGGGGGGGTAGAGGTGGTCTTTATGGGGAGATAGCAGGTCAACAGTAGATAACACATAGAAGTGGTGTACATCATCTGAAAGCTGGTAACCTGAAGATTAATTTGAGATGCAGATAAGCAGTATGTCAAGGTGTTCTAGTCATAAATCTGTAACAAACACGAATGAATGAAGTAATCAAATAATTAATTAAAATACATTGGGAAAGTGTATAAGGGCTTAGGACATTATAATGGAAGTGTATGTCTCAAAAATTGTTGCAGAAATGTTGGGGTTGATGCCATTTGTTACACAGATTTAGTGGTAAATTTAACAATTTTTTAATCAAAAATTATCAAAAATCCCTCCACAACACCACATTAAGACACCAAGACCTCGATGTACACCATAGAAAAAGCCATGCTGTGATTTTGTATGAAAAATCTTTGACATTTGGATATTTCAAGAATTGCATTTTTTGGTGATTGGATGGCGAGCTCTTCTGTTCTGGAAACCACTCAGAAACCCCCTTATTGTCAATCTACCTCGGAAAGCCATCCATCCCCTGAATGCTCTCTAGTCTCTAGTTCGTGGTTGTAAAGTTTCATGAGGCTGTGATTATCCTAGAGGTCACCACAGGTCATTTCATACAATGAGGTCAAGTTTCAAAAAAAGGTCTCGCTATGTGAAATGGCTACTAACAACTAACATCATCACACATGAATACAATTGGGCTCATTGGATTCACAAGAGTCTCAGCTTTCCAATCCCAATTTATGTAACTCCAAGACTGCTTAGGGACCCCAGTAGGCAGAAATATTCAAACACACCATTTTAATACTGCAGGCAAAAAACTGTATGCGATTAGCATTAAGTGGGCATTTCCGTAAAGGGGAGACTCGTGGGTACCCATAGAACCAATTTTCATTCACATATCTTGAGGTCAGAGGTCAATTTGAAAATTGCCATGTCATTTTTTCGTCGCAAAAATTTTGCCCAACTTTGTAGCGTTATTTAGTTTCATATGATATCAGTATCTTCACTCCAGCTTTAAGACTGAGCATGCTACAGCCTCTAATAGAGATACATATAAGCCTGAGTCTCAGAACAAATTGTACATGCAATGTCCTATGTCTCACATTTAATCTGAATAAAAAGAGACTTACCAGTCCAGCAATAGGTGTGGGCAGCCTGTTAACCCTCTTGATGGCACCAGGCTTGATCTTGTTGATCAGACTGCGAGTGAAAGAAAGAGTGAAGAGGGTAAGTGAAAGCACTTGGTCATTGGCTAGACTGGTCTAACTAACAAGGAATGAAGTAAAGAAAAAGTGCAAAGTCTCGGTGTTGTGTGTTTACGACTTAGTTTAATGGTGGCCACCTGGCTTCAGTTTAGTAAATGGCCAGTGCTGCTCCGTGATGTAAACACACTGGGTCCCCGGCTGCTAAAAACATACCCTCTTCTACTGGAACAACCCCAAACAAACCTCGAATCACCACACATCAGCTCAGATAAACAGTAATGGATTTTGATAAATGATGATGCATTTTTGGTGTTATTCAAAGGGTTTTGAAAGGGATTCTTTAGTCTAAGATGTATATAAAAAAATAAATAAAAAAATGCTATTCAGATCTTCTACTTAAGTAAAATAAGTTTCCAATTTACTATAATGTATAAGACAAGAAACTGGAACAGTCAAAAGTTTGCAAGTTTTGCTAGAAAAGTGGCTCAAACGATTAATCGATTATCAAAGTAGTTGCGGATTGATCAACTAAACGTTGCAGCTCTAACTGAAAGCAGGTAATAGCAAGTAATAGTGCTCATATGCAGAATGGCTCCGTCTATGGAGGACAAAACCTGCCAAAGTAAAAATAAATAAATAAATAAATAAATAAATAAATGACTCAATAAATATGCCAAAAAACAAAAACTAATATTAAAAATAAATGTACGCATTAATTAATTGATAAAATGTGTCACAAATTGATATTTCTGTTTTAATTTGCTTTTATTTATCTTTGTATTACTTCCCCTATCTAACTACTCTTCTATATAATTTTCCCTTTTATTTATTTATTTTCTTGCTTTTATTAACTTTTACATTAGCATTTTTCTTATCTATATATTTTAAATTTATTTTTATTTCAAATGATTTATTCATTATCAAAATGTATGTATTTATGTATTTATTTATTTATGCATGATTTTCCCTTTGCAATTCCCCCCCTATTTATTTCCATAAACATATTTATTTCTGTATTCTTTTTTCTTCATACAATTCTTTATACATTTCTTTAATACATACCTTTCAGTGTATATATAACTGGATTGTTATTTCAGATGCACTAACAGGAAAACAGCATTCAATGACGTAATTGGCTACTGTTGGGTAGTTTAACCTGTGCAACAAGTTTCATATGTTTGTCATATGTTTTGTATGTAAAATCTTAATCTGCAAACAAAAAAAGTGCAAATATGTGTTCTTGTTTTAACACTTCTAACACTTGTTAAAGTAGATGTTTTTGCAGTGCATCTTCTGCTCTGTCAGCAGACAGACTGAGGCGGATGGGATGGGGTGTATACGACTTTGCATAGGTTGACAATAGATGCAGAGAAAGAATGCAAAAGGAATGTGATGTTAAGTTAGTCATTTAGCAGCGAAACAATAGAAAGCAGTAATATTTCATCAGATAACACACATTGTAAGCTAAGTAGGATGTAATCATGTGTGCGACCCACACTGAACATTCCTCTCCAAATAGTTAATAACTACAACACAATGAGTTTTCTAGGTTAGAGCGATTTTATCTCAGTCTTCCTCTTCCTCACGCTGAGAGAACATGGACAGCTCCCTGAATGAAAGTGTCTCTGTTGTTCTCTGAAGAGTGAGCAAACAGTGGAGTCAGGTTCAAATCAGCAGAATGAGGGGCTTCTTCTTCTTCTTTGAAACGATGCCAATAGAGGTTAGGAAGATTCTGCATGGGCTGCTGCTGGTAATTACAGCTTCCTGCTGATTCGTGCAAATCGCATCGCTGTGTCCATCCACCAATTCTGCCCACGTACACATGTATAAAAGGGACATGATGCTAACCCTCTCACACATACACAAACACATCCCTGATGAGAAAAGCCACAACTCTTAGAAGAGCAGTTCAATGCAAAAGCCAATTCTGTGTAGATAAATGTGTTCCTCCAACTCATCAAAACTCTTGATGCATTAATGAGAAAGCAGGGTGCCCTGGCTCTCCGATGTGGTTTCCGTTGGAGGCTTTCCATTCAATACACGGCTTCTCACAGCTCTCATTATAAGTAAAGGATGGCACTCGGCCCATCCACAGATCTGTAACATCTGTCAAACACAACTCCTCTTGAAATAGATCACACTTCATATTCTCAAACACGACCACAGAGGGCAGATCTGACACTGGAAACATCAAATAACTACAACCTCTATTGTTACTGTCTGGAAACACTGGCTGACTTTATGTGGCTGACAAACAAACAAACAGCGACTCGGCAGGGGGTCTGCCTGGGAAATATCAGTAACACTTACGTTGGAGCGCAGACCTGGAGGAGAGCGGAGGGCTTCCATATGAATGAATGGCTTTAAGAGAGGTGCCTGGGAAAAGCAGAGTACTTACTCACACAACAGAACTCCATTCTCCAGCGCTGATCGGAAGTCGTCGCTCCCAAATTTTTTCTTGGTTACTGCCTGGAAAAAAAGGATACAAAAACAGTGAGCGAGAAGGGTTGGGTGAGGAGAGGAGGCGGGGGTTAGTGTGTTGTGTGGTGGGGTGGGGAGGTTGGTAGAAGAAAGGTAGGATGTTGAGAACAGTAGCAGAGGAAGTCAGAGGTATTTCCTCCTACAGTGTCTCTGGGACAGAGTTGAGCACAGTTCTTCAGGTATTCCTCGGGGGGCTCCGTTCATTTCGCTTTAATGCTAAAAGCCGCTGGTAAACCGGAGAGCCGTGCTAAAACTGTGATGGAGCCAGGCTGCCCAAGCCGCAAGGCTATGGGAGCATCTGGAGCGCTGGAGGGAACACAGCGCTGTGTTACAGCCTCATGCCTTTCCCATGATCTCAAACCACCATTGCGGGAACACCAAGAGTCATTATGCAGGCACTGCGTGCATGACGTCCAGCCTCAAAAACACATGCACACTGAATAGACACACTGAAACATACTTGATTTTAAACATTACACTTGTCTGTAATTGTTTTTTTTACATCTACAACTTGTAGCCTTCCATATATGCAATCTGCATTTCCTCTCAAAGGCAATACTTTTTTATGTTTTTATGTGAAACTGCAACTTTGTTAACGAATATCAAATTCATGCTGATGGCCGCTCCCTAACAGAGCTTCCTGTTCTGTTTTGTTGGAATGTTTCCACCATCAACGTCTTGACCAATCAGCACCTGAGCTGCTAAATCCAACACAAATCATTACATAAGAAAACAATAAGAGGGTATACTGCTATTAATTCTGTACAATCTTCTATATTTATTATTTTAGAAAATGATTTCAAAATCTCGATGTGCATAAAAATACTTAATTATAGACATTTATAGATGGATGCATACATTTTTTGCATTCTAGTAAGTGCAGTACAGTAAATGCTCAAAAAAGCTTTGTAAATGTCTAGAAAACATTTTGAAACATCCTGGATCTGGATGCAAACACTAATCACTTGTTACATGGCCCGCGGCCGAACTTTCCAACATATTTCACAGAGACCAGTTTTTGAGATATCCTGCTAAATGATCCCAGTCAAACAAACAAACTGGGATTACTGAGTGTATGCTATGAGATATGAAAAGACTTCTGTGTATAGCTTCACTGACCTTACATACTGCAATGTGTTTGATTTGAAGTCTGCATGGAAATTAATTAGTTTACAATACCAATAGGGCAGATGAGCACACGCAGGCTATTACACTGTAAATATACGGTATTATAAGACAGCGGCAATTAACCAAAGTGCACACACACAAACACACACTCATGTACAAGGCAAAACGAGTCGAACCGGTCTCGCAAACAAAATCGGATGTGCCTTTTTACTTTAAAGGGAAAGGGACAAAAGCTGGGACAATTAGTGGCACAGCTGAGTACAGGCAATCATTTTGTGGAGGGCAAAAGACACCAGAGCAATTTGATAGACTGACTGGAGGACACTACTATTATTAGTTTTACACAAAGTTGTGTTACACCTCAGACCACACCCTGGGCCACCTGAGACGGCCTCAAATACCCATCATTCCAAGAGAATTAGACCGTGTTGTAATAGGTGAATAAGGATTAAAAGTTTTGCCACATCGTCTGCAGTCTGTCTTTGCACAATGCCATCAAGCTATTATTGGGAAATCCTTGTTTTGTTAGCAAACCAAACGGAGATCTCCGCCTGCTCCTCCTTCACTGACAAAAATACAATCATAACCAGACGCTGGAAAACACTAAACAGGAACACAGACAGACGAGCAAAGCTGCGAACACGCAGTATTCACACACAGAAAACACACTTCACAGTGCGGCGTATAATCTGTCAGGCGCTGCACTTGGCATATGAAATCCTGACCCCTGCTGTTGCATGTATGCGGGGCCAGCAGCTGTATGCAAACAAACAATGCAGGTGGAAAACAGTACAATAATTTAGATTCCAGTGGTGCTTACGCAAGGTGTGATAATTAAGATATTATCTCAGGAAGGTGGGGCCCGCCCTAGCACTGAAGCTTGCACTAAGCTGTCTGTAACAGAATAGTTTTCTCCTCTCTATCGTCATCATTATAGAGGTATTAACTCCCCTCAGATCCAGCCTGCTGTGCCCTCTCTCTCTCTCCTGTTTAACCTGCCATGTGGGATAACAACTCTAATCTGGAACAACATACTGCTACTCTGATTTAACAGGAGGGAGATTTAAAGGCAGGAGCAGAGATTTCCAAAACAGCTTGCCTTCCTGCAAACCCACCCACTCTCGCTCCCCTCAAGAATGTGCTGCTGAACGTGTCGAAGTCTTGTTTCTACATTTAAAGATAGAAATGTGGTCCTCAGAATTCATCACGGGCTCTTAAAATGTTCCGATACGTAATTAATTTGTATTATTGCTGCGGTGAACCAAGAATGGTGTCTTGGTAGAGCACAGATAATCAGAGGAGTTGAGGAGTCTCTGGGTCCGTGACCACAACTATTGTTTATTCATGCAGGGCACTGAGGCAAATCAGTATTCAAGGTTTGTGTGGATGGATATCAGGCCGATACTGACTCAAACAGCTGGATCGGGTATCGGTGACAATGGGGCCGATCCATATAATTCAATTCTATGCTTATACTATATACATTATATACTGGAATTTTGATTCCTGTCTAAAAGGACTGTATGTAATAGGTTGTAATCTAACCTAAAAAATTAGACCTTCCGCGACTTTCTGGGTTTCCTCTATCAGCCTAGACTGATTTTAATGTGAAGAATGCGGGCTGTTTTTTCCGGGAAAATCCGGATGTGACATCATGCGTGCTTGCGAGTGCCTTTACTCTCTTCAGCTCCTACCTCTACAGGGCTAAGAGTGTGCAACGATAGCTAACATTCAGTTTAGAAATGGAGTCCGCTAACGCCAACAAACGACCAGCCCCAACCACAACTCGGACTCCAACACAAAATCAACGAAAAACACAAAAAAAAAACAAAGTTATATCTAGTGAAGCCCGTCTTGCAAAACAGGAATGTGACCGACGTCGGGGGGAAAACTAGGATCAACATCGGCCGGGCCTTTGATCCATGGAGGGACCCTTGTTTGGTTTTGGGTATCAAAACGGTGTGCGAGCTGGCAAAATTCCTACTGGACAGGAAAGATAACATTACTGCCAAGCATTTGAAATATAGAGTGATATTGTGGTTTTAGCTGTATAATGATGCTAACGTTAATCAACATGATGCCTGTCGCCTCACTGTTTGAGCGATGCTCGCTCGCGTCTACGTAGTGCGAGCACAAGCGCGAGCAACAGGATGCTGACTGTCTCTGACTTAACGAACCAGAGGTGTCACTGTTAACAAGCAATTTCTGATCCCAACATATAGCCCCTTTAACTTTTGACAATTTGTTGCTGCATTAAAAACGTTTACACTTGAATTCCTGTTAATGCTGAAGATTTTTTACCAAATTGCTGGTGTATGATTTATTATTTTAATAAATAATAAGTACGATTCTGTAAATTTATATCTATATATTTATTTGTTATATTTTGTTTTACAAAGTTAAAAAGAAATATTTAAGTCAGGCCTGATGTTGCCTTACACACAAAAGAATGATCCAGTCACTTCCACACAGTGAGGCATACAGCTTATTAATTAACCACTGGTATCAGATCGGTCGATACCCAAAGCTATCGGTATCGGGCTGAAAAAGTCGGATTGGTGTATCCCTAATTAAAATAGGTATTTCTCTCTACATGACATCTTATGGACGAAAACAATGAATCAATTCTAAGAAAATAATCAGCATACTGATTGATAATGAAAACAATTGTCATTTGCATCCCTGAATCAAAACATGTACAATATCAATTGCCACTGTGTCACATTGTTTCCCCAACAACGTACACCAAAACCACACGGAGGCTTGGAGTTGGTTCAGTGTTACACGACAGCAACAACAACAACAGGATACATAACAAAACTTCAAGAACATCCACAGGCTCGTGTTACGTTTGATTGGCTGCTTTGCTCCAAAGTATGTGAGGAAACACAATACGGCCCTTTTCAACCAAACACAGGGAAGTAAAATCAAAACAAGAGTTGAAATCTTATACAGATTATGACCTGGGTTATTACATGACCTTGAACCTGATCAGTGGCTATAGTGAAGCCCTATTGAAAAACCTGTTTAAAGAAGTATTCCAAGTATTTTAGGTAACACCTTCCTGGTTGGCTCTTGGAGAAAATTAATTTTCCATCACAGCCAAAACTAAACAAAAGAAAAACTGGCATGATGTGCCTGACACTGTTGCAGCATGCTTGTGAGTTATTAATATAACAACCTACATTTGCTAAAACACCAGCGGAGAAACCATAAAAAGCACTGAAACACACACATACAATGTAATAAATAAGCACTAATTAGATAACTAACTGCAAACTTATTATTCATAACAGACTGTGTTTGTGTTTACAGGCGGCCATATGCATGATCTTCTGACCTGTAAGTTGCATAAACTTGCTCTTGATTGTCACAACGGTCACACTTACAGCCTTTTCTATTCAATTAACAAGGACCTCTATTATTCTACTTGGCCCTGCGGTTGTAGGACGCGGCGCCCTGTGCTGACAGCTGGCCAGCTCTGAGGGGGCTATGTTCACAGCCATGGCAGCTAATGCAGGAATGTGTCCATGTGACAGGCTCCAGACCATTTAGTCTAGTTTTTAACAATACCACCAACCTCGCCATGCACACATGCCTCTGTTTAAAGTGAAGCCAGGCGGCTTGTTAATCATTCAGTGGCAGAATATGACAGCCACAAAACTTTGTCTTTGAGCAGGAAAGGGTTTGCCCCGTGACAGAACCTGCTCTCTGATTGCTATTGTAATTCCCCGATGCCAAAACCTCTCACACCTACACTGTTAATATACTCGTCCCATGGCCTGTACCTCTACCTATTTAACTTGTTCAGCTTCCTGCTCACTCTCCCTAATCTTCCTGCTCCTGCCTGAGATCAGCCCCCCCCCCTCCACCCCACACCACCACAGTCCACGAGGTAAGCCACTACAATGGGCCAGTGTGCAAGTGTGGGAGACACTGATGTCACATCAGAAGAATTCAGATTCACCCCTCATGAAATTAGAACAATATTTGTTTAGTTAGAGCCGTGCAGCAGCTCCGCGCCACCCTGCTGGGAAGAGAATTTGCGAGATGAGGGAACATAATTTTACCCGCTTGTTAAAAGAAAAGAAAGAATGAGAGTCTGGCCGGAGCTTGGATGGAAACTTTAAATAAATTTGACTTATTGGAAATAAAAAGGGAATGTTTTTTTAAGTGCTGGTGG